>NC_141004.1:17678198-18278198 GCF_052327205.1 Somniosus microcephalus | reverse complement strand
TCACGCATGGTACAAAATATGAATACGATCGGGAAAAGAAGGCAACAATTCTTCATGGTAGGTATATGTTGCTTTCACTTAATTACTACAGGCTAGATTCACTGGTGAGATTAGTGGCAAACAATGTGCTAGCATGATATTCCTCTGTCCACTATTTTAATAGAGGCATTAATCAGTTTAAAGCAAAAAGGTTAATCCCTCCACTAATGTAACAGATAGGAATGCTATAAGTCTTCATCCAGCAAAACCTCTCCCCAAAACCTTTCCACCATCTACAAGGCACAAGTCAGGAGTGTGATGGAATACTCTCCACTTGCCTGGATGAGTGCAGCTCCAACAACACTCAAGAAGCTCGACACTATCCAGGACAAAGTAGCCCGCTTGATTGGCACCCCATCTACCACCTTAAACATTCACTCCCTCCACCACCGGCGCACCGCGGCTGCAGTGTGTACCATCTACAAGATACACTGCAGCAACTCGCCAAGGCTTCTTTGACAGCACCTTCCAAACCTGTGACCTCTACCACCTAGAAGGACAAGGGCAGTAGGTACATGGGAACACCACCACCTCCAAGTTCCCCTCCAAGTCACGCAACATCCTGACTTGGAAATATATCGGCCGTTCCTTCATTGTTGCTGGGTCAAAATCCTGGAACTCCCTCCCTAACAGCACTGTGGGAGAACCTTCACCACACGGACTGCAGCGGTTCAAGAAGGCGGCTCACCACCACCTTCTCAAGGGCAATTAGGGATTGGAAATAAATGCTGGCCTTGCCAGCGACGCCCACATCCCATAAACAAATATTTTAAAAATATTGCCATCAGTAATTTCTAGCCTAGTGTTGGTTACAGGGCGAAACATACTAGGAGGCTGAGTCATTGAGCTGATATTCTGCTGCCCTCTCAAAGCAAGCCGGAACTCCTGAGTCAGCCCACAGCTTCTTTACAACATTCACCAGTTCCTTGGGCATGGTTCCTGTAGTGTATGTCTCCGTCTACCTTTAAGAAAACCATTGTATGTAACCGTTCACCTTTAAGAGAACTATTTTAGGTGTGGCACTACTTTGTTGGCTTCTGTATACTGTAATACCGACGGTGACCACACCGGTATATAAGTGCTGTGTCAGGATTATTTGGCAGATTCGCCCTGACCTTCGAATAGTAAAGTCCTGTTTTAAGTTACTCTTGGAGTCTGTGCATTAATTAACTAAACAACCCACAGACTTTACAGTGGCGACGAGTCCGATCGTACCCTGCGGCAACAATACGTCCGAAGCAGTTAACGAGCGTCGAGAAGAGGCAACCGCCCTCGTCGTTCTGCTGGGAGAAAACTCAAGGCTGCAGAACTAGAAAGGAGGAAGAATTTAGAGACAAAGACTTCCATCAGCAACAGGCACTGACTGTCCCTTCTGCCACGGTGAGGAGTGAGCCGATCAGCACGAGAAGCAAGGCGGCCACGGTGACTGTGAGTAAGGGAAAGTAAAAAGAATAACCGGAGGATAAGGGCGGTGCACTCGACCACGGTCGAGGGGGAAAGGAGCCGGACAGAAGTCGGGCCCAGAGGCGCTGAGACTGGGGCAGCGTGGAGCAAGGAAGCCGCGGTACAGACAGGCTGGGGGACGCAACGGCGTCGTGAGACAGCTAGACCGCGACCGGCGAAAAAGGCCGGGCAGCGACCGAAGCCACGAAGCGCTGCGACCGGGAACGTAGGCGCGGGAAGAGATAAACTCAGCCGCAGCCGGGGAGGGAAGCACCGGACTGCGAGAGGGCTGGGAGGCGCGATTGGGAGCCGAGCGAGCGGGAGAAGCAGAGCCGACCAAGGGAGACTGAGCGAGAGCCAGTCCAGCGGCTGAAACTGTTCTCCGTCAACGGGGTGTGCCCAGCGCCGGTAGAGCCGAGCGAGCGGGAGAGAGGCAGAGCCCGAGCAAGGGGAACTGAGCGAGAGCCAGCCCAGCGGCTGAAACTGTTCGCCGTCAACGGGGTG
Organism: Somniosus microcephalus; assembly: GCF_052327205.1. Taxonomy (NCBI): domain Eukaryota; kingdom Metazoa; phylum Chordata; class Chondrichthyes; order Squaliformes; family Somniosidae; genus Somniosus; species Somniosus microcephalus. Next base: position 18,276,212 of record NC_141004.1, on the reverse strand, counting down.
TACCCAGCGCCGGTTGCCCTGCCGAGAAAAGGGAAAGCACTGAAGCCGACGCGCAGGCTGTGAACCTGAAAGCCAGCGGCCGTCGCCCGTGGGGAAAGTGTACCCCTCCCGCCAGGGGAAGAAATGCGGGAAGCCGCCATTAGGCGGAGAAGAAGACAGAAGCGGGGAACCGCCATTGAAGTGGGCGGGGAGAGAAGATAAGCGCGGGAAACCGCCATCTTCGCGGGAACCGCCATCTTGAAAAAAAAAGAAAATTTAAAGAAATAATCCGTGGTGTTATCAGGAAGAGAGGAAGATGCCTAAGCGTGGTAACATCAACGATTTTAATTCCGAGGTAGAAGACTGGGCCACGTATGTGGAACGCATTGAGATCTATTGTGAGGCCAATAAAATAGAAGAAGATGACAAAGCTATAACCTTGCTAAACTCGATGGGCGCGAAGACATACGGGCTCTTGAAGCATCTACTATCACCGGCTAAACCGGCGGATCAGACTTTCGATGATATTGTGGCTGTTCTGAAGGATCACTTGAACCCCACACCGTTGATGTTGGCGGAACGATTCAAATTCTATGCGAGAACGCAACGGAAAGACGAAAGCAACGCAGAATACTTGGTCGAACTGCGTAGACTAGCGAAATACTGCCAGTTTGGAGGGAATCTGACAGAGGCATTGCGAGACAAGTTCGTGTGCGGATTGGTAAAGGAAGGAACGCAAAAGCGACTACTCGAAGAGAACGACCTTACACTTGACAGGGCTGTCCTTATTGCAGCATCGCACGAAGCCGCAGTGAAGGGAACTGCGGAAATGCAGCTAAAGACAGCGGCACTCAGTGTGGATCAAATTACCTCGACAACAACAAAATGCTATCGTTGTGGGAAGACAACACACGACCAGAACCAATGCTGGTTTAAGAACCAGGAATGTAGGAAATGTGGCAAACTGGGTCACATAGCTAAGGTATGCCGGTCAGGGAAGAAGACCAACAACCAAAGGACCAACAACCAAAGGAAGCCATCACAGGAAAAGTACAACAAGGTACACAAGGTGGCTGAGAAGAGTTCAGATGAACAGAATTCGGACTCAGACCCAAACGGCCAGGAGCTGGGTAGTCTGAGAATTCACAATGTGAGTAAGGAAGCTGACCTACAAACTATCTGGGTCATGCTAAAAATAGCTGGAGTCCAAGTGAAAATGGAGTTGGACACTGGATCAGCTCTATCAGTCATAAATCGAAGGGATTACCACCAGCTATTCTCACATATACCCTTAAGAGATACCAAGTTCGTATTGCAGACATACACGGGGCATAAAGTATACCCCATGGGAAAGATAAGAGTCAAGGTGAGAGATAGGGGTAAAGAACACCCAAGAATGAACTTATACGTACTACCTGAGGGAGGACCACCACTTCTAGGATGGGAGTGGATCAAGAAAATAGACATGGAATGGCACTATCTAAAAGCCATAACGAGTGAGGACTCGGTGCAGACAATCAGCTCAGATTCTGAATCGGATGACGATAAGACCAACCCAAATGTGAAAGACAAGGCTAAAATGGACTTGCCGACTAAGGTTGGAAAAACGAAGGCATGCAGAAAGGCTTATGCTCCAGAGAAGAACAAAGTTTCAGAACAGATCTCCACCAAACAACGACAACATAGTTTGACAGAGAATTCTGAGTCTGTTCAGTTTAAGGACATATCCATGACGGAAGAACACTGAGCTCGGACTCAACTTTATTTCAAATCACGACAACAATTAGAACAATTGAGTTACCATCTCGTACAAGAGATGAAAACAATGAAAAAGTTCTATGACACCGAATGGGAGAATCTGGAAAGACAACAGAAGCAGCTAGCTCAAGCAGAGAGCGACCATAGAGCCATCGTGACCAATCACCGATCACATCTCCCTTATGATGTTCAGGAGTTAGAATATTTGCAGAAAGAAGCAAATGAAGAGGAATCTTCAGGAAGCCAGGATTTTATTCCAGTTCTTCTCTACGACTCCTTACAAGCAGAGTTTGAGAAGTTGAAGGAACAGTATGAACAGGCCCAGGCTACAATCCTGGAGGGGGTTAACTCGGCAACCTCCGAAAAGCTAGTTTCAGTGGAAGCATATGAGCAACTAAAGGTTGAACATGAACAAGAAGTCCAAAGGCTGCAGGAAATTCTTAATGAGCTCAAGGCCAAGACAGACTCATCGGTAGAAGTTCCATCCATAGATGAGAAATTAGAGGTGAAAGACATGGCAGAACATGAAAGTCAAGATGTCCAAGAACTCATAAAAATATTGAAGGAAACCCAAGACAAATATGAGGCGGCAATGACCGAGGTTCAACAACTTGAAGAACAGATTCAACTGGGAATTCTTTCAGTGGAAGAAAAGGCAACTGTAAGAAACACAGAGACTGTAAGAATGGCCCCTGAACATGAGCTAGAGAGCATCAAGGCGCAACTTCTCCGAGCGCTTAAAGCCAAAGTACAAGAGGAAAAAAAGGTGAAAGCATTGGAGGAAAAGGTGGATGAAATGGAGAAGACTCTGATCCACAGGGTCCCCGTGGAAGAGTTAGCGGTCAGCCAACTCCTTCACATGCTGAGAGACAAGACTCTGCAAGGGGAACCATTTGAACACGAGCTTCAATCTTCAAAGGGAAGGGGTTCGGAGCTCTCAAAAGTTTGGGGAATAGTTGAGGTTGCAACACAGATTTTACGGGGCTGTCGAAAGTACGCTGAATCACGTCAATGTGAACTGCAGAATGTTGAAACAGCTGCTCCAGTAGAAGGATTGAATAGCCCGATCAATCAATCCCCGATGGAAGGGGAAGTATTGGAATCACAAATGAGGTCATTAGTGAAGGATTGGCAGGAAACCCAGGAAGAGCGGGATGAATATGAACGCATGAAGAAGTCTCTTCAGGAAAGATGTCTAGGGAGGGAACAACAGTCGGCTAACGTCCGGTTGGGTAAGGAAGAAGTAGCAGGCCCTCTCGCTAGACTAGTTCAGGACGACACCGAATATTACCATGACCTGTTGAGTGACACGGAATATTACGAGGACTTGGTCTGCCCAGCTTGTGATGAAAACTCCCAAAGTGCAGAAATCAGGATGAAGCACTTAAAGTCTAAGGAACATAGGGAGATGGTGGCGCTACAGCTGGCAGCTGATAAGGGAGCCCCGAGAGTCTCCAAGAAGCAGAAAAGAAAAAGACGAAGCAGAAAGTGATAACCATCTAAATCATTATCACTTCTACCAGATCATGTACGTGGGCCCTACGAAGGGAGCCAAATCAGTTGGCAAGTAGGAAAAATTACCAAGGCAGTCCAGCTGTTTGTAAAAGTCAGCACTGCTGGTTCAGCAGGACGGAAGTTCAAGCTGTTAAGTCAAGGGAAAGACTATTGGATGAGTCACGCTAGCAATGTGAACCAGCTACACCACAGAGATGTTGTTCGGACCGAGTCAAGACCAGAGACTGAATCTGTGAACTGTTCCCGCAGAGACTGAATCTGTAAACTGTTTCCCGCATAGATTATACCTGTGAATTGTTTTACATGAAGTTGAATATATGTTATGTTTAATGGGGGACTAAGTATGTTGTAAGCTAAAAAGGGAGGATTGTAGTGTATGTCTCCGTCTACCTTTAAGAAAACCATTGTATGTAACCGTTCACCTTTAAGAGAACTATTTTAGGTGTGGCACTACTTTGTTGGCTTCTGTATACTGTAATACCGACGGTGACCACACCGGTATATAAGTGCTGTGTCAGGATTATTTGGCAGATTCGCCCTGACCTTCGAATAGTAAAGTCCTGTTTTAAGTTACTCTTGGAGTCTGTGCATTAATTAACTAAACAACCCACAGACTTTACAGTTCCCTCTTCAACAGTATCTGCAATGTTAAACAGCTGTCTCCCAGCATCCTAGAAGCACAAATCAGAACAAAATAGGAGTTAGGAAACTGGAGAGTGTAATCAATCATTATATCACTCCCAACGCTGACCAAATCAGGAAGACCCATTCGCTGTACGATGACTCTATACAGCCTGAATTAACTGTAAATTAACATATTGTCTCTCAGTTCAGCAAACATCAGCTGCCCCACAGTCTACATTGTTCCAACACAAGCAAGTTTTTTTTTGTCAAAATCAATGTTGGTTGATGGAGATAAATTCTACCTGATTTTATAACATAATCTATATATATGTATATAAGTGTTTGCTGTGGCTCAGTTGCACCACTCTCGCCTTTGAGTCAGAAGGATTTGGGTTCAAGTCCCACTCCAGAGACTCGAGCATGTAATCTAGGCTGACACTTCAGTGCAGTACTGAGGGAGAGCTGCACTGTTGCCGTCTTTTGGATGAGACGTTAAACCGAGGCCACGCCTGCCCTCTCAAGTGGACGTAAAAGATTCCTTGGCACTATTCCAAAGAAGAGCAGCGCAGTTCTCCCTGGTGTCCTGGCCAATATTTATCCTTCAACCAACACCTAAAACAGAGGACATGTTCATTTATTTCATTGCAGTGCGATACTGAGGGAGTGCTGCACTGTCGGAGGTGTCGTCTTTCGGATGAGACGTTAAACCGAGGCCCCGTCTGCTCTCTCAGCTGGACGTATAAAATCCCATGGCACTATTTGAAGAGGAGCAGAGGCGTTATCCCGGGTGTCCTGGGCCAATATTTATCCCTCAACCAACATCACTAAAAAAACATTATCTGGTCATGATCACATTGCTGTTAGTGGGAGCTTGCTGTGCACAAATTGGCTGCCATGCTTCTGCGATTACAACAGTGACTACACTCCAAAAGTACTTCATTGCTTGTAAAGCACTTTCAGACAACCCGAGGTCGTGAAAGGCGCTATAGAAATGTAAGTCTTTGTTTTCTTTTTATATTTAATCATTCCACATATGACAGAGGAGTTTGTAAGTGCAGCACAGGGGAAGTTAGCAGATATTTGTTAAGGAAGAGGCTCTGCTCTCAGCAGTGATGCAAAAGTTTTTAAAAAGTATTTGTTTTTGTTTAAATAGTATAAAATTGAAGTACCAATTCACACTATTCTTTGCAGTAAAATTAGAATAAAAAATGTACATTGTTCTGTGAAATAAAATAGTAGCTAACATTACTAACTTAAACACCACAGAAAATGATTAGTTGTACTTTTTAACCTTCGAAACAGTCACTCCAAAAGTAACCCATTAATGCAATTATTATTATTTATTTCTGAAATCTCATTCTCCCAACAAACTATAAAATCAGAACATGGTACGGAAAAAAAGAAAGGCTTGCATTTCGATAGCGCCCTTCACGACCACCGGACGTCCCAAAGCACTTTACAGCCAATGAAGTACTTTCTGAAGTGTAGTCACTGTTGTAATGTAGGAAACGTGGCAGCCAATTTGCGCACAGCAAGCTCCCACAAACAGCAATGAGATAATGGCCAGATAAACTGTTTTAATTATGTTGATTGGGGGATAAATATTGGCCAGGACACCGGGGATAACTCCCCTGCTCTTCCTCAAAATAGTGCCATGGGATCTTTTACATCCACCCGAGAGAGCAGGCGGGGCCTCGGTTTTAATGTCTCATCTGAAAGACAGCACCTCCAGAGAGTGCAGCACTCCCTCAGCACTACACTGGAGAGTCAGCCAAGATATTTGTGCTCAAGTTTAATCAGGCCTTCCGTGTCTTGTACAGTCCATTGTTTTCAACAGCACCGCAGAGAATATTTATTGAGAACTAATGGCAAAGGTCACATAACAAAGAGCAACGTAGAGCACAAGATGCAGCTCTTCCCCACATTTCCACAGAAGGTCACAGAGGAGAGCTGAAATTTGAGTAGTTTGGTCTGTTGCAGTGGATTCTCTGGCCACGACTGGATAGGTATGGGAACCACTCAGCTGGACAACGGAGGTGTGGTATTGCAGGAGGATGTTGTGATCAACCGTGTCAAAGGCTACAGACAGGTCGAGAAGGATGAGGAGGGATAGTTTACCACAGTCACAGAGGATGGCATTTGATTAGGGCCGTTTCAGTACTGTGGCAGGGGCGGAAACCTGATTGGAGAGGTTCAAATGTGGAGCTGCATTTTGGCCCCAATTTTAACTCCAAGTGGATTCCCCACTCAGGCCCGAGTTAAAATTACAGACGGGTCTCAATGATGTCATCGGGCCACAGCATGCATCTGTAAAGAAGGACCCTGTTGGCTCCGGGCGGGTGTCCTTGCTGCCCGCTCAGGAGAGCAGGTTAAAATTGAAGATATTGCGATCATGGCGGCTTTCAGACAGGTAAGAGCCCGGACGATTTTAACTGCCCACCCGGCAGGTTTCTGTTATGCGAGTAGGGTTAAACTCACCGCACCCCCACCCCAGGACCATGTAATGATGATGCATCATACACACTCACACTCCAGAAGACCGTGTTGTAAAAAGGGTGGAGTGTACATTTTGCCAAATGCTATGTGTCATTAAAAATAATGGACTGTTCTTGCCCAGGCATATCAAAACATAACATGGAGCTTTAGCTGGAGCATGAAAAGGTCTCCCTTGTATAAAATATTTTAACCAGGATATGTGCTCACCACATTTGATGAATCCCCATAATCGATCCCAATGATGGACATGGCTCGAATGATAGCCAGGATAGACTGAAGGATATTACCATTGATGATGGTTATAAAGGCCAGACATTCTTCATTTGTATAACCATCTTGATGGATGATTCTACAAGAAAAGCCAACATACTCTGTGAATTATTTGATAAAGATCATTGTGCTTGTTTTATGCTTCATGTTTTGTACTTTCCACCCCAAGTTTCTGTCCTCATGAGCACAGTGCACCTATTCTACCCTGACTGGTGTAAGAATACATCATCGCTGTTAAGTAACTTGACTAAACTCAAAGTTGACCAAATTTAATGGACCGGCATACCTTGAGAGACTGGGGGCCGTGTTACTGGGCAAATTCCGTAAAAATCACAGATAAGGAAGTGGAGCCTTGAGAGTTCTGTAAAACAAACCTTCGAGCCATTGTTAACAGGAACTTCTTCAGACAATGGCGTAACCGGCCTTGAGGCCCACTGACTGACTAACAGATAACGAGAGGTGAAAGAAAAGCAACTACTGGCCATTATTAACGTGGTCTGGGACACGTGCGCATTGGGCGGGCTGTTAAGTTTTGGGGTATAAAACGTGCAGTCAGAAGGCACTCGGGGCTGCCACAGTGAGTCGGGCGATTTGATTGGTCGCACAGAGAAGAGAACCTACTAGTCACCACTGAACTGATCACTCGCTGGTGTTAGTATGTATGTATGCTTGTAATCGCTATTGATTTTAAGTAAAGAATAGTTACCCTGAAATCTTTGTCTCGAGTTGTCTGTTCCAATACGGGTGCGAACTCTAAGTACCGTTAGGCTGCAGTAAAAATTTACACGTCTTACATTGGACAAAGGGTCCACCCTATGGACTTTCTCATCGATGTCATCAATGCTGCTCCATGGTCAATATGCAACACGGCGTGTTTGAGCATTGACGGAAATGATACTGCCCTTAGTGTGGAGACTTTCCACCGGAAAACTGTGTTGGCTTGGTAGTCTGCACCCTTGCTGACAGCCTGCTTTTTCCTTCTTCTAGCCTCATAGGAACATAAGAAATAGGAGCAGGAGTAGACCGTACGGCCCCTCGAGCCTGCTTGGCCATTCAATAAGATCATGGCTGATCATCGACCTCAACTCCACTTTCCCGCCCGATCCCTATAGCCCTCCATTCCCTTAGTGCCCAAAAATCTGGTGTGCCGGTTATGCCGGTATCGAGAAAATTGCGCCAAAAAGATAGCGAACGCAACAGAGCGGAAACTCCAGGCCAATGTGTACAAACCTTTATTGGATAAATACAGTGAATTTTAGTCTCCCCATCAGCAAGAAGTGCTGTAGTCTCTACAGGTAAATTAAGCCTGGCTGGGCACCGTGGCAGATATCTTAGTGCCGGAATGAAAAACTATCAGAAGAGAAATTAGGGTTTTCTATATTGACCGGAGCTGTACTGTTTTGAACAATTGGAGAACAAATTCTTTATTTCCTTCTTTAGTAAAGATACCCTTAAAAGCTATCTCAGTTATGGCCGAGACTGGGTGCCTACTCAAAGATGGCTTGGAGATAAAGTAGATATGCAAATCAGCAGAGTCTAAAATTTAACATTTCAAATTAGTTTAAGAACACTGACCACAATTTAACAGGAAGCAAACTGTCCCTTATTCATGAAAGGAACTTTTCCATAACTTGTTTTCATCTTAAAGTCTTTCTTAAGTGTAGTTTAATTCTAGGTGTATGTACCTGTATATGTATTAAGAAATGGCTTGGATTAAAGACGTTTATATTTCGGGGCTATATCATGTATAACATTTTTAGCAGAAGGTAGGGCAGTTCCACTTCTCTATAGTTAATAGTTAAATCTTGGTGAGATTGGAGCTGTGTGGGACTGTCTGTAAGTGTGAATTTGTAATCTGAATTTCGTACATGTGGGAGGAAATGTGCAATTACAGTTTGACCTGCAAATGGCGTCATGTACTAATGTGTTAGTAGTGTAGATGGGCACGCTGTGACCGCAGCATGTGGTGAGGAACTGACGCGTGTATATTTGCGTTTGGAGTGCCCGAGTTATTTTAACATTGAAATGCAGTTTTACGATTAATAGGCTCATGTTCAGCGAAATGGTTAAACTTTTGTATCTTCTCCTTAAAAAAAAAAGGTAAATGCCGAAAATTTAAACTTACTTCATTTGGTTTGACGATGGTGCTTTTTCCTGATGCGCCAGCACCTGCAACATCGAAAAGCAACAGTTAGCACAAAAAGAGGAAGAGCAGGCTGCTGTGGGAAAGGCTCCACGCAGGTTATAAGAACATAAAGAAAAGTCGGAGATGGGGAACTGGTTGGCACAGTGGGTTTGACATTGGCCTTTCACCTCTGAGATGCGGCACTAAATCCAGCCCTGAAGAATGTGGTGAAGTCTACTCTGTTTGCTGACTACAATAGCACTCTCGCCTCTCAATCAGAAGGTTGTGGGTTCAAGTCCCACTCCAGAGACTTGAGCACAAAAATCTAGGCTGACACTCCAGTGCAGTGCTGAGGGAGTGTGGCACTGTCAGAAGTGCCGTCTTTTGAATGAGACATTAAACCGAAGTCCCATCTACCCTCTCAGGTGGACGTAAAAGATCCCATGGCAATATTCGAAGACGCATTCTCTCCAGTGTCCTGGCCAATATTTATCCCTCAACTAACATCACTAAAAAACAGATGATCTGGTCATTATCACATTGCTGTTTGTGGGAGCTTGCTGTGCGCAAATTGGCTGCCGCGTTTCCTACATTCCAACAGTGACTGCACTTCAAAAGTACTTCATTGGCTGTAAAGGGCTTTGAGACGTCCGGTGGTCGTGAAAGGCGCTATAGAAATAAATGTAAGTCTTTTTTTCTTTTAATAGTCTAAAGTGAGTTTGGTCAGTGTCAATTCAGATCTTAGTGGACCTGTTCCTACAGCATGAAACTATGCTTAATCTTAGCTCTAGTTGGCAAGCTAACTCAGGCCATAGGATGGCTGGTGTGGGGAATGTGGGCAGTTGGGGGGAAGTCACACTGATGCAGTAAGGGATGCTCTTCTGAGACTACAGCAAAATGCAGCGGATGCTGAAACACCAGGAAGTGGCACCAACACAGTCATCAATGTATTGGGAAAAGAAGTGTGGGGGGGTACCTGAGTAGGACTGGAACAAAGAATGTTCCTCATTCTTCTGAGGTTGCGGCTGAGGCACATTAAACGTGTGATGAAATACTCTCCACTTGCCTGGATGAGTGCAGCTCCAATAACACTCAAAAAGCTCAACACCATCCAGGACAAAGCAGCCCACTTGATTGGCACCCCATCCACCACCTTAAACATTCACTCCCTCCACCACCGGCGTACCGTGGCTGCAGTGTGTATCATCTACAAGATGCACTGCAGCAACTCGCCAAGGCTTTTTCAACAGCATCTCCCAAACCCGCGACCTCTACCACCTAGAAGGACAAGGGCAGCAGGTGCATGTAAACACCATCACCTCCAAGTTCCCCTCCAAGTCACACACCATCCCGACTTGGAAATGTATCTCCATTCCTTCATTGTCTCTGGGTCAAAATCCTGGAACTCCCTCCCTAACAGCACTGTGGGAGTACCTTCACCACACGGACTGCAGCGGTTCAAGAAGGCGGCTCACCACCACCTTCTCAAGGGCAATTAGGGATGGGCAAGAAATTCTGTCCTTGCCAGTGACGTCCACATCCCAGGAACAAATAAAAAAAAACATTGTTGGGGCACAGTAGAGGGAGTTTTACTCTACATCTGGCTATGCTGTGTCTGATCCTTGAATTGTTTGATGTTGACCCTGGGTGCTTGGATTGGGGGGAGTTCCAATCCCTGTCACTACCACTGTTTTGTTTCCTCTCCCAGGAGATTGCTGTGTAGGGGGGGTGGGAGCAGGGGATAAGAGGGTGATGGTGTGCAGAAGCTACACCATGTCAGACTGGGATGGGCTCGATTGAGCAGTTGGCCTTTGGCTGACCTTCTATTATGTATGTACATTATGGGCTTGAATTTCATCGGGCCGTTGAGACGGGATTGGAAGCGTGTGGCGGGTTAAAATTGCAAAAACTGGCAGGCGGGCCCAACCCCGCCTCCAAGCAATTTTCAAGAAATCGGGCAGGATTTTCATTGGGCCGTGGAAGCGGGATTGGAGGCGTGTGGGGGGTTAAAATCTCGAAATCGAGGGGCACGAACCCATTCCGCACCCAACCCGCCTCCATGCCAGTTTCAAAGGAGGCGGATACCCGACCTGTGCTGGGATCCGCCTCCCCGAGGCGGGAAGGGGATTAATGCCAATTAACTGCCTGTTAACAGTTTTTAGCCTAATCCCTATTTTTATTCCTGAAGTGTGGGATTCCCGACGGCTCCAAACCACGGCAAGTTAGTAAGGCGGACCGTCGGGCTGAAGGGTTCGAGATGTCCGGTGTTCAGGTGAGTGATGGGTGCATGAGTGCAGAGGTAAGTGTGTTTGGTGTGTGTAAAGTGTTTAAAGAAGTTTAATTACATGTAATTACCTTTACAGCCTTCCTTCCTTCAGGTCTCAGGAGTCCCTCATCTCACCGGCACAGAAAGCAGAATGGCCGCGAGCTGTCAAAAGTTGCAGCATTCAGCTTTCTGTTCCGGAGAGATCTCTAAATCAGCCTGAGAGGAAGGAATTAACTTGGAGTACAGATTGTCAGTGTTTGACAGCTTCAAAGAGCTGTCAAACGCTGATATTTCATCTGTCAAAAGCTCTTGACAGATGAAATATCAATCTGTGACGTCACCTGTTGTCGGGCGGCCCTTAATTGGCCTGCTGAACCCGCTGGGCGTGCTCAACAAGGTCAATCAAGTGAAAATCGCGTGAATTGGCCGCATCTCGATGGAGGCGGGACTACAACCCGAAAGTTGTAGTCCCGCCTCCTTCCCGACTTCTGAATGAAAATCCAGCCCATCGTGTCTACTGGTCCCATCTCTGTCCCGCCTCCAAGAGGCAGGATAGGCCGTTAAGGCCCTTAACAAGCACTAAATTGCCTCTATAATGCCATTTTGGAAGGCCTTTGTGATTTTAACCCTTTTTCCACGTGAAGCACGCCTGTTCTGAAACACGACGGTGAAACCTGGCGGTAGCACGATTGGATTGCTGACTATCAGCTGCAGCTCAACCACTAAATAGGATATTTGATCAGCCATCATTTGCAGATGGCAGGACTTTGTTGTCTCAGGTCTGGGGAACTTTTAGAAGGCATAACCACAGCTGTGGAAGTTTGGAGCCTGACACCCATCTCCAGTGTGACCTCCTGGGAAACCCCTCTCGCCACCTTCACTGAGCGCTCCCTCAACTGAGGCATATACCAGAAGCATGGGAGGCATTTATTTCCTTCCCTTCTGGACATCAGATGAGGAAGAAGACCAGCCGCGGCACCAGCAGAACCAGGAACAACAGCAGCACCAATAGCAGCAGCAACAACAGGAGCGCCAAGCTGCTGCTCACCCACCTGAAGCTGCACAGGCCAGAAGAGGTCAGCGCATAGAAACCCATCGGCGCAGGAGATACCCCCCAAACAAGGTCTACAGACACAGGGTCAGCTACCTCAAAATGTCTGAGCGGCAGTGCCAAAGGCGGCTCCAACTTTCGCGAGAGGTAGTGGGTGACATCGGCGCAATGCTGCAACAAGACCTGGAGCCCAGAGGACCAGGTGGACAACCCTTACCAGGGGCCGTCAAAGTCACCACTGCACTCAACTTTTTTGCCTCAGGCTCATTCCAGGGATCAGCAGCAGACATCAGCGGCATCTCCCAGGCAGCCACACACACTTGCATCACGCAGGTAACCGATGCCCTCTTTGCCATCACGCACAATCACATCCATTTCATCAAGGATCAAGCAAGTATCACGGCGCGTGTGGTTGGATTAGCTAATCTGGCAGGCTTTCCAAGGGTGCAGGGCATCGTTGACTGCACACATGTGGCCCTTAAGGCACCCCATTGCAATCCAGGTATTTTTGTCAACCGCAAGGTCTTCCACTCCCTTAACGTTCAGCTGGTGTGTGACCACAAGAAGGAGATTTTGCATGTTTGTGCCAAGTACCTTGGCAGTTGCCATTGTTAAGTCTGTGTGTTATAGTGAGAATTACTACACAGACCACAAGAGTAAATTCAACAGGTCTTTACTGGTTGGAGGTCGGACTATACTGAATACAATATTATTACACTGTGCTTATATACCGGTGTGGTCACCACCGGTATTACGTATACAGCAGCCAAAGAAAGTAGTACCTTTCTTAAGGTGGACCAGGCTTAAGTTCTCTTAAGGTGGAACAGGTTACATACACCACAATCCTCCCTTTTTAGCTTAACAGTCATATCCCCAAATAAACATAACATATATACATATATAACTTCAGGTATAACAGTTCAAAGGTTCAGTCTCTCAGGAGGCTTTCTGATTCGGCTTGGATAACGCCTTTCAGTGGTCTCTGATTCTTGTTGTTGAGGTGCCTCCTCTAGTTGGTTGCCAATGGATTGGGTGTCATCATCATCAAATACATTCTCGGCCGAGGTAGATGCTTCAGGTTCATGAACGTCTTCCACAGCTGTCTCTGTCACAAACATGGGTTCGACCCTTGCTCTCGACTCTACCAGTTGATCCGCATGACGCCTTATCACATTATGACCAATATCTACGGTGTACATCAGAGGTCCTTGTCTGGCCCGGATTGTTCCGGACTGCCATTTGTCGTTTCCATAGCCCCTTGCCATCACTGGTTGTCCTACGTCGAAAGTTCAAGTGGTCTTGCTGTTAATATGCCGAAACTGTTTGTTTTCCACTTCCCTCCGCACATTTGGTTTTAACAAGTCCAATTTGGACCGCAACCTCCTGTTATAAAACATCATAGCAGGACTTTGGTTAGTCACGGCATGATCGGCGTTTCTATATGACATCAGGAACTTATCGACCTTGTGTTGCAGCGGAATCTGATCATCATTCATGGCCTTAATAGCCTTTTTGAATGTCTGGACAAATCTTTCAGCCAACCCGTTTGTCGCCGGATGATATGGGGCAGAGGTATAATGTTTAACTCCATTCTTCTTTAAGAATTGTTGGAATTCTTCCGATACAAACTGTGGTCCGTTGTCCGAACAGATCTGTTCTGGCAATCCGTTCCTTGCGAATATTGTTCTTAACACCGCAATTGTCTTTTCTGAAGTAGTGGTATTCATCTTGATGACTTCTGGCCATTTGGAATGTGCGTCCACCGCAATTAGGAACATGGAGTCCATGAATGGACCAGCAAAGTCAATGTGTACACGTTGCCATGGGGCTGAAGGCCATTCCCATGGGTGTAGCGGTGCTATCGGAGGTGCATTTTGCACTTTTTGACACCCAGCGCAGCTTTTCGTTAACTCCTCAATCTGTTGGTCAATACCCGGCCACCATACGTAAGCCCTAGCAAGACTTTTCATTTTAACTCCCCCCAGATGACCTTCATGTAGTTCTTTTAAAACTCTTTCCCTTAACTTGGGAGGAATAATCACTCTTGTCCCGTACATCAAAGTACCATGGCAGACGGACAGCTGGTCTCGCCTTGCCGAGAATGCCGGTAACAGAGGATCACCCCGTGTTGGCCATCCTTTCACTGTCACCTCGTAGACTCTGGACAGTGTCGGGTCCAACCTGAAACGTCAACTCAAATTTCTCTCCACGGATGTTGCCTGACCTGCTGAGTTTTTCCAGCATTTTCTGTTGTTAGTGTCGGGTCGTTCCTGGTTTCTCTTTCAATACTTGCGTTGGTGACAGGTAAACATTCGATAATGGTCGAATGAAATAACTCAACAGGGTCAACTTCCGTCGTGTCTTCATCTTCAGGTAGTGGCAGGCACGACAGGCCATCAGCATTGCCATGCTGTTTCGTACCTTTGAATTCTATCTGATATTGATATGCCCCTAAGAAAAGAGGCCATCTCTGGAGATGCTGTGCTGTCATCACCGAAACACCCTTCTTAGGGTTAAAAATGGACACCAACGGTTGATGGTCCGTCAGAAGTGTGAATTTTTGGCCCTGTAGGTAATGATTAAACTTCTTCACTCCCCATACAAGGCTAAGGGCCTCCCTATCGATCTGCGCATAGTTGCGCTCAGCGGAGGTCAATGATCTGGATGCAAACGCGACTGGCCTTTCCGTGCCATTTGGCAATTTATGTGAGAGTACTGCCCCAATACCATATGGAGAAGCATCACAAGCCAACCGAATAGGCAGTGTCAGGTTGAAGTGAGCCAACACTTCCTCTGAGGTGATCAATTCTTTGCTTTTGCGAAATGCCTTCTTACAGTTTTCGCCCCAGTCCCATGGTACCCCTTTCTGTAAAAGAGCATTCAATGGATGCAGCACCGTGGATAGATTTGGCAGAAATTTATGGTAGTAGTTAATTAATCCTAGAAACGACCTCAACTGAGAGACATTCTCCGGAGCGGGAGCCTTTACAACTGCCGCTATCTTGTCAGGAGACTTATGAAGCCCCTCCCGGTCAATGACATGACCACAGTACGAGACCCGCTTCTGGAAGAACTCACATTTCTGCCGATTTACCCTAAGTCCATACTCTTTCAGTCTGTTGAGCACCAGTTCCAAGTTAGCGAGATGCTGTTCATCACCATCACCTGTGATCAGAATGTCGTCCAGGTAACATTGTGTGCCTGGAATTCCCTGTAATACCTGCTCCATGGCCCTCTGCCAAATTGCTGGAGCCGATGCCACACCAAAAACCAGCCTATTGTACCGGTACAACCCTCGATGCGTGTTGATCGTGAGGTATTGGCATGACTCTTCTTCAACCTCCATCTGCAAGTACGCCTGCGCCAGGTCTATCTTGGTGAAGTGTTTCCCGCCAGACAGTGAAGCGAAAATATCCTCAATCCGTGGAAGCGGATACTGCACCATGTGAAGCACCGGATTAACGGTGATCTTGAAATCTCCACAGATGCGAACCTTCCCTGGATCTCCTGGCTTATTGTTCGCAGGACGTTTCATAACGGGAACAATGGGCGTAGCCCACTCACTCCAATCTACTTTAGACAGTACCCCTGAATGTTCTAGTGCTTCCAGCTCCGCTTCAACCGCAGGTCGTATTGCATAGGGTACCGGTCTGGCTTTAAAAAATTTTGGTTGTGCATGTTCATCAATCTTGATGTTTGCCGTAATTCCTCTCAGTGTTCCCAGTCCCGGCTGGAACACCTCTTTAGCCTCATCCAATATTCTGGACAATCGTTTAGGTTTGACAGCTGTTTCCCCGGAATCTACCGTTAGTGCTTTCAAGGAGTGCCAGTCCATATTCATTTTCCTAATCCACTCCCGTCCTAGTAGTGGTGGACCTCCTTTAAGTAGCACATATAAGTCCATTACTTGGCTTCCTTCGCCCTTGTGGACCACTTCTACCTCTATTTTTCCGATGGGGTACACTCTTTGCCCCGTGTACGTTTTCAATATAATCTCCGTATCCTGTAAGGGAATATGTTGGAATAACCTTCTGTAATCTTTCTTATTCATGACCGTCAATGCCGATCCAGTGTCCAATTCCATTTTTACTTGGACTCCTGCTATCTTAAGAGTGACCCAAATTGTCTGGAGGTCTGTATCCTTACCAACGTTGTGTATTCTTAAGCTATCCAGTTCATTACTGCTAGCATCTGAATCTGACTTCTGTTCAGTCAAACTGTTCTTTGTCACCTTGTGTACCTTTGCATATTTTCCTTGCGGTGACTTTTTATTGCTGGTCTTCTTTCCTGACCGGCATACTTTAGCTATGTGGCCAAACCTGCCACACGTTCTGCATTCTTGGTTTTTAAACCAACACTGGTTCTGATCATGCGTTGTCTTTCCACAACGATAACATTTGACAGAACTCAAACCCAATTTGTTTGTACCGAGTTCCGGTGGCCGTAGCTGCATTACTGCCGTGCCTCTCGCTGCGGCCTCATGTGCTGCTGCCATAGTGACCGCCTTCTCGAGAGACAGCTCATTCTCCTCGAGCAGTCGCCTTTGTGTATCCTGTTTAAATAAACCACACACAAATCTATCTCGAAGTGCCTCTGTCAGTCCCGTTCCAAACTGACAATATTTTGCTAGCTTACGTAATTCCATCAAATATTCAGCATTGCTTTCATTTTGCCGCTGTCTTCTATCGTAAAATTTAAATCGTTCCGCTAGCATCAGCGGCGTGGGGCTAAGATGATTTTTTAGGACAGTAACAATCTGTTCGAACGTCTTATCCGCCGGTTCATCTGGTGATAACAGGTGTTTCAATTGCCTGTATGTCTTCGCACCCATTAAGTTTAGTAATGTTAGTGCTTTATCTGTCTCAGGAATTTTATTTGCCTTACAATAGTTTTGTATGCGTTCTACGTACATAGTCCAGTCTTCTATATCACTGTCGAAGGCATTAATGTTCCCATGTTTAGGCATCATAGCAATTTATCGTATTTTTAATGTTATCTAAGATGGCGGCTTCCCGCTCTTGCCGTCGTCCTCCGCCCACAAAATGGCGGTTTTCCCACGCTTGGCGGTCTTCACCCGTCCCCCGACGCTGTCTCCGCTTCACCGCGGCTCTCGCGCCTTCAGTTTCCCCAGACGCTGCGCCTTTAGCCCGAATGCGGCCCTTATCTCCGGTCGCGATCGATGTCCCGCGCTGCGCCTCTCGCTCGAAAGCGGCCCGGCCCTTATCTCTGGTCGCGATCGACCTCACCGCCCTTATTCCTCCGTCTTCCCAGCCCCGTCTGTACAGCCAACGCGGTTGACTTTCTGTCGCGTTGCTGCCCGGCTTACCCACCACGAGGTAGTAGAAGAAGCTGACAGTCGCTGATGGAGGCTTCGAGGTCAGGATGTCTTCTGCACTCCGGTTGCTCGATGCCTGCCGCTCGACGTGTCTTCCCGTAGGTGATGAGGGTGGAAACCTCTCTTCGACGTCCTGTCTGTGGACGAAGTCGCCGTGGAAATTACTGCCGCAGGGTAAGAATCGGACTCGTCGCCACTGTTAAGTCTGTGTGTTATAGTGAGAATTACTACACAGACCACAAGAGTAAATTCAACAGGTCTTTACTGGTTGGAGGTCGGACTATACTGAATACAATATTATTACACTGTGCTTATATACCGGTGTGGTCACCACCGGTATTACGTATACAGCAGCCAAAGAAAGTAGTACCTTTCTTAAGGTGGACCAGGCTTAAGTTCTCTTAAGGGGGAACAGGTTACATACACCACAGCCATGACTCCTTCATACTGCACCAGTCTAGTGTGCCTCCGCTCTTCAGTCCACCAGACCAACTTAACGGATGGCTGCTTGGAGACAAGGGCTATCCCCTGAAGACGTGGCTAATGACGCCGTTGAGGAGCCCATCCAACGAAGCTGAGGAGCGCTACAACTCCAGCCACATGTCCACCAGAGCCATCGGTTTGCTGAAGATGCGCTTCAGATGCCTGGATAGATGAGGTGGAGCCCTGCAGTACTCAGCTGCCAGGGTCTCCAGAATCGTCGTGGTTTGCTGTGCACTTCACAACATGGCACAGCGTCGTGGCTTGCAGATTCCTGAGGACCAAGTGGCTCGTCACATATCCTCCTCAGATGAGGAGGAGGAGGAGGAGGAGGAGAGCGAAAATGAACATCTTGCAGAGGCCCATCAACCAGCGGCAGCAGTAAGCGAGAACATTGCTGCTCGGGATGCAAGGAATGCACTCATCTTGGCCAGATTTGCTTAGCCTAGCCAATCAAGCACTTTTGCCTCGCAGCTTCTTATCTAAGCATCGACAATGACCAAGAACCAGTGGATTCCTAGCAATCTGACCCACATACTGACAATTGCAAGTAATCCTAAGCCCTCAATGTGGAAGTCCCATTCGTGAAATGACACACGCCACAACTACAGCAGTAGCCATCAGATTTTTTATTTACAGTAATCATCTGATGGCTTTTTATTATAAAACATCAAATTTCACCCAAGTGACTACCCTTGTGACTATTTGTGCACTATCTTTCTCTTACGCGTGCTCCTACGTGGTGCTTCCCCTTTGGCTTCAACAGATGTGGAGGTCCCTTGCTCGCTTTCTTGCTGCTCCTGTCTCGACACCTTTGGCGGGCGTCCTCTGGAGTTGCAAACCTGTGAGGGCTCGCCAACAGTCTGCTGCTCCTGCGGTTGTGCAGGGGTTCAGACGTCGATCTCAGTTGGGTGCGGACTCTGGTGGGGCTCTGACCGAGGACTTGTCAGTGGCATGGAAGTGTGAGCACTTGGAGAGGTGCCCCCACTTCCTTGTTCTCTGCAAACAACATCCCTCTCATGGGTCAGGTCCACCTCAGCGCTTGCAAGTGGATTGAGAGCACCTTGCTGCACATCAGGGGGGCCATGGGGACCCGTATCTGCACTGGCAGTCCTACTCAGAAGGACTTCCATGAAGGTCTAGTTTCTGTGTTCAATAGATGACCATCGCTCCTCCAGAGATGTCATTCTATTCTGAACACTCACCATGTTTTCTGCACTCTGGCGACTTATCTCCTCCATGGCCGCAGTCATCCTCTCGTCTACTGTAGCTATCCTTTCGGCGGAGGTTGCCATCCTTTCCATGGTTATGCGTTCATGCGCCAATGACTCCACAAAGGCTCTGCTCATGTTCGCAATGGACTCCTCCATTCGCTCCACACTCGCAGAGACCCTGGAGACAAAACCTGCCAGAGACTCCTGCATCTGTTCCTGGAGTTCCAGCACCACTGATCTTATGGATGATCCCAGAGGCAGAGGGTCGGCATGCAGCTGAGCTGAGCTGAGAGAGTCCTGCGCCCTCCGACTAGGACTCTCCACTGCTGTCCCTATCTCCACAATCTGCTGATGCTCACTTGTGAGCTGTGATACACCAGGTGACAACACTACTCTATCTCGCGATGTTCCCTCCGAGGTGTGAGTGTCTGCGCTGGTGCTGGGTGCGGTGAATTCTGCTGACGCTGCGCCCTCAGAGGTTGCAGATTCCTCTGAGGAGTGAGGAAGCTCATGCTCTTCCTCCTGGATAGTGGGAATGGGTGCTTTTGGGATGGTCCTGTGCGGGAGTAAAGGAAAGATTCAGAGATGTGAGGCCAAGGTTACATGCACATTGCATATTGCAGATGATCATAAGTCCATCTGTTGGAGCTTCAGAATCATTATCAGTGACTCATGCAATGTCATTGAGAGAGATGATAAACTGTTCTGTCACCAGCTTGCTGTGATGCGCCCATCTGTCCGTCCCCCACTTAGGAATCTTCCTCCACTCCTACGATCTCCAGGACCGCCTCCTCCCAGGTGGTGAGCTGGGCTACTGAAGGTGGCCCTCCTCCTGTCCTCGCTCTTTCCCTCTTATTGTGAGCTCTCTTTTCCTGCAGTGAGGGAGACAAGTGGAGTTTGAGTGAGAATGAAGGAGTGAGTGTAGCGAATCCATAGCATAGATGCTTAGAAGGAGACAAAGATGGAGTGAGGTGGCAAGACCAAGGGACCTCCCTGTGTGTTGTAAGTTGTAATTGCATCACAGTGATAGGGAGTGTGAGGGCTGCATAGTCGAATAGTTAGGTGAATGTGACCATAGAGAGACAGGGAATGGGTAAGGGTGCATGGGTGTCAGTGTCAAGTGGGATGTGGAGGAAGAGATTGCTAAAGCTGAGTGCTGGTGAGGAGAGGCAATGGGGATCAGATTGAGAGTGATGGGAAATTCATACTCACTTTTCCAGTGCGCAGAAGGTCATGAAACCTCTTCCTGCACTGAAGCCAGGTTCTGCGGGTTACTGACAATGAGTTGACCTCCTCTGCCACCTGGCTCCACACAGCCTTGGTTTGCTGGGGAGGCTTCTTCCTCCCTGAAGAAGGGAAGAGCACCTCTTTATGTGCTCTTGCTCCCTCTACTAAAGCCTGCAGGGAAACGTCATCAAAGCGGGGTGCAGACCTAGGTCTCTGGCTGGCCATTCTTCCTGCAGGTGCCTCTCACTGCAAAGGCAAAAGGTTGGCAGTCTGCAGAAGAAGCAAAGCTTGTTGCAGACCTTAAATGTAGCAGCAATGATGATATCATCGGAGGCGACTTTCAGACTGGAAAAACTCATTGGCCATGGGTTCCCACACGTTGGAACTCAATTGGCCAATTAATTTAAAATGGCATCATTTTCCCACATCGATTTAGAATCAGGTGGCTAACACGAAATGCGGATTACACAACCCCAGCCCGCCCCAGTATCAAAATCCAGCCCTATGACTCCAAACGCTGGCTCCAACTATTGGCTTCAAAAGTTGAAGAATGAGATCTGAATTGGTCTGAGGGGCTTAGAAGGTCTAATCACAATCGAGTCATTTGGACACTGCCCAAAAGGAGAAGTAACTAACACTCAGTGCAAACTGACCTAAAGCTGCAGTAATACTGAGATTTTGACAAATACTGAACCCATTCAGGATTTATTTCCGAAAATGCCATTGAACATCAAAACTGTTTCCCTGTGATGGAAGAAAATAGGAATCACAAGTTGTCAAAAAACAGAAGAGAAAGAACGGAAGGGCTCTCAGTGTCCCTCTCATTTAGCAGAGCTGGAAATAAAGAGCTTGCCTTTATAAAGATCTAGGCTGACACTCCAGTGCAGTGCTGAGGGAGTGCTGCACTGTCGGAGGGGCTGCCTTTTGGATGAGATGTTAAACCGAGGCCCCGTCTGCTCTCTCAGGTGGACATCAAAGATACAATGGCACTATTTTGAAGGAGAGCAGGGGAGTTATCCCCGGTGTCCTGGCCAATATTTATCCCTCAATCAACATCACTAAAAAAACAGATTATCCGGTCATTATCACATTGCTGTTTGTGGGAGCTTGCTGTGTGCAAATTGGCTGCTGCATTTCCTACATTACAACAGTGTCTTTTTTTTTATTCGTTCATGGGTTGTGGGCATCGCTGGCAAGGCCAGCATTTGCTGCCCATCCCTAGTTGCCTTCTTGAACCGTTGCAGTCTGTGTGGTGGGAGTGGGGTTCCAGGATTTTGACCCAGCGACGATGAAGGAACGGCCGATATATTTCCAAGTCAGGACGGTGTGTGACTTGGAGGGGAACTTGGAGGTGCTGGTGTTCCCATGCGCCTGCTGTCCTTGTCCTTCTAGGTGGTAGAGGTCGCGGGTTTGGGAGGTACTGTCGAAGAAGCCTTGGCGAGTTGCTGCAGTGCATCTTGTAGATGGTGCACACTGCAGCCACTACACTTCAAAAAGCACTTCATTGGCTGTAAAGCGCTTTGGGACGTCTGGTGGTCGTGAAAGGCGCTATATTCTTTTCTTTATAGTGTTTCTCAGGACATCCCAGCTTGCTTCACATTGATTGAATTACTTGTTTGAAATGCAGTCACTGTGAGTAAATACAGCAGCCAATTTTCATACAGCAGGGAAGTAGATTATCTGGCCTTGCCAGTGATGTGATTTTCCTTAAAGGAAAGGGAACCTAAAGTGATTTCCTCCGCACCCATCCACAGTGGGATGGAAGCTTTTCTTATTGTATACAGGGAAGTTGAACTGCAATCAAAGAATGAGGACTTTCCCATCCTTTTGCTTTACAAAGCTCATTGACGCACTTCTGTCACGAAATCATGAGATTGCATTGCTTGCACTCGCTGCCCAATATATGTGTGAAAGCAGAAGCACAGAGTAGATGAAAGAATTTGTCGAAAAGGGTTCATTGGTGATTGAATGCTCAGGGGTTTCTGCATGTTAATGAATGTCCACACTCTACTTAAAAGAAATAAGTTTGAAGACCGGAGCATTTGTGGAGGAGCGAGTGTGTATCATCATGTGATGCTAATTATCAGTAACTGCTCTCAGTGGAGAGAACAATCACTTTGAAAAAATATTTTGTTGAGCAGAAATTATAAAAAGGAACAGATGCTGGGAGCAAAATATCAGGAAGATACTTTGGGGGAAAAATTGGGTTGCTTTGCAGCTCCCGTTATAATGGGGCGCAAAGCACCTAGCGCCCGGGTGTGGAGTCGCTAACGCCTGCAGTGAAATTCAGCGGGAGGTTAGTGGCGGCAGTAGCCGGTAGCGCCCCGTGGCGCTGCACCTCCGGTGATGACATCATCGTCGTGCGCAGCGCCCCGCTCGCTAACTTCGCTCGCGCCCCCTGAACTACTGCCGGACACTATGTCCGACAGGGTCTGGGTGTTGTGTTTGAGGCCGCAGCAGCGCAGATTAAAGGGTGGGTGCCGGGCGGCCATTTTTTTGGGGGGCTGCCCGCCAGCACCTGCCCCCTCTGGCCTCCCCCTGCTGGGGTGCCGGCTGTGATCAGTCGAACTGTTTTCCTGGCACCCCGCTCCCCGGTGGACCAGCAGGGCCCTGGTGCACGCTGCGCTAGGCCTCTTCCCTTTAATCAGGGGAGGGGCCTGTAGTACCGCGGCGCTATGTGCCGATGCTCGTGCCGCTGTTGCACATTGCACTGCGATATTGAATGGGAGCGCCCCAGGAGGGAGGGGTGAGCGCTTCCAGTAGCGTCCCACTCCTGCTTGGGGCGCTACCATTCAATTTACGGTGCGGGGGTGCTACCTTTTTTGGGGCGCTACTTTTAGCGCCCCGGCGAAGTTATCGCCCCAAAGGGGGTGCCACCCAATTTTTCCCTCTTCATGTATTAACTGTGAGTTAAGCAGCTGTCCTGAAGGGTAATCGGGGTGAGCTATGCGGTAAGATTAAAACAATACAACCTCAAGTGCCTTGGAAGAAGTTAGTTTAGTTGGGATGAGGTAAAAAAATATTGAATGGTATAGAAAGAAAGACTTGCATTTATATAGCACTTTTCACCACCTCAGTACATCCCTAACTGCTTTCCTGCCAATGAAGTACTTTTTGAAGTGTTGTCACTGTTGTAATGTAGGAAACCCGGCAGCCAATTTGCGCACAGCAAGCTCCCACAAACAGCAATGAAATAAATGACCAGATAATCTGCGTTGGTGGTGTTGGTTGTATGTTGATATAGACAAGTTCGAGCCAGAATATTACTTAAAAGTAAACGAGTCAAGGAGGGGCAGAGGCCGCAAGTTTGAATTGGTGAAAAGTAAGTCTAAAACAGATATTAAGAACATCTTCACTCAGAGTGATAAATGTTTGGACTATCTGTGCTTCAGTAGATCTAAAACAGCTCACAGAAATTATCAATCCACGCTCCCCCCCACCCCACCGCGTTTTACTTGTTTAAAGCTGGCTTTGTTAAAGGCCAATTACAAGGAACTCGGAGAATTACCAGGGGAGGAGGACGTAAAGTGAGGATTGAACACCAACTCAGACATGGCATCATTCTGTTTCATGAATGGGAAGCTGCCAAAGAATAACTGGGGTTTTCAGGGAGTCTGGGTATTAAATGTCAAATAAACAAGGTTGTTAAAGTGTAACAATTTTACACAAGTTGACACTTGTGAGGAAAAAATATTTTATTTACCTCGTGCCCGAGGAAGTGTAGTTGTTCCGGCCACACAGAACATAGTCCCGTTCACAGACGAGACATCACAGAAGGGAAAGAAATCTTGTGGCGTTTCTGCTGTCCTTAAGGATCATGTTGCTCATTTGTAAGAGTGCCAAAGTGCTTTTGTTTCTGTGGACAGTTTAGGTCTCCTTATCTGAGGAAGTATATACTTGCCTTAGAGGTGGTGCAATAAAGGTTCACTGGATTGATCCCTGAGATGAGAGGGTTATTGTTGGATCTGTGATTCAGAGGATATGCTGTTATTAAATAATCACATGGATGCTGTACATTAACAATAAACAGGTCTTTACTGGAGGAGGGTAGTCTCAAGACTGGGGGTACAGAGGCATGCACAAAGCTTATATACCGGTGTGGTCACTGCCGGTACTACAGTATACAGGAGCTGTAAAAGTAGTTCTGACTTAAAGGCACATACACTACAATTCCTCCCCTTTAAATTAGTAATACCCCTAATATTCAAATAACAATTAACATTTCAACATGTACATTAAACAACAAAAGTCCATTTATAGATTCAGTCTTTGGGGCGGCTTCCTGACCCTTTCGGGATAGCACCTTTCCGGAGGTTCTTGTTCTTGGTGCAGAGGCGATTCTGACCCCTTTTCATCGGGTAGTTCATTGGGTTCCACTGCTACTGGGTCTGAAGTAGATGCTACCGGTATGTCGGGTTCATCCCCAGGTACTTGAGACATGGGGTTGACGCGTTCCTGTGACGCTAAGATCTGATCGACGTGGCGTCTCACAATGTTCTCCCCGACATCCACTGTGTCCATTAATGGCCCCTGCCTTGTACATATCGTTCCGGGTTGCCATTTCTCTGTTCAATAGTCACGGGCCAAGACTGGTTGTCCTACATTGAAGCTCCTTGTCGGCTTCTCATTGATGTGCTGGAATTGTTTGTCCTCAACATTTCTTCGCACATTTGGTCTGAGCAAGTCCAGACGAGATCTCAACCTTCGGTTAAAGAACATCATGGCCGGGGTCTGGTTGGTAACTGCATGTGTCGCGTTTCGGTAGGCTAACAAGAAATTGTCCATCTTATGCTGTAGTGGAATTTCATCGTTGCACATGGCCTTTATCGCCTTCTTAAAGGTTTGTACGAACCTCTCAGCCAATCCATTTGTGGCTGGATGATACGGGGCGGATGTGTAATGCCTTACCCCATTCCTTCTCATAAATTTTTTGAACTCGTCGGACACAAACTGTGGTCCATTATCAGAGCAAATCTGCTCTGGCAAACCGTTTCTGGCAAATATGGTCCGTAGGACTGCAATCGTTTTCTCTGTAGTGGTTGAAGACATTTTTATCACCTCAGGCCACTTTGAATGAGCATCCACTGTTATTGAGAACATTGAATCCATGAATGGACCAGCGAAATCAATATGCACCCGTTGCCATGGAGAGGAGGGCCACTCCCATGGGTGTAGAGGGGCATGTGGTGGTGCATTTTGGACCTTCTGGCATCCTAAGCAGCTCTTAGTTAGGTCTTCGATTTGTTGATCGATTCCTGGCCACCACACATAAGCTCTAGCAAGGCTTTTCATTTTCACTCCACCCAGATGACCTTCATGTAGCTCATTTAGCACTCTCTCCCTTAACTTGGGTGGAATCACCACTCTGGATCCACACATCACTGTCCCCTGGCATACTGACAGCTGTTCTCTTCTGGATGAGAATGCTGGCAACAGTGAGTCACCATATGTTGGCCATCCCCTCACCGTCAATTCATATACCCGCGACAGCGTCGGATCATTTCGGGTCTCCTTCTCTATATCCGCATTTGTTACTGGCAATCGTTCAATTATTGACGAATAAAATATCTCGATAGGGTCCACTGTTGGTGCTTCCTCCACAGTAGGCAGTGGCAGGCGCGATAGCCCATCAGCGTTCCCATGCTGTTTCATGCCTTTATATTCTATTTCATATTGATTCACCCCTAGAAACAGGGACCATCTTTGTAACCGCTGTGCAGTCATCACTGGAATGCCCTTCTTAGGATTAAAGATGGAGACAAGCGGTTGGTGGTCAGTCAGCAAGGTGAACTTCTGCCCATGCAGATAGTGGTTGAATTTTTTTACTCCCCATACTAGGCTGAGGGCCTCCATGTCAATCTGGGCGTAGTTGCGCTCGGCTGAGGTTAGTGACCGAGACGCAAAGGCTACTGGCCTCTCCAACCCGTCTGGGAATTTGTGCGACAGCACCACTCCAATACCATAGGGTGATGCATCACATGCCAAACGAATTGATAGTGCTGGGTTGAAATGGGCCAACACCTCTTTTGATGTGATCAATTCTTTACACTTCTGGAAAGCTCGTCTACGTTCGTCATCCCACTTCCATGGTACCCCTGTTTGCAGTAGGGTGTTCAGTGGGTGTAATACCGTAGACAAATTTGGTAAGAACTTGTGGTAGTAGTTTACCAGCCCGAGGAACGACCTCAGTTGTGACACATTTTCTGGTGCTGGAGCCTTGACTACTGCCTCAATCTTGTCAGGGGACTTATGTAACCCCTCTTCATCGATGACGTGGCCACAACACGAGATCTGTTTCTGGAAAAACTCGCACTTGTGGCGATTAGCTCGTAGCCCATACTCCTTTAATCTGGTGAGCACCTTCTCCAAGTTGGCGAGGTGATCACCGTCATTTTCGCCCGTGACCAAGATGTTGTCCAAATAACACTGGGTCCCTGGAATCCCTTGCAGGACTTGATCCATTGCCATTTGCCAAATAGCCGGAGCTGATGCTACTCCAAACACCAGCCGGTTGTATTGATAGAGACCTTTATGAGTGTTGATCGTAAGGTATTGTTTCGAAGCTTCTTCTACCTCCATTTGCAAGTACGCCTGGGCTAGATCAATTTTGGTGAAGCGTTTACCTCCAGATAGCGAGGCGAAAATATCCTCAATTCGTGGAAGCGGATATTGTACCATGTGAAGGACTGGGTTCACTGTCACCTTAAAATCCCCACAGATGCGGACCTTCTTTGGTTCCCCAGGAGTATTACTCAACGACCTCTTCATTACAGGAACGATGGGTGTAGCCCCTCGCTCCAGTCCACTTTGGACAGTACTCCTGAACGTTCCAACCCTTCCAGCTCTGCTTCAACAGCTGGTCTGATCGCATAAGGCACTGGTCTGGCCTTCAGAAACTTTGGGCTTGCATTTTCCTCTATTTTAATCATTGCTGTTATTCCTTTTAGTGTTCCTAGTCCCTCCTGGAACACTTCTTTTGCGTCAGTTAGCATTTTTGACAGTCGTCCAGGTGTGACGTCGTCATCCTTTTTGGCCTCAACCTTCAGTGCCTGTATGGAATGCCAATCTAATTGTATCTTCCGGATCCATTCACATCCTAGCAGTGGTGGTCCTCCATCTGGCAATACATATATATCCATTTTAGGTATTTCCTGGCCTTTATATGTCACTTTCACCCTTATTTTTCCTTTGGGGTAAACTTTTTGCCCCGTATACGTCTTCAAGACAATCTCTGTAGCTTTCAAGGGTATGTGTGAAAATAGCCGCTTCTTGTCTCTTTGATTTATGACTGTTAGAGCTGACCCTGTGTCCAATTCCATTTTCACTTGGACTCCATCTATCTTGAGTGTAACCCAGATAGTCTGGTGATCCTCCATTTCGGTTACCTTATGTAGTTTCAGACAACCCAGCTCCTTGCTTCCGGAGTCTGTGTCACTTTTCTGTTTGTCTGAACCACTGTCCATCACCTGGTGTACCTTTTTGTACTTCTCCTGTGGAAATTTCTTACTGTTGGTTTTCTTCCCAGACCTGCAGACTCTTGCTATGTGTCCTGCTTTCCCACACTGTCTGCACATTTGGTCCTTGAACCAACAATCTTTCTGGTCATGTGTTGTTCTGCCGCAGCGATAGCACTTCCCTGTTCCATAGGACATTTCATTGGTGCCATATTCTTGCGGTCTCCGTTGTATCTCTGCAGCGCCCCTTGCGGCTGCTTCGTGTGATACTGCCATACTGAAAGCTTTGTCCAGCGTAAGATCCTTTTCCGACAGAAGCCGTTTCTGGGTTCCTTCACTTTGTAGCCCACACACAAACTTGTCCCTTAACGTATCTGCTAGTCCCGCTCCAAACTGGCAGTGTTTCGATAGCTTGCGCAGTTCCGTTAGGTACTCAGCATTGCTTTCGTCTTTGTGTTGGTTCCTTTTATGGAACTTAAATTGTTCTGCTATCAGCAGCGGTGTGGGGTTTAAGTGGTCCTGTAGGATTTCTACTATGCTTTCAAAATTCTTGTTTACCGGCTTCTCTGGGGTTATTAGATTTCGCAGTAACCCATAAGTTTTTGCACCCATGGAATTTAACAAAACCAGTGCTTTATTAGCATCTGGCACTTCATTCACCCTGCAGTACACCTCAATACGTTCCACATATGTCGCCCAATCTTCGACTTCATTGTCGAACGTAGAGATACTGCCACTCTTCGGCATCCTTGGGTGTGAGTTAACTGTCAAAAATGGCGCCTCCCGCGCTTCCCCTTCTTCTCCGCTGGCACAAAATGGCATCTCCCGCGCTTTCCTTCCTTCCCGCGCTCGCCCTTCTTCTCCGCTGCGGCTTCTAAAAATGGCGTCTCCCGCGCTCTTCCTTCTTCTCCGCGGCTCAATGGCATCTCCCGCGCTCCCCTTTCTTCACCCTGCGGATCCTGTTCAGCCCGTGAGCTCTGGCTGTGCTCTGCGCATTCTTCTTTTTATATTTTTCGACGCCGCTCAGTCTAGAGCCCGGCTGTTTCTTTACCCTCTCTCTCTCCGGTTTGTTTTCTTTTTCTCGACACCGCTCGGTGTTCAACCCCCGGCTGTGCCCTGCGCTCTTCACCCTCTGTCTTACCCCGTCGACGCTGCTCGGCTTTCTCTCCGCCGTCGGTCGGCTCCAGCTGCCGCTGCTCGGGAAGGGTCTGCGCTGGACCTGTCGTCGGTCTCTTGCTGCTCGTCGTGGCTGGGGAACCAAGCCCGGCTCTCCACAGCCTCCCCTGCGAAGGTCAATCTCTGCCTGACGGCTGGGCGGTTGCTCGTGGTCGACGCCCATGTTCCTGGCCTCGACTACTTTTTTTTTATGTTGCAGGTAGATTCGAATCGACACTCGTCGCCACTGTTGGATCCGTGATTCAGAGGATATGCTGTTATTAAATAATCACACGGATGCTGTACATTAACAATAAACAGGTCTTTACTGGAGGAGGGTAGTCTCAAGACTGGGGGTACAGAGGCATGCGCAAAGCTTATATACTGGTGTGGTCACTGCCAGTACTACAGTATACAGGAGCTGTTAAAGTAGTTCTGACTTAAAGGCACATAAACTACAGTTATCCTATGAGGAGAGATTGAGCCTATACACTCTGGAGTTTAGAAGAGTGGGAGGTGATCTCATTGAAACTTATAAGATTCTGGGGGGATTGACAGGCTAGTTGCGGAGAGATTGTTTCCCCCTGGCTGGAGAGTCTAGAACTAGAGGGCATAGTCTCAGGATAAGGAGTCGGCCATTTAAGACTGAGATGAGGCGGAATTTCTTCACTCAGAGGGTTGTGAATCTTTGGAATTCTCTGCCCCAAAGGGCTGTGAATGCTGAGTCTTTGAGTATATTCAAGACTGAGATCGATAGATTTTTGGACTCTAGGGGAATCAGGGGACATGGAGATTGGGTGGGAAAGTGGAGTTGAATCGATAATCAGCCATGATCTTATTGAATGGCGGAGCAGGCTCGAGGGGCTGTGTAGCCTACTCCTGCTCCTAATTCTTATGTTTCTATGGTTTCCAACCCATATATGGTCTGTGTGGTCAAACAATGCAGATTAAATGCAGATCTCTGTGTTGAGGAACAGGGTGGACCAGTGGCTTGGACGTTGGCCTTGCTCCTCTGGGACTTGGGTTCCAAATCCAGCCCGGACAGAGCAGCTGAAAATCTCCTGTATCTGCTGGCTGTAAGTGTCCTTTGTAAAATGAGTTTGGACAGTCTCAATCTACAGCACAACACTGTCCCTAATTCTGCTGCTCCAGGAGGGAATACTCCTCTGTAATGTTGTTGTGGCAAAGTAAAAAGAGGTTTATATATACTAGAGCTATAGCTAAACTGAGAATGACTAACACTGACACTGTTTGACTGCAATGGGAAGAGTTCCATCCTAAGCAGTAACATCTCTCACTGTTAGGAGCACAAAAACAAACTTCTGTAAAACTGTTATGCGGCGCGGCGCAGCGCAGCATATATTGTGAAAGTACCTGATAAATACATGCCTGTTATTTTCCTCCCGTTCAATTGTAAAAGTCCCAACTCCCTGGTACTGGGGCAGATATGGTTAAAATTCCTTGGATGTAGTGGCTTGCAGAAGCCCTCCACCTAATATTTAACAGCGGAGTCCTGGCTAAGAACTGTGCCAAGTTTCCACCTCTGTTTTTCAGTTTGGCAGGTTTGCCGGGAAAACCAGGGAAATGCGAAATTGAAGGAAGCATGTCCAATAAAAATATGCAGCTCTCTACTTTAAAAATAAACCTTTGGGCCCTGTCTCGCATTTCCCTTTACTGCACCTATTACCATTTGATGGACAGTCGAACTGCTCTCAGGGTCTCTCTCTGCCTGCGATGCTCCGTGACTAGCCACTAGGTGGCAGGAGAGCGCGGAATTTCCTCGCTCCCGTTTTCCTTCCTTTCCTGTGTCAAGAACAGAATATGTGGCGACGAAGTGCGTCTGCCTACTAATTGTGACAAAATGGTTAACTCAATTGGGTGAAGTTCCTCTGCTCGTTGTTAATAAAAATGGTTAACCGTGTGATGAAATATATGCCTTCATCAGCCCATGTGTTTTACCTGCTTGTTTTGTGTGAACCGCCCCCTTTTGTTCCTATTGTGTGTATTGGCTACGCCCCTGTCTTTTGCCATATAAAGGTCTCAAGAGCTGTATGAGTCATTCCTACCAGACGAACCCGATGTGGGAAGACCTGTAATGCTGCAATGTTCTTAGTGATTAAAAGCCTTCAGTTGAATCCTTGTCTTTGAGTTATTGATGGCGTATCAAACCGTTTTCACAGAAAGCAATTTTTTGGCCTTTTACTATTTAATTGGCTAACTCGTTATCCCATCTAAGACACACCTACACATCTCACTGGTCGCTCTGATTTACCCCAATAGTCGACAGCTGTGTCCTCCACAAAGTAAATGATCAATTCCATTCAGGGCAACATAAACTTGGTCTGGGGGCTTTGTGCAGGAGTTCACCAAACCCAGCACTGAATATGAAATACTGAGACATTTTGGTTTAATTTGCAAATAGCTAATTTTTCTTTTGGGAAAACGCTGCAGTAAAAAAAAAATGGCTCTGTACATGCAAAAAAAATCCCTCTCTGCATATTTTACATCTCTCACCATTAGATCATTGCTGTGGATGGTTGGATGAGGGGGGGTTGCTATCGGCAACCACATCAAAAAGGTAGGCCTCTAGTTTAGCTTATCTTTCAGTTGTAATGTAACAGAAAAATCTCATGATTATTGAATGATATCCAAGACCATCTGGGCTCTGTTCTTCCTGCTCTTTGATGAGGTCTGCCTTTAAATTTGCTGTATTTCTGTAAATATTTGTTTTCAGAGTTATGTGCTTTCACGTAAATGAATGCTTTCTGGTTCTTGTGGATGTTTGGTCATCTTGTGATTCTGCCTTAACCATACCTCTGACACCTCTGGTTCTCTTGGTGGAGAAATGTTTGTTCCGTTGGACTGTTCTATATTGTGTGTTGCATAGAATTACACAGAATGTAAAGCACAGCAAGAGACCATTCGGCCCAACTGGTCCATGCTAGTGTTTCTCCTCCCCCTCCCCCAATAAGTGTGTACTACATTATTTATTTGTTCCTCTATTTATCCCATCTTTACAACACAACGATCTGAGGCACCTCTGCACCTGGATAACTAGATTGGTCTTTTCTTGGTTTATTAAATAATGGCAGTTTGTCCTGTAAACATTATTGATTTACCTGTAAAAGTGTATTATTATATTTATATTGTTGACCATAAAGCTGTTTTTGAGGCTTTATCCTTTTTTTTGTGGTCAATGAATGTAATGGATTTACTATGTCATTGATGAGTTGTATAAGTACTGTTGTACTTGAATGTTAAAATTTAAAAAAAGGACAACAGGTACTACCAAGCAAAAATGAAGAGTTACTAGATTGCCAGTAGGACTGGCGTAAAATTGTTTTTCACTATGGGTACCTGTTCTGTTAATATTGTTGATTTGTCTGTAAAATTTACCACTGCATTTGTACTGTTAATCCTAAAGCTGTTTTTAAGGCTTTGTTTTATTGCGGCTAATGAATGTAATGGATTTATTATGTAATTGATGAGTTGTAACAAGTACTACCATATTTAAATAAATATGTTTGACTCAAAAAAAAAATAACTAGATTGGTAAATAATTGCATTGTGTGATGTGTGGGATTTGATGCCAGATGCAGGAATGGGAGGCTCGTTGTGCAGATCAGAAATGCTGTACGATGCAGAAATATTTGTAACCTATGCTGTGTGTGTGTTTTTTCCTGCGTCCGTGCTTTAATATAAAATTCGTGCCCTTAAATATTAATTGAAACTCTTTGGTGTTAAAAGGGAATTTGCTTGCGTCTGAACTCGAGGCAAGGCAAAGATATTTACTGACATCTCATGCTCAGTGTCAGCCCATGTGTTCTTAACAGATATGCTGTAAAAAATTCTGATTCATGTAGATTGTGTTTGGGTTCTGTCGTCACTTAAGCTGTTCACCAGAGCAGGTATAATGAGCCAACCGGTGCTAAAATTTCCATGATTTATGATCTATGTCGACTTTAAACAAGAAATGACTTGGCGATATTAGTAGATGGTTAGCATGGTCGTGTAGTGCTGCTTTACTGTTTTTGTGGAGGCTTTAATCCATTTGCAATAAATGGGTTAAGGCCTGCGTTAATGTAAGAGGAATGTCATCCAAATTTATTGTGCCAACAGTAATTTCTAGGTTTTAATTAACCCATCATCCCTACCAATCTAACCATGGCACCTTTAGTTGGGATTGTGGACTATCTAGTAATAATCATGCCTCTGTTTCCATTGGACGTTAGACTGGAGTGCTGGTGACCAAGTGATGAATGTGAATGCATCTCAGTTGCTGGGCAAGTGGGGGAGGGGAACAGTCCAAGCCCTGCTGGTCTAGTTGCAGCTATACTTTAGGTGAGCAGATTAGTGGCAGGAGGAGGGATTCTGATTCACGGTGGTCCCCGTCAGGAGGTGTCTGCTTTCTTTTAACAATGTGGTTGCAGGAGAAGTGGATTTGAGGGAAAGATGAACTACAAATTGAGCGTGCAAGATCCTCCTGCTCGGGCTTATGTAGGCTCCTGACATACTTGCTGATTAAATGTTTACTCTGACTCTGAGCCAGCAGGTTAAGCTCTTCATTCCGAGCGGTAATCTTCTTAGTGAATCAGAGGCTAATCTGACAAAGTTGTGATGCCACCACCGTTTTCCCCCCCATTGCACCTCCCATCATTCCTAAACTCACTAGGATGTCTCTTCCTGCCTCCTGCTTCAGCGGAGATCAGCCTTAATAAAGTGGGACAGTTGTGCATTACTAACGGGACATGATGACTTCTGAGGCCATTTAAAGTGAGCTTATGTACGCATGTCGATAATACCGTGATCTTGTTGGCTTCCAAAAATAGTCAAATGACAGGGACGTTTTCTCCCTGCTACACACGTAGCAAAGCACTCCTGAATAGTGTATGGTCATCTTGATGGTACAATCGGTTGTTGCCTTTTTCCTTTCGTGCGGTGCCAAGGCTTGGTTTAAAAAAAAAATTGAAGGAAACGCTTCAAGGACACCCTCATAGCCTCCTTGAAAAAGTGTAACATCCTCACCGACACCTGGGAATCCCTGGCCCAAGACCGCACAAAGTGGAGGAGAAGCATCCGGGAAGGCGTCGAATACCTCGAGTCTCTTCGCCGGGAGCAAGCGGAAGCCAAGTGCAAGGAGCGCCCGTCAACCCAAGCACCCCACCCACCCGCCCCCTCAACCACCGTCTGCCCCACCTGTGACAGAGACTGTAGGCCCCGCACTGGACTCATCAGTCACCTGAGAACTCATTTTTAATGTGGAAGCAAGTCATCCTCGGCTCTGAGGGACTGCCTAAGAAGAAGACATTTGTTTTTGTTCTGGATTTGGTGTTGTGTTTATATTTGTAGTCAAGTGAGGGCAAGACCAGATAAGAGTGGACTGAAGGAAAAGAGTTGGCTGGTGGTATTAAAGACAATGGTGATTAGGATTGGAGGTGGCAGGGGTGGTTCAGGTGAAGGCCTCTTCGATGAGTTGCTCTCGGAGAGCTCTGGCAGTTCTGGGCACTGGTGGCCAAAGCTGCTCCTGCTGCCCAGGTGGTAAGAGCTGGTCCCTCATGATGGCAAAGTTATGGAGCATGCAGCAGAGGACCACAAATCTGGATACCCGCTCGGGGTTGGTACTGCACAGCTCCTCCCGAACAGTCCTGGCAGCGGAAGCATTGCTTGAGCGTGCCGACTGTCTGTCTGACGTTTCTGGTGGCAATTGTAGGCCAGTCCTGGAGTTGTGTCCGGGTTCCTGACATGAGACATGAGGTTTGAAGGCGGTAGCCCTTGTCGCCAAGTAGCCAACATGCAACCTGGTGGCCCGGCTGGAACAAGGGCAGCACAGAGGACTGGCACAGGATAAATGACTCGTGACTGCTGCCAGGAAACCCGGCACGGACCTGCATGATGCGCTGCGTATACTTGCAAACGAGCTGGGCATTGAGGGAGTGGAATCACTATCTCTATTGACAAAGCTGCCAGGTTGGTGATGGGGAGCACGCAAGGCAATGTGGGTGCAGTCAATTGCACCTTGCATGCTGGGGAAAGCCTGCAATGCGGGAAAAGCTTACTGCTCCTTTACCCTGCTCCACTCTGCCCATTGCAAAAGAGAGATAAATGTTCGTCCTGGCATAGGGGGTCTCGGTGACCTCCCTGATACAGCGGTGGACTGCAAATTGTAAGATGTCGCTAATGTCACCTGCTGCAGCCTAGAAGGAGTCGGTGGCATAAAATAATTAAGGGTCACCGCAACCTTGACGGCCGCAGGCAGTGCTGTCACTGCCCTAGTGCAAAGGCTTGAGTTGCAGCTGCAGCAGGTGACATAGCTCATGATGGCCTTTTTTGTGAAGTGAGAAGTTCAGGTAGGAGAAGTGCTCCCTGAGTACCCGCTGTGGGGATGGCCTCCTGCACAGTGCACCTCTTCTCCTCCTCCTCCTCCCTCTTCTCCCTGAGTACCCGCTGTGGGGATGGCCTCCGAAAAAAAAAAGGCTTGGCGCCAATGAGTTTCATGGCCATGGTCTTTCAGGTGAGATGTTAGTGAGGTCCCCCCTCTCTACTCTGGAAGATCCCATGGAACTATGTGAAGAACAGCAGGGGAGTTATCCTGGCTGATATTTATCCATCAACCAATTTCACTAAAACAGATTATCTGGTTATTTATCTCATTTGCTATTTGTGGGACCTTGCTGTGCACAAATTGGCTGCTGCATTTCCCTAAGTGGCTACATTTATAAAATACTTCATTGGCTGCAAAGTGCTTTGGGACGTCCTGAGGTTGTGAAAGGCGCTATAGAAATGCAATTTCTTATTCAGTCCATGAAGTCTCTTTTTTTTTCTCCATGTGACCTGCCTAATCGAATCCCACTATTTTACTTGCTCCCCATATTCTTTAATAGTTTTTTTTTCAAGCAACTCTAATTCCCTTTTAAAAGAATTTAGGAACTATTTCATATTCTAACCACCCTCTGTGTAAAGAAACATTTTCAAACCACCCCTTTAATTCTTTTTAAGGATATCTTACATTTACAACCTCTCGTTACCATCTCACTGATCAGTGGAAACAGTCCATCATTGTTTACTTCATCATAACCCTTCATAAACCCTTTGCAATCTTGAGGAACTCTATCAGGTCGCCCATAATCTTCTCGGCTCTAATGGGAATAGGTTCTAGCTTCTGAAGTCTGTCTGTCTTCATAACTGTCCCTATCCCTGTAACTTCCTACAACCCGCCCATATCTCTGCGCTCCTCCAATTCTGGCCCCTTGCGCAACCACCAGTGCTTTCAGCTGTCCAGGCTCTAAACTCTGGAATTCCGTCCCTAAACCTCTCTGCCTCCTTGCACCTCTCTCCTCCTCTAAGGTGCTCCTTTAAACCTCCGTCTTTGACCAAGTTCTTGTCCTAAAATCTCCTTATGTGGCTCGGTGTCAAATTTTGTTTGAAAACGCTCCTGTGAAGCACCTTGGGATGTTTTACCATGTCGAAGGCGCTGTATAACTACAAGTTATTGTTGCTCTGGTCACATCCTTGAGTCTGCACCTCCTTAATTGCTTTTTTATATCATTTTCTGTAATTGGATGCCAAAAACTGCACACAACACTCCAACTGTAGCCTCGTAAAGGTGTTGTATGAGTTCAACATGACTTCCTTGCTTTTGTATTCTGTTCTTCCTAGATAATTGGCAAAATATCCAGAAGGGAGAATTTTTTTTTAAACACAGCGAGTTGTTATGATCTGGAATACACTGCCTGAAAGGATGGTGGAGGCAGGAAAAATATCCCAGGCTATGGGGAAAGAGCAGAGGAGTGGGACCGATCGGATAGCTCTTTTATTTGCCACGGTGGGCCGAATGGCCTCCTTCTGTCCAGATCATTGTACAAATAGTAAATGAGAAGCCCTAGTATGACCCCTGTAGAACACTGTTTTATTATACCTTTACATTCTGAGAAAATCCCCTACCCATTACCCCATCCCTTTATTTTCTGCCCTCTAACCATCTCTCGTGTGTCGTTACATCTGCCATATGTCTCTTGTGCAACACCTTAGCAAATGCTTTTTGAAAATCCATGTAATTAAAATCCATTGGATGCCCTTTATCTATCATCATAACCAAAGTTGCTCAAGCATAAACTGCCTTTTTGAAATCTGTGCTGACTGGCTCTGATTAACTCGTGCAAAAAGCAAAACACAGCGGACACTGGCAATTGGAAACAAAAGCCAAATGTTGGAAACACTCAACAGGTCAGTCAGCGCAGAACAGACAAGTTAAGGTTTCTGGTGCGGACCCTGTTTCAGAGAGGCAGTCAAGCGTAGCGATGCAATCATAAAGGAGGGCGGAAATTGTACATAATGAACAAACTGAGGAATCGTGAGTGGGAATGATGTAACAAATAATGGGTAGAGTTATTAAGGCATTAATGAAATAAAGGGTGTGTAACTAGCAGTGAGTGAGGCTTGCCCTTCCCTTGCCGCCTCCCTGTGAAAACGCAGGAGATGGAACACCTGCCCATTCACCTCCTCCCACACGGTTGTCTCGGGCAACATCTGGGATTTCCCCAGGCCTTCCACTCCCTTTACTATTCACACACCCCTTGTTTCTTTAATGACGTAATGCTTCTATCCATTGAGGTTGATCTGTAATATTATTCTACCCGTATTCTTCTTTTATTTATCGAATATTCATTCCCCCTTTCCTTTTTCTGATAGTATTAATATGCCTGTCCACCTCCTTATTTCACAGTTTTGATGAGACCGCACCCAAAACATTAACTAGCCTGTTTCCATCATTTCCTATTGTTTCAATTTCTGATCAACTCCTGTTTAGTCATTTAGTCCCATATTATAAATCATAGTACTTTACCAACAACTGAAATTAGACTAACTGGCCTATA
Source organism: Somniosus microcephalus (assembly GCF_052327205.1). Taxonomy (NCBI): domain Eukaryota; kingdom Metazoa; phylum Chordata; class Chondrichthyes; order Squaliformes; family Somniosidae; genus Somniosus; species Somniosus microcephalus. Next base: position 18,238,390 of record NC_141004.1, on the reverse strand, counting down.
ATTTGCTGTCTTATCGCTGTCGCTTTTTTTTGACAAGAGGGGAATGTAGCAAATGAATGTTCAAGTATCTCAAATTTTCTTAAAAACCATTTCTCTCTCTTTCATTGTGAAATAATCTTATCAATGTCCATGTACCTTTCTCTTCCTGTCTGTTTCTAGTCAATGGTACTTAAATTATTTAAATGTTGCCCATAGTTTTTACACAGTTTTACATCTTTTTCAAAATTTATTCCAACTTTTAATAAATCCAATCCCATCCTCTTTACAGGACATTTCCAATCCAAGATTATAACCAGCCATACCGTTTATTCTGCCCTTGCAGTGCGTTCCTATGCAAAGCTAGACAGGTAGCTAACAACTTGATATCTTCCCATAAAAATCACAAGGCTTGACTTTTCTTGTAAACTTTACTGAAAGATTCTTATTGTGAAACTGGAATACAATACAGAAATGGAAGCACACATTAGTACACAAGCACATAACTGATATGCATACACAAATTTAGGTAAGCCTGAGCAACACAGTACATTTGGCATGTAACTTACCAAAACACATGGAAACACAGCTTACTGTGAATATACATTTAGCAAACTGAAAGGCATTCTCTTACATTCACTTTAAATTAGCCCTGTACATAGTGCATCAAAATACAGCTACAAGTTAACCAGCTAGACAGAGAGCGAGCACTTCACGGCTAGCTGTGTAAGTTTGCTTACAGAGAAAAGTTACAAACTAAACATTTCCTGCAAAATATAGTGTACACTAATCATCTATAGCATTCTCAAGTACTTACAGACAAATAGTGTCCAAGGCCAGAGCATAGCAAGAAAATAACTTCCCAGACCATGTGTGGCTGCAGGCCTGTGATATACAGTAGTTTACTTTACTGCACTTTACTGTGCTTTACTGCACTTTACTGCACTTGCTAGGTACCAAATATCCACTAGGTGGCGGCACACAATGGAAATCGACCCAAATTACTCAAACCCCTGAATTAACTGGAAAACTAACATAAATTCCTAAAGGAAGGCAGCACACTCCCCGCTTCGTACAATTCCATTGTACCACTACAGATACAAAACAAAACCTAAAGAAAACGTCCTTTGGCTGCAAACATACTCAGAATCCTTTCTCTAGGTTTCTTCAGAAAGGAGGACTACGATCTCTGAGACTGGCCTCAGAAACACTTTGATAGTCCCCTCCTTGACAATCTTCACCTCCACCTTGCGGACCCTCTTGTCCCTGCTTGGCAGAGTTTTGACAACCAGTCCCACTGGCCATTCATTTCTGTGTGCTTGGCTGTCTTTCAGCAAGACAACATCTCCCACTTTGACATTTGGCTTGTCTTCTGTCCATTTTCTACGGCTCTGTAGGGTGGACAAATACTCTCCTCTCCATCTCTTCCAAAAAGTGTCTGCAAGACACTGGACTTGCTTCCACTGCTTCCTGTGCAGCTCAGCCATGTCGAAGTTTCCAGAGGGGGCTGAAATAACACTCATCTTTTGAGTCAGGAGCATCGCTGGGGCGAGGACTGCAGGCATGTCTGGGTCGGTGGACACCGGCACCAGGGGTCTTGCATTCATGACTTCAGCCATGAGAGTGCTCAAGACGTCGTGTGTGAGATGAGTAGGTCCCGTCCGAAGCAGTATAGCATCCAGAATACGCCTGGCAACACCGATGAGCCTCTCCCATGAACCACCCATGTGGGATGAATGCGGGGGGTTAAACACCCACGTGCATCCTTTCTTTTGGAGGTAGCTTCCTACCGCTGCATCATCCGTGTGGATGTCCAACTCCTTACAGGCACCCACGAAGTTAGTCCCTCTGTCGGAGCGGAGAAGTTTGGCTGGACCACGGATTGAGAAAAACCTCCTCAGGGCATTGATAAAGCTGTCTGTTGACATGGATTCAATCAGCTCAATGTGCACAGCTCTGGTAGACATGCACGTAAAGAGCACTGCCCAGCACTTGCTGCCTGCACTACCTCCTCTTGTGCGACGCGTCATGATGGTCCATGGCCCAAAGACGTCAAGGCCCACGCTGGTGAATGGAGGCTCTGGAGTGAGTCTGTCGGCGGGCAAGTCTGCCATCTTTTGGTCCTCTAACCTCCCTCGTAGCTTGCGGCAGGTAACACACTTGTGGATAACGGAAGAAACCAGACGCTTGCTCCCGATTATCCAGTATCCGGCTGCTCGGATAGCTCCTTCTGTTATGTGTCGTCCTTGGTGAGCCACTTGCTCATGATAGTATCTCACGAGTAGTGTGGCAATGTGATGGGTGCGCGGGATGATCATAGGGTGCTTTTCTTCTCTTGACAAGTCTGTGGATGATATGCGCCCTCCGACCCGAAGCAAACCATCTTCATCTGTAACTGGGTTAAGCTTTTTAAGTGGGCTTTGCTTGGGGAATGTCTGTCCCTCTTCAAGACATTTGAATTCCTCCTTGAAGACATCATGCTGGACAGAGTGAATGATCACACCTTTGGCTTGTGAAAGCTCACTTGTGCTGGATACTTCTTTAGAACATTTCCATCCTTTGCATTCTACGTTGTCCGAATTCCTCTTGAAGGATGCTGCTACATGAATGAGTCGGGCTGTGGTTCGGCAGAGTGTTCTCCAGCTTGAGAATCGCTCGAAGCGTTGTGAGCCCAACTGAGATTCTGAGGCTTTGGTGACCAGGGTCGTAACTTCAGGCCGAATCTCAGTATCAGCTTCAGGCTCCACAAGGGTGAAGGGATTGGACTCAGGAGTCTCCTCTGTGTTGACATTAGACAGGAAAGAGGGGCCCGAGAACCAACTGCTTTGCTGTAGGTGTGCTGCTGGTATAGACCTGGTAGCATGGTCTGCAGGGTTCAGGTCTGTGGGGACGTAGCACCACTGGTCAGGGTGAGTGGATCGTCTGATACAAGTCACCCGGTTGGAAACATACACATAAAACTTTCTTGTGGAGTTGTGGATGTAACCAAGTACAATCTTGCTGTCCGTGAAGAACTTGACGGCGCCCACATCGATGTCAATCTCGTCTCTGATCAACTTGTACAGCTGAACAGCCAACACAGCTGCACAAAGCTCGAGACGTGGAATGGTGTGGGCAGGCCGAGGGGCCAACTTGGACTTCCCCATAACGAATCCCACATGGTATTTCCCGTCGGCGTCAGCTGCTCTCAAGTAGGCCACAGCTCCTATTGCTACTGTGGAAGCATCTGAGAAGATGCACAGCTCTCTTCTCTGTGTTGAAGACAGCGAGACTGGAATGTAGCACCTCTCTATGTGCAGGTCTTCGAGAGCCTTCAAGGACTCCTTCCATAGGTTCCATTTTGCTTCTTTTTCTGGGAGGAGTGGAGCATCCCACTCACTCTGATCAGATGAGAGTTCCTGTACTGATGCTTTTCCTTGCATTGTTATGGGAGCTACGAACCCCAAAGGGTCGTACAAACTGTTGACTGTGGACAGGACACCTCTCCGTGTGAATGGCCTTTCTTCACGGGACACCAGGAATGTGAAGCTGTCTGTTTCCAGGTTCCAGGAGAGCCCCAGGCTCCATTGAAGGGGGAGAGGATCCACTCCAAGGTGCAAATCCTTCAGATCCTTAGCACGGTCCTCTGCAGGGAAGGCTTCCATCACCTGTCCACTATTCGATGCTACCTTGTGTAGTCTCACGTTGGACTCTGCCAACATCGCTCTGGTTCTTGTCAGGAGATCTATTGCTGCTTCAGGTGTGGTAACCGAGGTAAGACCATCGTCAACATAGAACTGTCTCTCAACAAAATGCTTCGCATCGGAGCCATATTCTTGCTCACCTTTCTGAGCGGCTCGCCTCATGCAGTAGATGGCCACAGCAGGTGAAGGGCTGTTTCCAAACACGTGGACCTTCATCCTGTACTCCACCACATTCTTGTTGACGTCGTTGTCCACATGCCACAGGTAGTGGAGATAGTCCCTGTGGTCTTCTCGGACGATGAAGCAATAAAACATTTGCTGCACATCTGCTGTCAGGGCTACAGGTTCTTTCCTGAACCGCAGAAGAACTCCAACAAGGTGTTGTTCAAGCCTGGGCTGCTGAGGAGTACATCGTTCAGAGACACTCCTTCACATTCAGCACTTGAATCGAACACAACTCGTAACTGGTCTGGCTTTTGTGGGTGATGCACACCGAATGTTGGCAGGTACCAGTGTTCTTTACCTTCCTCCAGAGGTGGAGCAGGCTCGGCTTGGTCGTTGTCCAGCATCTTCTGCATGAACTCTATGTAATGGCCCTTCATTTCTAGCCTTTTCTCCAGTGTTCTCCTGAGTGAGCAGAGGCGCTTCATAGCTTGTTCCCTGTTACTCGGAAGACGGCGTCTAGGAGAGTGAAATGGTAAGGGTGCCACCCAGCTGTGTCCATCGTCCTGGTAAACCTCCTCATCCATGATGGTTAGGAAAGCTTTGTCGTCCATGGATAGTGCTGGCTTGTCATCATCCTTGGACCTTTCAACCACTGAGCATCCTAGGCTGTCTGTGCTCACAGTGAGGCCTGCCTCTTCCTCACAGGCAGAGGAGGTTGACCTATGATGCTGTGTCATGCCATCGTAGTCTTCCTTTACCTGGATCCTGTTTGGGCATGGGCTGAGAAAGGATGTGCGACCGTTGTGCAACACGTTTGCTTTATAGACGTTGACATCCGCTGGTTTGTGGACTGTTCCCAGGCAAACTCCACCCACGAGGACCCATCCCAGGTCAAGCCGCTGCGCATGAGGAGCATTGTGGGGCCCGTTGATTTGCTCACACACCTTGTGCACCCTTAAGATGTCTCTTCCCAAGAGCAGGAGGATTGGAGCGTCCGGGTCCACAGCTGGAATCTTGTTGGCAACTGGCTGTAGGTGGGGCTGATGGCGTGCGACCTCTGGGGAGGGAATTTCCGTCCTATCATCTGGCATCATGTCACACTCAATTAAGGTGGGGAGGGGAAGCTGTAGTTTCCCATCCATGGACTCGATCATGAAGTTGCCAACTCTCCTACCCGTAGTCTCTTGTCCCTGAACAGGTTTTTAGCGTGTATGGAGCTGCGCTGGCCTTGACTTCAAAGAGATTGAAGAATTCTGTCTTCGCTAGAGACTTGTTACTTTGCTCATCAAGCACTGCGTACATCTTGATTGCCTTCTCCTTTCTCCCTGCAGGATATGCTTTAACCAAGCAGATTTTGGAGCATGAGCGTGGGCTGCTTGCATTTCCACAAACCTCTGTACACTTGGAGGTGACTGAAGAAGATGCGCTTTCGCTTTGCTTCCCGCTATCCTCTTTGTCAACCGCAGCGCACTCGGTGGTCGAAGGAGGAGGACCTGGATGCAGGGCTGCGATGTGTTTTTCACTGTTGCACTCGAAGCACTTGATTGTCGCGTTGCAATCTTTTGCCATGTGCATAGTCAACCCACAACACCTGAAGCAGATGCGATTCTCTTTCAGGTATGATTTGCGCTCATCAATAGGCTTGTCTCTAAAGCTTCGACACTTTTTGAGTGGGTGGGGCTTCTTGTGTATTGGACACTGACGATCTGGGTCATCCACTTTATTCCCAGCAGAACTGGATTGGTTGACTGAGGGTTCGGCTGGAACATCTGTTTTGTGCACGCTCACAGAGGCTTTATTGCTGTACTTTGTGGGTTTCTCTGTTCTCGAAGGAGCGTAACTGCTGGAGGTGGAGAAAGTGAAACTTGGATCATTCCTCACCTTTGCCTGTTGTTGGACGAACCTGGAGAAGAGAGAGAAGCGGGGAAATGCCACTCCGTAGTCCTCCTTGTACTTGGATCCCTTAGCTATCCATTTCTCTTGAAGGTTGTAGGGGAGCTTTTCCACTATTGGGTTTACCCCACGAGCTGTATCCAAATACGAGAGGCCTGTCGGGTAACTTTCTCCCTTCGCACACTCCAGCTCGAGGAGAATGTCACCCAGTTCTCGAAGCTCGACATTATCTTTGTTGGTTAGCTTCGGAAAGTCCTCAATCTTCTTAAGCAGTGCGTGTTCAATGACTTCTGGTGTCCCATAACAGTCTTCGAGACGTCACCAAACCAGGTTGAGGCCTGCTGTGGGATTGCGGACGTGCGCTGAGCGAATTCTCCTCGCCTGTTCTGACGACTCCGCTCCGAGCCACTTTGTCATCAAATCTAGTTCTTCTCTGGCTGACAGATTCAAGTCCTTGGTGGTACTCGGGAAGGATGCTTTCCATGACCAATAATTTTCAGGACGGTCATCAAATTCTAGAAGACCTGAACTTAACAATTCTCGGCGGATGGGGTACCTAGCGAGGTCTTGTGCACCTTGTGGCTCGGGTGAGGACTGCTTGGCTGGATTGGCTGAGTGCTGTGGAGGTCTCTGCAGGTAAGTCTTTCTTGTTTCTTCTCTTTTAAGCTCAGTGTCTCCGAAAACAGGCTGTTTGTTACTGTGGTGAGTAGCTGGTTCTGCTTCGAGATACCTGGATGTTTCCTTGAAGAACAATTTGGAGTGTTGTTGGACATACTCACTTGTACATTGCACTGGACTGAGGGGCTGTTCCAGAACATATGCTTCATGGCTGTGCTCCCCGCCTTCGTTCTCCTCACCTTCTTCATAAGCTTCAGCTTCAGCGGCAGCAGCAGCTCTCTGGCCTTGGAGAATGTGGAGACTGGCGTCGAGGTCAGCTCTCTGCTTCATCACACTAGCGTCGAGGTCAGCTCTCTGCTTCATCACACTAGCTTCTTTTTCAGCGAAGGACAATTGAGCCTGGGCAGCTTTTGCCTTGGCATGTGCTTTGGCGGCTGCAGAAGCTGTCGATGACGACGGTCTGCTGGACCGCCGAGATGATCTAGAGGATGCTTTAGAGGACTGTGACTTGGCATCATTTGCTCGAAGAGGCTCATGCTTCTCGGTTGGCTGGTCGACGTCCTTTATGGTATATTGCCTTCCTGAGCGTAGACTCATGGTAGCTGAGTGGTATCTTCTTGTGCTTGAGCCCGCTGTGCTGTTGTCTTTTCACTATTCTGCCCTTGCAGCGCGTTCCTATGCAGAGATAGACAGGTAGCTAACAACTTGATATCTTCCCATAAAAATCACAAGGCTTGACTTTTCTTGTAAACGTTACTGAAAGATTCTTATTGTGAAACTGGAATACAATACAGAAATGGAAGCACACATTAATATACAAGCACATAACTGATATGCATACACAAATTTAGGTACGCCTGAGCAACACAGTACATTTGGCATGTAACTTACCAAAACACGTGGAAACACAGCTTACTGTGAATATACATTTAGCAAACTGAAAGGCATTCTCTTACATTCACTTTAAATTAGCCCTGTACATAGTGCATCAAAATACAGCTGCAAGTTAACCAGCTAGACAGAGAGCGAGCACTTCACGGCTAGCTGTGTAAGTTTGCTTACAGAGAAAAGTTACAAACTAAACATTTTCTGCAAAATATAGTGTACACTAATCATCTATAACATTCTCAAGTACTTACAGACAAATAGTGTCCAAGGCCAGAGCATAGCAAGAAAATAACTTCCCAGACCATGTGTGGCTGCAGGTCTGTGATATACAGTAGTTTACTTTACTGTGCTTTACTGCACTTGCTAGGTACCAAATATCCACTAGGTGGCGGCACACAATGGAAATCGACCCAAATTACTCAAACCCCTGAATTAACTGGAAAACTAACATAAATTCCTAAAGGAAGGCAGCACACCATTCAATGACACAATATTGCAATAGCTTCCAGTGTAGGTATCCCAATACATGTGCTTCTGTTGTGTAGCCACAGTCCCATTCCTTTTTATTGATTATTGGGACCTATGATTGCCTATTATCTGTATCACTTAGCTCATCATTGACGGCTACTACAATTCTTTCCAGCTCTCTTCAACCTACAATCCAGGTTCTCCATGATGTAGCTTCTGGTGAACACAAAAGCACATGGTTCACCCAATCTCCTCAGCAAAATCCCTTCATACTTGCGGGGCACCAGTGCTGGAATCCTCAACAATTGTTTCTCTTGTATTCTCTGACCACTCTTAATACTGTTGGAGAACTTTGGGGGAAAAGAATTGCCTTGGTCTGGATGACATAGTAAACACCATCTTCTTCAATGGCGTTACGCACAGCGGCCAAAGGAATTCTCCCCCCCCCCCCCCCCTTTGTGATCTGTACACTCCTTTTATGATTTGATTCCCCCCTGACATTCTCATTTCCACAGTGCTACCTCTTCCTTTGCTCTATTTTAAGTTATTTAACATTGGCCTTTAATAACTATTCAGTGTAACTCTCATTCCATTATTCTCCTTCGTTTTCCTTTAAAATCTTTCAGGACGTTCTCTCAATCTCCGTTCTTCACTCTGACACACATTCAGTTTCGGAGTTATCGGTAAAGATTTCTTACTTCCTCATTTTCGTTAAACAAATTAACTCCTCTTTTAAGTAATGCCATCTGTTATTTCAACACATGCATTTCCCTCTGTTTAAAGCACAGAAAATGTTTCCCTTTCTGTTCTTTATCTGTGGTCTATAATATTTGTAGACTTCTACATAATGCTTGCAATACTTAATTTATCAATAATGAGGCACTATAATCACACACTGATATAATAACTTCCTGTGGGAGTATTTAAACTGAAACAGACGCACTTGGCTCAATTTAGTTAATACCTTCCAACTCCTTGAACACCCCTCTCCACCACGCAAGGTATTTTCCTGTGCCACTGGGAGTCAGGCTCCAGGAAATTACTGCTTTATATCCAGAAGTAGGTATTTAATTTATTATAATAGGAAGCTATACCTATTAAAATTTACTCTGGCAGCTAGACATCATCCAGTCAGCCCTGGATTCAGCCTACAGTCCAAGAATTGAGTACAGGGTCCCCAAAGACAACAGAACCAAGCATTCATCAGCCATAATTTTAACAGTATATACACAACAGCCTGGATTGCACATGCAATAAAAAAAAAAATTATATTTGTTTATGGAATGTGGGCATCACTGGCAAGGCCAGCATTTATTACCCATCCCTAATTGCCCCTGAGAAGGTGGTGGTGAGCCGCCCTCTTGAACTGCTGAAGTCCATGTGGTGAAGGTGCTACCACAGTGCTGTTAGGTAGGGAGTTCCAGGATTTTGACAGAGACTATGCTGTTAACAAGACTATGCTGTCCCCATGAGGGACACAGTGATTGATATTCATTCAACTCTAGAGGTGCAAACCGTGTCGTCCAATATTACAAAACCATTCAAAGAGTTATATACATTAAAGGACAAGGGCAGCAGGCGCAAGGGAACACCATCATCTCCAAGTTCCTCTCCAAGTCACACACCATCCTGACTTGGAAATGTATTTCCGTTCCTTCATCGGCGCTGGGTCAAAATCCTGGAACTCCCTCCCTAACAGCACTGTGGGAGTACCTTCAGCACACGGACTGCAGTGCTTCAAGAAGGCGGCTCACCACCACCTTCTCAAGGACAACTAGGGATGGGCAATGACGTCCTTGCCAGTGACGTCCACATCCCAGGAACGAATAAAAAAAAAAAACATTGTTGGGGCACAGTAGAGGGAGTTTTACTCTACATCTGGCTATGCTGTGTCTGACCCTTGGATTGTTTGATGTTGACCCTGGGTGCTTGGATTGGGGGGAGTTCCAATCCCTGTCACTACCACTGTTTTGTTTCCTCTCCCAGGAGATTGCTTGGCGGTGGAGGGGATGCAGGGGAAAAGAGGGTGATGGTGTGCGGAAGCTACACCATTTCAGACTGGGATGGGCTCGATTGAGCAGTTGGCCTTTGGCTGACTTTCTATTATGTATGTACATTAGGGCTAGATTTTCGGGGAGCCGTCAGGCGGGGTTTCAGACGTGTGGGGAGGGGGGGGAAATCCCAAATTTGGGGGTCCCGCCACCATCCCGCCCAAAACCCCGCCCCACGTAAGTTTCAGGGGCGGCGGGTACCCGCCCCGCACTGGGACCCGCCGAAACCAGGCGGGAAGGGATTAGTGCCAATTAACTGCCTGTTAACAGGCAGTTTTTAGCCTAATCCCTATTTTGAGGGGTTTCATGTGGGTTTCCCGACGGCTCCAAACCACGCCAGGTAGAGCAGGCGGGCCGTCGGGTTGAAGGAGTTGGAGGGGTCGCGATGTCGGCGCTCAGGTGAGTGATGGGTGCATGAGTGCAAACGTAAGTGTGTTTGGTGTGTCTAAAGAGTGTAAAGAACTTATACTTACCTGTACTTCCCTTAACAGCCTTTCTTCCTGTAGCCGTCGGGAGCGCATCACTCAGCCGGTACTTAAAGCTGAACGGCTGCGATCTGTGAAAAGTGACAGCCTTCAGCTTTGAGTGCCGGTAAGAGTTCTAACTGAGTCAGCTTAGAACTCAGACTGTCAGTGTTTGACAGCTTCAAACAGCTGTGAAACATTGATATTTCATCTGTCAAAGAACTCTTGACAGATGAAATTTCAGTCTGTGACGTCACCTGTTGCCGGGTGGCCCTTAATTTCAGTCTGTGATGTCACCTGTTGCCGGGTGGCCCTTAATTGGCCTGCTGAGCCCGCTGGGCGGGCTCAACAAGGTCAATCAAGGGAAAATCGCGCGGATTGGCCGGACGTCGAAGTAGGCGGGTCAAAAACCCGAAAGGGGAAGTCCCGCCTTCTTCCCGACAGGTTCGGCAAAATCCAGCCCTATGACTCCAAACGCTGGCTCCAACTATTGGCTTCAAAAGTTGAAGAATGAGATCTGAATTGGTCTGAGGGGCTTAGAAGGTCTAATCACAATCGAGTCAATTGGACACTGCCCAAAAGGAGAAGTAACTAACACTCAGTGCAAACTGATCTAAAGCTGCAGTAATACTGAGATTTTGACAAATACTGAACCCATTCAGGATTTATTTCCAAAAATGCCATTGAACATCAAAACTGTTTCCCTGTGATGGAAGAAAATAGAAATCACAGGTTGTCAAAAAACAGAAGAGAAAGACTGGAAGGGCTCTCGGTGTCCCTCTCATTTAGCAGAGCTGGAAATAAAGAGCTTGCCTTTATAAAGATCTAGGCTGACACTCCAGTGCAGTGCTGAGGGAGTGCTGCACTGTCCGAGGGGCCGCCTTTTGGATAGAAACATAGAAACATAGAAGATAGGAGCAGGAGTCGGCCATTCGGCCCTTCGAGCCTGCTCCGCCATTCAATGTGATCATGGCTGATCATCCAAATTCAGTACCCTGTCCCTGCCTTTTCCCCATATCCCTTGATCCCTTTAGCCTCAAGAAATATATCCAACTCTTTCTTGAATATATTTAATGAACTGGCCTCCACCGCCCTCTGTGGCAGAGAATTCCACAGGTTCACCATTCTCTGGGTGAAGAAATTCCTCCTCATTTCAGTCCTAAATGGCTTACCCCTTATCCTTAGACTATGACCCCTGGTTCTGGACTCCCCGGCCATCAGAAACATCCTTCCTGCATCTAGTCTGTCCAGATTGAGATCCCCTCTCAATCTTCTAAACTCCAGTGAGTATAAGCCCAATCGACACAATCTCTCCTCATACGTCATTCCTGCCATCCCAGGTATCAGCCTGGTGAATCTTCGCTGCACTCCCTCCATGGCAAGAACGTCTTTCCTCAGGTAAGGTGACCAAAACTGCACACAATACTCAAGGTGCGGTCTCACCAAGGCCCTGTACAACTGTAGCAAGACATCCTTGTTCCTGTACTCGAACCCTCTTGCTACGAAGGCCAACATACCATTTGCCTTCTTAACCGCCTGCTGCACCTGCATGCACAAGGACACCCAGGTCTCTTTACACTTCCCCTTCTCCCAATCTATTGCCATTCAAATAATAATCGGATGAGATGTTAAACCGAGGCCCTGTCTGCTCTCTCAGGTGGACATCAAAGATTCCATGGCACTATTTTGAAGAAGAGCAGGGGAGTTCTCCCTGGTGTCCTGGGCCAATATTTATCCCTCAACCAACGTCACTAAAAACCCAGATTATCCGGTCATTATCACATTGCTGTTTGTGGGAGCTTGCTGTGCGCAAATTGGCTGCTGCGTTTCCTACATTACAACAGCGACTTTTTAAAATTTGTTCATGGGATGTGGGCGTCGCTGGCAAGGCCGGCATTTATTGCCCATCCCTAGTTGCCCTTGAAGGGAGTGGTGAGCCGCCTTCTTGAACCGCTGCAGTCCGTGTAGTGAGGGTGCTCTCACAGTGCTGTTAGGGAGGGAGATCCAGGATATTGACCCAGCGACGATGAAGGATTGGTGATATATTTCCAAGTCAGGATGGTGTGTGACTTGGAGGGAAACGTGGATGTGGTGGTGTTCCCATGCGCCTGCTGCCCTTGTCCTTTAATGTATGTAACTCTTTGGTTTTGCAATATTGGACGACACGGTTTGCACCTCTAGAGCTGAATGAATATCAATCACCGTGTCCCTCATGGGGACAGCATAGCCTTGTTAACACTATGGGGTGACATTTCCTGTATATTTGTGCCCAGAGGCACACATAATCGGGATGTAAAGCAAATACCCAGCATAAAGGATCAAGCAAACTCGGGTGCAAGTATGTCACCCATGTAATTACGCTAAGCCCGTCTACCGATCCTGCGCCAGAACGCATCTCTGCTCAATATAATGGCCCAACATTAGCGAACGGAGGCTTCCCGCGGGCGGACGCCTCCGGCCTGTAAAATATCAACGTATTTACCTGGTGGTCCGGGAGGCGTGGAGGCTTGCGGTCCTGGGCCTCTCTGGGTCTGCGCAGGCAGAGGCCCAAGTATCCCAGGGGCGTAGGTGGTTCGCAAGCACCCCTGGGATCATGTGGGCCAGTCCAACCATTAAAAGAATTGAATCCCCATTCATACAGAAACCCCATGGGCTAAAAATTGAGTAGCGCCACCATTTGGGGCGCTAACTTCGCCGGGGCGCTAAAAGTAGCGCCCCCACACCGGAAATTGAGTGGTTGTGCCCCAAGAGGGAAGCGGGCACTACTGGAAGCGCCGCAGTATTGCAGGCCTTCCTCCCCTTCTTAAAGGGGAGGGGCCTTCTGCAGCATGACCCAGGGCCCAGCTGGGCCCCCGGGGATCAGGAATGCCGGCAGAAGAGACGTGCCGGACTCTTGGAGTGCGGCCGGTACTCCGCGGGGGTGGGGCGTTCAGGAGGCCAGGGATGAGAGCGCAGGCAGGTGCTGGCAGCAACAAAAATGGCCGTCCTGCACCTCGCCTTTAAATTGCGCCCTCGCAGCCAGAGGTAGGACCCCCTGACCCCGTCGGACATAGCGTCTGGTGGTAAGTCGGGGCGCTCCTGAAGATCGCGAGCGGGGCACTGCGCACGGTGATGTCATCGCCGGCGGTGCAGCGCCATGGGGCGCTACCGGTTAGCGCTGGCGCTAACCTGCTGCTGAATTTCGCGGGAGGTGAGGGCCACGCCGCGCCCGGGCGCTAGTTGCTTTGCGCCCCGTTAGCGCCCTCTTAGGGGCGCAAAGCATCCCAATTTTTTCCCCCATTAGTATGAATGGGGATCACTTAAAAAATACACGAACACATGAAATACATTTTTTATTACATATTTTAAATGAATTAAAATGCCATTTAATTTTTTTAAATTCAAAAAATTAAATTGTTGTTTTAACGGGGCTAAAAATAAACTTTCCTTATTTGTTAGGGTTTTTAATGTATAAATGAGTGATAACATTTTATTTTTCTATTTTTTAAACTCTTAAGCTGCTAAAAGCAGGCCTTCCGTCTGCTTTTACCAGGCGTAAGAATTTCACGGGCATTCAGCGGGCGGAAGTTGGGCAAATAGCACAACTCTCCGCTCGCGGAGGACCATCTCCCGGGGATGCGGGCGGACCACAAGTTCCGGATTTCGCACGCCTAAACCCGGAGCTAGCACGGCCCCTACGGACGTGTGCGCACCCGCAGGGGTCGCAAAATACGGCCCAATAGCTCTGCCCCCATGCTTTCTGTTATACCCACTGGAAGAGCTGTGGCTGGGAATCCATTCTGTCCATGCAGATGAGATGTCACAATTCTGTAATGCAGATTAGATGTCACAATGCCCAGTGGGAGACACTATTGACAGGATAATATGGTAATCGTTAGAAGATACTGTATATGGATACCATTACACCCACTCCAGAGCCTTCAGCACATTATCTAGGCTGACACTTCTGTGCAGTGCTGAGGGAGTGTTGCATTGTCGGAGGGGACATCTTTCAGAAGAGACATTAAACCGAGGCCCCATCTGCCTGCTTGGGTGGATACAAAAGATCCCACGGCACTGTTCAATAAAGAGCAGGGGAGTTCTCCCATTGTTCTGGCCAACATGATCCCTCAAACAACAGAAGAATATCTAGTAATTTATCTTATTGCTGTTTGTGGGACTTTGCTGTGCCCAAATTGGCTGCCGCATTGCCCTACATTCCAATAGTGACTACAGTTTAAAAAAAAAAGTACTTCATTGGCTGTGAAGCACTTTGGGACTCCGAGGTCATGAAAGGTGCTATATAAATGCAAGTTATTTTTCTCTTTCTTATAATAGGAGTCACTGCATGTGGATATCACTTTCCCTATTGGGAGTGTAATGTATATACCTTTTAAGGGGGGAACTACTTTTCACAGCTCATGTATACTGTAGTACCGGCAGTGACCACACCTGTATATAGCACTGAGTAGTAATCTGTACAGTTCAGTTCCAGAGTGAGCCACGTTGAGTAAGCACCAGTTGTACCGTTCTCCTGCAGTCTGTGTCTTACTACTGACGGACACAACATTGGCGACGAGGCAAATTCGATCCTACCTGCATCACCTCCCAGGGATTCATTCCTGGAGACAAGTAGATTGGAGGTCAAGGCCAGAGACACGGGCGTCCACCATGGGCAACCGCCAGTCATCCAGCAGAGACTCGAGAATTGCGGGGGAGGCTGTTGAGAGCTAGGTTTGGCTTTCCAGTCGCGGTGGTCCAGCGAAACGGGCTGGCAACAGGTAGTGCGCAGACCCTTCCTGGACAGCGGCGGGCTAGAGCCCGACCGAGCGGCACAGCAAAGGGCCGAGCAGCGTCGACGGGAGAGAGAGAGAGAGAGAGAGGGCAGAGCGCACAGGGCGCAGCTGGTGTTCAGGGGCCGAGCAATGTCGAGGAGAAGGAGAGAGACGCGCAGAAACTCGCGAGGCGCCGCCATTGCCACGAGGACCGCCGAGAGCGGCGTTGGCAGCAGCGCAGGAGAAGCGCGCGAAACCTACAGGGCACCGCCATTGCCATGAGGACCGCCGAGAGCGGTGTTGGCAGCAGCAGGGGAGGAAGGAAAGCGCGGGAGACGCTGTTTTAAGCCATCTTAAACCACACCCAAAATGCCGAAGAGTGGCAGTATCACCGCATTTGACAATGAAGTCGAAGATTGGACTACATATGTTGAACGAATAGAGGTATACTGCAAGGCAAATGAGGTGTCAGATGACAAGAAAGCGCTGGTATTGTTAAATTTAATGGGTGCAAAGACGTATGGCTTATTACGAAATCTAGTAACCCCAGCGAAGCCAGTGGAAAAGAGTTTTGGAGACATAGTGACGATACTACAGGAACATTTAAACCCCACATCGCTGCTGATAGCAGAAAGATTCAAGTTTCACAAACGGAACCAGCATAAGGATGAAAGCAATGCTGAATATTTAACAGAACTGCGCAAACTATCGAAACACTGCCAGTTTGGAACGGGACTGGCAGATACCTTAAGGGACAAGTTTGTGTGTGGGCTTCAAAGTGAAGGAACCCAGAAATGGCTTTTATCTGAAAAGGACCTTACGATGGACAAGGCTTTCAGCATTGCGGTATCATATGAAGCAGCAGCACGGGGCGCTGCAGAGATACAACAGAGCCCGCGAGAATATGGCACAAACGAAATGTCATACAGAACAGAGAAGTGCTATCGCTGTGGCAGAACAACACACGACCACAATGATTGCTGGTTCAAAGACAAAGTGTGCAGACAGTGTGGAAAAGTAGGACGCATAGCACGAGAGTGCAGGTCGGGAAAGAAAACCAGCAATAAGAAATCTCCAAAAAAAAAAGTACAAGAAGGTACATAAGGTGACGGAGAATAGTTCAGATGAACAAAAGAGTGATACTGACTCCGAAAGCAGGGAGCTGAGTTGTCTGAAACTACATAATGTGATCAAAACGGAGGATCACCGAACCATTTGGGTCACTCTCAAGATAGCAGGAGTCCAGGTAAAAATGGAATTGGACACAGGATCAGCCCTAACAGTCATAAACCGATGGGACTACGAGCGGCTATTCTCACACATACCCTTGAGAGACACAAAAATTATTTTGAAGACGTACACGGGGCAAAAGTCTACCCCAAAGGAAAAATAAGGGTGACCGTTATATATAACGGTAAGGAAACACCAAAACTAGACCTGTATGTATTGCAAGATGGAGGACCACCATTACTGGGATGTGAATGGATCCGGAAAATACAGCTGGATTGGCATTCCATACAAGCACTGACTGTGACTGCCAAAAAGGATGACGACGTCACACCTGGGCGACTGTCAAAGATCCTAACCGACACGCAAGAAGTGTTCCAGCAAGGACTCGGAACACTAAAAGGCATGACAGCAACAATTAAAATCGAAGAAAACGCAAGCCCAACATCTTTTAAGGCCAGACCGGTACCTTATGCGATCCGCCCAGCTGTCGAAGCAGAGCTGGAGAGTTTGGAACGTTCAGGAGTACTGTCCAAGGTAGACTGGAGCGAGTGGGCTACACCCATCGTCCCTGTGATGAAAAAGTCATTGAGCAGCACGCCTGGGGAACCAAGGAAGGTTCGCATCTGTGGGGACTTTAAGGTAACAGTGAACCCAGTCCTTCACACCGTGCAATATCCACTTCCGCGGATTGAAGATATTTTCGCCTCGCTATCTGGAGGGAAATGCTTCACTAAGATTGATCTGGCCCAGGCATATCTGCAAATGGAGGTAGAAGAAGCATCAAAAAAATACCTCACAATCAACACCCATAAAGGTCTCTACCAATACAACTGGCTGGTATTCGGGGTAGCATCAGCTCCGGCTATTTGGCAAAGGGCAATGGAACAAGTCCTGCAAGGGATCCCAGGGACCCAGTGTTATTTGGACGACATCCTGGTCACGGGCGAAAATGACAGTGATCACATCGCCAACCTGGAGCAGGTGCTCACTAGATTGCAGGAATATGAGCTCGGAGCTAACCGCCCCAAATGCGAGTTTAAAAAAAAAAAAAAAAAAAAACGATCTCGTATTGTGGCCACGTTATCGATAAAGAGGGGTTACATAAGTCCCCAGAGAAGATTGAGGCAGTAGTCAAGGCTCCAGCACCGGAAAACGTGTCACAACTGAGGTCGTTCCTCGGGCTGGTAAACTACTACCATAAGTTCTTGCCAAATTTGTCTACAATACTACACCCACTGAACACCCTACTGCAAACTGGAGTGCCATGGAAGTGGAGTGGCGAATGTAAACGAGCTTTCCAGAAGAGCAAAACACTAATCACATCGAAAGAGGTATTGGCCCATTTCAACCCAGCACTACCAATTCGGTTGGCGTGTGATGCGTCACCCTACGGCATTGGAGCGGTGCTGTCGCACAAATTCTCGGACGGCTCAGAGAGGCCAGTAGCCTTTGCGTCACGATCACTAACCTCAGCCGAGCGTAACTACGCCCAGATTGACAGGGAGGCCCTCAGCCGAGTGTGGGGAGTGAAAAAGTTCAATCACTATCTGCATGGGCAGAAATTCACCTTGCTGACTGACCACCAGCCTCTTGTCTCCATTTTTAGTCCGAAGAAGGGCGTTCCGGTGATGACTGTGCAACGACTACAAAGATGGTCACTCTTTCTAGGGGCGCACCACTATGAGATTGAATATAAGGGCACGAAACAGCATGGAAATGCTGATGGGCTATCACGCCTGCCACTGCCTACTGCGGAGGAAGCACCAGCAGTGGATCCTGTCGAAATATTTCATTCGACTATAGTTGAATACCTACCGGTAACTAACGCTCGTATAGAAAAGGAGACCCGAAATGACCCGACACTCTCTCGGGTATATGATTTGACGGTGAAGGGATGGCCGGCACATGGCGACTCACTGCCAGCATTCACGACAAGGAGAGAACAGCTGTCAGTGTGCCGGGGGACCTTGATGTGTGGATCCGGCGTGGTAATTCCACCCAAGTTAAGGGATAGAGTGCTCAATGAGGGTCATCTGGGAGGGGTAAAAATGAAAAGCCTTGCCGGGGCTTATGTGTGGTGGCCGGGAATCGATAAACAAATCGAGGACCTGACCAAGAGCTGCTCAGGATGCCAGAAAGTCCAAAATGCACCACCACATGCCCCTCTACACCCATGGGAGTGGCCCTCATCTCCATGGCAACAGGTGCATATTGATTTTGCTGGTCCATTCATGGACTCAATGTTTTTAATAGCCGTGGATGCGCACTCGAAATGGCCTGAGGTCATCAAAATGTCCTCCACCACCACGGAGAAAACTATTGCAGTTCTACGGACCATTTTTGCCAGGAACGGCTTGCCAGAACAGATTTGCTCCGATAACGGACCACAGTTTGTGTCCGAAGAGTTCCGGAGGTTTATGAAGAAGAATGGGGTAAGGCATTACACATCCGCCCCGTATCATCCAGCCACAAATGGATTGGCTGAGAGGTTCGTGCAAACCTTTTAAGAAGGCAATAAAGGCTATGTACAATGACAACATTCCACTGCAGCATAAGGTGGACAATTTCCTGTTCGCCTACCGGAATGCGACACATGCAGTCACCAACCAGGCCCCGGCCATGATGTTCTTTAACCGAAGGTTAAGATCTCGCCTGGACTTGCTCAGACCAAACGTACGAAGAGATGTTGAGAGTAAGCAATTCCAGCACATCCATGAGAAGCCAACAAGGAGCTTCAATGTAGGGCAACCAGTCTTGGCCCGCGACTACCGAACAGAAAAATGGCAGCCAGGAAAGATATGCACACGGCAGGGCCCACTAATGTACACAGTGGATGTTGGGGAGAACATCATGAGATTGATATACCTATCAATTCATTCCATGAAAAGCGACGAGTTAAGATAGTAACTATAGATTTTTATTGGCTAAATAACAGAGCCCACCCTCGTGGGTGATCGGTTCCAACAAGGAAGAATACTAGCCAAGCGGTCACCTTTATACCTGGGCAAGCAGGCGGAGCCATGGGCGGAGTCAGCTGAGGTATGCCTAGGTATAACAGCGTGCGTGGCAAGAGGTAACCTTGTGTAGTGATAACAACAGTGTAAACAGTGATAACAACAGTGTAACAATAGTGAACGAATGTGAACGGTAACAGTGGTTTACCACAGAGATGCCATGCTGACCAGATCCTAGAGTCACAGGAACAAGTCAACCCCATGCCTCGCCCATACATACCTGGTGAGGAACCCTACGTACAGGTCGCATCTACCCCAGAAACAGTAGCATCGGAAGCTGATGACCCAACCGACGACAGGGTGCCAGAATCGCCTCCGCACCAAGAGCGAGACACTCGGGAAAGGCGCTATCCAGAAAGGATCAGAAAGCCTCCCCAAAGACTGAATATATAAATGGACTATTTTCAGCTAACGTTGTATATTAAAAGTGTTAATTGTAATTAGTTTGATATTTAATTGTTAAATGAGTGTTATGGTACTGTTAATCTAAAAGGGGAGGAATTGTAATGTATATACCTTTTAAGGGGGGAACTACTTTTTACAGCTCATGTATACTGTAGTACTGGCAGTGACCACACCTGTCTATAGCACTGAGTAGTAATCTGTACAGTTCAGTTCCAGAGTGAGCCATGTTGAGTAAACACCTGTTGTACCGTTCTCCTGCAGTCTGTGTCTTACTACTGACGGACACAACAGGGAGATACTGTACAGAGATGGTACTGTGCCCATGAGGAGACACTATGGACAGGACGGTGGCATAGTGGTTAGCACTGTTGCCTCACAGCGCCAGGGACCCGGGTTCGAATCCGGCCTCGGGTGACTGTCTGTGTGGAGTTTGCACATTCTCCCCGTGTTTGCGTGGGTTTCCTCCGGGTGCTCCGGTTTCCTCCCACAGTCCAAAGATGTGCGGGTTAGGTTGATTGGCTATGATAAATTGACCCTTAGTGTTAGGGGGATTAAATACGTGGGGTTACGGGGATAGGGTGGGATATGTGTTGTAGGGGTTACGGGGATCGGGTGGGATATGTGTCGGTGCAGGTTCGATGGGCCGAAATGGCCTCTATCTGCACTGTGGGGTTTCTATGATTTCTGTGATAATACTATACCCATTTTGAGATACTGTAGTCTGGTAACATTACAAACACTGGGAGATATTACTGTTGGTATAGGAGTGCATTCATTGAGCAGATGCCACCATACATGATGGTGTCAATAGTACTATGTCATGGAACCTTTTTTACTTCCATCTGAACAAGGCCTTGATTTAACATCTCATCCAAAGGACACAATGCAGCACTTCCTCAGTATTGCACTTAACTGTCAAACAAGACATGTTTCCAAGTCACGAAGTGGGGCATGAACCTTCGGACTCCGCTGAGAGCCTGCCAATTCTGCACATTTCAGGATAGCACCAGCTCACGCTGTACTATTTTTGGTTTTAAGTAGCACTGAATGTACTGGGATATCACAGCATGATCAGTACTCTACACTTTAGCTGGAGATGCTGCAATCCAGACAACACATGACGCTATAATAACTAATATTACAGTACGGACAGCCATTCCCATTTGATGATCTTACATTCTGGGTAGTAGCAAATACAGAAGCTATGGCAACCAGGATAGCGCTGTACTGCACAGTCTATTGGGAGATACTAAAGTTAGTCAACATTGTACTTTTATAAAAAAAATTAAAAAAAACGAATTCTCTGGATCTGGCTGTCGCTGGCAAGGCCGGCATTTATTGCCACCCCCAGTTGCTCTGTACAATGGGTGGTTTTCTAGGCCACTTCAGAGGGCAGTTAAGAGCAATGTTCCGCCTAAGGTGCGCAGCAAATTTAAAGGGCCCGCACAGAAAAAAAAAAATTAGAAGGCAGCATTGGTTAAGAGTCAACCACATTGGTGTGGTATGGAAGTCACATATAGGCCAGACCGGGTAAGGACGGCGAGTTTCCTTCCCCGAAGGGCATTGGTGAACCAGCTGTGGGTCTTTTTTTATTATGATGACGATCCGAGAGCTTTGTGGTCACTTTTACTGGTTTAAAAGCGGCAGCCATTTTTGGAGCACAACTTCCTCGAGAGCTACAAAGAGTTGCTGAGCTGTACACGGAGAGCCATTTGACCACTGAGCCAGCGCAGGCAGATGATCTTCAGCCTTCTGACCATCACCTTGCTGTTGGTGAGCCTTGACAACGGGGAACCTTCCTATGGGCACTTATTATGGGGGCTGCATTGGAGGGGTACGTCCTGCTGCTGAATCATCTGGAAAGGGCACTGAGACGCTGGGAGAGGGGGGGGCGGGCATGGCCAGACGGAGGAGGGCCAACAGACATCGCCACAGCAGACCTTACGCTGGCAGGGTTTTCCGACAGCAGTTTTCCTACATGAACATGCCGGAGAAGCAGTGTGTCAGAAGGCTGTGATTTGGAAAGGAGGTGGTGACTGAGCTGTGCCAGCTGCTTCAGCCAGATCTGCAGCCTCAGATAAGGTGCAGGACACCTCTGTCGGTGGCTGAGAAGATGCCTGCTGGCCTGAACTTCTACGCGAGCGGCTCTTCTCAGGCTGCGCGTCAGAGGCTGATCAGAAGTAGCTTCTAGGCCCCTCTCATGGAATGCTTGCTGCCACTCCAAGAACAGGAATGGAACCAGTCTGATACCCCCAAGCCTGTGAAGGGCAAGATGCATGTAAATGGAAGGCATGGCCATTGTAAATGAAGAAAGTGTTTCATTACACAAAACGTGGTTCCTTCAAAGATGAGAAAGCTATGGCAACAGAAAGCAAAACTAATACAATGACACATAACTGCCTCTCACACCCGGGAGACTGTCCAAAACATAAATCACATTCCGACCATCTTCCTTGGCCTTGATTCCACTGCGCCAACCAAAGCATCCAATGCCCCATCAGTGAGGCGTTCCGCCCTCTGCCTCACCCTTTCCATGTCTTGCTAGGCTGGTGCGCCACAAGTAGGCTCCCACCGCTTTGAAGGCCTACAAGGCAGTGAGTGTGTCTGGTGATGCCAATTGACCTGCCCCTTTAAGAGCTGGCCAGCGCCAGTGTGTCTCAGGGAAAGTGATTATTGACAGCACCCTCGCTGCGCCCCGCGGCCGCGAAATTGAGTTGCACCGCCGGGTTAGCGCCTTAAGAGTAGCGTGCAGCGCCTGATTTAGCGCCGCAATCACCTTTAGGGGCGCTGCAACCCAATATCGCGCTAGGTGGCGCTAAATTGCGCCTGCCACTAAACTTTGCGCATCGCCAGAACTAGCGCCCCAAACGCGGCTATACCGAATTTCTAGGCCTATACCTCTATTCATGAAGCCAAGGATCCCATAAGCCTTTTTAACTGCTTTCTCAGCCTGCCCTGCCACCTTCAACGATTTGTGCACATATACCCCCAGGTCCCTCTGTTCGTGCACCCCCTTTAGGATTGTACCCTTTAGTTTATATTTCCTTTCCTCATTCTTTCTACCAAAATGTATCACTTCCCACTTTTCTGCGTTAAATTTCATCTGCCACATGTTCGCCCATTCCACCAGCCTATCTGTGTCCTCTTGAAGTCTATCACTATCCTCTTCACTGTTCACTATACTTCCAAGTTTTGTGTCATCTGCAAATTTTGAAATTGTGCCCTGTACACCCACATCCAAGTCATTAATATATATCAAGAAAAGCAGTGGTCCTAGAAACCGACCCCTGGGTAATACCACTGTATACCTTCCCCCAGTCCGAAAAACAACTGTTCACCACTACTCTCTGTTTCCTGTCACGTAGCCAATTTCGTATCCATGCTGCCCCTGACACTTTTATTCCATGGGCTTCAACTTTGCTGACAAGCCTATTATGTGGCACTTTGTCGAACGCCTTTTGGAAGTCCATGTACACCATGTCAACCGCACTGCCCTCATCAACCCTCTCTGTTACCTCACCAAAATACTCGATCAAGTTAGTTAAACACTATGTCCGGAGGCACAAAAATCAAGAGCCCATTGTGACTTGTTATAGGTACTGCATTTCATATTTTACAATATCTGTAACCCTTCTAGAATAATTTTTTTTAAGCATCAAGGCTGAATTATATTATAATTCAAAATGCACCCAAAAAAGGGAGGGGGAGAAATGTCCAACCCACTGTCTCGGGAAATCCCCCTTGCATTTTCTGCGCACACATTTCCCCTTCAAAATTTGTTTTAATCCACCACCATAAAAAATGCATTTTTGAGGACTTCACTTCCCTGCAGTACAAGTGATGAATATCCTCGCAGGGACTTTGCTTGGGGATTCTCCCGCGCGCCCACTGTCGCCCCAGCAAAAGATCAGTGGAAACCTCGTTTGCGCATCTAGCCAAGATTTCTGACAAGGTTACAGTGGCCGAGTGGGAGAATCCCCGCAGAAATTCCCAGGGATTGGGTATATCTGCAGCGTGAGATGCAATAAGCCTTGATTCTTGCCTATGATGCGAAAACCATCTTTTTACATTTTACTTTTCATGGGCAGGGTGGGGGGCGGGGGAGGAAATGTGAAACACTGCTGAAAATCCTTGAATTCTATTGAATAAAACAGTAAAGCAGTGGCCCTGGTCACAAGCTTGTATTCAGGGCTGTTTTTAATTTAATAGTTGATCTTTGAATTGTCAGTTTTTTTTGAGCTTTAGGGCGATTTGACGTTAACACTATGCTGTGTGACCAGATGATTATCACCATTAATAATCATACCTTACTCTGGATGTTTGGTGAGTGCTTTAACAATGGAAGATTCACAACAGAAGCTTCATTAGTCACTACTCCCTCCTGACAAAGCCTAGCCCATCTTTGGCTCTCTATTGCCAAGACCCCTTTCAACCTGGCTAGCTCAATCCATGAACCTTTTATATCTTCTTTTGAAGCCTTGGTGCTGAACTTTGTCAAATACCTTCTGAAAATCTAAGGGCATTATTACCGGATATCCAAAATCCACTGATATTGTTAACCCCTCAAACAATTTCAGTGGACTTGAGGCTTCACATGACAAGAAGTAGCTTGGACATAATGCAGTGCAGATTCACCAGAATTATACCAGGGCATTAAAGGGTTAAATTGAGATTCCATAAACTTGGTTTGTATTCTGTTGAGTTTAGCAGGCAAGTGTCGCACCTCCTGACTCTCCAAAGCCTTT
Organism: Somniosus microcephalus; assembly: GCF_052327205.1. Lineage (NCBI taxonomy): Eukaryota > Metazoa > Chordata > Chondrichthyes > Squaliformes > Somniosidae > Somniosus > Somniosus microcephalus. Next base: position 18,214,036 of record NC_141004.1, on the reverse strand, counting down.
CCACCATCTACAATGCACAAGTAAGGAGTGTGATGGAATACTCTCCACTTGCCTGGATGAGTGCAGCTCCAACAACACTCAAGAAGCTCGACACCATCCAGGACAAAGCAGCCCGCTTGATTGGCACCCCATCCACCACCTTAAACATTCACTCTCTCCACCACCGGCGCACCGTGGCTGCAGTGTGTACCATCTACAAGATGCACTGCAGCAACTCACCAAGGCTTCTTCAGCAGCACCTCCCAAACCCGTGACCTCTTCCACCTAGAAGGACAAGGGCAGCAGACGCATGGGAACACCATCACCTCCAAGTTCCCCTCCAAGTCACACACCATCCTGACTTAGAAGTATATCGCTGATCCTTCATCGTCGCTGGGTCAAAATCTGGAACCCCCTCCCTAACAGCACTGTGGGAGTACCTTCACCACACGGACTGCAGCGGTTCAAGAAGGCGGCTCACCGTCACCTTCTCGAGGGTAATTAGGGATGGGCAATAAATGCTGGCCTTGCCAGCGACGCCCACATCCCATAAACGAATTTTTAAAAAAAGGTTGAGGGCTGTTCTGATAGAAATGTTTCAAATAGTAAAGGGAATCGATAGGGCAGATACACAGAACTATTTCCTCTGGTGGGGAATCCAGAACAAGGGGGTATAATCTTAAAATTAGAGATAGACCATTCAGGAGTGAAATCAAGAAGCATTTTATTGCACACAAAGGGCAGTGGAAATCTGGAACTTGCTCCCCCAAGACGCTGTGGATATTGAGTCATGAAGATTTCAATTGACCGAGACCGATAGATTTTTGTTAGGTAAGGGTGTCAAGTGATATGGAGCAAAGTTGGGTCAATGGAATTGAGGTACAGATCAGCCATGATCTAATTGAATGGCAGTACAGACGCGAGGGGTTGAATGGTCTACTCCTGATCCTACGTTCCAGTGTAAAATTTTCTATGCAGCAAAAAAGGATTTTCCAAATACAAAGCTTGCTTTATTTGAGTACATTATGGCGGGGGCATGTTTTGTACAGGCACTGCAAGGATCTGGCCATTTTACATAGGATTACATAGGATATACGGCACAGAAACAGGCCATTCGGCCCAACCAGTCCATGCCGGCGTTTATGCTCCACACGGGCCTCCTCCCGTCTTTCCTCATCTAAATCTATCAGCGTAACCCTCTATTCCCTTTTCCCTCATGTTTGTCCAGCCTTCCCTTAAATGCATCTATACTATTCGCTTCAACCACTCCCGGTGGTAACGAGTTCCACATTCTCACCACTCTCTGGGTAAAGAAGTTTCTTCTGAATTCCCTATTTGATTTCTTGGTGACTATCTTATATTGATGGCCTCTAGTTATGCTCTTCCCCACAAGTGGAAACATTCTCTCAGTATCCACTCTATCAAAACCTTTCATAATTTTAAAGACCTCTATTAGGTCACCCCTCAGCCTTCTTTTTTCAAGAGAAAAGAGACCCAGCCTGTTCATCCTTTCCTGATGTGTATACCTTCGCATTTCTGGTATCATCCTTGTAAATTTGGAGGGCATTATCCCGTAATATCATTGCTTTAAACTGGAGGCACTGACCTTATTGAGAGATCTGGTCAGGAAGGAGTTACTGAGTCCAACAGAGTTGAGAATAAGAATTACCAACAAATATCATTAACCTAGGGTGCTCAATTATGGTTTCTTCAGCTGTGCAGATTAATGATGAGTTATAAGATCATTCGTATCACTGCTGATTGCAAGAAATATAATTACATAATGAAGGATGGATCATTATGCAAAGTGCAACAGGAGGAAAATAATTGCTCTGTTATCTGTGGCTGCATTTTGACCACATCCCATAAAACGCTCCCGACCACTGTTCCCAGAACAGATGTGAGCACAGTGTTCGAGGGGCAGCAGCAACATTCAGAGTATCAACCTTGAAAGTACCGACATGGGCGATAAGCGCGCAGTACATGACTCAGCTGCAAATTGTGCTTGGCATTGTTGGTCCTAACTTGGTGAAATGTCGGAAAAAGTGACCTTTACATACAAGCTGTAGCAGCACTGGGGGTACAGACCAAAAATAACCAACTAGACAGATGGATGTACAAGAAACTTTTTTTTATCCGGCACCGACGGGGCTGGTGTGGTGCCGGTTTATCAAAAAGTCCGGATTACAGGGAGGTATAGCTAAAGGGTACGAGAGCCCCGTACACGGCCACAGATCCAGGCTTCCCTGTTGCATAGCAACAGGTGCAGGAACCCCGGCCACAGACCAAGCATCCCTGTTGCATAGCAACAGGTGCAGGAACCCTGGTTACAGGGCCGCAGATCCAGGAACGGCCACTAATATGAAGTAAAACTTACCTGAACCTACTCCTGAATTTTGCCGGTTAACAGAGATTTCCAGTTATTTAGGTGCCAGTAAATCGAGAGTTTCCTGTAATGAGTAATCCTCAATACCAACAGATGGTTACTATAATGCCACCAAACTCATCTTAATAGGAATTGCTGGACGCAATAAGACCACGGTCTTATCTAGTTCGCCTTCTACCACACTGATACGACGACAATGGAGTGGTTGACTAATCCTAGCAATCAATCTCCATCAATTAGTCTACAACAGAGCCTAACATTGGGAATCTGTTCCTCCCAAGCATGCTACACTCACCACGTGTCATGCTCATATATACTGTATCTCAAAATGCTATTTTCTGAAAGAAATCTATCTCATTTGAATGAATGGGTTCGGCTAGTCATAGCCACACTTATGGACAACACAATATCAACACATCATTGCTGCCTTTATTTCCAACATTACAACAGTGACTCCACTTCAAAAGTACTTCATTGGTTGTAAAGTGCTTTGGGACACCTGGTGGCTGTGAAAGGCGCTATATAAATGCAAGTCTTTCTTTCTTATTTCATGGTCACTCTGTTCTTCCAGAGTATATGCAAATACATAATTTTTTTTAAAAAGCAGGCACTTCACTAGAAAAAGAACCATGAGATAAACACAACGGAGGTTGTTGGCCATGGGGTCTACAGAACAGAGGCTGCCAGGAATAAGACAAAGAGAACAGAATGGAGGCCATCGGTCATGGGATAAATAGGACTCACAGCCGCCAGCAGTGGGATAATTAGAACTGAGGCTGCCAGATACTAGCAGCAACTCACGCTAAACCCAAGTCCTTAATACTTTCAAATGCATTCTGTAAATGGGTTGATGACTATGTTAAAATAGCGCAGGCAGAATTTAACGCAAAAAGTGGTGTGCTAAATGTAGTGATTGGAAAGAACTTGTATTTAAATAGCGCCTGATCACATCCTCATGGTACCCGCAGAGAGGACATTAAACCACAGTATTTTTATTTAAGTGTAAGCTGTGGCTCAGTGGGTAGCGCACTCTCGCCTCTGAATCAAAAGGTTTTTGTGGGTTCAAGTCCCACTCCAGCGACTTGAGCACAAAATCTAAGCTGACGCTCCAGTGCAGTGCTGTCTTTAGAACAGACATTAAACCAAGGCCCAGTCTGCCCCCACCCCCCCGGATGGATGTAAACATAAGAAATAGAAGCAGGAATAGGCCACTTGGCCCCTCGAGCCTGCTCCGACATTCAATAAGATCATGGCTGATCTTGGGCTCAAAGCCACTTCCCTGCCTGCTCCCCATAACCCTTCATTCCCTTATCTTGCAAAAATCTGTCTATCTCTACCTTAAACGTATTTAATGACCCAGCCTCCACAGCTCTCTGGGGCAGAGAATTCCACAGATTTACGACCCTCTGAGAAGAAATTCTTCCTCATCTCAGTTCTAAAAGGGCAACCCTTTATTCTAAAACTATGTCCCCGAGTTCTAGATTTCCCCACAAGGGGAAACAACCTCTCTGCATCTACCTTGTCGTGCCCCCTCAGTATGTTTCAATAAGATCACCTCTCATTCTTCTAAACTCCAATGAGTATAGGCCCAACCTGCTCAACCTTTCTTCATAAGACAACCCCTTCATCTCTGGAATTAACCTAGTGAATCGTCTCTGAACTGCCTACCATGGCACTATTTTAAAGAGCCAGGGGAGTTCTCCCCGGTGGCCTGGTCAATATTTATCGCTCAACCAACATCACTAAAACAGGGTGGTATCTGGTCGTTATCACCTTGCTGTTTGTGGGAGCTTGCTGTGCGCAAATTTGATGCCGTGTCTTATGTTCATTAATAAATAGACATTCTTATTATGAACACAGCTAGCTTTTGCTAGTTACTTTATTGAGCCCATGTGGACTAGGTACAGTATCTGTGGAGGCTTCCATCTTGACTGCTGCATTGTGGGTAGCCTAGTGCCTCATGGGTAATGTAGTCTTAATATATATACAGCTGGGTAGTGTAGTCTTATATACAGCTCTACACAGCTCTACGACTCCACCTAGTGGCCACTATAGAATGACATGTTATTGATCATTACATCCCCCTTTCTTTGAGGTTTAACAAAATCAATATCAATCAACTTTCAAGAAAACAATAAAGATAATATCAGTAACACTTTTGTTAGTGCTCTATAAACATAAACATTTTCAAAACAGTCAACACATTTTCAAAGCTTTACATTGTACTCAAAGATTAAGTCTATCAGGCTCTTTTACTTCACGTGTGGATCTTCTCAACACAGGTAAGTCTGATGTGTCTTCATGAGATTGTTCTGGCGGTGAATGACAAGATGCAGTTGCGGCATTGTCATCAATCTGGTCTTGAATAGTCTCTTGTGTTTTTAGGAGGGAACGGCGGTTCCTCCTGAGAATCTGTCCTTCCTCAGTTCTAACAGTGTATGACCTTGGTCCTACTTCCTCAAGAACTGTAGCTTTCCTGTTCCATGCATCTGGATCCTCAATCCTGACAACATCATCCCTTGTCAATGGTTTTAGAGTTTTGGATGACTTGTCATAGTATGATTTCTGTTTCAGCTTTAACAGTTGAAGTCTCTGTCTCAGTTCCTCACTTTGCTGTTCTTTTGCACAGCAGGGTAGCGTGGTGCGCAACTTGCGACCCATTAGTAGTTCAGCAGGTGAAGAACCACAGTCTAAAGGTGAGGCTCGGTGGGCGAGATAAGGATCAGACTTGCTTTCTGTCGCTTTCTTCAGTAGCTGCTTGAGAACTTGAACACCTTTCTCTGCCTTACCATTTGACTGAGCATACAAAGGACTGGATGTGATGTGCTGAAAGTCATAATGTGCTGCAAACTGTTGCCACTCCTTACAGTTGAAGCACGGACTATTGTCGCTAACGGCAATCCTGGGAATTCCATGTCTGGCAAAGATGGATTTCACATGCATTATGACACTGCTTGCTGTGGTGCTTGAGAGCAGCGCCATCTCAGGATAGTTAGACTAGTAGTCAATCACTATTAGATAGTCTTTATCATTTAAATGAAAAAGGTCCATACCAACCTTTTGCCATGGTGCTGTTGGTATGTCAGCTACTATCATTGGTTCCTTTGCTTGTTTGTTCTGGTTGGGTCAAAGAAGGTGAGTACAGGTGTGGTTGTCAGCACTGTTTTGAGGTTTATCCACTCTTGTTCATGTCTTTCTGTCCATGCGAACTCATTTGTTTTATGTAGCAGGTCTCGCAGACAGGCTGTCTTGGCTGACAAGTTAGGAATGAACTTTCCAATGAAGTTTATCATCCCCATGATGCGTAGCACTCCTTTTTTGTCAGTGGGTCGGGGCATTTTGAGTATGGCGTTTACTTTTTCCATATCTGGCTCTATTCCTTTACCAGATAGATTATCTCCTAGGAAAGTGACTTCCTGGATGCCAAACTGACACTTGGCTTTGTTGAGCTTCAGTCCATTCCGGCGTATGCTCTGTAGCACTTTAGTCAGTCTCTCATTGTGTTCTTTCAGTGTGGAGCCCCAGATGATGATGTCATCAACATAGACCCGAACTCCTTCCAGACCTTCAATTATGTGTTCCATCGCTCTATGAAAGATTTCAGATGCAGATATTATCCCAAAAGGCATTCTGAGGAAACAATACCTGCCAAATGGTGTGTTGAAGGTACAGTATTTGGTGCTCTCTTCATCCAGTTTTAGTTGCCAAAATCCTTGTGAGGCATCGAGCTTTGTAAAGTATCTGGCACCTGACATTTCACTGGTGATTTCTTCTCGCTTGGGAATCTGGTAGTGTTCACGTTTTATGTTTGCATTTAAGTCCTTTGGATCCATGCATATTCTTAGATCATTGTTCTTTTTCTTTACACATACCATGGAGTTAACCCAGTCTGTTGGCTCTTCGACTTTCCTGATGACTCCTAGTGTGGTCATTCTGTCCAGTTCATTCTTGAGCCGGTCACGCAGAGGTGTTGGAACTCTTCGTGGAGCATGTACCACTGGCTGAGCATCCTCCTTTAGCTGGATCTTGTACGTGAATGGTAGAACTCCAAATCCTTTGAACACATCCTGGAAATTATTCACTACAGAATCCACTGAGTCATCTGGTCTGCTTATGGCACAGTTTATATGGTAGACTCTTTTGACCAGTTCTAAGTCCTCACAAGCTTTGTCACCCAGTAGTGAATCAAGCCTTTCAGCCACAACAGAAAACATGAGATGATGCACTTTGTCTTTGACTGTCACTTTAAGTCTGCATACACCTAAGCTATCTATTTTCTGTCCATTATAATCCTTCAGTAGTACTGACTTTTTCTGTATTTTTGGCTTTTCTTTCATATTGTTAATGTCACTCATACTGATTAAGCTTGCTTTTGCCCCAGTGTCTAGTTTCAAGGTAACTAATGCTCCATTTACCTGCAGTGGGATCATCCATTTGTCCTCTTTTACTGCATTAACTTTATGTTCAGCATTGTCCATTTCTGAGGGCTGCACATTTTCTGTATCCTTTTTGATATTGTCACATGACACCATTCCTACAAAAAATGTCTCACTTAAATCAGTGTCCTCAATTACATTAACTCGTTGCCCTTTCTTAGTTTGTACTTTTGAAAAGCATTGTTTGGCAAAGTGATTCTTTCCATTACACTTTGTGCACATTTTTCCAAATGCTGGGCATTGTCTTAACTGGTGTTTGTAACCACAGCGTATACAATTTAAAAATTTCATCCTCCGATTTGCTTTTCATTTCTGTTCTGCCCATGTTTCTTCCCCTTATAGGACACAGCACCGACAGCAGCATTATCACTCATTACAATCGCATCATCATTGATTTCACTGAAAGTCTTCGCGTGCTTTCGAGCTAGCTCGCTGGCTTGGCATATTTTCACTGCATTTTCCAAATTTAGTTTGGTTTCTCTCAACAGACGTTCCCTGATTTTTTTATCATGAATACCAAACACAATCTGGTCACGAATCATGGATGATTTCAGCTCAGAGAAATTACATGTCTGTGCTTTCAGTTTCAGATCAGTTATAAAGCTATCAAAAGTCTCATTTTGTTGCTGTGTCCGAGAACAGAAGGTGTATCTTTCATATGTCTCATTCCTTTTGGGAGAGCAATGTGCATCAAAATTTTTTAGCACATCTTCTAATTTTTCTCTGTTCTCAACTGGATTAAATACAAATGTATTAAATACCTCTATCGCCTGTGGGCCTGCCACCGTAAGCAGCAACGCTATCTTCCTTGCGTCTGGCTTCGTACCGAATCCGATGGCTGCAATGTAGATTTCGAATTGTTGTTTAAAGGTCTGCCAATTGTAGTCGATTTTTTCTGTGAGTTTCAAACGCTCTAGTGGCTTCAAATTCTCCATGTCGCTTTTCACAATTTTCAGCAGATCTTCACCACTCTGGTACCATCTTATGTTCATTAATAAATAGACATTCTTATTATGAACACAGCTAGCTTTTGCTAGTTACTTTATTGAGCCCATGTGGACTAGGTACAGTATCTGTGGAGGCTTCCATCTTGACTGCTGCATTGTGGGTAGCCTAGTGCCTCATGGGTGATGTAGTCTTAATATATATACAGCTGGGTAGTGTAGTCTTATGTACAGCTCTACGGCTCCGCCTAGTGTCCACTATAGAATGACATGTTATTGATCATTACACCGTGGTTCCTACATTACAACAATGACTACACTCCAAAAATACTTCATTGGCTGTAAAGCGCTTTGGGACGTCCTGAGGTCATGAAAGGCGCTATATAAATGCAATTGTTTTTTAACTACTCTATTGGGTTTCATTCTTACCCCATTTCCACTAGTTAGGTGTTTCCAAAGTCCTACTTAATCATGTGTTCTGAATAGTGTGGCACACTGCAGTGCAGTAATTGTATGTTATCGGATACCTCATTAAACAGTATAACCAACTGGTTAAAGGTGCAGATAAAATAGTTACTTCAGCACCTGTCACAACTAATAATTTCTATGGTAAAGTCATTTACTCTCTCGCACATTCATTCAGCCTTCTTTAAAGGTTTGATTTAGGTATTTACCCTGTGATATAATTTCAAATTCACAAAGAAAAATCAGAAAATGAATTTACTTTTGCATAATTAGCAAAATTGAAAGCTTTCATAATTTTTTTTTAACAACCTGGCTTCCTTTTAAATCTGCTCAGATTGTTTCCCAGCTGAATTACCTAGAAGCGAAAGCTTTACCGTTCTGGCTTTCTTCTCCGCATCTTCCCGTAGTTTCTTTTCCAGTTCCTTTGACCTCTTGGCTAGCTCCTTGTCCTCTGCGCTCGCTCCGCTCCCCACCTGCGAATCGTCTGTAACTTCCAGTAGCAGTAGCAGATGGAAATCCTTCAGATGGAAAAAAAAAAGAAAGCTATTTTTGCTGGCGAGTGGTTTGGGCTGAGCTTGGCCGCCTGTGCAGGGACTCCAGCTTGTTCCACGCTAGTCACTTTATGTCCAAGCATGCACGCACTGCTATCAGAGCTTTCCTCTTTGCTCTTCTGACCTAATCATCCTTCCTCTAACCTAATCTCTTAGTTGGGATTATAGAGTTTGATCAACCACCTGAACAGAGAAATCCAATTCAAACCAAGGACGCAGAAAGGTCGTAAGAACATAAGAATTAGGAGCAGGAATAGGCCCCTTGGCCCCTCGAGCCTGCTCTGCCATTTAGTAAGATCATGGCTGATCTTGGGCTCAAAGCCACTTCCCTGCCCGCTCCACATAACCCTTCACTCGCTTATCTTGCAAAAATTTGTCTATCTCCACTTTAAATGTATTTAATGACCCAGCCTCCACGGCTCTCTGGGGCAGAGAATTCCACAGATTTACGACCCTCTGAGAGAAGAAATTCCTCCTCATCTCAGTTCTAAAAGGGCGACCCTTTATTCTGAAACTGTGCCCCCGAGTTCTAGATTTCCCCATGAGGGGAAACATCCTCTCTGCATCTACCCTGTCGAGCCCCCTCAGTATCTTGTACGTTTCAATAAGATCCCCTCTCATTCTTCTAAATTCCAATGAGTATTGGCCCAACCTGCTCGACCTTTCTTCATAAGTCAAACTCCTCATCTCTGGAATTAACTGAGTGAATCGTCTCTGAACTGCCTCCAATGCAAGTATATCCTTCCTTAAATAAGGAGAATTGGACGTGTGATGTGGTCAGACTTTCAAATTCACGCTGAACAAAAAATAATTCACAAGATGATTATGGATGGGGAAGGCCATTTGGCCCACCTTAATCCATCCATTTGGAACTATTCTAAATCCCCCCTCCCCAAGTGAGAAGTGATTCCAGAATTTTGCCTCCACTAGTCTATCTGGGAATCTTTGCCATATATTGGTGACTCTTTTTTGTGTGAAGAACCTCCTGATATCGGTTCTAAAATGACCTTGGATTGGTTTGAACCTGTGGCCCCTTCTGCAGGTTAATTTAAATTAATTATTCCAGACATACCCTTTCCATACCATTTACTATCCTATGCTCCTCTGTAAGGTCACCGCTCAGGCGTCTCATCTAAGCTGAAAAGCCCAAGCTTCTCCAGTTGTTCCTCATACCTCCGAGCTCTTGGCAAAAAGAATTGGGCTCGTGGCTCATCTCCTCACTGTCTCCCCAACTTCAATGTTTCCCTTATTTCCTGTCGACCAGCACTGGAGGCAGTATTCAAGGTGCAGTCTGACCACAGCACTGCCTTCTCTGACTTGTATTGCACTGTTGTCGCTATGTCGTTCAACATCCTATTGGCATTGTTGATTGTAGCTCCGCCTTGACTGGACGTGATTATGGTTGAGCCTACTAAGACTCCTAGGTCTCTCTCCGCCTCATCCTTGGCTATTTCAACATCACTCATGGAGTATGTGTGCTTCCCAATTTTCCTTCCTGTGTGAAGCACTTTAGCCTTTTCAGTATTAAATTTCATCTGCCATTGTTCTGCTCACTTACATATTTTGTCCAACTCGTTCTGTAATTCCTGAGCTACCTCTTTCAATTCCATTGCCCGCTTCTAGTTTGGTATCATTTCCAAAGTTAGCCAGCTTGCATTAAGTTTCTGAATCCAGATCATTTATGTAAATGAGAAACAATAGTGATTTATTCTTTCTCCCACCCCACCCCCATTCCCACTCGCCCTTCCCCCCACAACCCTGAGATAACTCCAGCAAAGACTCATAGGCCTAGAAATTCAGTATAGCCACTTTTGGGGCGGTAAAGTCGGGCGGCCGCTAAAGTTTGCGCCCGGCGCAAAGTCACGCCCCCTTCGCCGATATTCAGTCGCAATGCCCCAAGAGGTTGCTGCTGCGCTAAAACAGGCGATGCACGACTATCTTTAGGCGCTAAGCCGGCGGTGCTGAGCGATACCACCGAGGCCGGGCGCAGCGCAGGTGCGGTGAGTTTTTGATTGACGGCAGACACTCTGGCGCCGGTCAGCTCTTAAAGGGGGAGGGTCGATTTGTTTGCCTGCCACGCCCTGCACACTGCAGCCCTCAACCTAGGCCTGACCACTTCAGCTTCACCTGTACAACGTCCAGGACTATGGAGAAGGCCAGGGAGAGAGTGCAGCGCTTCAGCGACGGTGACCTGAGGGTGCTGGTTGGCGGAGTGGAGCGCAGGCGCCATGTTTTGTACCCAGAAGGTGGCAAGAGGCCGCTGCCCAGCGCCTACCGGAAAGCCTGGAGGGAGGTGTCCAACAGGGTCTCTTCCAACAGCGTGGTTGCCAGGACTGCTGTGCAATGCCGGAAGAAGTTCAACGACCTCACTCGGGTTGTCAGGGTGAGTACCCTTTCCAGTGTCCTCCTCATCCTTGCATGTGCACCTCACATTATGGGCAAAGGGACCTGAAAGCCCTAATGGCCAGCCCTCATCCAGCAGCTATGGGACTGGCATGAAAATCACTTGCACATTCAGCACTTTACACACTGTCCAAGCTATTCGACCATGGGAGGCAGTGCAGACAAGATCAGGGCTACACACTGTCCAAGCTATTCGACCATGGGAGGCAGTGCAGACAAGATCAGGGCTACACACTGTACCAGCTATTCGACCATGGGAGGCAGTGCAGACAAGATCAGGGCTACACACTGTACTTAGAGGCCGTCCTTTCTCTTGCAGGCCAAGGTTGCGCACAACCGGCGCAACCAAACTGAGACCGGGGGAGGCCGTCCTGACATCAAAGAGCTCTCCGACCTCGACCAGCATGTGGAGCGCATTATGGGAGGCCGGCTGATTGGCCCCGTCGCCACTGGAGATGCCGACCCTGTTCTGGGCACCAATGGTAAGGGCATGACCTTTTGGACCTCTCTCGTTCCACTTGCGCATCAGATCAGCATCCTTTGCCACTGTCCGACCAATGCGGTGAATGGCACCACTCATGCCTCCCTCGCTGCCGCCCTGTCCTCACTCTAAAGCTACTCTTGTGCCTTCCTGCTTTCAGATGGTGACTCGCCAGGTGAGGAGGCGGGCCCTCAAGCTGCTACTGTCAGCCCTTCGGAAGACGAGGAGGAGGAAGAGGAAGCCGGCCCATCAGTGCCACCCTCAGCCGCGCCAGCCTATGCCGATGTAGGGGACACGTCTTCCCTGGAGGGGAGCCGGGGGGAAGGGTCGGAGGAGAGTGAAGCTCCGGGGCCCAGTGGCCTGCAGCAACGCGGGAGGGGTGGGGAAGCTCGGCGGACTTCTCCCCAGAGGGTGAGTGCGGCCTCCAGTCCTGCGACGGTCAGCGCAGAGGAGGTGCGCCTCCTAGAGGAAATGGCCGTCCAGGCTGAGCGCAGGCACACTGAGCTCATGGCTGCAGTGGCACGGATGCCTGACTCCATAGAGTCACTGGCAAGGAGTGTGCAGGAATTCGGGTCAGCACAGGCCAGGAGTCTGCAACAATTCAGTGCAGCACAGGCCAGGAGTCTGGAACAATTCAATGCAGCACAGGCCAGGAGTGTGCAGGACATCAATGCAGCACAGGCCAGGAGTCTGCAGGACATCGCGGCAGCACAGGCCACGAGTCTGCAGGACTTCACGGCAGCACAGTCGGCTTCTAGCCAAGTGCTCAGTCGTGCCGTCCATTCACTGGCTGGTGTATTGCGGACACAGACCAGGGCCACACGGGCACTAACTGCTGCCACCCTCGCTGGATCAGCCAGGCCTCGCCAGGGCACTCGCCGCGCAGCAGCAGCCCAGCAATCTGTCCTTCAGCTGGTTGCTGCGCATGCTGCACTGCTGGCCCGTGCGAGTGCCAATGTGTCAGGCGACCAGCGAGCACCTGCGATCTGCCAGGTTGCCACCATTCCTGCAGCCGACACTGCCACTCCGCCATTGCAGCTGCCACGAGCTGCTGGACAGACTGCTGCTGCCCAGCCACAGTTGGAGCAGTCAGCAGCCGGCCCCTCCAAGGCCAGAGCTGGTGCAGGCCGACCCCCAAGGGCATCTGCTGTCTCGCCATCTGCCCCTCAGCAGCCTTCCCCCAGCCTTGCTGCAGCCACTGGGCTCCCATTGAGGAGGAGCAGCAGGGCGGGCAGGGGCCAGGCAAGGATGCGCAAGGCATCGCCCTCGCAGGGCAAAAAGTAGAGGTATGCACAAATGCCTGGTGCTTGTTGGAAGGCCGACACTTGTGCAGTTGTTTGGGTGCAAGGCCGAGACTGGTGTCTATCTTTATTTGTGTAAGGCCGAGACTGGTGTCTATCTTTATTTGTGTAAGGCCGAGACTGGTGTCTTTCTTTATTTGTGTAAGGCCGAGACTGGTGTCTTTCTTTCTTTTTGTAAGGCCGAGACTGGTATTTTTGTGTTTTTGGAGGGGGCTTCTCCACATGAGCATGTAATGTGGGAAGGGCAGAGGTTTTCAATAAATTTTTGTTGTTAAATTGCAGTGTGCATGGTTTTTTGGTAAAGTCCTGGTTGCCCTGCTCGGCTGAGGGCTTGTGGAGCGGCTACATTCATCTGCTGACATTGGCACAAGCCAGTCCCTGAGAGGGGGCCTAGAACCGACGTTCAATAAGCCAGCGACGGGCGGCCCTTGCACTTTGTGCCTCCCTCCTGTGCTGGTCCTCCTCCTCCTCCTCCTCCTCCTCAGGTGGTCCTCCAATGTGTGGTGGCAGTGGCTGAGTCCTGTGGATAGCCAGGTTTTGCAGCATGCAACAAACGACGACGAAATGGGAGACTCGCTCCGGCGAATACTGCAGTGCTCCCCCGGAATGATCGAGACAGCGGAACCGTTGCTTCAGGACGCCGATTGTTTGTTCGATGATGTTCCTCGTCGATTGATGGCTCTCGTTGTATCGCTCTTCAGCAGGGGTGCTGGGCGCATGGAGCGGGGTCATCAGCCAGGTACACAAAGGATAGCCTTTGTCCCCGATAAGCCATCCTCGTGGGTGAGGCTGGGCCTGGAACATGTCTGCCACAGAAGTCTGTCGGAGGATGAAGGCATCGTGGCTGCTGCCTGGAAAGCGGGCATTGACAGCTAGGATGAGCTGCCTGTGGTCACACACCAGCTGTACGTTCAGCGAATGGTAGCCCTTCCGGTTGCGGTAATCCTCGGCATTCTCCAGAGGTGCCCGCAAAGCCACATGCGTACAGTCAATGGCGCCCTGCACCATGGGGAAGCCCGCGAATGCTGCAAAGCCCATTGCACGCTGTTGCTGCTTGGCAAGGGCCATGGAGAAGGAGATGAACTGACGTCTCCTTTTGAAAAGGGCATTGGTCACCTGGCGGATGCAGCAATGCACGGCGAACTGGGAGATGTTGGCAATGTCGCCAGTAGCGGCTTGGAAGGAGCCGGTGGCATAAAAGTTGAGAGCCACCGTCACCTTCACTGCCACCGACAGAGACGTCCTGCACCTCAGCTGTGGCTGCAGATCACCGGCAAGCAGCTGGCAGATCTCTGTGATCACGTCCCTTCTGAATCGCAGCCTCCGAACACACTGCTCCTCAGACATCTGGAGATAGGAGAACTGCTGGCGGTATACCCTGGGTGGGTAAGGCCTCCTTTGCCGACGCCTGTTGCCCCCTCTCCGTCTAGCCAGGGCTGCCAGTCTCTCATGGCGTCTCTGAGCCCTTTGGATGTAATTGAGAAAGCCAGCGTTTACACCCATTGCAGCCCCCATAATATGCTGGCAAACAAGGAGATGTCAATGAAGGCAAAAACTTTTTGAAAGCTGTGGCCTGAAGCCAGAAGTACCTGTCCGAGTGTTGGGCCAAAGCAGAAAGCTATCTACCTTGGTCTCTCGCCAAAGATCCGTTTCGCAAGGTGTGCTGCAAAATGGCAGCGTTTTATATTGCAGGATGAGTGCCCTTTAATTTGCAACCCCCGCGCCCCGCATCAGCTGAGCACCGTTCCACTTCACAGTCGCTAGGGGCGCCAGGTGCACAATGGGGCGGCGCGACTGAAGTTCCGGTTGGGGGCGCACAAAGGGCGTTGCACGAGGAAATGACGTCATGATCTGCGCGCGCAGCTGAGCGCGCACAAAGACTTTGCGCCACCGCTAAATCTCTAGTGAAGTTGGGGCGAGGCGCAGTTCGCGCTTCGCCCGGGCGCAAGCCGCCTCGCGCCCGGAATCTACTCCTCCTAAGGCGCTAATGGCTGGCGCAACCAACTGAATTTCTAGGCCATAGCCTTTAGCTAATTTCGTATACATGCTTGGGGTTTACCCTGAACCCCACAGCTTTTGGTTTTGCTAAATAAACTGAAAGATTTACTTGTAATGGTCTTTGTCACCAGGAAAGCAATGTTCTGGTACAGCCATATACATAGAAAAGGCTGCAGATGGAATCCCCGTCACATGGAATACACAAAGACTGATATTGCTTCCACATTGGAGAAGAGTATACTGGACTATTCAAGTGCTTTTGCTGGAATGTGAATGAGCAGCTTGACTATGCAAAAAGCTGACGGTCTTTTACACGAGTGCAAAAAATGTGAAGCTGTGATTCAGTCTGTTGTATAACAATACCAAGTTTCTGTTTCTTCAGCAGATGAAGGATTATAATCCCAGCACATTACATGTCACACCTGTCGAAAAGTACTTGTCTCCTGCCTCCCCAAAGCAGTGAATTTCGGAACAGGAACTCGATTGAAAAAAGATTGAGTCTCCGTTACTGTGGCAGTGTGCACCGATGCTCCAATGCAACGCCCCATTGCATGACTACCCATTCAAATCTTCTGATTGGTAGACCTGTTTATTGGTCCCTTCCCACATTGGGACAAGGGCTGATGTTCTTCTAGAGGTTTTAGGGTAAACTGGCATTGGCCAGATGTTGAAGAGAATCAGGGATGTCTGTGTTTAAGTAGCGCGGTCATTTTTCAAATGCAACTTATCAAGCAAGTTCTGTCAGGTGTCCTCCCTACTGTCTTCCCATTTACAGTTTCCGCCCCCACTCCCCTGAATCTGCAGCACAAGCATACTCCTCGTCCAATGGATTTAGACCAAATTCAGGATTTGGACCAAGTTCCAGAGTAGGATTGTTGCATGCAGCTGAATGTGACTACAGAACGCGGACTGGGATCATTGCTCCTTTGATCCACGCTGACTAGTTTGATTGCTCCCGAGGACCCTTTCTAAGGAATAGCAGATAGAAACCTTAAACAACCATGATGGTCTTCTTTAGAAACTCCACTTTAATTTACTTGAACACTGGACTGTAACGACTATTGCACAAAATGGGCTGGACTGCGCCATAAGGACAAGGATGTATGAGATAAATGTTCAATTATTTTTTTTTATAAAGCACAGTATTTTTCTGATTAAGCAGCCACCATTTTCTATTACATTCTCTTCCAACCTACTGAATATTTTTTCTGCAATTTTTACCCCTTCCTCCTGTCCTGAAGATACTGGAGAGTGGTTCCTCTGGGCAAGCACCCTGCAGAATTGTATCTTATTGTCCATTACTGATGCAGGGACATTTACAGTCAGGCTACCCGAGGGGGAAGGGAATCCGAGCTAGGCCAATTCTCTTTCACTTGATGTCCACAGATGCTGAATTCTACTACACTGCACTTGTAATACTTTCATACAGAAAAGTGCCAAATGATTATTTATATTAATCACATTTTAAATTTATATTGATGTTACTTTCAAATTTAACTCTATGGTGAGAGCGGTAAAATTTTGCATCACATTAAAGTAGGAACATAACATTTGGCTTCAATGCTAAGAATTCTATACAATTTAGTGCATCTTTCTGATTCCACCTCATGTATAATGCTCTGAACATTTAAAGTTTTATTTTATTTTAATTTCCAGATATTCTGTAATGGAAAATGATGTCATATTTTAAAAGATGCCTCGCCCATCCAAACCCAAAGAGCTAATTATTTGTTTAACATTTGATGGTGCTCTGTTATTTCAAATGGGAAAATTAATTGAAATTATTATTTATTTCCCTTGACTGATTAAATTTGATGACCTAAGGTTCGGAACAGCATAGAGTAACTCAAAAAAAAAACTGAAGGAAGTTCATCCTAGATCTAGCTGAGTGAGTGATCTTGCACATCACACGTACAGGCTGTAACTGATGTGCTTGTGTATTGTGAGTTGAATCCAGTATGGAGTGGAGCTGCTCCATTTACAATGCAGGTTCTTAGCAGGAAGCATGTATAAGTGAGAAAGTTTCTGTCTTCACAAGTGCAAGCTTTTTTTCATTGATTGTATAAGGTGTGAAGAACAGAAGAGATGCAGCAGCATATCTGGTAATTGTTCACATTGCACTGCCTACAAATTAGAAACCACCCTAGAAATGGATTATTTCATCGAATCATAGAAATTCCAGCACAGAAGGAAACCATTTGGTTCATCGTGCCTTTGCTGATGCGAGCTGCCTATCCTCTTATTTCCTTGCTCTTTTTCCAATCTTTTTCATGTTTTTCTTTTTCAAGTATTTAATTCTGTCATGAAAATTTAGGACAGAGATGAGGAGGAATTTCTTCACCCAGAGAGTGGTGAACCTGTGGAATTCTCTACCACAGAAGGCAGTAGAGGCCAATTCATTAAATATATTCAAGAAGGAGTTGGATATATTTCTTAAGGCTAAAGGGATCAAGGGATATGGGGAGAAAGCAGGGACAGGGTACTGAATTTGGATGATCAGCCATGATCGCATTGAATGGTGGAGCAGGCTCGAGGGGCCGAATGGCCTACTCCTGCTCCTATCTTCTATGTTTCTATGTAATAGTGGTCAATTGGTCTGACAATGCATATTGTGATGGTAAGGGTCAGCGTGGCTCAGTTGTGAGACTCCTCTGAGTCAGAGGTTTGTGTGTTCAAGCCCCACTCCAGGTCGTCACATAATGCTTCAGCTCCGTGTGGAGGGGGTTCTGAATTGCTGGAGGTGCTGTCTTTTGGATGAGATGTTAAACCTCTGCCTGTTCAGGTGGACTTAAACAATCCCGTGACGCTATTGGAAGAGGAGTATGTTCTAGTCAGCATGGAAGAGGACTATGTTCTAGTCAACATCCATCCATCAACCAGAACTGCCAAAATTAATTGGTCATTTATCTCATTGCAGTTTCTGGGACCTTGCTGTGCACAAATTGGCTGCCCGCAAAAGAAAATAAATTAATTGTCCGTGAAGCACTTTGGGAAGTTGTGAAAGATGCTAAATAAATGCAAGTCTCTTCTTTCTGAAGTGAGGAAGAGGTGGAGGGAAGTGTTACATCTGTCGTTACTTGTGTCTCCTGGAATTACTTGTGGTAAATGGAACGTAGCAGCACAACTGGGCGCCTTCATTGTAGCCAAGATCACAGAGCAGATCACAGACCAGTGACTCCACTCAAGCAGCAAGAGTTAGTATCTGAGAGCTAGAGCACGACTGCCTCCAAGAAAGCCTCATGAACAAGCCCCCAAAGTTGGCCAAGAAGACTCGCTGTCTCCGTGCACAACGACCCCTCCCCACCCCCACCCCCACCTAAATACAATCTTCTTGGCGGGGCCGCCATACTCTACCTTGCAGGGAACCCTGGGCACAATTGCTGTGTAAGCAATGGCCCGAGCAAGATCCGAGGCCCAGTCCCTTCCATGTAATCTTGTCAAGGGTTCAGTGTGGAACAGCTTACTGTGATGGTGGGGGGGGAGGGGGAGGCAAAGCCAGGCCACTAAAGCTTAATGAGCTTTAACAGGATGATGGAGGGAGCCTGATTAAAGAGTCATCTCGTGCAAGCTTATGGAGATTTAGTGCCCTTGGGTAATTGTCAGATGTAATCATTGCTGCCTTCAGCATTGGCTGTCGAAGCTTTTCTCAGTCAAGGAATTTTCTTTCCCCCCTTAAGTCAACCTTCTGTAAAACCTGTTCACAGATGAACTTCGATGTTGGGACAGGGACTGTGGAAGAAGCAATGGAGCAGAGAACATTCACCAGGTGCTGGTTTATGATGGAAGCGTTCTGAATTACTGACTGGCTCCATGTAATAGCTGCAGTTTGCTTGGCGTGTTCTTGGCTCCTTGTAATTGGGATCTGGCTGTGGAGAGGGTGTTTGCCCTATAGCAGCTTACTGTCAAAGTATTTTTTTTTGGTTTTTAGTTCATTGAACCTCCCTGTATTTTTTTTCTTATCTTGACAATTTTCCCACATCCAACAATTTTCCCACATCCAACAATTTTCCCATATCCCTTCGATTTCTGGCGAGCACTGGGCTAGAGTTCCACAAGCCTCGGGGTGCTCTCCAAGTAGCTCGCCAATATTTGTGTATAAACTTTGACAGTGAGTGTTCGACTGCAGGAGGCATCACAGCTGAGCCCAAACCTGATGCCCTCACATATGGACTTCCAGCCTGGGTCACTGGACAGTGATGAGGACCCCTCCCTAACCTAGGAGTGCCAAGGCCAGCTGTAATACCCCTACTGCCACTCCAACTGCGATAGACTAACTTGGCACTTACTGGAGATGGAATCTGGGCCTTCCTTATTTATATGGCTCAGTTACTCACTGGATATACTCATTGAACCATCGGACTTTGGACTCCTTGGGGTAGAAATCTGACCTCGTTGTGCCTGTTTATGGGCGCACTGAGGGCCAATTTCAGGGTCCCATGTCCCGCGCCTAAAGTATGCCTGAAACAGGCGATAGGCCCCTTGAGTCTGTCAATGAGGGGCCGAGTGCCTGTTGTAGGCCTCCTGGCCAAAATAGGATCAGCTGAGTTGGATTCTTCGAAGGTGGGAATTTCTTTTAGAGAGGTTCTCCCCGGTGTCCTGGGCAATATTTATCCCTCAACCAACATCACTAAAAACAGATTATCTGGTCATTATCACCTTGCTGTTTGTGGGAGCTTGCTGTGCGCAAATTGGCTGCCGCGTTTCCCACATTACAACAGTGACTCCACGTCAAAAAAGTACTTCATTGGCTGTAAAGCGCTTTGGGACGTCTGGTGGTCATGAAAGGCGCTATAGAAATACAAGTCTTTCTTTTCTTTATTTAAAAAAAATCATTGCTGTGGAGCCAGGAGACACACGGTTTCCCGACTCACCGCCCGAACTGCCATTCCACCCCCCTCCCTCGGGATTTACCTGCTGCAGTGGCTCAGTTGGTAGCACCCTCGCCTCTGAGTCAGAAGGTTGTGGGTTCAAGTCCCACTCCAGAGACTTGAACACAAAAACCTAGGCCGACGCTCCCAGAGCAGCGTTGAAGGAGGGCGGCACTGTTGGAGGTGCTGTCTTTTGGATGAGACGTTAAACCGAGGCCCCGTCTGTGCGCTATTTCAAAGAAGAGCAGGGGAGTTATCCCCGGTGTCCTGGGGCCAATATTTATCCCTCAATCAACATCACTAAAGCAGATTATCTGGTCATTATCACATTGCTGTTTGTGGGAGCTTGCTGTGCGCAAATTGGCTGCCACGATTCCTACATTACAACAGCGACTACACTTCAAAAGTACTTCATTGGCTGTAAAGCGCTTTGGGACGTCCAGTGGTCGTGAAAGGCGCTATAGAAATGCAAGTCTTTCTTAAAATGGGCAAGCAGCCTGTGGAGGTGCGACGGGCTCTGGCAACTTGCCCAAATAGTATTAATGTGGCTCGAGGCCCAATTTCCAGCCGGTCTTGGGGCCTCTCAGTTGTGGCTTGCAGAAAGTGGGGCCTAAAAGAAATTTCAACCCCCTCGCTTTTAAAACAATCTGTTCTTCTTCACTTTCACTTCTGACCGGGAAGGTGGGAGAATCCCAACCACTGACTTGTAGGTGCTTACCGTTACTCTCGCACAATCACCATGAAGTCACAGAAGCGAGCTCGGTGCTAGAATTCCCGCCTCTGGGTCAGAAGGTGGAGGGTTCGAACTCCCACTCCAGACGGTCACGGCGAGTGTGGAGACCGACGCTCCAGATCGGAATCCTGGGTTGACATTGAGAGGATACTTGCGTCCAGTGTGGGTGCCCCCCCCCCATATCGTATGGGTTGTTGGAGCCAATAAAACCCTCTCACCATATAGGACTAATGGTTATAGCCATTGCGCGAGCATTCATGCCACGGCCTGTCAGACTGTGAATCCTTCCAGTATTCTCCAAGGGAGGAGTGCAAAGTTATGATACAATGAATACATAGGAGATACAGCACAGAAACAGGCCATTGGGCCCAATCAGCTTGTGTTGGCGTTTACCCTCCACATTTAAAAAAAATTCCAATATGGGATGTGGGTGTCGCTGGCAAGGCCAGCATTTATTGCCCATCCCTAAGAAGGTGGTGGTGAGCCGCCATTTCAGAGGGCAGTTAAGAGTCAACCACATTTTGTGGGCGGGAGTCACATATAGGCCAGACCGGATAAGGGTGGCAGATTTCCTTCCAGTGAACCAGATGGGTTTTTATGGCGATCGGGTACTTTCATGGTCACCATTACTGATATTAGCTTTTTTTCCAGATTTTTTTTTTAATTAAATGAATTTAAATTCCCCAGCTGCCATGGTGGGACTTGAACTCTCATGCTCTGCAGATTATTAGTCTAGGCCTCTGGATTATTAGGCCAGTAACATAACCACTATGCTACCGTGCCCATCCTATATCCCTTCTACCCCTTTTTCCTTCATCCAATCTAATCTTGAATGTTGACAGTTTCTGCCTCAACCACTGATTCTGGAAGTGAATTCCACGACTCTGTGTGTGAAGAGGTTTCTCCTGCCCTTGGTTCTGAATAACTGTGAGCCATACACTGGGCTGGGTGTCAGTGAAATAACCCCATTGTCCAACCAACTTTCAGAGCAAGACTAGTTATTGGGCTTGCATTGCTCCTCCAATATTAAACTCCTTCCATGGCAAAGTTTTCATCCAAGTCGCCTCCTATGTGCGTTTGAATTTTAATCACATCTAATCATATTTCACACCCCATTCCGGAGACTTGAGCACAAAATCCAGGCTGACACTCCCAGTGTGGTACTGAGGGAGTGCTGCACTGTCGGAGGTGCCGTCTTTCGGATGAGACGTTAAACCGAGGCCCCGTCTGCTCTCAGGTGGACGTAAAAGATCCCACGGGCTCTATTTCGAAGAAGAGCAGAGGAGTTATCCCCGGTGTCCTGGGGCCAATATTTATCCCTCAAATCAACATCTTAAAAAAAAAATATTATCAGGCCATTATCACATTGCTGTTTGTGGGAGCTTGCTGTGCGCAAATTGGCTGCCGCGTTTCCCACATTACAACAGTGACTCCACTTCAAAAGTACATCATTGGCTGTAAAGTGCTTTTGGACGTCTGGTGGTTGTGAAAGGTGCTATAGAAATGCAAGTCTTTTTCTTTCTTGGCCTCTTGTACATAATCATCGTATTCGAAACTACTAAATGGCAATTTAAAACATAACAAAGGTATGTACATACTTTTCCCATCAATTTTTAATCTTTTGCTGTATAATCCTATCCACAAACACCCTGTTATCAAAGGCATGTGCAGAGAATCACACTCCAGAATGGGTGCTATAATAAATAACTTGCATCACCCACCAGGGGGCAATAGATCCTTTAAAAATAATAATTCTTTGTACAATATATCATAGTACCATAACCAGGGGGACACTGCAAATCAGTATCACAGACACATATAAACACAGGCTGAAAATTTGGACACAATTGCAGAAATAAAACCAACATTTAAAAAAAAAAGAAAAACAAATAAGATATCAATCAATAAATTGGTCAGGTGGGCAGGACAGTGGCAGATTGAATTCAATCTGGAGAAGTGTGAGGTAATGCATTTGGGGAGGGCTAACAAGGAAAGGGAATACACATTAAATGGTAGGACACTGAGTAGTGTAGAGGAACAAAGGGACCTTGGAGTGCATGTCCACAGATCCCTGAAGGTAGCAGGCCAGGTAGATAAGGTGGTTAAGAAGGCATACGGAATGCTTGCCTTTATTAGCTGTGGCATAGAATACAAGAGTAGGGGGGGTTATGCTTCAACTGTATAAAACACTAGTTAGGCCTCAGCTAGAGTACTGCGTGCAGTTCTGGTCACCACATTACAGGAAAGATGTGATTGCACTAGAGAGGGTACAGAGGAGATTTACAAGGATGTTGCCAGGAGTAGAGAATCTTGGCTATGAGGAAAGACTGGATAGGCTGGGTTTGTTTTCCTTGGAAGAGGCTGAGGGGAGACCTTATTGAGGTGTATAGAATTATGAGGGGCCTAGATAAAGTGGATAGAAAGGACCTATTTCCCTTAGCAGAGGGGTCAAAAACCAGGGGGCACAGATTTAAAGTAATTGGTGGAACGTTTAGAGGGGATTTGAGGGGAAATTTGTTCACCCAGAGGGTTGTGGGGGTCTGGAACTCACTGCCTGAAAGGGTGGTAGAGGCAGGAACCCTAACCACATTTAAAAAGTACTTGGATGTGCACTTGGGATGCTGTAACCTGCAGGGCTACGGAGCAAGAGCTGGGAAGTGGGATTAGGCTGGAGAGCTCTTTGTTGGCCGGCGCGGACACGATGGGCCGAAATGGCCTCCTTCTGTGCTGTAACTTTCTATGATTCTATGAAATACTTAATATACCAGTGGGCATGGAAAGCTAGCCATTTGTAACGTTCTTTCTAACAAGTAGCTTCTTCCAGATAATTCCATGTTTTTGTGCTAAAGAAATTTGAATTATTCAATCATCTGAATTAAGCATTTTTGTAAACTGCAGCAAAGCGGGATTTTACTTTTTAAAATAATTTGGAATTTTCAGAATTTTAATGACATGACAAGAGTTGATTGGAGATAGAAAGCTGTTGTCAAGTGGGAGACGAGGTATAAAGCTGTGGGCTGAAATTGTGCTGTGCAAGTGTCAGCCGTGGCTCAGTGGATAGCACTTGTGCCTCTGGGTCAGAAGGTTGTGGGTTCAAATCCCACTCCAGAGACTTGAGCACAAAAATCTAGGCTGACACTCCCAGTGCAGTACTGAGGGAATGCTGCACTGTCAGAGGTGCCGTCTTTCAATTAAGACATTAAACTGAGGTCCCAGGGTTGTTTCCCTGAGAGCAGAGAAGGCTGAGGGGGGGGGACCTGATTGTGGTGTACAAAATTATGAGGGGCATAGATAGGGTAGATAGAAAGGAACATTTCCCCTTAGTAGAAGGGTCAATAACCAGGGGGCATAGTTTCAAGGTAAGGGGCAGGAGGTTTAGAGGGGATTTGAGGAAAAACTCTTTTCACCCAGAGGGTGGTTGGAATCTGGAACTCACTGCCTGAAAGGGTGGTAGAGGCAGGAACCCTCACAACATTCAAGAAGCATTTAGATGAGCACTTGAAATGCCATAGCATACAAGGCTGTGCTGTGTAACTCTATGGGCTTGAATTTCCAAGCCCCTTGGAGGTGGGAGCGGTGGGAAAATTGCAGAATCAGGGGGCAGGAACCCATCCCGCCCCCAACCCACCTCCGTGCCAATGTCCCAGGAGGTGGGTATCCGACTTGTGCTGGGAGCCGCCTCCCCGAGGTGGGAAGAGAAGGGGATTAATGCCAGTTAACAGGCAGTTTTTTGCCTAATCCCTATTTTTAGCCCTGAAGTGTGGGCTTCCCGACGGCTCCGAACCACGCCAAGTCAGCGAGGCGGACCGTCGGTCTGCAGGGGTTGGAGGGGTCGAGATGTCCGTTGTGCAGGTGAGTGATGGGTGCAGAGATAAGTGTGTGAGGTAAGTGTAAAGTCTTTTAATAAGTTTTACTTACCTTTACTTTCTCCTGCAGGCTTCCTCCCTTCAGGTCTCTGGAGTCCCTCAGCTCACCGGCACAGAAAGCAGAATGGCCGCTGAACTGTCAAAAGCTGCAGCCTCTGCTTTCTGGTCTGGAGAGATCTCTAACTGAGTCTGAGTAGAAGGACTCAAGTTAGAAGACAGATTGTCAGTGTTTGACAGCTTCACAGAGCCGTCAAATGCTGATTTTTCATCTGTCAAAAGCTCGTGACAGATGAAATGTCAATCACTGACGTCACCAGTAACTAGGTGTCCCTTAATTGGCCTGCTGAGCCCGCTGGGCGGGCTTAACAAGGTCAATCAAGGGAAAATAGTGTGGGTTGGCCACAAGTCGATGGAGGCGGGACTACAACCCAAAAAGTGGGAGTCCCGCCTCCATCATGTCCCCATTGATAAATTCGAGCCCAATGTCTCTATGACTCCCGTCTGAGAAATGTGAACTCTGTTTTGTTCTCTCTGCTGATGCTGCCTGACCTGCTGAGTGTCTCCGATCTACTTGTAGCTGGCAGGTCAGATATAGCCCCACCCTTTCCATGAGTTTCAACAGCACACAGCTATTGGGCCTCGGGCGGTTCATAAAGGCAAAAGAAAATAGATGGATGTCAAGCCAAAAAAAAGGATATTGAGAAGGGTGACCAAAAGAAGGAGTTTCAAGGAGGGTCTTGAAGGAAGAGTGGGAGCTGAAGAGGCAGAGGGGTTTTGGGAGGGAATTCCAGAGTGTGGGGCCTAGACAGCTGACAGCATGGCCGTCAATCCTAGGGTGAAGAGAGGGCAATGTACAAATAGATCGAGAGATTAACAGTTTTTCACCTACAATTGATTAAGCATTTATGCTGTATTGACTAGATTTGAATGACAGTCTGTCCAGCTAGATGGAGGATTATATAAGGTTAAGCATAGACAAAAGATGATGGAAAGTTGTGTGGAATAGGATAGTTCCTTAGTGGCTGGGACGATGGAAATGCCTCATCAAGGAAGTCAAAGGCAAATAACGTAGAACATAGTTAGATGAGGCCCATTCCAAGGTATGAGCACATAATCAAGGCTGATCGTTCAGTTTAGTTCGGAGGGAGTGCTGAATTGTCAGAAATGCTGAATTGCTGGAAGTGCCACCTTTCGAAAGAGGCAACAATCTGGTGGACATGAAAGATCCATGGTACTTTCTTTTTTGAAGGTGATGATGATGAGCAGGGAGTTCTCCCGGTGTCCCAGCCAACATTAATCCCACAACCAGCACAACCCAAACAGATTAACTGGTGCTTCATCTCATTGCTGTTTGTGGGATCTTGCTGTGCACAATTTGGTTACCACGTTTGTCTACAAAACAACAGGTTCCGAAGACGTCATTAGCTGTGAAGTGCTCTGGGATGTCCCAAGAACTTGCAAGTCCTTTCTCTCTTAAGGCAGCTGGATCTTAATTTACCTTTTTGTGGGACAGGGAGCAACTTTGCAGAATTTTCCCAGGAGGCAACATGGTGTTGGACAGAGTCCACGGTAAACACCAGCTGCACGCGACTTGTAGCTTTGGATGTCTACACAGGGTGTCCCGTAATCTACCAACCTCTGATGTACAAGCTTTAATGAGAAAAACAATGTTCATATATTTTCAGTGGTTTCTGGCTATTAATGTAGACCACAACTCCACTAACCACTTAAGATGGAAAGGTTGAAGGTCACTGCTGCAGATCATTTATTCCATTCGACGGTATCCGTCCTCTTCCACACACTAGCACGTTATCACAAGGGAGTTTTTCATGACCTGTTGACTCTCTCTTTCAGACGAACCTTTGGTGAGTAACTCGCAAGACAGCATCTCTTCACGGAGCAGGCTTAACATGTCCAAGGAGCCCAGCGTTCCTGTAAAAAGCAGGGAGTGCAAATTGTTAATGACAAGTTAAATCCACTGATTGTTCCTCCTTTTTTTAAAAATATCTCGCTGTTGTGATCCCTTACCATGTCCAGCACTGTAGCAGGAGTCCAAAGTGTTCATTAAGATTTTCCCCAACGACCGTCTGGAAATGTTCTGTGAGCGAGTAGAATAAAAAGTGAGCATGACTTGGAACAAAAGAAACTTCAAGGTGGAAGATAAGGGTTGGAAACAAAGACCTTAACATAAAAACATAAATAGGAGCAGGAGTCGGCCATTCGGCCCCTCGAGCCTGCTCCGCCATTCAATAAGATCACGGCTGATCTTCTACCTCAACTCCACCTTCCCACGCTATCGCCATATCCCTTGATTCTCTTAGTATCCAAAAATCTATCGACCTCTGTCTTGAATATACTCAACGACTGAGCCTCCACAGCCCTCTGGGGTAGAGAATTCCAAAGATTCACAACCTTTTGAGTGAAGAAATTTATCCTCATCTCAGTCCTAAATGGCCGAGCCCTTATTCTGAGACTGTGACCCCTAGTTCTAGATTCCCCAGCCAGGGGAAACATCCTCCCTGCATCTAGCCTGTCAAGCCCCTTTAAGAATTTTATACATTTCAATGAGATAACTTCTCATTCTTCGAAACTCTAGGGAATATAGGCCGAGTCTACTCAATTTCTCCTCATAGGACAATCCTCCCATCCCAGGACAATCACCCCCCCCACCCCCATCAAGGCACACAGCAGTGGGTTCAAGTGGTGAGCAATTAAACTCAACCACCTTGAAATGCATTGCCCACTTGAAACAGATTTGCTTCCAGCCAGTCAGTTTGGGTGCCTGCATGATTTCCAGAGCAGTTGGTAACAACAATAAAAAAAAATGTCGCCATGTGAATGGACCTCTGGATGTGCAGAGGGTGGAGGCAAGTAGTCGCAGGATCCACATACAGAAATGCCAACTCAAAATCACTGCCAGAAGTTACTGAGCTCATATGTACTCTGAAAATTCCATCCCTTGTTGTCAGAGGAAGGCTGGAGGAGCTATAGGTAGCAGAGCATAACCTGCACGTGTTATGGCCATCCTGTGATGGCAGGACTGTCGTATGAGGAGAGATTGGGTCGACTAGGCCTGTATTCACTAGAGTTTAGAAGAATGAGAGGGGATCCCATTGAAACGTATAAAATTCTGACAGGGCTAGACAGACTGGATGCAGGGAGGATGTTTCCCCTGGCTGGGGGGGGATCTAGAACGAGGGGTCACATGCTCAGGATACGGGGTAGGACATTTAGGACTGAGATGAGGAGAAATTTCTTCACTCAGAGGGTGGTGAACCTGTGGAATTCTCTATCACAGAAGGCTGTGGAGGTCAAGTCACTGAATATGTTTAAGAAGGAGATAGATAGATTTCTAGACACAAAAGGCGTCAAGGGGTATGGGGAGAGAGCGGGAATATGGTACTGAGATAGGGGATCAGCCATGATGGCGGAGCAGGCTCGAAGGGCCGAATGGCCTACTCCTGCTCCTATTTTTCTATGTTTCTACCCTGGATTCAGCTGTAGCTGTCCTCAAAACTGTCCTTCAACCCAGCCCCATGCTTTGTGGGTCTTCTTGACAAAAGGCCAAGCCTCTGGTGGCACGTAGACCCATAGGACTGTCACTGCTGGCAGCAAGCGGGCACATTCCATGCCATGACAAAGTGCTGCCAATCCCCAAACTCACGCATGAATAAAGCACCTGTGAGGATGGATCTCCACCGTAAGGGTGATTGATGTACAGAGTCCAATTTGAAATGCATGAAATCTGGGGTGCTTTTTCTAGATGCCTACTTGAGATGATAGTGCCCAGAAATGCTGTATCCCCGCACCCCCTTTCACCTAGTGACAGAGGGGCTGGCCACACAACCCGCAGAGTGAACGAGACCGGCTTCCACCTTGTAAATGCCACAATGGGACTGACCCAACCCG
Organism: Somniosus microcephalus; assembly: GCF_052327205.1. Taxonomy (NCBI): domain Eukaryota; kingdom Metazoa; phylum Chordata; class Chondrichthyes; order Squaliformes; family Somniosidae; genus Somniosus; species Somniosus microcephalus. The sequence goes on along the minus strand of NC_141004.1, from coordinate 18,185,716 downwards.
GGATGCCACACACCCACCCTCTCCACCACAGAGCCACGGCCAGCAATTAACTCGAACGTGGATTCCCAGCCAAACCCCTAAAGCCCTGCCTGCCTGTTTAATGCATGGGGATGAGATATCAACGTCTGAAGTGCTGTGCGCACACCAGGCCAATCCCACAATCTTGTGCACCGAGCAGGGAACTGCGCTCACGTGCAGGGCGCTTTAGTAATTTGCACGGCGTCCATTTATAATCATGGGCCGCATGCTCGCACTTTCCCGTAATCCATTCCCTACGAGCACAGCTCCTCGGGGGGTGTGTGATCAGCCATGATGTAAACTAATTGAACCTGATGTCAGGTAAAGTTCAAAAACAGAATCACTAGTCTGATGGAGCTACGGGCATTATTGGTGCGTTATGAATGTTAAGACACACAATCTGTCAGCAAAAATGAGCTGAGACTAACGTCCTTCAGTAGAGAACCCCCCCCAAGTAGAGTTGAATCTAATCCTACAGACACTCATTAGATCCTACAACAATGAAGTTAACAGCAGGTGTTCATCCGAGATAATTACCAGCGCTCGCAGCTGCTGCAGGAGCTGTAGTGCGTCAGTCAGCTTCTCTTCGATCAGCGAGAGTCGCACACGATCTGTTTCGACCATCTGGAGTTCCATTCTCAGCATTTCCACTTCCTCCCCTTTCAGCTGCAGCTCTTTTGACATTGAGCAGGCCACCTGTGAAACAAGGTACAATTCACACTGAGACTTTGGCAGTCGAAAGAAAGAAAGACTTGCATTTATATAGCGCCTTTCAGGACCTCCCGAAGCGCTTTACAGCCAACAAAGTATTTTTTGAAGTGCAGTCACTGTTGTAATGTAGGAAATGTGGCAGCCAATTTGCGCACAGCAAGCTCCCACAAACAGCAATGAGATAATGACCAGGTAATCAGATTTTAATGATGTTGGTTGAGGGATAAATGTTGGCCAGGACACCGGGGAGATCTCCCCTGCTTTTCTTCAAAAGAGTGGCATGGAATCTCCACTTGAGAGGGCAGGTGTTTTACGTCTCATCCGAAAGACGGACAAGCGATCACAAGTACAGATTGTCTCCAATACAATCCTGTGATTCCCTGTGTCCAGAGTTATTCAACTTGTTACTTATTTTCTCCCCTTCCCCTTTTTAAGATTTTCCCATGTCGTGCAATATACCCAGCCAAGATTTGGCAGATAATCTGCCCCACCTGTAGGTTGGTGGGACACAGGTCTTGAGCTGCCATTCACCGCACAGTGAGTTCCAGCTCTCCGCTATGAGGGCATGTCAGACCAGCCGGGAGGAAATATCCGAGGCCACGACAGTCCAGGCCACTCTCATGTATCTCCTCGTGGAAGGTTATAGATTCACAATAGTAAAAGTCTAGAATCCGGCTTCACCTCCCCCTCTGCCTGGGAAGCAGGATGAGCTGGTGGACAATTGGGAAGCCGGAGTGTGGGGAGAGAGACAGGATCAGAGGCTTCTGCAGGATGGGGAATCTGAGCAAGAGGAAAGTAATGAGTCAACAGCATTTTCATTAATTTTTTTTTTTTTTAAACACACCAGATTCCTGTTCCCTAGGAATAGGGAGCTACAATCCCACAAAACATGACTGGCTGGGGTTGAATGCAATGCCTATAGTTTCTAGGACGCAATTAGAATATATTCCCAGAAACCACACTTGAGCTAAGGCAGCTGTCCTTTGTGGGACTGGGGCATGTCTAGCTCGAGAGTTATGTAATAGGGAGACCAGTTTGAACCTTGAGATTTAATTCCAAACAAAAAAATACTAATAGCTGATGGTGTTGACTTAAGTTGAGCAAATAAGGCAGGAATTCGGGCGTGTAAAACTTGTTCAGCATGTGCTGAGTCCTGCCTAAACGAGCGAGCCCGTCTGCCTGAACAACAACAACCACTTGCATTTCGCACAAAAACATCCCAAAATATTTCACTGAGGCGTAATCAAAATTTGGATGCCGAGCCAAAGAAAGAGATATTGGGAGGGGTGTCCAAAAGAGGTGCAATTTGAGAAACGTTTTAAAGCAGGATGAGCTGGTGGACAATTGGGAAGCCGGAGTGTGGGGGGAGAGACAGGATCAGAGGCTTCTGCAGGATGGGGAATCTGAGCAGTGAGTCGACAGAAAGTGGAAAGTAATGTTCAACAGCATTTTCATTCATTTTGATTTTTTTTTTAAACACACCAGATTCCTGTTTAGGGACGGTCTAGCATGGGACCAAGGCAGCTGAAGGCACAACCACCAATGGTGGGAAGGAAGGGGTGAGGGGGGGGGCGGGGGTGAGGCATACGTGGCCAGAGTCAGTGGAAAGGACACTTCAGGAGTTTGTTTGGCTAGAGGAGATGGGGAAGGGCAAGGTCATGAGGGATTATACAGTAGGAGGAGGTTGAGGTTGAAAGGGAGTGCCTGAGGATAGGGAATCATTTACAATGTCGTCTAACACTGGAGCCAGGAAGAGACGTTGGGGTGTCGGCAGTATCGCGGGGATGGGCTCAAGGGAGCAGAAGGTGGGTCTCGTGGATTGGATGAGCACAGAAAGGGCATTGGGGAGAAATTAGAGAGAAATTGGAGACATGAGTTCTGGACTAGGGCTGGGGGAAGGATTGGCTTGGTAGACAAGGGGAAGAGGCTGAGGGAGCTGAATGGATGGTGTCTCTCTTAATGACAAAGAAGGTCATGAACTCCTCGCACTTATTTGCATAAAGTTAATAATCATATTGGTTCAACTGGCTGATTTTGTATTTCTAATCTCAATGTATGCTCCTTGATTCTAAACAAAAATCTAAATCCCTAATGGTCTGGTTCAGAACAGCAAAGGGGGTAACTGGAGTGGCAGGCTAGATGGACCAGTGCTGGTCTTCTGCCTGAAATACACGAGTATATGAAATTCTCATTCTCATGTTTAAATCCCTCAGGTCCTCGCCCATCCCCAGTCCTATAACCTTCTCCAGCCCAACAAATGCCCGAACTCTCTTCCTTGGACTTGTGCATCTCCTTCATCCCTTTGCTTCACTATTGGTGGCCGTGCTTTCAGCCACACTCGCATTCCCTCCCTAAACTCCTCTGCCCCTCCTCCTCCTTTAAGACCCTCCTTAAAACCAACCTCTTTGAACAAGTTTCTGGTTCAAATGTCTCCCTCTTTGGCTTGGCATTCATTTTTTGATTACTCCTTTTATGAAGGGCCTTGGGAAGTTTTTTCCACATTAAAGGCATGATATAAATGCACGTTGTTTATCAATTTCCAACCCTGTGCCCTAAGGTTTCAACTGATGGTTTAAATTTGTGGGGGGGGGAATTGGGTTGCTTTGCGCCTCCCGTTAGCACCCCGGGGGGGCACAAACGGGGCACAAAGCCCCTAGTGCCTGGGCACGGTGTCGCTAACGCCTCCCGCGAAATTCAGCAGGAGGTTAGCGGCGGCGGTAGCCGGTAGCGCCTTGCGGCGCAGCGCCTCCGGCAATGATGTCATCGCCGTGCGCAGCACCGCGCTCGCGCCCCAGCCGCAAACTTTGGTCGCGCCCCCGTGTGTTATTGCAGCTGCACCCATCCAAGTATGTAGTGAGTATTCCATCACACTCCTGACTTGTGCCTTAGGGGTGGTGGAGAGACTTTGGTGAGTCACTCGCCACAGAAGACCCACCCTCTGACCTGTTCTAGTTCTTGCTGCAGATTGTTCAAAACATTTATTACTGCGTAAGAGATTTTTTTTCCTTAATTTACTGTCCCGTAATCCTACTTTACTGTCATTTTAAAGTAATATTCAGGTTTGTCCCAGCTATAACATTCACTATTTAGTACGACTGAACGAGGTTCCTCTTAACCTCCTCTTCCTCGGGTTGGATAAATACTGTGGCAACAAGAGCCGGTCAGAGGCTGGGTATTCTGCGGCGAGTGTCTCACCTCCTGACTCCCCAAAGCCTTTCCACCATCTACAAGGCAGGGGTGTGATGGAATACTCTCCACTTGCCTGGATGAGTGCAGCTCCAACAACACTCAAGGAGCTCAACACCATCCAGGACAAAGCAGCCCGCTTGATTGGCACCCCATCCACCACCTTAAACATTCACTCCCTCCACCTCCGGCGTACTGTGGCTGCAGTGTGTACCATCTGCAAGATGCACTGCAGCAACTCGCCAAGGCTTCTTCGGCAGCACCTCCCAAACCCGCGACCTCTACCACCTAGAAGGACAAGGGCAGCAGGCACATGGGAACACCACCACCTCCAAGTTCCCTTCACACCATCCTGACTTGGAAGTATATCGGCAGTTCCTTCATCGTCGCTGGGTCAAAATCCTGGAACTCCCTCCCTAACAGCATTGTGGGAGTATCTTCACCACAAGAAGGCGACTCACCACCACCTTCTCAAGGGCAATTAGGGATGGGCAATAAATGCTGGCCTTGCCAGCGACACCCACATCCCAGGATTGAATTTTTTTTTTTAAATGACAAAGGAAAATCGGGCAAGGATGCCTACTGACACATCCCCATCCCTGCCAGCGCTGCAGTACCTGTTCCTCCTCTACCCCCCTCAACCTTGCTACAGGGATCTTGGGCATCCATCCCTTGCCTTTCCTTCCCCATTTAAATGAGGGGCACGGGAGCGGTTGGGGGGGGGGGGGGGCAAGGCCAGGGAACTTGACTGATTTCCCAGCCTCAACTGCCACCGACCCAAGAGACCACCAAGACATGGGTGGCGGTGGATCCTGCAGTAGCAGCAACAAGCACGCTCTGCTGAATTTTGGAGGGAGACTATGGTCATTATCTCTGCTTTGAGGTCCCTTGACTCGTGAAGAGAAATTTAATAACCTTTGGGCTCTTCTGCCCCTTTTAACTGTTCCTTCTGGTGGTGCAACAGACATCCTACTGCAGCACCACCATTTCTTCCTCTCTTCTTCTATCCAACCCATAGACTCTAGAATCTAGGAAGAGGAGGTTAAGAGGAGCCGCATTCAGTCGTACTCCCTCCTTGTGGCAAGAAGCCTGCCCTGCCCAAGTAATGACCTCCCAACCCAGTAAAATAGGTTGGATTTACGGCATCAGATGAAAGGCCATGCCCCAACTGTCCGCCTGTGGGAAGACCAGTCCAAGTAGAATATTCAGCTTTGTTTATCTCTAGTCTTTCTTCTTCGCTCATTTGCTTTACGCCTGGGATCAGTCCCGTCACTCTTCCCTCCACCCTCAGTATTTGCATGTTCTTTTTTGTGGCGATCAGAACTGAACACAACACCACAAATGATTGCAAGCAAGTCTTTCCTCGGCTCCCTGCCCTGATGACGTACCTGGTTAGTGAAGCATCACGCTGTACCTGAGAACATTCTACTTGTGACTGCCATACCTTATAATCTACCCTCGATTTGAGAGCTAACAATGGGTTGCTTCAAGTGCACTCAAACTACAGAAAATGCATTGACACTTAAAAAAAATCTTAGTTGACTAAATTGAAAAAACTTGCTTTCTGGAACCATGAGAAAAGCCGAGTTTATTTCCCAGCGTTTCCCACAGTAGAGACACTGTCCTAGTAATACAGGGACCTCGAAATGACCTATAAACTTTGGGCTAAAAATTGAGTAGCGGAGGAGGGAAAGAAGGAAAGTGAGTACATATTTATTAACCAGCAGTGCATTGTGCAAGTCTGTAATTTTTAGATTTGCACCATTTGGCAGAGTTTCCTGATTATCGTCCATACCTTCTCTATCTCAGTCTGGAGCTCTGCCACTCGTCTCTCCTTGTTCTTTAGCTGTGCTGCGAGTTCCCCTTCTCTTTCCATCAGTGTGGGGGAGGTCGTGGCACCACTCTTCTTGTTGCCACAGCTGCAGTTGTGAGACAGCAGTCGTCGTAATGTGCTACTATGGCACCTATTGAATGCGAGGAGAATTTAAAATAAGCCCCAAGTTACCAAACCTCCAAAATCTGCCAAATCATTAGCATCCCCACACAGCTGTTGCTTGTTCATGGGAGTGCTGTTAATATTAAGTGAGGGATTAAAGAGGATATTGCACAAATATTAGAAAACAAAGCAAAGAGTTAGATAGGCTCAACGGTTTTAGAGAACTAACTTGCATTTATATAGATCCTTTCATGACCTCAGGATGTCCCAAAGCACTTTACAGCCAATGAAGGACTTTTTGAAGTGTCCTCACTGTCCTAATGTAGGAAATGCGGCAGCCAGCAAGCTCCCACAAACAGCAATGAGATAAATGACCAGATAATCTGTTTTCAGTGATGTTTGGTGGGGTGGATATATATTGGACAGAACACCAGGGAGAATTACCCTGCTCTTCTTCGAAATAGTAACCGCGGGATCTTCTGCATCCACCTGAGAAGGAAGATGGGGTTTTATCTTGTTCCTAAATTGTTGACCGCTATTGATTGGCGTCGTCAAATATGGACGGTGATAAATGGGACAGTTTCAGTTCCATCACGTACATATTTATCACTTTCTGGTAAGTCGGAGATATTTACCTCGTGTGTCAAGAATATCTCTTGAGATTTACTGCCTCTGCCTTGCGATTGTGGTATGAGAAGGAGTTGGGAGAAGACGGCTGAGGAGTTAGTTAGCTTGGTGTAACATTGTAAACTCTTTATTAAGCAATGCCGTGTCTTTCAGCAGCAAACTGCAGGCCAGTGTTTAAAGCAAAGTGGGACACTCCTGAAATCCATGTGGAACAGCAGCGGAGAAACGTTGGGAATGAAGTATCTAGAACAAAGCCCTGGTGGGGGGGGAGGAGACTAAGGGTGCATTTACATAGTATTTACAGCACAGAAACATTCGGCCCAACAGGTCTGTGCTGCTGTTTATGCTCCGCTCCTCCCACCTTACTTCATCTCACCCTATCAAAGATCTTGCAGATGTCACCAGCTTGGATTTGCTGTCATTTTCCAGTAATTATGTCTTCTTTATCTCTGAAATTTTGATCCTAATCATTTTCATTCTTACAGACAGTTAGTCCTCCACTAACTTCAGCGTTTAAAAATGATAGGTATGAAAATAATTAAATACTGAATGTGCGGCGGTTTCACACGGCACTGATGCTGCAGGGCAACGTCCTGAGTGCATGCAGGCAGCGAGGAACCTCTCGCTCCAACGACGCCTAACCAAATCGTGTGCAGCCCGCTACGCACTGGGGGCATCCCTGCCGCCAACACGTACTTGGGGAAACTATCCCAGTGTAAGTGTTGCCTGAAGCCTGGCCTGATACCGGAGCAGAATGGGGTGAGAATCCCCAGAGGAGGGAGTGTCACTCCGCTTCACCCCGGAGTCAGGTCGAGTCTTAACAGCCGATGTATGCTGCACCGGTTTGGCAGCAAAGTCAACACCAGACCCATCTCTTAATGTCTCTTCTTTCATCCCCTCCCCCATTTCCCAGCCCTCAAACTGTCTTTTGTTTCATTTCCTGCCTTTTCTCTCAGTCCTGACGAAGGGTTTCGACCTGAAACGTTGACTCTATTTCTCTCTCCACGGATGTTGCCTGGCCTGCTGAGTTTTTCCAGCATTTCCTGTTGTTATACCAGACCTATAGGTCAGGATTGTCCTCCTCTGTGCTCCCCATTCATTCTAATGGATGGGAAGTCATGAGCTGGAGGGCACAGAGGGTGAAAGTTGTGACTGGAGTGCAATACCCCCCGAGCGAAACGTCCTGGGGTGCTTTAAAATATGGGCGGACCGTTGTGGAAACTTGACACTCTCTGGTATCATACTTTCAGGCACCTCCCCTTTCACTGGGATGGTTTTCAACTGCAGAAAACAGCATTCCTGTTTGGTCGAGGTGTGCCGTGATAATTCCAAAATTAGTACTTCACAAAATAAAACCAGAGCAGACTGCTTTTAAAGAGCTAAAGTTAAACTCCCCACCCACTACATTTGGGTTGGTCGGCTGGGCTGCAAGTGATCTCTTCTGGTCCCTGTACATTCCAATCTTCCTGATGCTAACTTCAAAATAGCCTTGCCCTCTTAATTCAAAATTGTTTCACTCAGATTATCTGAAAATTCACATTTTAGTACAGAAGGAGGTTGACTAGGGTTTCTCCTTGATGTTATACCCTCCTCCCTGCCTTTGTTACCTCTAGACTTGACTATTCCAACGCACTCCTGGCTGGCCTCCCACATTCCACCCTACGTAAACTTGAGGTCATCCAAAACGCAGCTGCCCATGTCCTAACTCGCACCAAGTCCCGTTCACCCATCACCCCTGTGCTCGCTGACCTACATTGGCTCCCAGTTGAGCAGCGCCTCGATTTCAAAATTCTCATTCTTGTTTTCAAATCCCTCCATGGCCTCGCCCCTCCATATCTCTGTAATCTCCTCCAGCCCCACAACCCCCCCCGAGATATCAGCGCTCCTCTAATTCTGCCCTCTTGAGCATCCCTGATTATAATCGCTCAACCTTTGGCGGCTGTGCCTTCTGTTGCCTGGGCCCTAAGCTCTGGAATTCCCTGCCTTAACCTCTCTGCCTCTCTACCTCTCTTTCCTCCTTTAAGACGCTCCTTAAAACCTACCTCTTTGACCAAGCTTTTGGTCACCTGCCCTAATTTATCCTTATGTGGCTCGGTGTTAAATTTGTTATCTTAAAATACTCCTGTGCAGCGCCTTGGGGCGTTTTACTACGTTAAAGGCGCTATATAAATACAAGTAGTTGTTGTTGTGCGAATCTTACTCACCCTTCTCCACTGTAGCTATCTCTCTTCATTTCCATCATCTGACATTGCTGCTCCTCTGAACACCTCTCTTCCTCCTCGTCCGAAGCAGCTCGGCCCTCGACTGCTCTCAGTAAATGTTCCTCATCTGTGGGGGGGGGGGAAAACAGGTTAGAGTAGGTGCTGTCTAAAGTCCAATCAGACTCGTCTGTTTGGATCCTGTTCAAATCTCAACAACTGGTCCAGCAGCTGCTACATACCCTATCCTGGCCGATTCTGTCATAACATCATTCGGCTGTTTCTGATACAATTTCATCCAGGTGAATAAAGTGCAAGACCTGTTATAACTTCCTCCAGCTAAAATTATACAATTTTAAACTTCATTTGAAGTCTCTAAAATTATGAGGGGCTGAGATAGGGTGGATAGGAAGGACCTATTTCCCTTAGCAGAGAGGTCAATAACCAGGGGGCATAGATTGAAAGTAATTGGTGGAAGGATTAGAGGGGAGTTGAGGAGAACTTTTTTTCACCCAGAGGGTGGTGGGGGTCTGGAACTCACTGCCTGAAAGGGTGGTAGAGGCAGAAACCCTCATCACATTTAAAAAGTACTCAGTAATGCACTTGAAGTGCCGTAACCTACAGGGCTACGGACCAAGAGCTGGAAAGTGGGATTAGACTGGATAGCTCTTTTTCAGCCGGCATGGACACAATGCAGTTTCTGTGCTGTAAATTTCAATGATTTCTATGATTCTATATTGTCAGGGACACAGACTGTTCCACAACTGGTGTTACTGGCATTCTGTGGTGAGTCAATAAAGAGGCATTATTCAAGTGGCCTGCGACTTGATTTTTATTTGTTCCCATGAGATGGAACTCTCCACTAGCCCTCCCACCTTCCCCCTCGCTCCCTCAAAGAAGAACTAACCAGCAGACTGGCTGACTGCCAACAAAACTGGTTCACCCCGAGCTTTGTAATCCCTCAAAAGTGTTCAGTGAGTAGCTGAGCTCTTTGGACACGGAAGGTCCTAGGTTCAATCCCTGGTTTGTGCTGAATTAATCATCTAATTATTAATTTAATAATCCCTGCAGGAGGTGTGCACACCTGGTTGTCAGGTGAGGCCGTAATTGAGGTTGGCTGTGATGCCCCTCATGATGAATAGCCGACCAAGACACTCTCTCTTCAGGCTTCTGTATAAATAACGGTTACTTGACTATTGTGCTAGAGGGCAATGGGCAACTGTGGAATCGTACCTCAGAGAGACAACACCTTCAGGGGTGAAGACTGGGGGTGGGGGGGAGAAAATTTAGTGAGCGGCAAAAAAATCAAGGCAATTTGGATTATATTTTATAGGGAATCTCCCAGAAGACCTAATTTGTTGCCAGCCTTCAGAGCTTTGACACTGGACGTCACTCTCCTGGTGTGAGAATGCAGTTGATGCAACTGGGTGATTCCGCAGTCCAGCATTCCCAGTGAGGAGTGGCACTTGCATGGAGCATAGCTGTGGAAATTGCAGGTCTACAATGCATGATTCTCTGCCCATTAATTGAATCCCCCCCACCCCCCCGCCGAGTCCAGTACATATTTTTCATCCTAGTATAATCGTCAATTTAGGAAGAGACCTTGTCCAGGATTAACCCAGTAATGAATAGTACAAAGTTAAAGGGAATCCTCCAGAGAACTCTTGGGCACATCTACTTAAGAACCATTGACAACGACACCTACAGCAAAATGAACCGAAATAATTAAGTTGGACAGAATATGTTTATAAACACCATTAAACGTGACTTGTACAAATAATGCCCTGTGGGCCTGTTATGGTATCAACCAGATGGATTGGGCCACTAGTCCTTGTTGGGGGCGGTGGGGGGAGATCCAAAACTAGGGGTCTTAAATATAAGATAGTCACTAATAAATCCAACAGGGAATTCAGGAGAAACTTCTTTACCCAGAGAGTGGTGAGAATGTGGAACTCACTACCACGGGGAGTAGTTGAGTATAGGTGCATTTAAAGGGAAGTCAGATAAGTACGTGAGGAAAAAAGGAATAGCAGGATATGCTAATAGGGTTTGATGAAGATGGGTGGGAGGAGGCTCGTGTGGAGCAGAAACACTGGCACAGACCAGTTGGGCCGAATGGCCTGTTCATGTGCTGTAAATACTAGGCAATAGTCCTGATGTGACCTTGTGGCTCCTGTTACAACCTATTCCAACTGAATGATCGCGATCTCCTCCACGAATCGGGGGTTGTATTGTGCACTCTCAAATTTGATGAATACCTGTTCAATCATTTTATCTGACGCAGGGTTTTCTTTTCAAAATTGAAATTACCTTGATTACAGGAAGGATGTCCATCCGGCCGGCTGCAATATTCCCTGCTTTCCGAGGCGGAATCTGCTTTCCCAGTCGGCGATCTCCGTGCTTGTTGGTGGGAGGGACTCCAGTTACTCTGGCTGGAGCCACAATACTTCTGACAGAGCTGTGGGTGGTTGAGCGAAGCCTTTTTGCCTTGACCACCTTGTGATCTTAATGGAAACAAATCGACGTGTGTGTCAGTATTGGCCGGTGCCAGGATGGGGGGGCGGTGGGGGTGGGGGGTCGGGGAGCGGGGAGAAGGTGTTTAACATTAAATCCTTTCTATCACATTACCTCTGATAACCTAGAACCTATTCTGGCAACATTTGCCAAAACCTGTTGTGGTAATTTTATTTACATGTTCTTGGGATGTGGCATTTATTGCCCATCCCTAGTTGCCCTGAGAAGGTGGTGGTAGGCTCTTGAAGTTCTTAACAATTTTTTTTTTTTACAACTGAATGGTCAGTACAGAGGAAATTTTAACGTTATCCACATGGTATGAGACTGTTGCCGTGTGGAAACATAGAAACATAGAAGATAGGAGCAGGAGTAGGCCATTCGGCCCCTCGAGCCTGCTCCGCCATTCAATGAGATCCTGGCTGATCATCCAAATTCAGTACCCTGTCCCTGCTTTCTCCCCATATCCCTTTAGCCTCAAGAAATATATCCAACTCCTTCTTGAATATATTTAATGACTTGGCTTCAACTGCCTTCTGTGGTAGAGAATTCCACAGGTTCACCACTCTCTGGGTGAAGAAATTCCTCCTCATCTCTGTCCTAAATGGCTTACCCCTTATCCTTAGACTGTGACCCCTGGTTCTGGACTCCCCCACCATCGGGAACATCCTTCCTGCATCTAGTCTGTCCAGTCCTGTTAGAATTTTATAAGTTTCAATGAGATCCCCTCTCATTCTTCTAAACTCCAGCGAGTGTAGGCTCAGACCAGGCAGGTTCCCCTCCCCGAAGAACATGGGTGAACCAGTTGGGTTTTTTTTTTCAACCAATCTTGTTTATTTCCCCCACTGGTGCCAGTTCACGAATGATCAAAAATGATTGAATTCAATTCCATAGCTTGCTCTGGTTAGCTTTGAACTCCTCACAGTGAAAAGAATCAGTTAACTGTTTTTAAAGATCATTTCTGGACCATTCTTTTTTTTTTCTGCTCCCATTTAGATTCCATGAACTATTATGATAATTGCTTTGTTTTTATTTTCTTTCACTACAGCTCCCGTTTGTAGCACCAATGGATTTCCCAATAAATCCCCATCTATGTGAGCTTTTTGGAGAGGAAGAGGGAACCAGAAAAAAGAATGACCGGCTAGATCAGAGATATTCTGTGCCCATCTGCCAGTACCCTCACATCTGCATCTATGAACAGTGGTGCACATGCCACAGAAGGTGAATGCGTGCAGAGGCTCCAACCCATAGTTTGTGGCTTCACACCCAATGGCGTAGATATGAGGGCCTAGAAATTAGGTTTGCCTCCGCCAGGGCTTTTCCGCCCGAAGTTTTGCGCCCGCGATAATTGCCGCTGCGCCCGCCAAAAATTCAGCTGCCCCGCGCCCAGACGGCTGCGGGCGCTAATGGAGGGTTTCAGCGCCTCGCTATGGGCGCTGAATGCAGGTTTGCGGCGCTAATCCCCCACTGCGGCACCTGATGCGGTGCGGCAGGCTGGAGTACTGCAGGCCTCCTCCTTCTGTTAAGGAGGAGCTGCCTGCAGCCGACCGCTGACCGGTCGATTCGCCCGACAAATGAGCCTGGCACCTCGGAGAAGTGCCGGGCTCGCGGGCCACACACATCAGTGCCGCGGGGGGGTGGTGGAGGAGTCCGGGGAGGGAGGTGCGGGCAGGCGGCCGCCGGGAAAGCGGCCGGCCGCCGGGAAAGCGGCCGGCCGCCGCTCCACCTTAATGCGCCGGTGCTACGTGCTGCAACAACCCGTTGAACAATCGTTGGTTGCGGCTGCCACGGGCGAGGCGGCCGCAACTGAATTTGGGCGTCCGGCCGCGTTACCACGGCAACCGGGACGCTGCGCACACCAATGACGTCATCGGTGCCGGCGCAGCGCTACCGGCTAACGCCGATGGTAGGGCCCAACGCAATTTCGATCGCGGCTATAATTCCGGCGCAAGGCCCTCTAACGCCTCTAATTGGGCGCTAACCCCACCGAATTTCTAGGCCGAAGTGTCAAGCTGTAATGCTAGACAGTTCTTTGGAAGCATGCCAATCATGGTATTTTTTTTGTGGGCGTTGCTGGCAAGGTCAGCATTTATTGCCCATTCCTAATTGCCCTTGAGAAGGTGGTGATGAGCTGCCTTTTTGAACCACGGAGGGCAGTTAAGAGTCAACCACATTGCTGTGGGTCTGGAGTCACATATGGGCCCAAGCCAGGTAAGGACAGCAGATTTCCTTCCCTAAAGGACATTAGTGAATCAGATGGGTTTTTACAACAATCTGGTAATGTTCATGGTCACCATTACTGACACTAGTTTTTAAAACCAAATTTATTTAATTGAATTTAAATTCACCAGCTGCCTGTGGTGGGATTTGAATTCATGTCTCTGGATCATTGGTCCAGACCTACTAGATTACTAGTCTACTAACATAACCACTATGCTACCGTACTCGTATGCCATGTTTTCAATGGTACTACTTCACTGAACACGTGCCAGGATGATCCAATTGCCAGCTTGGCTTAATTGGCCACATCCACCAACCATATCAGCAGACATTGCTTCACCTAGCTAGCAACAACCAGGGGATGGTGGGGGGTGTGGGGGGGAATGGTCTTCACAGAATCTGGGTCAGCAGAGAGGCACATGCAGAGCTCGTTCCATCTACTGTAAGAAAACCTGCAGCAAAGTCTGGGATAGCCAGTGACTGTGACGGTCAGCTGTATCCTTGAACCTGCCTCCACCTCTTTTTTCCAGGCATGCTGTAATGCTGAGCTTTGGGGATGGGGGCCCACCCTCCTCGCAGCCACCTCATGCAGTACCACTTCCACTTCAGTATGATTTGGACAGGTTGGGTGATTGGGCAGATGCAGTATAATGTGGATAAATGCGAGGTTATCCACTTCGGTGGCAAAAACAGGAAGGCAGATTATTATCTGAACGGCAATAGATTGGGAGAAGGGGAAGTGCAACGAGACCTGGGTGTCCTTGGGCACCAGTCGCTGAAGGTAAGCATGCAGGTGCAGCAGGCGGTTAAGAAGGCAAATGGCATGTTGGCCTTCGTAGCGAGAGGATTCGAGTACAGGAACAAGGATGTCTTGCTGCAGTTGTACAGGGCCTTGGTGAGACCACACCTTGAGTATTGTGTGCAGTTTTGGTCGCCTTAACTGAGGAAGGATATTCTTGCCATGGAGGGAGTGCAGTGAAGATTCACCAGACTGTTACCTGGGATGGCAGGAATGACGTATGAGGAGAGATTGGGTCGATTGGGCTTATACTCGCTGGAGTTTAGAAGAATGAGAGGGGATCTCATTGAAACTTATAAAATTCTAACAGGACTAGACAGACTGGATGCAGGAAGGATGTTCCCGATGGTGGGGGAGTCCAGAACCAGGGGTCACAGTCTAAAGATAAGGGGTAAGCCATTTAGGGCAGAGATGAGAAGGAATTTCTTCACCCAGAGAGTGGTGAACCTGTGGAATTCTCTACCACAGAAGGCAGTTGAGGCCAATTCATTAAATATATTCAAGAAGAAGTTAGATATATTTCTTAAGGCTAAAGGGATCAAGGGCTATGGGGAGAAGGCAGGGACAGGGTACTGAATTTGGATGATCAGCCATGATCTCATTGAATGGCGGAGCAGGCTCGAGGGGCCGAATGGCCTACTCCTGCTCCTATCTTCTATGTTTCGGAAGCCCCCAAGCGGGGATCAGCTGCTGAGCTGACCCATCACTTGCTTTTCAGACTCGTACCTGCATATTGTTTTTCTTTTCCTCTTCATTTTTGCTCGTCCCTTTTCCAGCTCTCTCCTCCTTCAGCCTCAGGAAAGGCTACCAATGGATTGAGATGCCTTTTAAGCCCTCCTACTTTGCAACTTCCCTTTAATTATCCGCACCCTTTTTAATTTTCGCAAACACCACAATTTTCTGCTTCCCTGCACCAGCCCAAATCTGCGCCTGGAGCCGTGAAGAATTATACAAATGAGCTGGCCCAGGAAAGTTGCAAATAGTTTGCACATTACCATTATACTAGCTCTGAACTGCATTGCACCAGTACACATACACTTTATGTCATTTCTGTTTAGTTTGCAAGATCTGAAGATAGGTTAGGATGATGATGAGGGCTCTTCACCCCACTGAACTCACCCAAGCCTACTGTCTTCCTATTATAGCTCTTAAATGAGTCCAGTGTCCTGATCTTAACCACTCTTCCTGCAACCTGTTCCAACTATTGACCACCTTCTGTGTAAAGAAACTGGATGCTTCAGAAAAGTACTTGCATTTATGTGTACAGCCCAGATATAGAAACATAGAAAAATAGGAGCAGGAGTCGGCCATTCGGCCCTTCAAGCCTGCTCTGCCATTCAATATGATCATTGCTGATCCTCTATCTCAATACCATATTCCCGCTCTCTCGCCATACCCCTTGATGCCTTTTGTGTCTAGAAATCTATCTAGCTCCTTCTTAAATATATTCAGTGACTTGGCCTTCACAGCCTTCTGTGGTAGAGAATTCCACAGGTTCACCACCCTCTGAGTGAAGAAATTTCTCCTCATCTCAGTCCTAATTGTCCTACCCCTTATCCTGAGACTGTGACCCCTCGTTCTAGACCCCCCAGTCAGGGGAAACATCCTCCCTGCATCCAGTCTGTCTAGCCCTGTCAGAATTTTATACGTTTCAATGAGATATCCTCAGAACAACAATATTCCTTTGTCTATGTAGGAATTCTTTCGCTGACAGAATGTCACACACATGGACAGAGACGTCAATAAACAATAATTGTGTGGTTCTCGCAAAAATGGCTCTGAATTTCACAATCTCGTTGCTATTTTCTCTCGTCACTCCCTCATGGAGACAGGAGAAGAATATTTCATTTTGACTCGATCGCTATAGCCTTGTGAAGTGAGCAGTATATTTACTCTGTTCTCTATCGTGTATCTCGGCTGTCTGGTTGTGCTGACTTTAGCAGATGATCTATGCCCCCTTAATGAAGTGTTACAAGTTGCTGTGGTTTCACTCTAATAAACAGCAGTTTAGAGACAGCTGATGACAGCAAAACCTGTTGCAAAACACCAGGCAAGTCCAGACCACTTCACTCATCTTAAAAAGAAAAAAAAATATGAGCTCACTGTGGGCACAGTGATTGTTCATGGGGTTATGAAGGAACCGTGACTATTTTATCAGCTGTCTTGTCCAAAGATGGATCACAATGTAGATTGATTGCAAATTAGCCCCTTTCTGTATGGCGCAGACTTTCCACACCCCACTTCACTCTAGTCCACTCAATTAATTCCATTCTGATAGGCTCCTCTCCATTACACTTTATCCCTCAACTGAACATCACTAAAACAGATTATCTGGCCATTATCACATTGCTGTTTGTGGGACCTTGCTGTGCGCAATTTGGCTGCTGCGTTTCCTACATTACAACAGCGACTACACTTCAAAAGCATTTAATTGGCTGTAAAGTGCTTTGAGATGGTGTAAAAGGCGCTATATAAATGCAAGTTTTTTTTCTTTTTATCCCTTTAACCTCATTTACCCCACTGCACTAAACTCCCCTCCACTTCATTCTAGGCCGTAGGAGTGAATTTCTCCAGCTCGTCCGCCATAACTTCAGAAGAGCCCGGATAAAGGAGTTTAGACATTCCACAAACCTCTGGATCTGTGGCCCCAATGAACAGCAGCATAACTGGTTAAATGGCAGCTAGCAGATCCTGGAAACCCCGAGACACTCTGGAAACATAGAAACATAGAAGATAGGAGCAGGAGTAGGCCATTCGGCCCCTCAAGCCTGTTCCACCACTTGAGATCATGGCTGATCATCCAAATTCAGTACCCTGTCCCTGCTTTCTCCCCATATCCCTTGATCCCTTTAGCCTTAAGAAATATATCTAACTCCTTCTTGAATATATTTAATGAATTGGCCTCAACTGCCTTCTGTGGTAAAGAATTCCACGGGTTCACCACTCTCTGGGTGAAGAAATTCCTCCTCATCTCAGTCCTAAATGGCTTACCCCTTATCCTTAGACTGTGACCCCTGGTTCTGGATTCCCCCGCCATCGGGAACATCCTTCCTGCATCTAGTCTGTCTAGTCCTGTTAGAATTTTATAAGTTTCAATGAGATCCCCTCTCATTCTTCTAAACTCTAGCGAAATATAAGCCTAATCGACCCAATCTCTCTTCATACGTCATTCCTGCCATCCCAGGTATCAGTCTGGTGAATCTTCTCTGCACTCCCTCCATGGCAAGAACATCCTTCCTCAGGTAAGGTGACCAAAACTGCACACAATACTCAAGGTGTGGTCTCACCAAAGCCCTGTATAACTGCAGCAAGACATCCTTGCTCCTGTACTCGAATCCTCTCGCTATGAAGGCCAACATACCATTTGCCTTCTTAACCGCCTGCTGCACTCTGTCCCCTATTGCCTCCGGCGCTATAGTCTTTGCGTTCATGGGGGTAGAGGCATCGATCAGCTGGTTCCTGGCTGCTTAATTAGCCGGGGACGGTAGCACAGTGGTTATGTTACTGGACTAGTAATTCAGAGGCCTGGACTTAATGATTCTGGAGACGTGTAGTTCAAATCCCACCACAGCAGCTGGGGAATTTAAATTCAGTTAATTAAACAAATCTGGAATAAAAAGCTAGTATCACTTATATTGACCATGAAACTACCATGATTGTTGTAAAAACCCATCTGATTCACTACTGTCTTTTAGGGAAGGCAATCTGCTGTCCTTACTCAGTCTGGCTTTTATGTGACTCCAGACCCAGCAATGTGGTTAACTCTTAACTGCCCTCTTCAGGCCAGTTGTACCATACCGCTTAAAGAAGTATCACCACATGGACTGCAGCGGTTCAAGAAGGCGGCTTACCACCGCCTTCTCAAGGGCAATTAGGGATAGGCAATAAATGCTGGACTTGCCGGCCATGCCCACATCCCGTGAACGAATAAAAAAAAAAACTGGGAACCTGCTGAAGCTTCCATTGAAGATCCCACTTGCGCCATTGGTGCGCTCATGATGTTGCTTCAAAGGACTCAAGTCACACCTGTCAGTTGCCACATGGGCTCAGAGATTGATTTCCGAGCCTGCACGTTGGTGTGATGTTCCTCAAACATCCTTCTTTTCGGGAGAGATCTTTTGTTTGTTTCTTTATAATTTAAGGCGAACTGAAAAAGTGATCTTTTTGCTGAAACTAATGGTATTAATTAGCTCCTTTGGTAGGCATTATTTGAATGGGAGTCGGATGGAGTAGGAACACAGATGTAAGCAGAGACTTGCTGCCTTTGAAATTATTCTGTGCAAATATTAGCAAACAAATTCATGTCCAATTCCTTTGTTTGCTACTTTTAAGTGTTAGCCCATTTAGCACAAGATCACATTCTGTAACTGTTCCTGTTATCTCCCTTTCCTGTTATTTTCAGAAGGAGACAGCTCTTGTTAAGCAATACATTTTATTACTTTTACGTGTTTTGGTATTCCCTTCCGCCCTTTAAATAAACAAGAAGTGTATATGGTAGACGGCACTATTGAGTTAATAATAAGAAAACGAGCCTTCAGGCAGGAAGAATCAAATGCTCCTTAGTCCTGAACATGACACAAACTCAATAGTATGGATCTTCGCATTGTAAAAGCATTCAAGCAAAGATTGCTTGGTACAGTTGGTACACGTTGCAACACTAGCCAGTGCTCAATACACCTGAGCTGTGGTGTTCAAACACTGGAATGTAATTTCAGGACTTGGTCCATTTTTTTTAAGGTACAATATTTGTCAATGTGTGGTCTTGCCAGCAGTACGATCCAGGAGCATGCGGTTCCAAACTGTGTTTGCCCTGACAAGAATACTAGATGCACTGTGATGTAAAAAGACTACTGGTTTGAGTATAAAACAAGGCTCAGCAGTCTTTTTACATCAATTTAATCAACTGTTTCACAACCATGAGATTCTAGTTACATCACTAGTTCCTGGTTACAGAAAAGTCCTCGGAGAAGCTGGGCCCACGCCCGAGTATTTATACTCCTTGGACGGCGCCACCAGCTGGCCGCCCAGTGTTACTCCATGAGTCATTTCTTCATGAATGGTAAGATTCATGACACATTGTATAGACACACCCGTCTCAGAAACCTCTGTGTTTCACTGTGTAGATGGAGGGGTAAAAAAAGTCACCAGTGTAAGGATCAATGGTTGAGAGAGGTTAGTCTGTCAAATGATCTTTTTTCCCTTTAAGGATCAGTAATTGATGAAGGTTCATCTAGCTAATAAGGGTGAGTATCTGCCTTGCAGGTCTAAGCTCCCACAAGATCATAAAATCTTGGCAGTCATCAGATGGGAACAATAGTGCCCACCAATCCTGGCGGAATCTACATTTACAAGCAGATTAGGTTCATAGTAAATGATTGATTCTTTAATTTAAATAGGCAATGCGGTTGCAGCACACTGACTGAAAACAACACACCCACTTTAAACATTACCGTCTATAGGGCAACTCGTATTCAGAAAGATGGCACAGTTGGCGTTTTAATGCACTGTGCCATATTCCATCGAATGATGGGATTGTACCTGCAATCTCCCACATGGATGAAGATTTCCTCTAGTCACAAAATAGAGCAGAAAGATTTAAACAGCCACTCCCTCCACCGCCAGCGCACCGTGGGAGCAGTGTGTCCTATCAACAGGATGCACTGCAGCAACCTCCTAAACCGGCCACCACCAAGAAGGACAAAGGCAGCAGGTGCATGGTAACACCACCACCACCACGTTCCCCTCCAAGTCACACACCACCCTGACTTGGACATCTATCGCCGTTTCTTCGCTGTAGCTGCGTCAAAATCCTGGAACTCCCTACCTAACTACACTGGGGGAAGTACCTTCACCACACGGACTACAGCGGTTCAAGAAGAAGGCCTACCACCACTTTCTCGAGAAACTTGAGATGGCCAATAAATGTTGGCATTGCCAGCGACACCACATCCCGAGAATGAATTTTAAAAGAAGGGACTATCTCCTAGTCCTTCCTTTTAGTGAATCATAAACATGTTGTACCTTAGAACAATTTCACTAGAAATAGCAAAAAATAAGAAATCTTCCCTCTGGTGTCTGCAATGACGTAGCGGCCAGATGGGATCCCTTTGCCTGCCCCTGGCTCTTGTCTGTCATCACAGGTAGCAGCAGGTGGGGCTGGATGGAGATGATTCAAGCAAAATATATGTTTTGAATCTTTACTGCCAAAAGATAGTGACTTTCATCCCAATAGTCTGAGCTGGATTTCAAGCCAAACCCCATCAGTTTAAAGTCAATGTACTGCTCATGTTTATAACCAGCTATTTGCTGCAGGCCCCATCTGCTCTCTCAGGTGGATGTAAAAGATCCCACGGCAGTTTTCCAAAGAAGAGCAGGGGGGGGGGTTCTCCCCGATATCCTGGCCAATATTTATCCCTCAATCAACATCACTAAAACAGATCATCTGGTCATGATCACATTGCTGTTTGTGGGAGCTTGCTGTGTGCAAACTGGCTGCCACGTTTCCTACATTACAACAGTGACTACACTTCAAAAAGTACTTCATTGGCTGGAAAGTGCTTTGGGACGTCTATGGTCATGAAAGGCGCTATAGAAAGGCATGAGGCCCTGAAGTCATTTGGAATCCGGACCAAACAAAAAAGTTTATTAATGGATATGATTATTCTCATAATTCATCACAAGAACATAAATAGGAGCAGGAGTTGGCCATTCGGCCCTTTAAGCCTGCTCCGCCATTCAATAAGCTCATGGCTGATCTTCTACCTCAACTCCACTTTCCTGCCCGATCTCCATATCCCTTGATTCCCTTAATATCAAAAATCTATTGATCTCAGCCTTGAATATACTCAACCACTTGAGCATCCACAGCCCTCTGGGGTAGAGAATTCCAAAGATTCACCACCCTCTGAGTGAAGAAATTTCTCATCTCAGGCCTAAATGGTCAACCCCTTATTCTGAGACTGTGACCCCTGGTTCTAGACTCCCCAGCCAGGGGAAACATCCTCCCTGCATCATTTGTCATTTTTGATGTATAACAAATGATTTAAACAATGTGTTTGAACTGTTTCCACCCACACAAACACACACACACACACCGCCACCACTGACCTGTATCTCTCCAGCTCCTCTTCCAGCTCTTGGACTCTGCTCTGTAACTCGGGGACCTGCTTAGCTCTGCTTTCCAGCTCCTTCACTTTCTCCAACCCACCCAGGAGAGCTGTGCTCGCACGTTCTGCTTTCTGCCTGATCTCGGCGTTGCCAGCTTTGAGTGCCGAGAGGGTCTGCTCCCACTGCCCCAGCAGACCGTGGGCTTCCCTCAGTTCCTCCTCCAGCTCCTGGTTGAAGCGCATGGCCTCGTCGATCTGCCCATCTCGGGAGGACCTGATCAGCTCCAGCTCCCGCAGCAGGCTCTTGAACCCTCTGCAGCTCTGCTTGAGCGACCGGATCTCCTCCCCGGCCTTGGCTCCCTCCTTCTCCCTCTTCTTCGCCCAGCGCTGGGGGTCGAGCCCACCCCCGCTGTAGACCTTCTGCAGCCCCACCTGCAGAGCCAGGCACCGCGCGTCGCTGCCCTGGAGAGCACCCCGGAGATCCTCCACCAGCTCCCGCAGGCTGGCATTCTCCAACTCCAGCAAGCTGGGGCTCCTCTCCCCTTGCTCCTCGGCGCAACAAGGGGTCTTGTGGCTCCGCTTGAGGATGGAGTTAGACCGCCGGCACAGCTCGGCGCCCCGGCCGGGACCCTGGCTCTCCAGCCAACCCTTGGAGAGGTCGAAGGAGACGCACTTCTTCCTCCTCCTCCTCCGGGGACATCTCAGGCGGATCTGCCTCTCGATGTGCTCCGTCTCCTTCCCCACCGGCAGCCGCCCGGGGTTGCGCTCGGAGCGCTGGTGGAAATGCTCGCACAGCCGGGCGTGGAACTGCCTGAAAGTCACCACCTCGGGCAGCTCGGCCACCAGGGACCGAGCCTGCTCGCCGTCCAGCAGACCCAACACCGAGCAGAGCAGCCGAAAGTCCTCCCCCGAGATCAGCCCATCCCCTTCGTAGTTGAGATGGTGGAAGATCTCCTGCAGGTACTGGTCAACGCCGGTGGCCAGCACCACGACCTCGTTGTCCACTTGGCCACTCTCTGGGCAGAAGTGATGGGACAAGGTGCTGACCAGCCAGGCCGTCCTGCGCACTGGACGGGCCACCAGCTCCGAGCAGCCCAGCATAGTCACAGAAGTAGGAACCAGATTTTCTTAAAATGTCATTGCTAAAATTCTCAATTTTTTTTTAAATCCAAAAGTTTTGTGCCTGCGATCAATAAATTTAGATGTGAATCTTCCAAAAGATTGTCACAAACTAATCGATTGGAAAGTTGATACAACTCCTGGGCCAAGTTTTTTCTTTTTAAAGTTAGGAAGTGCAAAAGATAAGACACGAGGGTTTTTTTCCACCTTTGCAACAACACTGCCGAGACTGCAGGCTGCTCCCCCGTTGATTTTTTTTTACTGCTGCTGGTTCTACTGTCACTGTAAATATTCGCTGGAAGTGTTTAATTAAAGTGCCATTTCCCTACAACTGGCCTCAAAGGACTTGCTAGCAGTGCGATGCTGAGCTGAAGGGTGGAACGAGATGAAGCGAGGCGGTTTCCCTGGGGTCCTAGTGCTATATATATATAAATAAATATATATCTTCCTGGCATAGAACCAAATTTGCGGTAAGGTTGACTTGTAATAAGCGCAGGGCACAACAGATCTTTACAGTCTGCAGTTATGCTCAGTTTCCAACCTTACCCCAGTTGCTTTAATTACTCTACAAATAAATTAGGATGAACCTGGAAGGCTTATCGGTGCGTGCACAAAAAATAAGGTGTGGTGGAGCCACTGAGTGACTCTGGGCAACTGTATATAATTCCCTTTAACAATGTTCTAACACCAGCCTAAGCCTGTACCATGATGTTAGACATTACTTTGTTTTGTATATAGTGTTTTGTATGTACGGGGCGTGGCCCCTTTAAGAGCGCTGGAAAATGCGGGTAAACGCGATGACGTCACGTCGCAAACCACATGACTGCAGTCCTCGTGGAATCTCCATCTTGTTAAGACCTGTTTTCGTGGTTCTCCTGTATCGATCTCAACAAACTGTTTACATTAAAGACCTGTTTGATTGATCTCCTGAGTTGACCTCAGTTATTAGTTAGGAATTCGTCAATTCCTACAGAGGTACATTATACTACAATTGTGACCTTTAACCCCACACAATAAAATTATACTTACACACACAACTGTGCGTGTCTTTACAATAGCAACATGCTGCGGGTGCTGGAAATCTGAAATAACAACAGAAAATGCTGGGAACACTCAGCAGGTCAGGCAGCGTCTGTGGAGAGAGAAACAGATGGATTGAAGCAATCAGTTCACAACATTGAAAGGTTTCAAAATGTTTACCCCAGGTAGGACTTATTCAGGTCTTGAATATCCAAGGGTGGGCTGCCATTCCTCTCCCAATGGGATGGCGAATGCGGGAGGGAGCCTTGCTTAATCACAACGTATCCTGTTTGATCCTGAGGCCACCTGCCATGATAGGGTTGATTCTGTGATCCGACACTTCCACTTGATTGATTAACTGATCTTGGCTTTCTAATGCCATTTCAGCAAACATGCTGTTCAATAACCACAACAAAAAGAAGTTTCCTCTATACAGCGCCCTTATCTTAGTAAAACTTCCCAAGTTGCTTCACAGGAATGTAATCAAACAAAAATTGACACCAAAGCCAAAGAAGGAGGCATTAGGACAAGTGGCCAAAAGCTTGGTCAAATAGGTTTTTAAGGAGTGTCTTAAAGGAGGAGAGAGCGGCGGAGAGGTTTAGGGAGGGAAAGCCAGAGCTTAGGGCCCAGACAACTGAAGGCACGGCCACCAATAGAGAGGCAAAGGAAACTGGGGTTGCACAAGAGGCCAGAATTTGAAGGAACGTAGAGTTCTCGGAGTGTTGTAGGGTTGGAGGATGTTGTAGAGATAGAGAGGGGTGAGGCCATGGAGGGACTTAATACAAGGATGAAAATTTTAAATGTGTGCCGTTGCTGGACCAAGAGCCAATGCAAGTCAATGAGCACAGGGGTGATGGGTGAATGGGACTTGGGGCGAGTCAGGATATGGGCTGCGGAGCTTTAGATGAGCTGAGGTATACAAAGGGTGGAAGGTGGGCCAGGAGAGCTTTGGAATAGTCGAGTCTGGAGGTAGCGAGAGCGTGGAGGAGGGTTTCAGCAGCAGGTGGGCTGAGTCAGGGATGGAGACGGGCGATATCATGGAGGTGCAAATAGGCGGTCTTGGCGATAGAGGGGATATGGGGTCGTAAGCTCAGCTAAGGGCAAAATAAGATGGAGGTTGAACAACTACCTCATCCACAAAGTTGCAACATTAGAATGAGATGACAAGTTGGCCAGGAAATTATGAATGTTTACATAAAATTTCGTGAAAATTCATATTACAGGTATATAAATCCCCTATGTTGGGCCATTGGAGTTCTATACAAGGGGTTAATCCATGGGATTCTATACAAGGGGTTAATCCATGGGATTCTATACAAGGGGGGTTAATCCATGGGATTCTATACAAGGGGTTAATCCATGGGATTCTATACAAGGGGTTAATCGATGGGATTCTATACAAGGGGGGTTAATCCATGGGATTCTATACAAGGGGTTAATCCATGGGATTCCATACAAGGGGGTTAATCCATGGGATTCTATACAAGGGAGGTTAATCCATGGGATTCTATACAAGGGGTTAATCCATGGGATTCTATACAAGGGGGGTTAATCCATGGGATTCTATACAAGGGGTTAATCCATGGGATTCTATACAAGGGGGTTAATCCATGGGATTTTATACAAGGGGTTAATCCATGGGATTCTATACAAGGGGGTTAATCCATGGGATTCTATACAAGGGGTTAATCCATGGGATTCTATACAAGGGGTTAATCCATGGGATTCTATACAAGGGGTTAATCCATGGGATTCTGTACAAGGGGGGTTAATCCATGGGATTCTATACAAGGGGTTAATCCATGAGATTCTATACAAGGGATTAATCCATGGGATTCTATACAAGGGGTTAATCCATGGGCTTCTATACAAGGGGTTAATCCATGGGCTTCTATACAAGGGGTTAATCCATGGGATTCTATACAAGGGGTTAATCCATGGGATTCTATACAAGTGGGGTTAATCCATGGGATTCTGTACAAGGGGTTAATCCATGGGATTCTATACAATGGGGTTAATCCATGGGATTTTATACAAGGGGTTAATCCATGGGATTCTATACAAGGGGGTTAATCCATGGAATTCTATACAAGGGGTTAATCCATGGGATTCTATACAAGGTGTTAATCCATGGGATTCTGTACAAGGGGGGTTAATCCATGGGATTCTATACAAGGGGTTAATCCATGAGATTATATACAAGGGGTTAATCCATGGGATTCTATACAAGGGGTTAATCCATGGGATTCTATACAAGGGGTTAATCCATGGGCTTCTATACAAGGGGTTAATCCATGGGATTCTATACAAAGGGTTAATCCATGGGATTCTATACAATTGGGGTTAATCCATGGGATTCTATACAAGGGGTTAATCCATGGGATTCTATACAAGGGGGGTTAATCCATGGGATTCTATACAAGGGGGTTAATCCATGGGATTCTATACAAGGGGTTAATCCATGGGATTCTATACAAGGGGGGTTAATCCATGGGATTCTATACAAGGGGTTAATCCATGGGATTCCATACAAGGGGGTTAATCCATGGGATTCTATACAAGGGAGGTTAATCCATGGGATTCTATACAAGGGGTTAATCCATGGGATTCTATACAAGGGGGGTTAATCCATGGGATTCTATACAAGGGGTTAATCCATGGGATTCTATACAAGGGGGTTAATCCATGGGATTTTATACAAGGGGTTAATCCATGGGATTCTATACAAGGGGGTTAATCCATGGGATTCTATACAAGGGGTTAATCCATGGGATTCTATACAAGGGGTTAATCCATGGGATTCTATACAAGGGGTTAATCCATGGGATTCTGTACAAGAGGGGTTAATCCATGGGATTCTATACAAGGGGTTAATCCATGAGATTCTATACAAGGGGTTAATCCATGGGATTCTATATAAGGGGTTAATCCATGGGATTCTATACAAGGGGTTAATCCATGGGCTTCTATACAAGGGGTTAATCCATGGGATTCTATACAAAGGGTTAATCCATGGGATTCTATACAAGGGGGTTAATCCATGGGATTCTATACAAGGGGTTAATCCATGGGATTCTATACAAGGGGGTTAATCCATGGGATTTTATACAAGGGGTTAATCCATGGGATTCTATACAAGGGGGTTAATCCATGGGATTCTATACAAGGGGTTAATCCATGGGATTCTATACAAGGGGTTAATCCATGGGATTCTATACAAGGGGTTAATCCATGGGCTTCTATACAAGGGGTTAATCCATGGGATTCTATACAAAGGGTTAATCCATGGGATTCTATACAAGTGGGGTTAATCCATGGGATTCTATACAAGGGGTTAATCCATGGGATTCTATACAAGGGGTTAATCCATGGGGTTCTATACAAGGGGTTAATCCATGGGATTCTATACAAGGGGTTAATCCATGGGATTCTATACAAGGGGGTTAATCCATGGGATTCTATACAAGGGGTTAATCCATGGGATTCTATACAAGGGGTTAATCCATGGGATTCTATACAAGGGGTTAATCCATGGGATTCTATACAAGGGGTTAATCCATGGGATTCTATACAAGGGGTTAATCCATGGGATTCTATACAAGGGGGTTAATCCATGGGATTCTATACAAGGGGTTAATCCATGGGATTCTATACAAGGGGTTAATCCATGGGATTCTATACAAGGGGTTAATCCATGAGATTCTATACAAGGGGTTAATCCATGGGATTCTATACAAGGGGTTAATCCATGAGATTCTATACAAGGGGTTAATCCATGGGATTATATACAAGGGGTTTATCAATGGGATTCTATACAAGGGGGTTAATCCATGGGATTCTATACAGGGGGTTAATCCATGGGATTCTATACAAGGGGTTAATCCATGGGATTCTATACAAGGGGGGTTAATCCATGGGATTCTATACAATGGAAATAGATAGAAGTATATGTTTCAGTCAGAGACCAGTCTAGACATTGGGAAACAAACATTTATTTCCAGAGAGTTTTGATTATAAGTGGGATGTACTGTTTAATTATAAAAATTGCATATACAATGCATTATGTAGAGTTAGGACACTTTATGAAATAATTGATGTGTAGAAAGACTATTTAGTTAAGTAAAAAGAACTTGCATTTACATGATGCCTTTCACGAGCCGAGGATGTCTCAAGTGCTTCACAGCCAATGAAGTACTTCTTGACATCTTGTCACTGTTGTAATGTAGGAAAACACAGCAGCAATGTGTGCACAGCAAGATCCCACAAACAGCAATGCGATCATTGACTAGATAATCTTTCCTAGTGATGTTGGATGAGGTATAAATATTGGCCAGGATACCGGAATTCCCCTGCTCTAGTGCCATAGGATTGTTTATGTCCACCCAGTGTAATCTATATATATAAAAGAGCTCTTCTGTCTGTCCCGATGTCTGTCTGTCTGTCTGTTCTCTATACGTTTGAAAGTTACAGAGCGTACCGACGCGCGCATCGCCTCAAAAGAAAGCTTGTGATTCCGGTCCGGTCATAGGCGTATTTACGTTTCGGCCGCACAAAAATCCCGCCCGCGGTATCCGAAAAACGTTCAGCCTTCCGCTCATTAGCATCTCATTAGCGACCGTGTGACGTCGAGGTCGACCAATCGGACGGCGGGTTCCTTCCTACAGTTGAGTGTCGAGTGACTCGACGATTGACCAATCCTACGCTTCGGTGACCTGACCGGTCGACCAATCGGTGCATGTGTGGGCGGGCCTTATCCTTCTGAACCGAGGTGAGTGGCCGCCATCTTGATTTTTCACGATTTTTTCCCCACACTTTCAGTGTGTTAGGGAAGTAAGGTAAATATTTGAATTATGTGTTAGGGAATTAATTAACAATTTATTTGAGTTTTATATTGTGTTTAGCAACCCCCCCCCCTCCTCACCCTTGCGCAGGGGGGACTCGGGGCCTGAAGCTAAAAAATTTCCCTCTCTCTCTCTCCTTCTCCTCTTCCCTCTCTCTCCTTCTCCTCTTCCCTCTCTCCTCTTCCCTCTCTCTCCTTCTCCTCTTCCCTCTCTATCTCTCTCTACTTCCCCCTCTCAGGTTTCACGGTGTCGCGGACGGAGCGCGGGCGGGCCGCCCGAAGTTTCCCGCTCGCTAACGGCCGCCAAGCCGCCCTTGCCTGCTCCCCGCGGGCCGCCTCGCGCTGCCCGCACTGACCGCGCATGCGCCGCCCGCACTGACCGCGCATGCGCCGCCCGCACTGACCGCGCATGCGCCGCCCGCACTGACCGCGCATGCGCCGCCTGCCCGCAGCGGCCGTCCATCAGCCGCGCGATACGCGGGGGACCTCAGCTCCGGTCCGTCCCGGCCTCAGAACCCGACCGTGCCTTAAGCGCTAGGCCCTGCACGGCCACTATCGCAACGGCACCGGACCTCAGGCGCTAGGCAGGGGGAGGGGCCGGACAGAGGGACAGAGGGGAGTGGGGGAGCGGGGGAGGGGAGGGGAGGGGGTGGGGGAGGGTAGGTGTGGGGGTGGGGGAGGGGAGGGAGGGAGGGAGGGAGACAGGGGGGGGAGGGAGACAGGGGAGGGAGAGGAGGGGAGGGGAGGGAGAGGAGGGGAGGGAGAGAGGGGAGGGGAGGGAGGGATAGGACAGGGAGAGGACATGACAGGGAGAGGGGGGACACACAGGGGCAGGGAGACCAAGCGCCCCAAAATTGCCCTCGCAACGCGGGGCTCCCCAGCTAGTATATAATGTAAGATAGATTGTATAAGGTGTGATTTATATAGTAGAATTATGTGGCTTGTAAGATATGTGGTGCAGCGTTTGTATGCAGTGTGTGTTTTATGTAATCTTCAGTGTGTATTGGAAATTATGTATGTAGTGTTTTATATATGTTGTATCTAATGGATATTATGTATATAACATGTATGTATTATGTCTTCTACATAACATCAAATGAGTAGTGTGTGTGCATGTGTGTGTATATATAATTATATAGTCTCATTAATTTCAGTAATTCTGACAAAAAGATTCTTAATAATACCAGTCATGTGATGGCATACAACGTCAACAACAACTTGCATTGATATACCTCCTTTAATGTAGTAAAATACCCCAAGGGGCGTCACAGGAGTGTAACCAGACAAAATCTGACACCAAGCCAAAGAAGGAGTTCTTAGGAAGGGTGACTAAAAGCTTGGTCAAAGAGGTATGATTTAAGAAGTGTCTCAAAGGGGGAGATGGAGGTGGAGAGGATATTCCAGAGCTTAAGGCCTGGACAGCTGAAGGCGTGGCTGCCAATGGTTGGGCAAAGGAATGCACAAGAGGCCAGAGTTGGAAGAACGCAGAGTTCTTGGGGGGTTGTAGGGCAGGAGGAAGTTACAGAGATGGGGAGTGGCAAGGCCATGAAGGGATTTTAACACGAGGATGAGAATTGTAAAATCAAGGCGTTAATGGGCCGGGAACCAATGTAGGTCAGCAAGCAAAATAACAACAGAAAACGCTGGAAAAACTCAGCAGGCCAGGGCAGCATCCGTGGAGAGAGAAACAGAGTCAGCGTTTCAGGTCGAAGACCCTTCGTCAGAACTGGAAAAAAAGCAGGAAGAGGGATAGATTTTAAAGCAAGTGGGGGCTGGGAAAAGGGGGAGGGGATGAGTTTTTGCAGGGTTTTCTGTTGTTATTTTGGATTTCCAGCATCCGCAGTATTTTGCTATTGTAGGTCAGCAAGCACATGGGTGATGGATGAATTTTTAATTTTTTTTTTTAATTCATTGATGGGATGTGGGTGTCGCTGGCTAGGCCTGCATTTAGTGCCCATCCCTAATTGCCCTTGAGAAGATGGTGGTGAGCCGCCTTCTTGAACTGCTGCAGTCCATATGGTGTAGGTACACCCACAATGCTGTTAGGAAGGGAGTTCCAGGATTTTGGCCCAGCGACAGTGAAGGAACGGCGATACAGGTCCAAGTCAGGATGGTGTGTGGCTTGGAGGGGAACTTGTAGGTGGTGGTGTTCCCATGCGTCTGCTGCCCTTATCCTTCTAAGTGGTAGAGGTCGCGGGTTTGGAAGGTGCTGTTGAAGGAGCTTTGGCGAGTTGCTGCAGTGTATCTTGTAGCTGGTACACACTGCAGCCACAGTGCGCCGGTGGTGGAGGGAGTGAATGGTTAAGGTGGTGGATGGAGTGCCAATCAAGCGGGCTGCTTTATCCTGAATGGTGTCGAGCTTCTTGAGTGTTGTTGGAGCTGCACTCATCCAGGCAAGTGGAGAGTATTCCATCACACTCCTGACTTGTGCCTTGTGGATGGTGGAAAGGCTTTGGGGAGTCAGGAGGTGAGACACTCGCCGCAGAATTCCCAGCCTCTGGCCTGCTCTTGTAGCCACAGTATTTATATGGCTGGTCCAGTTCAGTTTCTGATCAATGGTAACCCCCAGGATGTTGATAGTGGGGGATTCAGTGATGGTAATGCCATTGAATGTCAAGGGGAGATGGTTAGAGTGTCGCTTGTTGGAGATGGTCATTGCTTGGCACTTGTGTGGTGCAAATGTTACTTGCATGATTATCCCCCTCCCCTCACCACACATGTAATTATAGAATCTCAAAAAAAATGTTTGTTTCACATTTTCCAATGTCACTACATCATCTCAACTTAACCTGTAATTCGCTCCCAGCCATCTATTATCCTACATTTCTAACATCTTCCCTGCTTCACATACTTAATCCAACTCCCTGAGATAAGCTACTCTATGCCTTGATTTTTTTTAAAATAAACATGTTGAATGCAAGCTTAAATCAGTCTAGAAATTATTATTTCAATTTGAGAAACACTGTACTTTGGATTTGTACACGATGGCGCTGTAGATGGTGAGTCAGAGTTTTGGTTATTTTATTATATGGGCCCACTAAGCCACAAAAGCAACTGTCCCTCTCACTCCCCATCGGCACCGCATCAGTGTTTCTCAACCTTTCTCTTAATCTATCCCCTCACCACTCAACAAGGTCTCTGTCTCTGTCTCTCTGTCTCAACAAGATGTCTCAACATGGTGTCTCTCTGTCTATCTCAACAAGGTGTGTGTCTCTCTCTTTCTGTCTCTGCCAACAAGGTGTCTGCCTGTCTGTCTGTCTCAACAAGGTCACTCCTCTCTCTCTCTCTCTCTCTCTACCCCCCTCCTTTCAACAGTGGGGTAGTGGAGGAACTGTCATGATAGGTGTATCTTAAGGATTCTTTTTTGCTGGAATGTAATTGTCTAGAATTTGTTTGATCGAGATGATTGGGAATGAAATTGAAATGGGGAGAAAGATTTTCCATAATACAATTGATAAAGTACAGCCAATTAGAAAGGAGAAAAACACAACGACATAAAGACCCAAACAAGGAGAGAGAGAAAAATTGACAGACTGACTCGACATCCGAAACGAGAATAGTGATTGCAACAATATGACGAATTGTTAGATTATCACCATCTGCATCTATGTTCTTCTTTATTAACTTCTTTTCCTTTGTAAATGATTGCTAATTTACAAAAACAAAAACCACAAGATTCTAGGAGACAAGCAAAACATATTGAAGGTGTAGATCCTGGTGTGTTTGATTAGTAATAGCTTTGATTAATAATAGCTTTGAAATAAAAGTATTAGCAGCTCAAAGGGCTTTGTCTTTTTAAGTAAAATCTGTTATTTCATCTAGAAAGAAAGGTGGTGTACAACCCACATTCCTTCACAATGAATTTCAGAATGACTCCTAGTTCCTAAATGGAACCTCAGACAGCTAGCTCCTCTCTGATACAATCACCAGTCATATCGGCTGTCCTGAACACCCACTGACTAATCATTAGGCAGAAATCTAACCCGTAGGAAGAAAAGAACACACCTGGATTGCAGATAAAGTTTCTCCTCCGCAGTATGCATCATTTACCTTCCGCTCTCTTAAGCCAATGGCTGAGGCAGGGAGTACAGTAGCAGAAATATTTAGTGTCTCTTTTTTTCTTTTTTGTCATCGTGACAGTTTTTGTGTTTCAGTCATTCCTTTTAATCATCCAGTATGCAACAATTAAACAGAACCCACATCCTGAGTACACCGATACAAAGGAGAACACCCAATCTGTGCACAAGAATCCTATACACACTATTACACCTGAGAACCAATATCAGGGGGGGGACTTGCAGCCTGTGCATAAAACCAATATACAGCCTGTGCCCTATGCACAGACACAGGGCCCAAAGATTAGAAGTGGTGAGTATAGATGGAGCCATTTATTTTAGTGAACGACCTCTACTCTATATGTGTGTGTGTGTTGCATTCCTTTAAAGCAACATTAATTGTCTAGATTATTCTCTTTAACCCTACCAGTGTTAAGGAGGTTTTCAAATGTAAAAGTAAAGCTTGAATTACAGAGTCTGCAGCACAGAAACAGGCCATTCGGCCCAACTGGTCTATGCCGGTGTTTATGCTCCTCACGAGCCTCCTCCCACCTCTCTTCACCTAACTCCATCAACATATCCTTCTAGTCCTATCTCCCTCATGTGTTTATCTAGATTTCCCTTAAATGCATCGATGCTATTTGCCTCACCTACTCCTTGTGGTAGCGAGTTCCACATTCTTACCTCTCTTTGGGTAAAGAGGTTTCTCCTGAATTCCCGATTGGATTTTTTGGTGACTGTCTTCTATTCATGGCTCCTAGTGTTGGTCTCCCCCCCACAAGTGGAAACCTCTCCCATGAATTACTACACAGTGAGTTTCTTCATCTCGTCCAAGTTGATATGGGAAACATTGTGCAGAGACCTTCCCATAGGGAAGGGTGGAATCATTCGGTGTTGAGACTTCCCATGTTGCTTGCTCTACCCTCTAGACCGAGTATTCTTCTTAGGCAGTCCCTCGGAACCGAGGATAACTTGCTTCCACATTAAAAATGAGTTCTCAGGTGACTGATGAGCCCAATGCAGGACCTACAGTCTCTGTCACAGGTGGGGCAGACGGTGGTTGAAGGGGCGGGTGGGTGCGGTGCTTGGGTTGACATGCGCTCCTTCCGCTGTTTGCACTTAGCTTCCGCTTGCTCCCGGGGAAGAGACTCGAGGTGTTCGGCACATTCCGGATGCTTCTCCTCCACTTTGTGCAGTCCTGAGCCAGGGATTCCCAGGTGTCGGTGGGGATGTTACACTTTTTCAAGGAGGCTTTGAGGGTGTCCTTGAAGCGTTTTCCCTGCCCACCTGGGGCTCTCTTGCTGTGTCGGAGCTCCGAGTAGAGCGCTCGTTTTGGGAGTCTCGTATCGGGCATGCGGACAACGTGACCCGTCCTTCGGAGCTGATCGAGCATGGTCAAAGCTTCGATGCTGGGGATGTTGGCCTGAGCGAGAACACTGACGTTGGTGCGCCTATCCTGCCAATGGATTTGCAGGATCTTGCAGAGGCAGCGTTGGTGGTACCTCTCCAGTGCTTTGAGGTGCCTGCTGTATGTCCATGTCTCTGAGGCATACAGCAGGGCAGGTATTGTGGTGTATGTAACCTGTTCCACCTTAAGAGAACTTAAGCCTGTTCCACCTTAAGAGATGTACTACTTTCTTTGGCTGCTGTATACGTAATACCGGTGGTGACCACTGGTATATAAGTACTGTGTAGTGATATTGCTGTTAGTATAGCCCTGACCTCCAACTAGTAAAGACCTGTTGAAACGTTATTCTTGTAGTCTGTGTCAGTAATTAATCTTAAATACAACTAGAACACACAGACTTAACAGTGGCGACGAGTCCGATTCTTACCCTGCGGCAGTTTATATCCACGGCGGCTTCGTCCACAGAACGGGCGTCGAAGAGAGGCATCCACCCTCATCACCCTGCTGGAAGACACGTCGCGCGGCAGGCATCGAGAACCCGGAGTGCAGAAGATATCCTGAACTCGAAGCCTCCATCAGCGGCAGTCAGCTATCTTCCTTCTACCTCGGTGGTGGGTAAGCCGGTCAGCGACGCGAGCAGAAAGTCGGCCGCGTTGGCTGTACAGACGGGGAGGGAAGACGGAGGAATAAGGGCGGTGAGATCGATCGCGACCGGAGATAAGGGCCGGGCCGCATTCGGGCCAAAAGGCGCAGCGCGGGGGCATCGATCGCGGCTGGTGATAAGGGCCGGGCCGCATTCGGGCCAAAAAGGCGCAGCGTCTGGGGCAACTGAAGGCGCGAGAGCCGCGGTGAAGGCGAACGCAGCCGGTGCTAATAACCGGGCTGCAAGAAGGGCTGCGAGGCGCGACATCGGGGAAGCGCGAATGCCCGAGGGAGCCGCGGTGAAGCGGAGACAGCGTTGGGGGAGTTACTAACCGCTGGGAAAGGGGAGCAGCAGCGGCACGCCAAACGCCATTGCAGCCAACGGGTGAAGAAGGCGAGCGCGGGAAAGACCGCCAAGCGCGGGAAACCGCCATTTTGTAGACGGAGGACGAAGACAAGAGCAGGAAGCCGCCATCTTGGAAAAAGGGAAATCACTAAAAAAAATTGCAACGATGCCTAAACATGGGAACATTAATACCTTTGATAGCGACATCGAAGATTGGGCCACGTATGTAGAACGCATACAAAATTATTGTAAAGCAAATAAAATCCCAGATGATGAGAAAGCACTAACTTTATTAAACTTAATGGGTGCGAAGACATACGGGCAATTGAAACACCTTTTATCACCAGATGAACCGGCGGAGAAGACGTTCGAGGAGATTGTTACTGTCCTGAGAAATCATCTAAACCCCACGCCGCTGATGCTAGCGGAACGATTTAAATTTTACAGCAGAAAGCAGCTGAAAGATGAAAGCAATGCTGAATATTTAATGGAATTGCGTAAGCTAGCAAAGTACTGTCAGTTTGGAATGGGACTAACAGATGCGCTAAGAGATAAATTTGTGTGTGGATTATTAAAAGAAGATACACAAAAGCGACTGCTCGAGGAGAATGAGCTGACGCTTGAGAAAGCGGTCACTATGGCAGCATCACACGAAGCCGCAGCGAGAGGCACAGCAGTAATGCAGCTACGGTCACCGGAACTCAGTACAAATCAATTGGTTTTGAGTACTGTAAAATGTTATCGTTGTGGAAAGACAACGCACGATCAGAACCAGTGTTGGTTTAAAAACCAAGAATGCAGAACGTGTGGCAGGCTTGGCCACATAGCTAAAGTATGCCGGTCAGGAAAGAAGACCAGCAACAAAAAGTCACCGCAAGGAAAATACATAAAGTTACACAAGGTGACAAAGAACAGTTCGAATGAACAGAAGTCAGATTCAGATGCCAGCAGTAATGAACTGGGTGGCTTAAGAGTACACAACGTTGGTAAGGATGCAGATCTCCAGACAATTTGGGTCACTCTTCAGATAGCAGGAGTCCAAGTAAAGATGGAATTGGACACTGGATCGGCATTGACGGTCATGAATAAGAAAGATTACAAAAGGTTATTCCAACATATTCCCCTACAGGATACGGAGATTATATTGAAAACATACACGGGGCAAAGAGTGTACCCCATCGGAAAGATAGAGGTAAAAGTGGTCCACAAGGGCAAAGAAAGCCAAGTAATGGACTTATATGTGCTACCTGAAGGAGGTCCACCACTACTGGGACGGGAGTGGATTAGGAAAATGAATATGGACTGGCACTCCTTAAAGGCACTAACTGTAGATTCCGGGGAAACAGATGTCAAACCTAAACGATTGTCCAGAATATTGGATGATGCTAAAGAGGTGTTCCAGCAGGGACTGGGAACACTGAGAGGAATTACGGCAAACATCAAGATTGATGAACATGCACACCCAAAATTTTTCAAAGCCAGACCGGTACCCTATGCAATACGACCTGCTGTAGAAGCGGAACTGGAAGCGCTAGAACGTTCAGGTGTACTGTCTAAGGTAGATTGGAGTGAGTGGGCTACGCCCATTGTTCCCGTTATGAAACGTCCTTCGAGCAACAAGCCAGGAGAACCAGGGAAGGTTCGCATCTGTGGAGACTTCAAGATCACCGTTAATCCGGTGCTTCACACGGTGCAGTATCCGCTTCCGCGGATTGAGGATATTTTTGCTTCGTTGTCTGGCGGGAAACACTTCACCAAGATAGACCTGGCGCAGGCGTACTTGCAGATGGAGGTTGAAGAAGAGTCACGCCAGTACCTCACGATCAACACGCATAGAGGTTTGTACCGGTATAATAGGCTGGTTTTTGGAGTGGCATCGGCTCCAGCAATTTGGCAGAGGGCCATGGAGCAGGTATTACAGGGAAATCCAGGCACACAATGTTACCTGGACGATATTCTGATTACAGGAGATGGTGATGAAGAACACCTCGCAAACTTGGAACTGGTGCTCAACAGACTGAAAGAGTATGGACTTTGAGTTAATCGGCAGAAATGTGAGTTCTTTCAGAAGCGGATCTCGTACTGTGGTCATGTCATTGACCGGGAGGGGCTTCATAAGTCTCCTGACAAGATAGAGGCAGTTGTAAAGGCTCCCGCTCCAGATAATGTCTCTCAGTTGAGGTCGTTTCTA
Organism: Somniosus microcephalus; assembly: GCF_052327205.1. NCBI lineage: Eukaryota > Metazoa > Chordata > Chondrichthyes > Squaliformes > Somniosidae > Somniosus > Somniosus microcephalus. Next base: position 18,148,783 of record NC_141004.1, on the reverse strand, counting down.
GGATTGATTAACTATTACCATAAGTTTCTACCGAATCTATCCACGGTACTGCACCCGCTGAACGCTCTTTTACAGAAGGGGGTACCATGGGAATGGAGCGAAAACTGTAAGAAGGCATTTCGCAAAAGCAAAGAATTGATCACCTCAGAGGAAGTGTTGGCTCACTTCAACCCGACACTGCCTATTCGGTTGGCTTGTGATGCTTCTCCATATGGTATTGGGGCAGTACTCTCACACAAGTTGCCAAATGGCACGGAAAAGCCAGTAGCGTTTGCATCCAGATCATTGACCTCCGCTGAGCGCAACTATGCGCAGATCGACAGGGAGGCTCTCAGCCTTGTATGGGGAGTGAAGAAGTTTAATCATTACCTGCAGGGCCAAAAATTCACACTTCTGACAGACCATCAGCCGTTGGTATCCATTTTTAACCCTAAGAAGGGTGTTTCGGTGATGATAGCACAGAGACTCCAGAGATGGTCCCTTTTCCTAGGGGCACATCAATATCAAATAGAATTCAAAGGTACAAAGCAGCATGGCAATGCTGATGGGCTGTCGCGCCTGCCACTACCTGAAGAAGAAGAGACGATGAAAGTTGACCCTGTTGAGTTATTTCATTCGACCATCATCGAGTGTTTACCAGTCACCAATGCAAGTATTGAAAGAGAAACCAGGAACGACCCGACACTGTCCCGAGTCTACGAGGTGACAGTGAAGGGATGGCCAACACATGGTGATCCTCTGTTACCGGCATTCTTGGCAAGGCGAGACCAGCTGTCCGTCTGCCATGGTACTTTGATGTACAGGACAAGAGTGATTATTCCTCCCAAGTTAAGGGAAAGAGTTCTAACGGAACTGCATGAAGGTCATCTGGGGGGAGTTAAGATGAAAAGTCTTGCTAGGGCTTATGTATGGTGGCCGGGTATTGACCAACAGATAGAGGAGTTGACGAAAAGCTGCGCTGGGTGCCAAAAAAGTGCAAAATGCACCTCCGATCGCACCGCTACACCCATGGGAATGGCCTTCAGCCCCATGGCAACGCGTACATATTGACTTTGCTGGTCCATTCATGGACTCCATGTTCCTAATTGCGGTGGATGCACATTCCAAATGGCCAGAAGTGATCAAGATGAATACCACTACTTCAGAAAAGACAATTGCGGTGTTAAGAACAATATTCGCAAGGAACGGATTGCCAGAACAGATATGTTCAGACAACGGACCACAGTTCATGTCGGAAGAATTCCAAAAATTCTTAAAGAAGAATGGGGTGAAACATTATACCTCTGCCCCATATCATCCGGCGACAAACGGGTTGGCCGAGAGATTTGCACGGTGGCATAGTGGTTAGCACTGTTGCCTCACAGCGCCAGGGACCCGGGTTCGAATCTGGCCTCGGGTGACTGTCTGTGTGGAGTTTGCACATTCTCCCCGTGTTTGCGTGGGTTTTCTCCGGGTGCTCCGGTTTCCTCCCACAGTCCAAAGATGTGCGGGTTAGGTTGATTGGCTATGATAAAAATTGACCCTTAGTGTTAGGGGGATTAAATACGTGGGGTTACGGGGATAGGGTGGGGTAGGGGTTACGGGGATCGGGTGGGATATGTGTCAGTGCAGGCTCGATGAGCCGAAATGGCCTCTATCTGCACTGTGGGGTTTCTGTGATTTCTGTGATTTGTCCAAACATTCAAAAAGGCAATAAAGGCCATGAACGATGATCAGATTCTGCTACAACACAAGGTGGACAATTTCCTAATGGCATATCGAAACGCCGCTCATGCAGTAACTAACCAAAGTCCTGCCATGATGTTTTATAACAGGAGGTTGCGGTCCAGGTTGGACTTGTTAAAACCAAATGTGCGGAGGGAAGTGGAAAACAAACAGTTCCGGCATATTAATAACAAGACCACTCGAAGTTTCGACGTAGGACAACCAGTGTTGGCAAGGGACTATGGAAACGAAAAATGGCAGTCCGGAACAATTCGGGCCAGACAAGGACCTCTGATGTACACAGTAGATATTGGTAACAATGTGATAAGGCGTCATGCGGATCAACTGGTAGAATCGAGAGCAAGGGTCGAACCCATGGCTGCGACAGAGACAACTGTGGAAGACGTTAATGAACCTGAAGCATCTACCTCGGCAGGGAATGTACCTGATGATGACATCCAATACATAGGAAACCAACTAGAGGAGTCACCTCAGCAACAAGAATCAGAGACCACTGAAAGGCGTTATCCAACCCGAATCAGAAGGCCTCCTGAGAGACTGAACCTTTGAACTGTTTATACCTGAAGTTATATATGTATATATGTTATTATGTTATGTTAAATGGGGATATGACTGTTAAGCTAAAAAGGGAGGATTGTGGTGTATGTAACCTGTTCCACCTTAAGAGAACTTAAGCCTGTTCCACCTTAAGAGATGTACTACTTTCTCTGGCTGCTGTATACGTAATACCGGTGGTGACCACCGGTATATAAATACTGTGTAGTGATATTGCTGTTAGTATAGCCCTGACCTCCAACTAGTAAAGACCTGTTGAAATGTTATTCTTGTAGTCTGTGTCAGTAATTAATCTTAAATACAACTAGAACACACAGACTTAACAGGTATCACTGCTGTTCTGTAGACCATGAGCTTAGTGCCGGGTTTGAGGTCCTGGTCTTCAAACACTCTCTTCCTCAGGCGACTGAAGGCTGCACTGGCACACTGAAGGCGGTGTTGGACTTCGTCATCGACGTCTGCCCTTTTTGACAGTAGGCTCCCGAGGTATGGAAAGTGGTCCAGGTTGTCTAAGGCCTTGTCGTGGATTTTGATAATCGGGGGGCAGTACTGTGTGGCGGGGGCAAGTTGATAGAGGACCTTTGTCTTATGGATGTTTAAAGTAAGGCCCATACTCTCGTACGCTTCGGTGAAGGTGTTGACGATGGTTTGGAGTTCGACCTCCGAGTGAGCGTAGACGCAAGCGTTGTCTGCATACTGTAATTCGACGACAGAGAATGGGACAACCTTGGATCTGGACTGGAGGCGACGGAGGTTGAACAGTTTCCCGTTTGTTCTGTAAATTAGCTCCACTCCAGTGGGGAGCTTACTGAGGGTGAGATGGAGCATTGCAGCAACGAAGATCAAGAAGAGCGTTGGAGCGTTGACACAGCCTTGCTTGACCCCGGTTCGTACGTGAATTGGGTCTGTGGTGGAACCGATGGTCAGGATCACGGCTTGCATGTCATCGTGAAGCAGACGGAGGATGGTGACAAACTTTTGAAGGCAACCGAATTTGAGGAGGACACTCCATAATCCCTCACGGATGACAGTGTCGAAGGCCTTTGTGAGATCAAAGAAGGCTGTTCCCTGCATTTCTCTTGTAATTGACGTGCGATGAAGATCATGTCTATTGTGCCCCTTAGTGGGCGGAATCCGCATTGTGACTCTGAGAAGTGATAGTGTGTTGGAGGAGGTTTGAAATAAAAAGAGGAAAGCTTTATTTCTTTTAATTGGGAAAAAAAGCAAATTAAGATCGTCGTGCGACCTCCAGCTGTAGACTGCATTTGGACTGACAAAAAGTTACATGTTTATGAGTATGTTAAGGTGATATAAACTCTGATCTACGCCAGTTCTCTGTGCTGCAGCAGTTTCAGGACACAAGTTCGATTCCCTATGCTGTTAACCCCATATCTCTGAGGAAAGGCACTAAAGAGAAACTAGGCAGATGGAGAGAAAATCAGAGGGTCATTTTGATATGTCTTCTGATGGTCGGTTTGGAGCATTATTGTCAAAGACATGGAAACAGGTCACCTGCCTTCTGGGCATAGGTGGTATAATGCCAGAGAAAGGCAGAAGAATTGGTCCCCACTTGAGTTTCTACCTCCTCAACAGCCTGATCGTGTATCTAACTATCTATTGCATGAGTAACTGTTTCCTTAATTGTTATGCCAAATTGATGGCAGTTTTATCTTGTGGGCCCATGTCTACTAAAAACTGGATTGAGACTTCACAGACTCCTTTCAGAGGAGACCTTTGTGTCAACAGTCTGGACTGGATTTGAACTCCGGTCCCAGAGGTGAAAGATCATTATTTAAGCCGGAATTAATGGCCACTTGGTTGAGGTACTGAAGGGCGATGAGGACCCACAGACCAGAAAGGAGGCACCACCTTGGGAATGGTAGCATAGTGGTTGTGTTACTGGACTAGTAATCCAGAGGCCTGGACTAATGATTCGGAGACATGGGTCATGATTTCCCCTAGCTCGGTGAGTCTGGGGCGGGTGATGTCGGTGGCGGGTCCCGAACCCGCTGCTGGCTCCAGCCCACTCTGTAGAATGATTTTACGTTGATTGGGCTTGCTAAGCCCGCCCAGCGCGTTTCCCGGCCAATTGAAGGAAGCGGGTCTGATGACGTCATTTGATGACGCGTCATCAGCCGGTTTCCTTAAAGGGACCTTGCGCAAATTGATTTTGACATTTGTGCTGTCAGTGTTCTACAGCAATGAGGTGCTGCAAACACTAACAAGCACTGCACAGTGGTGCATGGCTGCACCCAGGTTCTCCCATGACTCCTTCCATATGCTTATGGAGGGAGTCAGAGCACGCAGGGAGGTCCTCTTCCCTTCCCATGGGTGGAAGAGACCTCCCCAGGAGATCAACGCAGCCTGGTTGCACATTGTAGAGGAGGACACAAGCAGGGATGTGGTCAGGAGGACCAGGTTGCAATGGCGCAAACCTTTCAATGATCTCATTAGATCACAAAACGTTAGTACAAAGCCACACTCAACCTCATCCTGCTGTGCCACTCATCACATCCCCATCACTCTGCCTTCCCCACCCTACTCCTGCACATCATTACTCACACCAACGTACCTTGCACCTCCAACCATCCCTCTCTATCTACATTATCACTTCCCCCATCGCACTAGCCACCCCTCACACTCACCCTCACCCTAGTCCAATCATACCAACTAACAACACACTTGGATGTTTTATCCAATGTTCATGTAAAGTTTCTGTTAATGTGGTGTCAATCATTGAAGCCTTTATTTTCAACACTTTCCATTCTTGGACAGATTTGTGTGCATCTTCGGAAGTGGTTTAGTGAGTTGCAGCGAATGGTGAGACATAACGGTACCCCCCGCACTGGTGGTGAGTGTGAAAGGAATGGCTTGGTCATTGTAGGGATGCTTTATAGTGTTGGTGTGGGGTGTTGCCAACCTGGCACATTATTTGGCAGCCAGGGTGTACAGCATCAAGTAAAGTAAATCTGGCTATGGTGAAGCTATCCCTGGCGTCCCGGGCAGCAATGTGGTCGGGTGCTGATGCCCTGTCTCCTGTGCGGCACCAGCTGATTGCGGAGAAGGTTGGTGGTGATGTTGGTGCTGCTGGTGTTGGGGCTGATCGTGGTGGGATTCTGAGGACCAAGGTGAGATAGTTTCAAGGGCACTGATGCTGATGTAACAGATAGCAGGTGAACTTGAGATGACAGAAGCGATCTATCAATGGTGAGAGAGGTTGTTCCAATGAGGTGACACTGGATAGGAAGTTTGCTCCAAACACGTGCAACCGGCACAAAGCTCAATCTGTCTTGCAAATGCAGTAAGCAACAGCTTCTGAGCTTGGAAAGTGAACAGCTGTGAGATGGGAGCTTTTATAGCACATTTGCATCTGTCGAGTAATGAGATGATCCCATGGCCATTCAACTTCCGACCTCATTACCTGACGTGATCCCCGAGCAGCGTGGATCCCGTGGGCAACTTCATAAAATGGTAAAATGAGCTCAAAATACTGTTTAATGATCACAATGACCTAAATTGCCTCCCCTGCCACTGCGTGTCAGGTCTGTTCAGTGCCAACAGACCCGACATTTGGGAAAGTAGTGTTAGAATAAGATTTTGCTGGAAAAGACACAAACAACAAATTCGCTGACTGGGACTAATTGAATCACTGCACAATGAGACATGCCACGCCAACGCATGGCTGGAACAAAGTTCATCTCGTGTCCTGTTATCACAGTCCCAAGAACTAACAAGGTTCACTGGTGTCCTATTATCGAACTAATCACATTCCGCCGGTGACGCGGACGAAAACAAGACGAAACGAAGACCTTTCACAATCACTGAGAACTAACAAGGTTCACTGGTACCCCATTATCGAACTAATCACATTCCGCCGGTGACGCGGACGAAACAAGACGAAACGAAGACCTTTCGTAATCACTGAAGAGGCAGAATTGGCAACACGAGTGTGTAAACTCCTGACTGGAGGAAAATAACGATATGCGCTAATAAACGAATTGATTGGATGAATGTAAATGATCTAAAACCAACTTCTTGGAATTGTATATAAGCTCGGCACGTACTACAATCGGGGAGAAGGTGCTCTCGCAGACCACGTGGTTGCAGACGCTTCTCCCAGAGCTCTGTCATTTAATAAAGTTGTCTCTCTTACTCAAAGTCTAGTTTCCGAGGAATCATTTTTCCTACAACAGTAGCATGGCGGCGGGATGACAGCGGGTTCCCGAACCGCTGTCGGAAAACATTTTTCTCACCCGACCTGCCACCAAACGCGCCCACTGAACCCCTGAAAAATCCCCCCCAAGAGTTCAAATCCCACCACGGCGGCTGGGGTTTAAGTTCAGTTAATTAAATAAATCTGGAAAAAAAAGCTAGTATCAGTAATGGTGACCATGAAACTATCGGATTGTCACAAAAACCCATCTGGTTCACTAAGGTCCTTACCTGGAAAGCTGCCGTCCTTACCCAATCTGGCCTATATGTGACTCCCGACCCACAGCAATCTGTTTGACTCTTTCTGCCCTTTGAAATGGCTTAGTGAGCTGCTCAGTTTTATCAAACCGCTACACCTTCACCACATGGACTGCAGCGGTTCAAGAAGGCGGCTCATCACCACCTGCTCAAGGGCAATAAATGCTGGCCTTGCCTGCGATGCCCACATCCCACGAACGAGTATTTAAAAAAAAAGCCACTGCACTACCCAGTCCCGTGGTGTACTCAGTCAAACAAACTCTCAGTGGCAGAGTGGTACAGAAATTAATTTTGCCACCCCATTTTCTTCTGATACTCTAATTTGCTGGGTGTGCTTGTGATAGGTCATCTGATTTTATTTTGCTAGGGAAGCTGCCTTTTGTGCACTGTTATCCTACCTCAGTGAAGATATAAACTGATACAGCAACAGGAGCACTTAAGAAATTGAGAATAACGAGCATTTTATGAAAAGAGACGACAGTATACTTTGTTGTCTCGCATCTAATGCCTTATGGCAAACTATATGAATGGATTCCAATTTTATCAACACAGCTAAAACAAATCTTTGTATCTCACGTTTCTTATTGGCTATCTTATAACTGGTCCTTTCAGGCATATTCATTTGGACAAAGAACTAACTACACAATGAACTCTTACAGGAACTTTGGTACTGAGCTCTGAATAGATGACTTGCAATCTTACAAATGTTAATGATCTTAATTATGTGACACTGGCAAATCTAGACAGAAGACCAGAAACACAAGCAAATCTAAATGCGGACTTGGATCACTGCTAATTTTAGCAAGGATAATTTGTCTTTTGCCATTGTTGAGGTTAATAGAGTCTTTGGTGGCTCCTTTCTGGCTCATGTTTTGACGTTCGTTAGAGCCATTCACATCAAACCAAGGCTAGTTTCTTCGTCAATGGTGAATTTATTTCCTCTCTCCAATTTTCTCCTCTCCTCTCCATAACTTTTCTGACGGTGGCGACTTCTTTCTGGTGTGTGGGTCCTCATTGCCCTCCGGCACCTTAACCAAGTGGCCATTGTTCATGTGTGTGATGGTGAGTTTCAGCAGGCTATTTGACATCATAGCCAAGCCTTGCCTGGTCATCACCCAAAGACCACACCCACACACACTCCTACCAATCAGGACCAACGACACTGGCAAGCTACCCTTCCCTACCCTAGGGATGCTGCAGCCAATTTCTCAGCACACATTGGGTATTGAACTGGCCTGTATGGCTCAAAGGAAGTAACTTTAGCTTTAAGCCAACACCCAAAGGTTCAGAGCAGTTCATTTCAGGACTCAGTATCCATCAGTCTCGAACAGGGTCTCCTAGCACACTTGCACGACTAGAAGTGAACATTTTCCTATTGCTTCCTCTCAATAGTTTGGCATCAAAAAACAATCCCCCTTCTACCATAGGCCCTTATGGGTGAGAAATCTTTGCGGGCACACGATCTCCCCCATCCCGACTTAGAAATCCCGCCCCAGTAAATATTGGGGCCGTAGAATCTTACGACAGAGAAGGAGGCCATTCAGCCTATTTAGGACTGAGATGAGGAGAAATTTCTTCACTCAGAGGGTGGTGAATCTTCGGAATTCTCTATCCCATAGGGCTGTGGAGGCTCAGTCGTTGAGTATATTCAAGGCAAGAGAGCGATAGATTTTTGAATATTAAGGGAATCAGGGGATATGGGGATAGTGCAGGAAAGTGGAGTTGAGGTAGAAGATCAGCCATGATCTTATTGGATGGCGAAGCAGGCTCGAAGGGCCAAATGGCCGACTCCTGCTCCTAATTCTTATGTTCTTATGTCTATACTGGCTCTTTGAAAGAGCTATCCAATTAGTCCCACTCCCTGCTACTTCCACATAACCCTGCAAATTTCTCCAATTCTCTTTAGAAAGTTACTATTGAATCTGCTGCAACCGCCCTTTCAGTCAGTGCATTCCAGATCATAACAACTTGCTTCCGCTGACCAGAGGACTGAGCCGAAAATCCATTCTAATAACTAATCATTTTTTTTTACAAAAGAGAACCTTCTATTTGGGAAGTTTATGCACATTGCAATTGTTGGCTTGCCGTTGCTTCTTTCGGTAGGTGCCTCACTGAGCATCACGGTACAGCTGCTTCTGGGCATTCCTGCTTACCGCTTGCATCTTCTGGCTCTTCCCAGCTGCATCAGGTTTTAATCGGTTGTCCCCATCTGTACATGGTGGATTAGATTTTTGTCTTTACACCTGAGCCTAAAAGCATCATCTGGGCAGGTCGCAGAAAGGTAACTCAGATGGGGAGGACCTCTGTGCTCTGTTCAGGTGACACCGGCGTACCGTGGCTGCAGTGTGTACCATCTACAAGATGCACTGCAGCAACTCGCCAAGGCTTCTTCGGCAGCACCTTCCAAACCCGCGACCTCTACACCTAGAAGGACAAGGGCAGCAGGCGCATGGGAACACCACCACCTCCAAGTTCCCCTCCAAGTCACACACCATCCTGACTTAGAAGTATATCGCCGATCCTTCATCGTCGCTGGGTCAAAATCCTGGAACTCCCTCCCTAACAGCACTGTGGGAGTACCTTCACCACAGGGACTGCAGCGGTTCAATTAAGCGGCTCACCACCACCTTTTCAAGGGCAACTAGGGATGGGCAATAAATGCTGGCATTGCCAGCGACGCCCAGATCCCATAAACGAATAAAAAAAAACTTTATGCCCAAGCATGTAAAATGAAAATCCACCCCAGTGATATCCTAACTTGTCCGTCTTTGCTCCCAGCTGTAATTGATCATCTCTGGCTATTGCTGTGTGGATATCATTACTCCCGGCTGCCTGCACTGGATATATGCAGATATATCTGCTTACACTTAGCCATTTAGAATAGCCATGGTTTGTATTTAGCTGCCTCTAAATGTTGTTGGCTGTTGTGGTCCAGATCATCCTTGACATTCCTTGTTGTTTCTGACCATTCCTGACTTGAATCGTTCTAGTTAATTTCAGCCTGTTCGAACTCACTCATAAGGCCACAATTGGCACTGAAACATTAAATAATTGCACACAGCCATTAGCTGTGGATTTCCAATAACATTCTTCCCCCAATGCAGCCAATTACATTCCTCCACCGAACCAGTCCAATCGCCACCACAATCCCCCACCCCGCCCTGCCATGTAGCCCAGTCACATGCTCTTTCTCAACGGAGGGAAATAAAAATCTCCTCCCCCAGTATAATCCAATCACACCACTCCTCTCCAATTCTGCCCAATCATACTCTTTGCCTTGGATACAACCCAATCACAGTCATCCCTAAGTACAGCCCATTCATATCTCAATGAGACTATTGCTACAATATAGCCAAAGAACCATAGATGTTTACATCATGGCAGGAGGACTTCAACCCATCATGCTAGAACAATCCAAAACCAATCCCATCGTATTTATCTACTTCAAATGTTTAGCTATTTTGCCTTCAAAAGAGAAAATGGTTTCCACCTCAATCACTCCATGCTCTAAGAAGTCTGTGCATCAATAAATTTCTCCTACTGTCTCTCCTCACTCTTATGGTGAGGATTTTAAATTGATGATTGCTTATCACTGTCTTCCCAACATGAACAAATAGCCTTTCCATAGCCACCCAAACAAAACACATCGTAATTTAAAAAAACATCTATAAAATCTCCTCTTGGCTCCAGTGGACATAGTCCCAGTATCTTAAGTCTTTGCTCATAACTGGAGTATCTCATTCCTGACATCATCCTGCTGAACCTACTCTGTGCTTCTCTGAGGTGTTCATGTGCTGTCTATAATTGGGCATCCAAACCTGCGCACAATATTCTAACTGTGATCTAACTATTGCCTTGTGCACATTTACCATAACCTCTTTACTCTTGTACTCCATGCCCCTAGTTATAAACCCAAAATGGCTGTGACTTTTTTATGACTTTATTTACCTGGACTTGCACTTTCAAGGAATTATATATTTGAAACCCAAGGGCCTAGAAATTCAGTTGTTAGCGCCAGCCGCTAGCGCCTTAGGAGGAGGAGAAGTGGGGCGCGAAGCGGCTAGCGCCCGGGCGCGGCGCGATCTGCGCCTCTCACGAACTTCAGTCAAGATTTAGTGGCGGCGCAAAACCGCAGCGCCCGCTCAGCTGCGTGCGCAGATCCTGATGTCATTTCATGGTGCAACGCCCTTGGTGCACCCCGAACCGGAACTTCAGTGGCGCCCCCCTTCTGTGCGCCTGGCACCCCCAGTGACTGGTTGAGTGGAACGGTTCCCAGTCGCTGCGGGGCGCGGGGGGCGCTATTTAAAGGGGACTCTTCCTCCATTCTTTGTGGCAGCCATTTTGTTCCACTCCTTCTGTGTGAGAGAGAGATATTTGGAGAGAGACAAAGGGAGAGAGCTTTCTGCTTTGACTCAGTGCTCGCACAGGTACTTCTGGCTTCAGGCCAGAGCTTTGCAGTTGGATTTAACTTTCAGTGCCACAGCCTTGAGTCGCCACATATAATGGGGGCTGCAATGGGTGGAAACGTTGGCTTTCTGCATTGCATTCAAAGGGCTCAGAGACGCCGAGAGAGAGTGCCAGTCATGGCCAGATGGAGAAGGGCCAACAGGCATCGGCACAGGAGGCCTTACCCACCCAGGGTATACTGCCAGCAGTTCTCATATCTGAACATGTCTGAGGAGCAGTGTGTTCGGAGGCTGCGATTCAGAAGGGAGGTTGTCACTGAGATCTGCCACCTGCTTCAGAGAGATCTGCAGCCACAGCTGAGGAGCAGGACGTCTCTGTCGATGGCAGTGAAGGTGACGGTGGCTCTCAACTTCTATGCCACCGGCTCCTTCCAATCCGCTACTGGGGACATTGCCAATATCTCCCAGTTCGTGGTACATTGCTGCATCCGCCAGGTGACGAATGCCCTCTTCAGAAGGAGACGTCAGTACATCTCCTTCCCCATGACCCTGGACAAGCAGCAAGAGCGTGCAATGGGATTTGCAAGAAAACCGGGCTTCCCCATGGTCCAGGGCGCCATTGACTGCACGCATGTGGCTTTGCGGGCACCTCTACAGAATGCCGAGGATTACCGCAGCCGGAAGGGCTACCATTCGCTCAACGTCCAGTTGGTGTGTGACCACAGGCAGCTCATACTAGCTGTCAATGCCCGCTTTCCAGGCAGCAGCCACGATGCCTTCATCCTGCACCAGACTTCTGTGGCAGACATTTTTGAAGCCCCGGCTCACCCAGGAGGCTGGCTTCTCGGGGACAAGGGCTATCCTTTGTGCACCTGGCTGATGACCCCGCTCCGTGCGCCCAGCACCCCTGCTGAAGAACGATACAATGACAGCCATCAAGCTACCAGGAACATCATTGAGCACACAATCGGCGTGCTCAAGCAACGGTTCCGCTGTCTGGACCATTCCGGAGGATCCTTACAGTGCTCGCCTGAGCGAGTCTCCCATTTCGGTGTAGTGTGCTGCATGCTGCACAACCTGGCTATCCTCAGGACTCAGCCACTGCCAGCAAACATTGGAGGACCACCAGAGGAGGAGGAGGAGGAGGAGGAGGAGGAGCACCAAGACGGGAGGGAGGCACAAAGTGCAAGGGCTGTCCGTCGGCGGATTGTTGCAACTCGGTTCTAGGCCCCCTCTCAGGGAATGGCTTGTGCCAATGAAAGAACATGAATGAAGCCGCTCCGCAAACCCTCAGCCGGTCAAGGCAACAAATAGTTCAAAGTGCAAACATGGACAATCTGAATAAAGAAATTTTTTATTTTACAAACTCTGTGCCCTTCCCGCATGACAAACAAATTCAGAGAAACCCCCCAAAAAACAGTCAGACACATAACTGGCTCTCACAACCTTGAGAAAATGAAAAAAACAGTTAAACAAAAATGACCATGATCCTCGGCCTTCATATAAAAAACAAACACAACATTCTCGGCCTTCATATAAAAAACAAACACAACATTCTCGGCCTTCATATAAAAAACAAACACAACATTCTCGGCCTTCATATAGAAAAAACAGAACATTCTCGGCCTTCATATATAAAAAACATTTTGCCACACCGTCTACTTTTTCGTCTGCGAGGGTGATCCGCCTCGCTTCTGCGATTGGCCCCTTCCCGACCTGCAGCTCCTCCTCAATGGGACCCCAGTGGCTGCAGCAAGGCTGGGGGAAGGCTGCTGAGGGTCAGATGGTGAGACGGCAGATGCCCTTGGGGGACGGCCTGGACCAGCTCTGGGCCTGGAGGGCCTGGCTTCTGACTGCTCCAACTCTGCTTGGGCGGCAGCAGTCTGTCCTACGGGTGGTGGCAGCTGCACTGGAGGAGTGACAGTGTTGGCTGCAGGAATGCTGCCAACCTGACAGAGCACAGGCACTCCCTGGTTGGCCGAGACACTGGCACTCGCACGGGCCAGCACTGAAGCATGCGCAGCAATCTGCTGAAACACAGACTGCTGGGCTGCTGCGGCGCGGCGAGGGCCCCGTCGATGCCTGGCCGATCCAGCGAGGGTGGCAGCAGTTAGTGACCGTGTGGCCCTGATCTGCGTCTGCATCACACCAGCCAGTGAATGCATGGCACGACTGGGCACTTGGCTGGAAGCCGCCTGTGCTGCCCCGAATTCCTGAACATTCCTTACCAGTGACTCTATGGAGTCAGGCATCCTTGCCACTGCAGCCATGAGCTCAGTGTGCCTGCGCTCAGCCTGGGCGCCCATTTCGCCAAGGAGCCGCACCTCTTCTGCGCTCGCCATAGCAGGACTGGAGGCTGCACTCACCCTCCGGGGAGAAGGCCGCCGAGCTTCCCCACCCCTCCCACATTGCTGCAGCCCGCTGGGCCCCGGAGCTTCACCCTCATCAGACCCTTCCCCCCTGCTCCCCTCCAGGGAAGACGTGTCCCCATTATGGCCATGGGCTGCATCGGCTGAGAGTGGCACTGATGGGCTGGCTTCCTCTTCCTCCTCCTCGAATTCAGAATCAGACACAGTGCCAGCTTGAGGGCCCGCCTCCTCACCTGGCGAATCAGCATCTGAAAGCAGGGAGGCACAAGAGTTGCTTTAGAGTGAGGACAGGGCGGCAGCGAGGGAGGCATGAGTGCTGCTATGCACTGCATTGGTTCGAGAGTGGCAAAGGATGCTGGTGTGAGGCACAAGTGGAAAGAGAGAGGTCAAAAAGGTGATAACCTTACCATTGCTGTCCAGAACGGGGTCGGCATCTCCAGTGGTGACGGGGCCAATCAGCCAGCCTCCCATAATCTGCTCCACTCGCTGCTCCAGGTCGCTGAGCTCTTTAAGGTCAGGACGGCCTCCCGCGGTCCATTGCTGCTGCCTGCGATTGTGGGCCAGCTTGCCCTGCAAGAGAAAGGACGGACTCTAAGTACACTGTCAAGCCCTGATCTTGCCTGCACTGCCTCCCATGGTGGAATAGCCCTGACAGTGTCAAGCCCTCATCTTGCCTGCACTGCCTCCCATGGTGGAATAGCCTTGACAGTGTCAAGCTCTCATCTTGCCTGCACTGCCTCCCATGGTGGAATAGCCCTGACAGTGTCAAGCCCTCATCTTGCCTGCACTGCCTCCCATGGTGGAATAGCCCTGACAGTGTCAAGCCCTCATCTTGCCTGCACTGCCTCCCATGGTGGAATAGCCCTGACAGTGTGTAAAGTGCTGAATATGCAAGTGATTTTCATGAGAGTCCCATAGCTGTTGGATGAGGGCTGGGCATTGGGGCTTTCAAGTCCCTTTGGCCATAAAGTGAGGTGCACATGCAGGGATGAAGAGGATACTGGAAAGGGTACTCACCCTGACAACCCGAGTGAGGTCGTTGAACTTTTTTCTGCATTGCACAGGAGTCCTGGCAACCATGCTGTTGGAGGTCACCCTGTTTACCACCTCCCTCCAGGCTTTTTTATACTCGCTGGGCAGCAGCCTCCTGCCACTATCAGGGAAGAGGACAGGTCGCCTGCGCTCCACTGCGCCAACCAGTAGCTTCAGGGCACCCTCGCTGAAGTGCTGCGCTCGCTCCCTAGCCTTATCCATAGTCCTGGGCGTTGAACTGGTGAAGCAGCTATGTTCAGGCCTTGATTCAGGGCTGCAGTGTGCAGGGCGGCGCAGCAAAACAAATCGACCCTCCCCCTTTAAGAGCTGACCGGCGCCAGCGTGTCTGCCTTCAATCAGCAACTCGCCACACCTGCGCTGCACCCGCCCTCGGTGGTAGCGCCCCGGCTTGCCGGCTTAGCGCCTTATGATAGTCGTGCACCGCCTGCTTTAGCGCAGCAGCAACCTCTTGGGGCAAAGCAACTCAATTTCGGCGAAGGTGGCGCTAAGTTGCGCCGGTCGCTAAATTTAGCGATTGCCCGGCTGCAGCGCCCCAAACGTGGCGATACTGTTTTTATTACCTATTCACTCTAACTCTGTTTCCTGTCCATCAACTAACTTTCCATGCATATCGCAACATTCTCGCATACCATACAACAGAACAAACTTCCTATGCGTCACCTTATTACATAGTAAAAAAGTATTTACAGCACAGAAACAGGCCATACCGCCCAACTGGTCTATGCCGGTGTTTATGTTCCACACGAGACTCCTCCCACCCTTCTTCATCTAATCCCCTTAACATATCCTTCTATTCCTTTCTCCCTCATGTGTTTATTCAGCTTCCCCTTAAAGGCATCTTTGCTAGTCGCCTTAGCTACCAAAAAAGCAGATTACTGTATCTGGTCATTATCACATTGCTGTTTGTGGGAGCTTGCTGTGCGCAAATTGGCTGCCGTGTTTCCTACATTACAACAGTGACTATACTTCAAAAGTACTTAATTGGCTGTAAAGCGCTTTGGGAAGTCCTGAGGTCATGAAAGGCGCTATATATATCTTTTTTTCCCCTGTGGTAGCAAGTTCCACATTCTAACCACTATCTGGGTAAAGACGTTTCTCCTGAATTCCCTCTAGAATTTATTAGTGACTATCTTATATTTATGGCCTCTAGTTCTGCTCAACCCCACAGGTGGTACCCCACACCTTCTCTATGTCTACCATATCAAACCCTTTCATAATCATAATCAGCTTACCCCTTAGTCTTCTCTTTTCTAGAGAAAAGAGCCCCAGCCTGTTCAATCTTTCCTAGACACAAAAGGCATCAAGGGTTATGGGGAGAGAGCGGGAATATGGTATTGAGATAGAGGATCAGCCATGATCATATTGCATGGCGGAGCAGGCTCGAAGGGCCGAATGGCCTACTCCTGCTCCTATTTTTCTATGTTTCTATAGTTATAACCTCTCCGTTCTGGTATTATTCTAGTAAAGCTTTTTTTGCTGCTTCTCCAGTGCATCTATATCCCTTTTTATAACATGGAGACCAGAACTGTCCCCAGTGCTCCAAGTGTGGTCTAACCAAGGCTCTGTACAAGTTTAACATAACTTCTCTGCTTCTCAATTCTATCCCTCTAGAAATGAACCCCAGTGTTTTTTTATGGCCTTATTAACCTGCGTCGCTGCTTTTAGTGATTTGTGTATCTCTACCTCCAGATCTCTCTGCTCCTCTACCCCATTTAGACACTTATTTTCCAAGGAATATGTGACCTCCTTATTCTTCCTACCAAAATGTACCACCTCACACTTAGCTATATTGACGTTCATTTGCCAATTACACGCCCATTCTGCACGTTTATTAATGTCCTCCTGTATTCTGTCGCCGTCCTCCTCTGTATTAACGGTACCTCCCAATTTGGTGTCGTCCGTAAATTTTGAAAATTGTACTTCCGATTCCCGAGTCCAAATCCTTTATGTGGAGGATGAAACTATTACAGAGAAGTTAAATAAATATTTCGCAATAATGGTGAACAACAGCGGTCCCAGCACTGATCCCTGTGGAGCCCCACTTTCCGCCTTTTGCCAAATTATTGAATGTCTTTTGAAAGTCCATGGAGAGCACATCTAATGTCCTCTATCTATACAGTCCATGACTTCTTCAAAAACCTTTATTAAATTTATCAAGCTTGATTTTCTTTTTATAAGTTCATGCTGGCTGTCCTTGATTATCCCATGCGCCTCTAAATGCTCATCAATATGCTGTTGAATTTTGGATTCTAAAAATGTGCTTATAATTGACGTTGGACTAACCGGTCCATACTTGTTTTCAGCTTCTCTCCCAATTTGAGTAGGAGTGTTACACTGGCTGCCTTCCACAAAATGCATAAGGAGGGTTGAACGATTATATTCAGAGACTTTGGTGTCTCCTCTTTCACGTACTTCATTAGCCTAGGGTGCAACCATCAGGGCCCACTGACTAATCCACATTCAGCTCTGCTCGTTTTTTCTTTTGCCAACAGCTATCTCTAACAATTTTTTCCACATCTTCCTCGAGTGTACTTACAATCTCACTGCCACCGCCATTTGTAAAAAAAAAATTGCTAAATATTTATTTAACTTTTCTGTAATAGTTTCATCCTCCACAACTAAATGCCCTTCTTCATCCATGAACTGTCCTACTCTCTTTAACTATTCTTGTCCTTTTTAAGGTGCTTATAAAAGTCCCTATTTCCTTTTATATTATCGGTCTTTCTTATTCTCTCTTAGCCTTTCAATGTCCCTGATCACCTCTAACTGCACTTGCTATATTCTTTAGTATCATTATCATATTTCAGTTTAGTTTTAATTTTTCTATTGATCTAAAGAACCTCATTCTTTCATGGGCCTCCTTTATAGAAATATATATTTTTAGAAATCCATCCATGTCATATTTAAAGATTCCCCACTGCTGATCCATCATTCTGTTTGTTAACTTTTCTGCCCAATGAATTTGGGCTGGGGGGCAATTTTACCCTAACCTGCCCGTCGAGAAACTGACACGATTGGATGCAATGCTAGTTTTAGACCCGGCCTGATTTTACTGCCCAGTGGGCAGGGTGTAAAACCGGTGTTCCACCCGATCCTGTGGGTTAAAATTACCCCCAATCTCACTAAACTTTGCCTCATCTTTGACTCTTCATTATCTTTTTCCATGTTCACATTGTACCTAACTGTGTTGTAGTTGCTAAATCCCAATCATTCTCCGACTGTCACATCAGCTATTTCTTCACCGACTGAACTCAATCAAACAAGGCTTCTTTTTTCAAAAACCTTTCGTCAGAACTGGTAAACGTTGGAGCAGTAACAGATTTTTAAGCAAGTGCAGGGGCAGGGAAAGGGGGGAGGGGAGGAATGAACAAAAGGAAAGGTCTGTGATAGGCTGGAAGGCAGGAGAGATTAAAAGGCAAAAGGGATGATGGTGTGAGGCAAAAGGAGATGGTAATGCGACAAGTTAAGAAACAAAAGATGAGTCTAGAGGAGGTGTAAATGGCGATGGCAGAATCATCAACAGCTGCCATGTGAGAGAGAAAAGAAAACATAGGGGCCGAGGTTATAGTCTGAAATTGTTGAATTCGACGTTGAGTCCAGAAAGCTGTAAAGTGCCTAATCGAAAGATGAGGTGCTGTTCCTCGAGCTTACGTTGAGCTTTGTTGGAACAGTGCAAGAGGCTGAGGACGGAGAGGTCAGAGTGGGAGTGGAGCGGAGAATTAAAGTGACAGGCGACCGGAAGCTCGGAGTCACGCTTGTGGACTGAAGGCTTCTTTTTTGTTGTACGAGAAACATACCAATCTAGGAAGCAGTTTTGAGTGCATTCTAAAAAGTGTTCCCACTTTGACCACATACACTGTCTGCATCCTAGTCTATCTTGGGATAGTTAACATTTACCTTTATCCCATTCTCTCTTGGCAAACAACACACCTTTCCAATCCATTAAAAAATTCCACCTCCTCACCCTCCCAAAGCACCACACTCAATGTTTTTTTAAAAAAGTATTTCCACAAACATTTGTCATTCTTTATCCTGCTTCTTAGCCAGTTGTTACAGATGTGTGCACATGTCTGTGGTGAGGCAGGGAAGTGGGGCTGTGCCTAGTTGACCAGGGGATTAACTTAAAACAGGTTGGGTTTAAAAGAATAATCGATTGGGCGTGGCGAGAACACTGTTGCCTTTGATTCTACGCAAGAAACTAGAGTGTTCTTTGATCCTGGACTTTTTAATAATTAACTGACTGTCAAAGCTTAACCAATGCTGTCAGTACCGCAGCCATTGTGTCACATCACTGGCTGCCGTGCAGCCCCACAACACAAAGCAGTCATCTAATCACTAAAGTCTACTGCTGTTCCGTGTTTGATGTTTATGGGTCATTGTAAAGTTTCTTTATGTCTGTTTATATTTGAGTTTAGCATTAGCGCTCCTGTTAAATGCTCAGAGTCAAAAGTGACACTGGAACTCTCTTTGAAATGCTCGTTCTATCTGGAACATTTTTGAAGATGGGATTAATAACCGTGATGGTGTTTTGTGTCCATTGCCGTATATCGAAACACGGCAAAATATCCTAAAGCAGCCCAGTAGGAAGAATCAAAATGAAGTTCAGATAGCATAATTCTCTGCCCCAGAGGGCTGTGAATGCTGAGTCTTTGAGTATATTCAAGGCTGAGGTAGATAGATTTTTGGACTCTAGGAGAATCAAGGGATGTGGAGATCGGGCGGGAAAGTGGAGTTGAGGTCGAAGATCAGCCGGGATCTTACTGAATGGCGGAGCAGGCTCTTATTTCTTATGTTCTTATAATCAGTCCGAATTCTAATCAGTACAAACCTCTTTCAATTGGAAGTACAATTGAGCCAATAAAGTTTTGGTTCCCTTGTACAGCAACAGGTGAAAAAAAATTCCCAATTTCTCAAACTTATCATTCTGAATAAAGCAAGAGTTCTGCTATTTAAAAAAAGGAGCAAAATAAAAGGTGACGTATTTTTCTGACTAGGGCCAGAGTGAGTTCTCGGATTAGATTTGATTGCCCAAGGAGGTCGAAGAGGAATTTCCCATATTTTCTTCGCCCCCCCCCCCCTCCATTTGGCCTGGGTTGTTAATCTGGTTTCTCGCCTCGCCTCGCCCATGAGGTCACATGGTCTTTTTTAGGTGGGGTGGGGTGGGGATTGTGATGCACAAGGTATCACAATTGTGTGGGGTGGGCTGGATGGACCAGAGGGTCTTGTCCTGTCTGTCATTGTTCATAGATTTGTACGACCCCCCCCCCCCCCCATAATGAGCCTGACTAGGCTTTAGGCTCCAGATGGTTCAACTATGGGCTGGCTAACTACAGCCATTGCTTTCCTCATTGTCTTTGTGTAACACTGCACTGTATCAAGGGAAAGGAAGTCCTCATATCAACCAATCAGTTCAATGGAAGTGTAGTTTTATCTGAATTAAGATTCTTTCTAATAATTGTGGCCACCAATATCACGGGCAGAAAGGTCTGTGATATATTACATATTACAATGTTTCCCCATCCGCTGAAATAAAACTGCCGAGATCAGAAATGATAAAACTCACTTCTTTTAGTCACCTTGAGAGACAATTGTAAGAAGTCACACAACACCAGGTTATAGTCCAACAGCTTTATTTGAAATCACAAGCTTTCGGAGCGCTGCTCCTTCGTCAGGTGAAGTGAAGAGTTGCATATAAGCACAGCTTATATAGTCAGAGAGTACTACCAGATGATTACAGGTAATCTTTCTAACTGCCCTTTATCACACCTCGGCAGAGAGATAATCACAGCAATCACAGGTGTGAATGGTGTCCAAACAGGTCAGTCAGGAAAACATTACATCAAAGAACAATGAGGTGGGGTCACAAGGGGTCAAATGTTGCAGATGCTGGGGTCTGTATGAAAAACAAAAAACTATTTTTTTGCTGGAAATCACAGCAGGTCCAGCCGCATCTGTGTAGAGAGAACAAGCCAACGACAACTCGAGTCTGGATGACTCTACGTCAGGTGGGGGTACATGTAGCGTGACATGAACCCAAGATCCCAGTTGAGGCCGTCCTCATGAGTGCGGAACTTGGCTATCAGTTTCAATGAGAGACAATGGCAGCGATTGCTTCCACATTTTACAATATATAAAAAAAAATGCCTTGACATTGTACACTTGGAACTAAATGAACATTGAACACCTTTTCCTAACAGCCGCGAGTAAGATTAGACCTTCATCCGGCTGGGCCAGATTCAAAGGCCTGTTCATTGAATCGTAGCACAGCAGGAGGCCATTCGGCCCATCGTGCCCTGTGCTGGCTCTTTGAAAGAGCTCTCCAATTAGACCCAACCCCCGGCTCTTTTCCCCATAGCCCTGCTCCAATGACATTGTCAAATTGCACCCATTGGCCTCGATTTTAACTGAGCCGTGGAGGCGGGCTTGGAGGCGTGCGGGGGGTTAAAATCGCAAAAACTGGCGGTTGGGACCCCCCCGCCTGGTTCTCAACTCCGAGCCATTTTTACTCAGGCGTGTCTGATGGTCCTGAATCCGTCCCGCGTCCAACAGGTGGAACTGGTCTTTAAGGCCCTTAATCACCACTAAATGGCCTCTATAATGCCATTTTAACAGTCCCTTGCACTTTTAACCCTTTTCCCACATAAAACACGCCTGGTGGGAATCACGACTGTGAAACCTGGCGGGAGCACTATTGGCTTGCTGACTATCAGCTGCAGGTCAACCATTAAAGAGGAGATTTGATCAGCCATCATTTGCAGGTGGCAGGATTTTTTGTCTCAGGCCTGGGGCAACTTTTACCAGGCTTAACCACACCTGTGGAAGGTTGGAGCCTCACACACATCTCCAGTGTGAACTCCTGGGAAACCCCTCTCGCCACCTTCACTCAGCGTTTCCTCAACGGAGGCATATGCCAGAAGCATGGGAGCCATTTTTTTCCTTCCCTTCTGGGCATTAGAGGAGCTCCAGCACCAGGTGCGGCAGCAGCAGAACCAGGAACAACAGCAGCAGGAGTGACAGGCTGCTGCTCACCCACCTGAGGCAGCACAGGCCAGAAGGGGCCAGCGCCTGGAAGCCCATCGGCGCAGGAAATACCCCCCAAACAGGGTCTACAGACACAGGGTCAGCTGCCTCAACATGACTGAGCAGCAGTGCCAAAGGCGACTCCGACTTTCGCGAGAGGTAGTGACTGATAGCTGCGCAATGCTATAGCAAGACCTGCTGCCCAGAGGACCAGGTGGACACTCCTTACCAGTGGCCATCAAAGTCACCACCGCACTCAACTTTTTTGCCTCAGGCTCATTCCAGGAATCATCAGCAGACATCAGCGGCATCTCCCAGTCAGTCGCACACACTTGCATCACGCAGGTAACCGATGCCCTCTTTGCCCTCGCGCACAATCACATCCATTTTGTAATGTATATACCTTTAAGGGGGGGGAACTACTTTGTACAGCTCATGTATACTGTAGTACCGGCAGTGACCACACCTGTATATAACACTGAGTAGTAATCTGTACAGATCAGTTGCAGTGTGAGCCACGTTGAGTAAGCACCTGTTGTACCGTTCTCCTGCAGTCTGTGTCTTATTATACACGGACGCAACATTGGCGACAAGGCAGGTTCGAACCTACCTGCAACTCTGCATCACCTCCCAGGGATTCGTTCCTGGAGATCAGTGGATTGGAGGTCAAGGCCAGAGACTCGGGCGTCGACCACGGGCAACCGCCCACTCATCCAGCAGAGACTCGAGAATTGGAGGGGAGGCTGTCGAGAGCCGGGCTTGGCTTTCCAGTTGAGGTGGTCCAGCGAAACGGGCTGGCAACAGGTAGTGCGCAGACCCTTCCCGGACAGTGGCGGGCTAGAGCCCGGCTGAGCGGCACAGCAAAGGGCCGAGCAGCGTCGAGAGAGAGGGCAGAGCGCACAGGGTGCAGCCGGTGTTCAGGGGCCGAGCAGCGTCGGAGAGAGGGAGAGAGAGACGCGCAGAAACCCGCGAGGCGCCGCCATTGCCACGAGGACCACCGAGAGCGGCGTTGGCAGCAGCGCAGGAGAAGCGCGCAAAACCTACAGGGCGCCACCATTGCCACGAGAACCGCCGGGAGCAGCGTCGGCAGCAGCAGGGGAGGAAGGAAAGCGCGGGAGATGCCATTTTAAGCCATTGGGAGACGCCATTTTAAACCACACCCAAAATGCCGAAGAGTGGCAGTATCACCGCATTTGACAATGAAGTCGAAGATTGGACTACATATGTCGAACGAATAGAGGTGTACTGCAAGGCAAATGGGGTGTCAGATGACAAGAAAGCGTCGGTATTGTTAAATTTAATGGGTGCAAAGACGTATGGTTTATTACGAAATCTAGTAACCCCAACGAAGCCAATGGAAAAGAGTTTTGAAGACATAGTAACGATACTAAAGGAACATTTAAACCCCACACCGCTGCTGATAGCAGAAAGATTCAAGTTTCACAAACGGAACCAGCATAAGGATGAAAGCAATGCTGATTATTTAACAGAACTGCGCAAACTATCGAAACACTGCCAGTTTGGAGCGGGACTGGCAGATACCTTAAAGGACAAGTTTGTGTGTGGGCTTCAAAGTGAAGGAACCCAGAAACGGCTTTTATCTGAAAAGGACCTTATGCTGGAAAAGGCTTTTAGCATTGCGGTATATGAAGCAGCAGCACGGGGCGCTGCAGAGATAAAACAGAGACTGCAAGAATATGGCACAAACGAAATGTCATATGGAACAGAGAAGTGCTATCGCTGCGGCAGAACAACACATGACCAGAATGATTGCTGGTTCAAAGACAAAGTGTGCAGACAGTGTGGAAAAGTAGGACACATAGCACGAGTCTGCAGGTTGGGAAAGAAAACCAGCAATAAGAAACCGACCAAAGGAAAGTACAAGAAGGTACATAAGATAACGGAGAATAGTTCAGACGAACAAAAGAGTGATAATGACTCTGAAAGCAGGGAACTGAGTTGTCTGAAACTACATAATGTGATCACAACGGAGGATCACCGAACCATTTGGGTCACTCTCAAGATAGCAGGAGTCCAGGTAAAGATGGAATTGGACACAGGATCAGCCCTAACAGTCATAAACCGATGGGACTACGAGCGGCTATTCTCACACATATCCTTGAGAGACACAAAAATTATTTTGAAGACGTACACGGGGCAAAAAGTCTGCCCCAAAGGAAAAATAAGGGTGACCATTATATATAACAGTAAGGAAACACCAAAACTAGACCTGTATGTATTGCAAGATGGAGGACCACCATTACTGGGATGTGAATGGATCCGGAAAATACAACTGGATTGGCATTCCATACAGGCACTGACTGTGGCTGACAAAAAGGATGACGACGTCACACCTAGGCGACTGTCAAAGATCCTAACTGATGCAAAAGAAGTGTTCCAGCAAGGACTCGGAACACTAAAAGGCATGGCAGCGATGATTAAAATTGAAGAAAACGCAAGCCCAAAATTTTTTACAGCCAGACTGGTACCTTATGCGATCCGCCCAGCCATCGAAGTAGAGCTGGAGAGTCTGGAACATTCAGGTGTACTGTCCAAGGTAGACTGGAGCGAGTGGGCTACACCCATCGTCCCTCTGATGAAAAAGTCGTTGAGCAGCACGCCTGGGGAACCAAGGAAGGTTCGCATCTGTGGGGACTTTAAGGTAACAGTGAACCCGGTCCTTCACACCGTACAATATCCACTTCTGCGGATTGAAGATATTTTCGCCTCGCTATCTGGAGGGAAACGCTTCACTAAGATTGATCTGGCCCAGGCGTATCTGCAAATGGAGGTAGAAGAAGCATCAAAAAAATACCTCACAATCAACACCCATAAAGGTCTCTACCAATACAACCGGCTGGTATTCGGGGTAGCATCAGTTCCGGCTATTTGGCAGAAGGCAATAAAGGCTATGTACAATGACAACATTCCGCTGCAGCACAAGGTGGACAATTTCCTGTTCGCCTACCGAATGCGACACACGCAGTCACCAACCAGGCCCCAGCCATGATGTTCTTTAACCGAAGGTTAAGATCTCGCCTGGATTTGCTCAGACCAAACGTACGAAGAGATGTTGAGAGTAAGCAATTCCAGCACATCCATGAGAAGCCAACAAGGAGCTTCAATGTAGGGCAACCAGTCTTGGCCCGCGACTACTGAACAGAAAAATGGAAGCCAGGAACGATATGCACACGGCAGGGCCCACTAATGTACACAGTGGACGTTGGGGAGAGCATCGTGAGACGCCATGCTGACCAGATCCTAGTCACAGGAACAAGTCAACCCCATGCCTCGCCCATACGTACCTGGTGATGAACCCGACGTACAGGTCGCATCTACCCCAGAAACAGTAGCATCGGAAGCTGATGAACCAACCGACGACAGGGGGCCAGAATCGCCTCCGCACCAAGAGCAAGACACTCGGGAAAGGCGCTATCCAGAAAGGATCAGGAAGTCTCCCCAAAGACTGAATATATAAATAGACTATTTTCAGCTAATGTTGCATGTTAAAAGTGTTAATTGTAATTAGTTCGATATTTAATTGTTAAATGAGTGTTATGGTACTGTTAATCTAAAAGGGGAGGAATTGTAATGTATATACCTTTAAGGGGGGGGAACTACTTTGTACAGCTCATGTATACTGTAGTACCGGCAGTGACCACACCTGTATATAACACTGAATAGTAATCTGTACAGATCAGTTGCAGTGTGAGCCACGTTGAGTAAACACCTGTTGTACCGTTCTCCGCAGTCTGTGTCTTATTATACATGGACGCAACACATTTCACCAAGGATCGCGCAAGTGTGACGGCGCGAGCGGTTGGATTAGCTCATCTGGCAGACTTTCCAAGGGTGCAGGGCATCGTTGACTGCACACATGTGGCCCTTAGGGCACCTCATCGCAATCCAGGTATTTTTGTCAACCGCAAGGGCTTCCACTCCCTTAACGTTCAGCTGGTGTGTGACCACAAGAAGGAGATTTTGCATGTTTGTGCCATGTACCCTGGCAGTTGCCATGATTCCTTCATACTGCGCCAGTCTAGTGTGCCTCCGCTATTCAGGCCACCAGACCAACTTCACGGATGGCTACTTGGAGACAAGGGCTATCCCCTGAGGACTTGGCTAATGACGCCGTTGAGGAGGCCAGCCAACGAAGCTGAGGAGCGCTACAACTCCAACCACATTTCCACCAGATCCATTATCGAGCAAACCATCGGTTTGCTGAAGATGCGCTTCAGATGCCTGGATAGATCAGATGGAGCCCTACAGTACTCAGCAGCCAGGGTCTCCAGAATCGTCGTGGTTTGCTGTGCACTTCACAACATGGCACAGCGTCATGGCTTGCAGATTCCTGAGGACCAAGTGGCTCCTCACATACCCTCCTCAGATGATGATGAGGAGGAGGAGAAGGAGGAGGAGGGCAAAAACGACCATCCTGCAGAGGACCAACAACCAGCGGCAGCATTACGCCAGAACATTGCTGCCCAGGATGCAAGGAACGCACTCATCCTGGCCAGATTTGCTTAGCCTAGCCAATCAAGCACTTTTGCCACACAGCTTCTTATCTGAGCATCGACAATGGACAAAACACTACGGATTCCTAGCTGTTTGGCCAGCATACTGACAATTGCAAGTAATCCTAAGCCCTCAATGTGAAAGTCCCATTCGTGAAATGACACACGCCACAAATACAGCAGTAGCCATCAGTCTTTTTATTGACAGAATTCATCTGATGGCTTTTTGTAACAATACATAAAATTTCACCCAAGTGACTACCCTTGTGACTACTTGTGCTTTATTTCCCTCTTATGCATGCTCCTATGTAGTGGTTCCCCTTTGGCTTCAGCAGATGTGAAGGCCCCTTGCTCACTTTCCTGCTGCTCCTGTCTCAACACCTTTGGCGGGCGTCCTCTGGGGTGGTGAGCCTGTGAAGGCTCGTCAACAGTCTGCTGCTCCTGTGGCTGTGCAGGGGTTGAGACGTCTATCTCACTTGGGTGTGGACTCCGGTGGGGCTCTGACCGAGGGCTCTGCAGTAGCATGGAAGTGTGAGCGCCTGGAGAGGAACTCCCACTTCCTTGAGGTCTGCCACCAACTTCCCTCTCATGGGTCAGCTCCCCCTCCGCGCCTGCAAGTGGCTGGAGAGCACCTTGCTGCACATCAGGGGGGCCATGGGGACCCGTATCTGCAATGGCAGTTCTACTCAGAAGGACTTCCATGAAGGTCTGGTTTCTATGTTCAATAGATGCCCATCGCTCCTCAAGAGATGTCATTCTATTCTGAACACTCACCATGTTTTCTGGCGACTAACCTCCTCCATGGCCGTAGCCCTCCTCTCCTCTACCATAGCCAGCCTTACCACGGAGGCAGCAATCATTTCCACGTAGGTAGCCATCCTTTCCGTGTTGATGCGTTCATGTGCCAATGACTCCACAAAGGCTCTGCTCATGTTCGCTATGGACTCCTCCATTCGCTCCACACTCGCAGCGACCCTCGAGACAAAACCTGCCAAAGACTTCTGCAGCTGTGCATGGAGTTCCATCACCTCTGATCTTATGGATGGACACAGAGGCAGAGGGTCGACATGCAGCTGAGCTGAGCTGGCAGAGTCCTGCGCCCTCCGATGAGGACTCTCCACTGCTGTCCCTGTCTCCACAATCTGCTGATGCTCACTTGTGAGCTGTGATACACCAGGTGACAACACTACTCTATGTCCCGAAGGTCCCACCAAGGTGTGAGTGTCTGTGCTGGTGCTGGGTGCGCTTATTTCTGCTGACGCTGCGCCCTCAGAGGTTGCAGATTCCTCTGAGGAGTGTGGAAGCTCAGGCTCTTCCTCCTGGACAGTGGGGATGGGGGCTCTCGATGGTCCTGTGGGGGAGTAAAGGAAAGAGTTAGAGTTGTGAGGTCAAGGTTACATGCACATTGCATATTGCAGATGATCATAAGTCCATCTGTTATAGTTTCAGAATCATTATCAGCGACTCATGCAATGTCAATGAGAGAGATGGAAAACTATTCTGTCACCAGCTTGCTGTGATGCACCCGTCTGTCCGTCCCCAACGTGCACATCTTTTTCAACCCCGACAATTTCCAGGACGGCTTCCTCCCAGGGGGTGAGCTGGGCTAATGATGGTGGGCCTCCTCCTGTCCTGGCACTTTCCCTTTTATTGTGAGCTCTTTTTCTGCAATGAGGGAGACAAGTGGAGGTTGAGTGAGAATGAAGGAGTGAGTGTAGAGATTGCATAGCATAGATACTTAGAAGGAAACAAAGATGGAGTGAGGTTGCAAGTCCAAGGGCCCTCCCTGTGTGTTGTCAGTTGTGTTCAAAGCATCAGAGTGAGAGGGAATGTGAGGGCTGCGTGGTGGAATAGTTATGTGAATGTGAACATAGAGAGAGAGGGAATGGGTATGGGTGCATGGATGTGAGTGTCAAGTGGGATGTGGAGGAAGAGATTGCTAAAGCTGAGTGCTGGTGAGGAAAGGCAATGGGGATCAGATTGAGGGTGATGGGAACTTCATACTTACTTTTCCAGTGCGTTGAAGGTCATGGAATCTTTTCCTGCACTGCATCCAGGTGCGCCGTGTGACCCCCAAGGAGTTGACCTCCCCAGCCACCTGTATCCACACAGCCTTGGTCTGACTGGGAGGCCTCTTCCTCCCTGATGAAGGGAACAGGACCTCCCTGTGGGCCCTAGCCCCATCCACCAATGCCTGTAGTGCTGCCTCATCAAACTTAGGAGCTGCTCTTGGCCTCCCGCTGGCCATTGTTCCTGTAGGTTCCTGTGCCATCAAATGGAGAAAGCTTGGCAGTCTGCAGAAGAAGCAAGGCTTGCTGTGGACCTTAAATGCAGCAGCAATGATGACGTCATCGGAGGGGACATTCAGTCATGAGAAACCCATTTGCAAAGGCTTCCCACACGTTGGAAATCAATTGGCCAATTGAGTTAAAATTGCATGAATCTCCCACAGCCATTTAGATCCGTGTGGGAAACACGAAATTCGGGGAACACACAAATAGCCTGCAGCTGAGTTAAAATCGAGGCCATTGTGTTCCCTGCTGTTAACATTACATAGTCAGGAAACCAAACTAAGATCAGTAAAGTGGTCAGCATTCCCAAGCAGTACTAATGACAGCTCCGCCAAGACCTGGCAATGATCTTGGATCTGTATTAATAAAATACCAGAAGAAAAGAATGATTAATTGTAGCTAGTTCTGACTTGTGTGTAGAACGTGCCAAGAATTGTGCTCATTCACTTCGGAATGAAGCCTATTTTCTTTTTGAATGCAGACCAAGCATTCCAGCGTGGCTACATCAGGCAGCTTCTGTGTAATTACAGGTTCGAAGGTAGACTTCCAGTGTTTAAAATGTTAAATAACACAATGAAGCCGAAGGATTTTTTTTTGTCTGTGGTTGTACCAGGCTGCCAAAAAAAAACCTGTTTCCAGATTGTTCCTTCCTGCGCACAATACTGCTCTCTACAGTTCACCAAGCAACTTGGACGAGACTGCAAATTTAGCCCGTAATTGCTCAGATGTGCCAGCTGTCCTATTGCAGAGCCTCTCGTTTTACTGTACTTGCGTTAGAGAGATGTGAAAAGAGAAGAGGATGGGAAATTATTGGTCAAAGAAGGTTTCTTGGAGATAATTCAGTATCAATATCGCTGTGGGAAGGAGTTGAGACATTCTTTCTATTAAATCTTAACTGGGGGTCACCATATGTAACAGATTACACGGTACTCACAGACACTTACATTAATACGTTTAACACTCACATAAAGATTTTCCTTAATAAAAAGAAAGACTTGCACCCTTCACGACCTCAGGACATCCCAAAGCGCTTTACAGCCCATGAAGTACTTTTTGAAGTGTAGTCACTGTTGTAATGTAGGAAACGCAGCAGCCAATTTGTGCACAGCAAGCTCCCACAAGCAGCAATGTGATAATGACCAGATAATCTTTTTTTTTAGATGTTGATTGAGGGATAAATATTGGCCAGGACTCTGAGGAGAACTCCCCTGCTCTTCTTCAAAATAGTGGCCGTGGGATCTTTTACATCCACCTGAGAGAGCAGACAGGACCTCGGTTTAACGTCTCATCCGAAAGGCGGCAGCTCCAACAGTGCAGCGCTCTCTCAGTGTCAGCTTAGATTTTTGTGCTCAGGTCTCTAAGGATTGATATTGACACGCAGCATTTTGGTAGCTCTACTGAGGTTAACTGTTGGAAGTAAGCTTAGGAAAAAACAGGAGGGGTGAGTCAGGGATTTGTTGAACATTGTATTTAGGCAATATTTAAGCAATATGTTATCCTTGGCAAACTGCTTAGGTGGGCAGGGTGAAGTGGGTCCTAATCATTCATCAAGACTGAGATCGATAGATTTTTGTTAGGCAAGGGTGTCAAGTGATGTGGAGCAAAGGCAGGTAAATGGAATTCAGGTAGAGATCAGCCATGGTCTAACTGAATGGCTGAGCAGGCTCGAGGGGCTGAATGGCCTACTCCTGTTCCCAATGTTCCTATCAGTTAATCCCAGGTTCCCTTTGGCTGTGGTGGGGCCAGGGCTTAAGGAGGTCTGTGGGGAAGGATTAGGTGGAATACACTGAAAGAAAGAGGCCTATAGTTCCTGGTCCTATCCTAACCTCAGGTTTGAGATGTGTTACTTTGTATATGTGGTGTCAGCTGTGGCTCAGTGGATAAGTGTGCCTGCCTCTGAGTCAGAAGGTTGTGGATTCAAAGTCCCGCTTCAGAGACTTGAGCACAAAAATCTAAGCTGACACTCCAGTGCAGTGTTGAGGGAGTGCTGCATTGTCAGAGGTGCCGGCTTTCAGATGAGACGTTAAACTGAGGTCCTGTCTGCTCTCCCAGGTGGACGTAAAAGATCCCATGGCACTATTTCAATAGAGCAGGGGAGTTCTCCCCGGTGTCCTGGGGCCAATGTTTATCCCTCAATCAACATCACTAAAAACAGATGATCTGGTCATTATCACATTGCTATTTGTGGGAGATTGCTGTTTGTGGGAGCTTGCTGTGCGCAAATTGGCTGCTGTGTTTCCTACATTACAACAGTGATTACACTTCAAAAAGTACTTAATTGGCTGTAAAGTGCTTTGGGATGTCCTGAGTTTGTGAAAGGCGCTATAGAAATGCAAGTTTTTCTTTGCATTAAGTTACATTTTTTTGGTAAGTGAGTGTTAAACCTATTGACTTATCACTAAAGTATTTGTGCTTCAGGTTCTGCAGTATTGCTTGTTACCCCCCACACCTCAGCAGTGAGTTACACGCTCCAGTCAGGGAAATTGCACAATAATTGGCTTTAACAAGCTCAGTGAACTGGTAACGATCCAGTTACATGAGAATATTAAGCTCGGAATGAACAAAAACAGGCCATTCGGCCCATCAGGCCCACTCTTTCCACAGTCCGTACATGGCTACCTCAAATCAGTTAGTTTCATTCTCTCTATTTTACAATCCCACCGGATTTGTCCCCATTAATTTGGGGCCTTGTTTGAGTTGATCAAACCTCTGGCCCATGTGTAATATTTTCCATCTGTCCTAACTTACTATTAGGCTACACTTAATCCAATAACAGTAGCGCAACTGAGATCATTATAAATCCTAGAGTCCAGCTACAGGGGCAGAGTGCAAAAAGATTTCAGTACGTAGAAACTATTGGTCATAAAAAGAAGTCATAACACCTTAAAGCAACCATGGCATTCATGATGGGTCATGTCATTGGTAAGTTTAAACTGGATTAATAGCAAACTAATGTCAGTTTATTTTGGAATTTGCACACAATATTCTTCTCTTGCTTTTGCCTGAATACATCACAGTTTATTTAACTTAGCTTAGCTGAGACAATTCACAGTGTCTTTGGGCAATTTAAATGTGGCCATGCCAGAATACATATTTTTAATTGAAATGTGACTGAATTCTATTAAAATGGATCTCTCCCACTGTGGCCATGACAATGCCTCCTGCTGCAGGCTGTTCTGAATTTCCTTCCTCCACAGCCAGACCATGAATCAGTTTTGTCTTCCATTGTGTGAAGATTGATGCTTCCTTTTGTGTTGCCAGGTTACACAGAAGGCAGCAAGACACAAAACATTTGGGAAACTTATGGGAATTATGCAGACCACCCCCCCCTCTCAAAGTGGCCCAAGCATTGAAATTATTAGTTTAAGAACTCAAGGGGCCGTAATTTGCGCAAGTTCCGAGTT
This sequence comes from Somniosus microcephalus, assembly GCF_052327205.1. Lineage (NCBI taxonomy): Eukaryota > Metazoa > Chordata > Chondrichthyes > Squaliformes > Somniosidae > Somniosus > Somniosus microcephalus. The sequence goes on along the minus strand of NC_141004.1, from coordinate 18,116,976 downwards.
TAGGCACGCGAAGCGCTAAAACCCGGAACTTCGAAGGGCCTCCGCGGGCGGAGAGTTGCGCTATTTGCCCAACTTCTGCCCGCTGAACGCCCGTGAAGTTCTTATGCCTGGTAAAAGCAGGAGTAAGGCCTTCTTTTACCAGCGTGAGAGTTTTAAGAAACAGGGAAAATAAAATTTTAGCAATAATTTTATACATTTGAAAACCTGTGGGGTAAGGAGTAAGTTTATTTTTAGCCCTTTTATAACATTTATTTTTCAAAAAACTACATTTTTGTTTTAAATATTTAATTAAATGCCATTTTAATTAATTTTAAATGTGATTTTTTTTTTATTTATTTGAAGTGTACGTGTATTTTCTGGGGTATTCCCAGTCATACTTATGAAGGTTCCGTACATATGGAATCCTCGTAAGTGACGTAAGAAAACTACTAGGCACTTGGTCTAAGCGTTAAACAAAGATTTAATCAACTGTTTTACAACATGGAGGTCTAGTTGTGTCCTTCACTAGTTCCTGTTAAGAATGTCCTGCGCAAGCTGGGCCCGTGCCCGAGTATTTATACTCTCCCTGGACAGCGCTACCCGCAGGCCGCTCAGTATTATTTCATAAGTCTTTCTTTCATGAATGACTGAATGATTCATGTCGTATGAACGAGGATTCTCTTCTGTCATTGGTTGGGTCGGCCCACGTGAACCCAGGGGTGCTCGCGAACCGCCTGCGCCCCTGGGATATGTGAGCCTTTTCCCACCTCCTGAATGCAGATATTGCCTGTTGCTGGATGAGAGCAAATTCATTCATCTAAGGCTAGTTTATAATGGTTGACATAGGATAAATTCTACTAATGTGGGCTCTTGACATGGAGCCTTGCTCACCTAGGAGCAAATATCAGGAAATCACCGGCACATCCCCACGATTTGCTGCTATGTGCTCCCGGTAGTTGAGGCATTCATAAATTTTACCTGATAAAATCACTGACTGCATCATCACGCTCTCATTTTATAATACAGGCTTTTCTCTTGCCAATGAATGTGCTGCAAATGTATGTTTTACTGAAGGAACTGACAGAATTTGACAATCACCTTTCGACTTTTATGATAAGCCGCCTGTGCTGCCTTTCTTTAGGAATTTATGTTAGTTTTCCAGTTAATTCAGGGGTTTGAGTAATTTGGGTCGATTTCCATTGTGTGCCGCCACCTAGTGGATATTTGGTACCTAGCAAGTGCAGTAAAGTGCAGTAAAGTAAACTGTATATCACAGACCTGCAGCTCGACACATGGTCTGGGAAGTTATTTTCTTGTTACGCTCTGGCCTTGGACACTATTTGTCTGTAAGTACTTGAGAATGTTATAGATGATTAGTGTACACTATATTTTGCAGAAAATGTTTAGTTTGTAACTTTTCTCTGTAAGCAAACTTACACAGCTAGCCGTGAAGTGCTCGCTCTCTGTCTAGCTGGTTAACTTGTAGCTGTATTTTGATGCACTATGTACGGGGCTAATTTAAAGTGAATGTAAGAGAATGCCTTTCAGTTTGCTAAATGTATATTCACAGTAAGCTGTGTTTCCACGTGTTTTGGTAAGTTACATGCCAAATGTACTGTGTTGCTCAGGCTTACCTAAATTTGTGTATGCATATCAGTTATGTGCTTGTATACTAATGTGTGCTTCCATTTCTGTATTGTATTTCAGTTTCACAATAAGAGTCTTTCAGTAAAGTTTACAAGAAAAGTCAAGCCTTGTGATTTTTATGGGAAGATATCAAGTTGTTAGCTACCTGTCTAGCTCTGCATAGGAACGCGCTGCAAGGGCAGAATACCGCCTTCTTCCATCCAAACAAGAAGTGTCCAAACCTTTTGGCACGGTGACTCCTGCATTAGTCGTGGCTCAGTGGGTAGCACTCTCGCCTCTGAGTCAGAAGGTTGTGGGTTAAAGCCCCACTCCAGAGACTTGAGCACAAAAATCTAGGCTGATGCTTCAGTGCAGTGCTGAGGGAGTGCGGCACTGTCGGAGGTGCCGTCTTTCGGATGAGACGTTAAACCGAGGCCCCGTCTGTTCTCTCAGGTGGACGTAAAAGATCCCGTGGCACTATTTTGAAGAGCAGAGGAGATCCCCCCCCCCAGTGTACTGGCTAATATTTATCGCTCAACCAACAGCGCTGAAACAGATAATCTGGTTATCACATTGCTGTTTGTGGGAGCTTGCTGTGCACAATTTGGTTGCCACGTTTCCTACATTACAACAGTGGTTACACTTCAAATGTATTTCATTGGCTGTAAAGCGCTTTGGGACATCCTGAGGTCGTGAAAGGTGCTAATTAAATGCAAGTCTTTCTTTCCTTTTCTTAGTTAGGTGCCCTGTGATCTGCATATAAAGATTTAGGGGGAAAAATTCGGTTGATTAGCGCCTCCCGTTTGCTCCCTAAGAGGGCGTTAACGGGCCGCAAAGCAACTAGCGCCTGGGCGTGACGATGTTTGCGCCGCTCGCGAAATTGACCAGAGTTTTTGCAGCGGCGCTAAACTCTACCACCACGATCTCCTGCGTCCGCAAATCATGATGTCAGTCGAGCGTGCAATGCCCCGGTAGCGCCCCAGACCGGATATTGAGTGGTGTCCCCTTCCTTTCTGCCTGCCACTAGCAACGACAGGTAGAGGGGGATGTTTTGCAGTCGGGAAGGGGCTGGAGGAGCGCTTATTAAAGGTGGCTTCTTCCTGCCTTTTTTTGTCTGAGACATTTTTGCACCACGTATTCTGAGAGAGAGACAGACTTCTGGAGAGATTCAATGCTGTGAGAAGGAGTTTTGGGTACTGAGCAGCACTTTGCAGGTTCATTTTGATTTGACCTTCCTTGCATCGATTTAGAAGAGACTATGGGGGCTGCACTCTGAGCTCTTTCCCTGGGCCTCTCCATTGTTCTTTCCAGCAGATTTGAAGTTCAGGTCTGTACAGGCTGAGATTCAAGGCTGCAATGAGCAGGGTGTGGATGGAGAGCAAGATTGACCCACCCCTTTAAGAACTGGCCAGTGTGCCTGTGTTCCATTGCTGACTGACATCACCTGAGCTTCGCCAGCGCTCTGAGGTAGCGCCTCGCTCCTCGGCGTTAGCGTCTTAAGACAGGTGTGTAGCGCCTGATTTAGCGCTCCAATCACCTCCAGGGGCGAAAGAAGCCAAGTTTGCAGTCGGAGGTGATAATTAGCACCAGGCGCTAAACTTTGCGTCCAACCGATAATTGCGCCCCAAACGGGGCGATACCGAATTTCTCCCCCTAAATGATTGTTCCCATTATTTTGCAAATATTTCACGCTGCTGATACCAGCAGATCATAGTGTTCAGGTTCAGGATTCATCCACCAAAGAGGAATCAGCCCCTTCCAAACTTCTAGCCGACTAAAATTCAATCAGGTGAAACCAGCAGAGTAAGGATTATCAGTGCTCAGAGAAACGAGGTTTCCCGGGCCCCTTAGACCAGATTGCCATGGCTCACTGACCACATATGGCCTGTGGGTGGTGGTTTGGGCCCCTCGGGGGAAGAGCCTTCGATTGACACTACCGCTGGTGGAGCCTCTCACACTGTAGGGAGCTCAACGGAAAATCACAGCTGCATTTCTCATCAGTTTCGACAGATGAAAAACCGTGAGCAAAGCACCCTTCAATTATCCGATGAAGTCACCCGCCGTGTGTGTCTGAGGCCCCATCGATGACGAGGGCTCCCTGTAAACTTCCACCCATCGGATCTAAAACATGTTGGGGGGTTTTTTTCAAAGCTTTTTTGGTATGGAATCCAAGATGGCTGCCAGCCAGCAAGGCTTTGAAATGTTTATTCCATAGTGACCTTGAAATCCGTGCAGTCAATTGTAATCAGATTTTACACCTCATTTCTTGGCATCCCAGTCATACTTTTACCAAGAATGCTGAATGGTAAGAGTTCAACCGTGGCCACAACAGTTTAACGAGCTCGCAAACAGAATGCATTCTAAGTGTGATTTATCGGCCTGTAAGCTGGTTTGATTTTTTTTCCTTTACTCTGTCCACAATCAATTTTTCATTTCTAACTATTGGGCTGATTTAACGGAAGTGCTGAGTATCTGAGTATGCGATATATGGGAGCTGACATTTCATCAATGGGATTATAATTTTTTTATAGCACCATCGGACGTGCACAGCTTTATATGCAGTTCGTGTCTTCATTTCATTCATATTCCTGCACATGTTAAAATGCCAAATTAACAGTTTGCCGCTAACACTTATTTTATGTAATGGCTACCTTCTAATCACTAAAACAAAACAAAATCAGGAACTGCAGCTCACTAGCAATTCATATAAAATTAATTCCAACAATTTATGATTTTTCCCCCCCCCAATTTTAAACAGTTTGGGGGTGATTTTGCCAGCCCTTGTATGCAGGGCCTCATCAAACTGCAGAGAATGTCACTGTTTGACAGCTTCACACTGGGCGGGCTTAACAAGGTCAATCAAGGGAAAATAGCGTGGGTTGGCCACAAATCGATGGAGGCGAGACATTGACCCGACAAGCAGCAGTCCCGCCTCCAACGCGCCCCCAGTCACAAAATCGCCCCCCTTTAAATCACTGAACAACAACACAGACCAGAACTGAGCCTTACAGATTGAGCAAGGTGTCGGGTCTCAGCCATATCTTGTGCCGAGGTAGCTGATGTCAGTCGGGATGATGCTATATGACGTAAGAAAACTACTAGGCACTTGGTCAGAGTATTAAATAAGGCTTTAATCGACTGTTTCACAACATGGAGATCTAGTTGTGTCCTTCACTAGTTCCTGTTTACCAAATGCCCCTGAGCAAGCTGGGCCCGTGCCCGAGTATTTATACTCTCCCTGGACAGCGCCACCAGCAGGCCGCCCAGTATATTTCATAAGTCCTTTCTACATGAATGGCACGATTTATGTCACTATATAAACGCAAGCTTTTGTTGTTGTTATTGTAATTGGCCTCAGTACTCTGGGCTACGGAGGGGAAAAGGCAGTCAAGATTCCCATTGATGGCCATCCAATGAATGACCCCTGCTGGAACGTCGGAATGTGTGAATGTTGGGCTGGGCTGCCCCCATGATGGAACGTCTACTCTGGGATTTTTCCAACTGGCCCTATTTTAATGTTGACAGTAACTCTTTTAAAGTACAGACAGTTTTACAATAACGCTGCTCGGAAAATCTAGGTTTCAATGTCTATGTTCAAACAAAAAGAATAGCCATTTAATGAGCTACAGGTCAGCCAATGGTGTTGCTGTACCAATTCTGCTGTGATCCCTTGAACACATCCTCTATGAGCTGACGTTGGAGTTTCTTTGTTGTCTCTAGTCCAACCTTCCCCTGCGCCCTACTGGTGGGAAGAAGCCTCCTTCCGAGAGGCCAGTTGAGACATTTTTAACTTGACTGAAACATTGCCTGTCTTGTTTTGCCTTTGGACTCCATTGGTTAGTATGAAGAAAGAAGCTGCATTTATATAGCGCCTTTCACAACCTCAGGACATCCCAAAGTGTTTTACAGCCAATTAAGTACTTTTTGAAGTGGAGTCACTGTTGTAATGTAGGAAACGCGGCAGCCAATTTGCGCACAGCAAGCTCCCACAAACAGCAACGTGATAATGACCAGATAGTCTGTTTTTTAGTGGTGTTGATTTGAGGGATATATATTGGCCAGGACAATGTAGAGTAAATGGTGGCAGAACTTGCACTAGTTCTACATGAACAAAGTACATATGCAGGGGTGAGTCGATTTACATAATTCACGTTCAAGGGGTAAGTGAGTGAATTTACATAATACATGTGCAAGGGGTAAGTGAGTCATTTTACAAGAGTTAACAACCAAAGCTACCACTGATGTCAAACAATGTAAAAATCCAAACTATTATTTTAGGTTAGATTTAATTTTATACGTCTCTGGCAGTGCTTTAAAGGGAAATTTCAGCCTCCGAGCAGCTCCTGTTTAACACACCGAACGCCCCACCAAAGATCTATTTCCCACTGTTCATTTATTGTGTATAAAACCAACTATACAGAAAAAGCCAGACTCAAAGATGGAAAATACGGCCCAATGTTTACCTCTCACTGCAGGCACTTACTGCTTTGGATAGATCAGATTACAATATAACATGGAATCTACATTGCAGCTGGCTGATCAAATTAGGATAAACTTCGCTCAAAGAATGCTAAATGTTTGCCATCATTTAAGAAAGTACGAGAGGCAGGATCAGGGCTTTCCAAAGTGACTGGTGTCAAGTGTGAGTCTCAACTCAGTGATAGTGCAGTCACCTTCCAGTCAGAACATTGTGGGTTCACACCTCACGCCGGGACACAACTATAAAATCTAGGCTGAAGCTTTAGTCCAGTGCGGAAGCAATGCTGCATTGTTGGAGTTGCCGTCTTTCGGATGAGGCGTTAAACTGAAACTCCATCTACCTGCTTGGGTGACTGTTAAAGATTAAGGGGTAGAGTTTCCACTTTGGGCAATTCCGGCGCAAATTGCGCCCAAAATTGCACCCGTTTTGAAGTGTTTTTTTACCCCCCCGAGTTTCTGCCCAAATTCATTTGCATATCACCGAACACAAAACCTGTCATGAACCAGCGTTTGAAAACATATTTTTTTTAAATTTTGCTTTAAAATATTCCTTGATATACTTAAGAATGGTAACTTGGTAAAGTTTGATGAATAAAGCTGAAAATGGGTTTATCACAAATATTAAGCATTTTGAATCAATGTTTTTAAAACTGGCGCAATAGATCGCAGAAACTCGAGTTGCGCTGAACGCATGTTCTTTTGCGCCCGTTACACCGATTTCGGCCGAATTCCAGCGCAGTCAAGTGGAAACTCCAGGCCCCCATGTTGAAGAAGAGCTGGGGAGTTCTCCTGGTCAATATATACCCCTCAACCAGCACATATTGATTGGTCATTCATCTCATTGCTGTACGTGGGACCCTGCTGTGTGCAAATCGTCTGCCACATTTGCCTACATTACAACAGTGACTGCACTTTAAAAGTAGTTCATTGGCTGTGAAACACTTTGGGACGTTCTGAGGAAGCGAAAGGTGCGATAGAAATACGAGATCTTTCTTCTTTTTTTCAAAATACAATTGGCTGCTGAGATTTTATGTACCAGGAGGATAAGCTTTGAATGGGTCACTGTATTAGAAATAGAAACTAAATCAATGTCAGCAACTTCACAGTGATAGAAATAGAGATTACAACCCATCAATCTACCCACCAACCCACTAGGTTACTTGTAGAGGCAGCAACACTCCACATCCACCTGCTGCATTAGAAACAGAGACAGAGGCTGCGATTTTGCAAATGGATGCGGCTTGGGAGTGGGTCAGCTGGTTTCCGGGTTCCAGTCCCGCCCCCAACTGCATCCGGCCTACGGACGTGATTTTACATCGATTGGCCTTGTTAAGCCCACCCTGCGGGCTTGCCGGCCAATTAAGAAGAAGCCGGTCAGATGACGTCATTTGATGACGCATCATCCGCCGGTTTTCTTAAAGGGACCATGCACAATTTTTCTTTGACAGCTTATTTCTCAGTGTTTGACAGCATTGAGGTGCTGCAAACACTGACGCTGACTGTTCACAGGTGAGCTCTTGCACCCAGGCTCTCCAGTGACTTCCTTCTTAGGCTAGAACAGATGGCAGCTGCAGATGCGACCTGTCACTGGTGAGAGAGGTTCTCCCAATGAGGTGGGACTAGACAGCCAATTCAAAACTTGTTACCTACGGAAAAGTGTAAATGCATTAAAAATGATTTCCCGAACATTTCCTTACCTCTGAAACTCACCAGTGCACCATTGGATCCTTCACATCACTTCTGCAACTGTCATCAATGCAGAAACATTACAGCAGACTCACAACACGCCACACTTACCTCAAGTGGTGTCCGGATGTCGAGGAACCCTGAGGTAGAAGCGGCAAAATTGAAAAAGAGCCTGTTAACAAGTATCAAGTACCTGTTAACAGCCAGGTAAGTGGCTATAATCCTCTTCCCGCTGCTAGGTGTCGGGTCCATGTGTAAACCGGGGACCCGACACTTGGGAAGATTGATTGGAGGTGGGTTGACGGCGGGTTTCCTGCCCGCTGTCAATCATTGCCATTTTGATAGCGGTCCCGCCTCCAATCCGCACTCTGAGGACCGGCAAAATTCCAGCCAGTATCACTACTAGTTACCACCAAACCACTCACTACAATAAAAGAAAGATAGACTTGCTTTTACATAGTGCCTTTCACGACCTCAGGACGCTCCAAAGCACTTTACAGCCAATGAAGTACTTTTGAAGTGTAGTCACTTTTGTAGTGTAGGAAAGTGCAGCAGCCAATTTGCGCACAGCAAGCTCTCACAAACAGCAAAGTGATAATGACCGGATTATCTGTTTGTTTAGTGATGTTGACCGAGGGCTACATATTGGCCAGGGGAGAACTCCCCTGCTCTTATTCGAAATAGTGCCATGGGATCTTTTACCTGAGAGAGCAGACAGGGCCTCGGTTTAACATCTCATCCAAAAGACAGCACCTCCAACACTGCAGTACTCCCTCAGCACTGCACTGGAGTGTCAGCCTAGATTTTTGTGCTCAAGTCTCTGGAGCAGGACTTGAACCCACAACCCTCTGACTCAGAAGTGAGGGTGCTACCCACTGAGCCGCGGCTGGACACAACTAGAAAGAGCGGCTACAACACAGACAGCCCTCACCAAACCACCGGCCTCCCGTATTAGAAAGAGGGACTGCAACAGAGGCAGAATCCAATAACCCACACCCACGACATTAGAGATAAAGTCCATATCACAATCAGCAACCACCTGCACCATTAGCGAGAGGAGCCCATCACAAGTTTACAACAGGTTTCCACTATTGCAACATTTTCCCAGATTCCCACGGATGTGGAAACTGCACAAGAATCTCCTTCCTGTGAAGCTGACGATACAACATTCTCCTCTCATCACTCTTCTCCCAACTAGCTAGCATCTGTACACCGGAACTTTTTTATATAAAAAAAATTGTAAGTTGCACTATTTTGCTTCTTTGGAGAGGCCGAGAACGATTGAGTGCTGAGGGAAATTCGCCGTTTGCATGGTCAGCTCTTTTCTGGTAATCTAATCAAGGCTTTTCAGCTAAGCTTATATTTCAGTACAGGTATAAGCTTATAGGTGAGGTGCTCCAGGAACAGCTCCTCCTGCGAGGGTATACATATCAGGAAAGGATGAACAGGCTGGGTCTCTTTTTTTCTCTTGACCTAATAGAGGTCTTTAAAATTATGAAAGGTTTTGATAGAATGGATACAGAGAAAATGTTTTCACTTGTGGGGAAGAGCATAACTAGAGGCCATCAATATAAGATAGTCACCAAGAAATCCAATAGGGAATTCAGAAGAAACTTCTTTACCCAGAGAGTGATGAGAATGTGGAACTCGCTACCACAGGGAGTGGTTGAGACGAATAGTATAGATGCACTTAAGGGGAGGCTAGACAAGCATATGAGGGAGAAGGGAATAGAGGGTTATGCTGATAGAGTTAGACAAGGAAAGACTGGAGGAGGCTCGAGCGGAGCAGAAACGCCGGCATGGACTGGTTGGGCCGAATGGCCTGTTTCTGTGCCGTATATCCTATGTAATCCTATGTAATCATCTTTCGATTAGGCACATTACAGCCTTCCAGACTCAACACTGAGTTCAACAGTTTCAGATCATAACCTCTGCCCCCACTTTTTCAGATGGCAGCTGTTGCTGATGATTCTGATATTCCCATTTACACCTCCTCTAGACCCATCTCTTGTTTATTTACTTGTCCCATTACCATCTACTTTTGCCTTGCACCATCATCCATTTTGTCATTGAATCTCTCCAGCCTATCACAGACCTTCTCTTTTGCTCTTTCCTCCCCTCCCCCCTTTCTCTGCCTCTGTACTTGCTTAAAACCTGTTATTTCTCCAACTTTTTCCAGTTCTGACGAAAGGCCACCGACCTGAAACGTTAGCTCTGCCTCTCTCGACACAGATGCTGCCTGACCTGCTGAGTATTTCCAGCAATTTCTGTTTTTATTTTCTATTTCAATTGTTAGTTGACGTGCTGTCATGTGCTTTGTGTGTTCTGAGGTCCCTCATGGCCTTTCTTGTGCAAAAAAAGCTAAAAGACGGATACGAGCTGAGCCATGTGGAAGCTACTTATTAAGCTGAAACACCAGAGATGGCCCACACCCGGTATATTTGTCTTTCTTCGAGCAGTAATCTGGCAACTGCGGTCAAACAAACAAGCCTCGTGTTTATTATCATAAGTGTGAGACTTATTGGAAACCACATTTCTTTGAGCAAAGCACTTGCTTCACACCAGGGACAAAGTACACACACGAGATTATCACAAGAACTGGAGGCGTCACATCTTATCAGCGGGAAAGATTTAAGCTTCCTTTGCATAGAACAATATCGTCCCCCTGGATCTGAGGTTGAAGTGAAGCCTTGATACAAACCAAAATATAAAAGCAATGGATTTAGATTTTAGTCTGATTGAAAGAAATCTTTTCATGATCTCTGTGGCTTCTTCACCTTATATTTTTGGAGGTCCAATTGCAAGAACGTTCTTTGTTGATATCAATCTATTGCATATCGGAATTCAACCACGTGGTAAATGGTCTGAACGGCTGATGACAAGGCAGAATGGGTGTGGTAACCTAATACCAGTCAGGGAAACGAACACCAGGCTTTCTGCTCCATTGTGCAATTAAGTGCCTAGTCTGACTTTACTTACTTGCTTGGGATAATCCATTGAGGATCAAAATTATACATGAATAACCAGATAAAAGGGAGCAACACACTTGTCTCTGGTATTGCATTGCTCGGGTATATTTCAGCACCAGTTCCTGTACTGTACGCTGGGGAAATTGTATGTGCCTGTGGTAGAGGAACCAGTACTTAAGCACATTAGTCATGATAGAATAGAATCATAGACTCTTGCAGCGTAGAAGGAGGCCGTTTGGCCCATCGCGCCTGTGCCGGCTCTTTGAAAGTGCTCTCCAATTAGCCCCACTCCCCCTGCTCTTTACCCATTGTCATGTAAATCTTTCCCTCTTCAAGTATGTATCCAATTCCCTTTTGAAAGCTATTATTGAATCTGCTTCCACCACCCTATCAGGCAGCGCATTCCAGATCACGCAGCACGGTGGCACAGTGGTTAGCACTGTTGCCTCACAGCGCCAGGGACCCGGGTTCAAATCCGGCCTCGGGTGACTGTCTGTGTGGAGTTTGCACATTCTCCCCGTGTTTGCGTGGGTTTTCTCCGGGTGCTCCGGTCTCCTCCCACAGTCCAAAGATGTGCAGGTTAGGTTGATTGGCCATGATAAAAATTGGCCCTTAGTGTTAGGGGGGGATTAAAATACGTGGGGTTACGGAGTTATGGGGATAGGGCTTTGGTGGGATGGCTGTCGGTGTAGGGACTGGGTGCTAGGGTTTGGATGATCAGCCATGATCTCGTTGAATGGCGGAGCAGGCTCGAATGGCCTACTCCTGCTCCTATCTTCTATGTTTCTATGTAACTCGCTGCGTAAAAAAAATTGTCCTCCTCTCCCCCTCTGGTTCTTTTGCCAATCATCTTAAATCTGTGTCCTTTGGTTACCGACCCTGCTGCCAGTGGAAACCGTCTCTCCTTATTTACTCTATCAAAACCCTTCATAATTTCAAAATAAAAATAAAGTTCAAACTGTTGATAAAATTTATGTTCTTCTGACAGGATCTATCCTTTGGCCCCATATTATTTATATGCTTTTTTAAAAATGATTCATTGACGGTGGCGCTGGTGTTCATGTTCCTACCGTCTCAGATGTGTACGGTAGCTGTAGACATTACAAACCTCTGTAAAACCTGGTATGTAAAATGGCACACAACCCCTCTACGGTTCTGTAGTACTCGAGGTGTACCTTCTACTATAGGAGTTGTATCTTCCTCTCATACACAATGTGCAGATGTCACATGCCTGTGTACAAACATATTACAACTAGTCAATAAGTAAAAAAAGCAAAGAAAGGACTTGCATTTATATAGTCTTTCACAATCACCGGAAGTCTCGAAGCGCGTTACAGTCAATGAAGTACTTTTGAAGTGCAGTCACTGTTGTAATGTAGGAAACGAGGCGGACAATTGGTGCACAGTAAGATCACACAAACCGCAATGAGATAATGACCAGATAATCTGTTTTAGTGAATGTTGGTTGAGGGATAAATATTGGCCTGGAGAACTCCCCTGCTCTTCTTCGGATAGTGGCCATGGGATCTTTTACATCCACCTGAAAGGGCAGAAGGGGCCTCGGTTTAACGTCTCATCCAAAAGACCTAAATGTTCCAAACAGGGAGTGAAGACCAAGTGTTAGACATTAGGTGAAGGAGGATTAGAGAGAGGGGATAATTTGATTGCAGTCGCAATCAGTCATAAGAACATAAGAAATAGGTGCAGAAGTAGGCCATAAGGCCCTTCAAGCCTGCTCCAACATTCAGTAAGATCATGGCTGATCTTCGACCTCAATTCCACCTTCCTACACTATCCCCATATCCCTTGATTCCTTTAATATCCAAAAAAAAGTCCCCATCTTAAAGTCATGCATTCTAGCCTTATTTTTAACATTAGACTTCTGTTTTACGCTATTATTGATAGTTTAACTAGCATAACTTGTGGCAATTTGGGAAACAGAGGAGAAGAGTTGGTTGGAGCATGAGTTTCTCTGAGTCAGAAGGTTGTGGGTTCAAGTCCCACTCCAGAGACTTGAGAACATAAATCTAGGCTGACACTCCAGCGCAGTGCTGAGGGAGTGCTGCACTGTCGGAGGTGCCGTCTTTCGGATGAGACGTTAAACCGAGGCCCCGTCTGCCCTCTCAGGTGGACGTAAAAAGATCCCATGGCCACTATTTCGAAGAAGAGCAGGGGAGTTCTCCCCAGTGTCCTGGCCAATATTTATCCCTCAATCAACATAACAAAAACAGATTATCTGGTCATTATCACATTGCTGTTTGTGGGAGCTTGCTGTGCGCAAATTGGCTGCCGCGTTTCCCACATTACAACAGTGACTACACTCCAAAAGTATTTCATTGGCTATAAAGCGCTTTCAGATGTCCGGTGGCTGTGAAAGGTGCTATATAAATGCAAGTCTTTCTTTTCTTTCTCTGCTATTCACACTGAGGTTAGGAGAGGTGCTAAACTGCAGCACTACAGCGCCACTGCTAGTGGGAAGGTGTAATTACAGCATGACAACTTTAGTAGGTAGTTTTAATTATATGGACATGGATCATGTACAGCAGGCACCTCAAAGCACTGGAGAGGTACCACCATCGCTGCCTCCGCAAGATCCTGCAAATCCATTGGCAGAATAGGCGCACCAACGTCAGTGTTCTTGCTCAGGCCATGCTCAAGCTTTGACCACGCTCAATCAGCTCCGATGGACGGGTCACATTGTCCGCATGCCCGATACGAGACTCCCAAAACAAGCGCTCTACTCGGAGCTCCGGCACGGCGAGAGAGCCCCAGGTGGGCAGAGGAAACTCTTCAAGGACACCCTCAAAGCCTCCTTGAAAAAGTGTAACATCCCCACCGACACCTGGGAATCCCTGGCCCAAGACCGCACAAAGTGGAGGAGAAGCATCCAGGAAGGCGCCGAACACCTCGAGTCTCTTCGCCGGGAGCAAGCGGAAGCCAAGCGCAGGCAGCGCAAGGAGCGCACGTCAACCCAAGCACCCCACCCACCCGCCCCTTCAACAACCGTCTGCCCCACCTGTGACAGGGACTGTAGGTCCCGCATTGGACTCATCAGTCACCTGCGAACTCATTTTTAATGTGGAAGCAAGTCATCCTCGGTTCTGAGGGACTGCCTAAGAAGAAGAAGAAATGTGGACATGGAAATGTTGACACACAATGTTTACACAGATGTAAGATTATTAATGGCCCAGAAATTAGGTTCGGGGGCTTGCCGCGCGTGCAAGCCCCCGATGTGCACTTACACTGCGCGCTGGCCGTTCTGCTCCCGGGACGCTTGGAATTCCTTTTTTCAGTTGATTACTCCCGGGCAGCATCTGACGTCACGCCGCCCAGGAGTGCAGCCAGCGCGAAGCCTCGAGCGCGGAGTCTAAGTTAGACACGCCCCTTGAGGTCTCCTTACTATAGGCCATGCCCCCAATTTTTAACACAAGCTGAAAAGCAATTTCACATGCAGAGCAGCATTTTAAATACATTTTTTGTATTTTTATTAATCTTTAGCTAACTTTTATAAAGTTTTAAATACTTTTACATTATTTTGAAGAATGTAAAGTAGTTTTAAACAGAATTAAAGCGTAGTTATTTTGATGAGCCGGCTGGGATCACGTGAGCACTGGGCAACCAATGGGAGGTTGCAAAAATTCATTCATGAGTTTGATAGTAAGAACTGTCAAACTCATGAAAACTCCGGGTGCCCAAAACAGCACTTAAACTACAAATAAAAGTTTTAAAATATCCCAATAAATAAATGAACTATGAATAACTGTAAAAAAAACTATTTTAAACAATTAATCAAATTTTTGAAAAGAATAATTTTTTAACAAATCGGGTCTAAAAATACACTTACCTTACTGTAAATTCTTTAAAAATAATAAACCTGTTGAAAAAAATTTCTAAATTGTATTAGTAGATCACTTACCTGTAAAACTAAGTACTTACGTCTGGTATTTTCAAGCGTAAAAACCGGAGGCCTTTATGCACGGGCAACTCTTTACAAAAAAAAAAATTCAGTGCGCACGCGCTGCCTGAAACGTCGCACGCGTTCCGCCTCTTAACCCCTTGGTTCAGAGGACAGGAAATGCCGGTTTTCAGCGCATGCGCTGTGCATCCTGAAAACCGGCACTTCCATCGGGCCCACGCGTGAGTACCCCTTCCGTACTCACGCGTTGGGACCCGAATTACTGGGCCAATATATTATTATAGTTAGATATACAGCAACAATGATACCAATATGTCAGTCAAATAAATCACTATCACAATTTGTCAAATTATGTTATTCAAGCATGGGAGCCTACTATCTGCTACTATCTGGGCAAATCGCTGCACAAGAATTTTTTAAAAAAGTAATGAAAATAGAAAATTACTTCAGAGGTGAAATTCCTCTTTTAACAAATAATATGAGAAGGTCTAACCTCCAGAAACTTAAGCTCATCCAAAACCCTGCTGCCCGTGTCCAAACTCACACCAAGGCCCGTTCGCCCATCACCCCTGTGCTCGCTGACCTACATTGGCTCCCAGTCCCCGAACGCCTCAATTTTAAAATTCTCATCCACGCGTTGAAATCCTTCCGTGGCCTCGCGCCCCACCCCCCCACCCGACAATCTCTGTAACCTCCTCCAGCTCTACAACCCTCTGAGAACTCTGCGTACCTCCAACTCTGGCCCCTTTCGCCCCATCATTGGCGGTCGTGCCGTCGGCGGTCTAGGCCCGTAGCTTTGGAATTCCCTCTCTCAGCCTCTCCGCCTCTCCTTTCTCCTTCAAGGTGCTCGTTCAACCCTGCCTCTTTGACCAAGCTTTTGGTCGCCTGTCCTAATATCTCCTTCTGTGGCTCGGTGCCAAATGTTGTCTGATTGCACTCCTGTGAAGCACATTGGGACATTAAAGGCGCTATATAAATGCAAATTGTTCTTGTTGAACTGATGTAGTTTCAAGAAGTGTGAATAGAGGTAGGCATGGAAGTAGCAGGAAGATGAATGTCAAAATACACCCAAAACTGACACATGAAATTTATCCATGTCATTGTGGAACTAATGTGCAGCCCTAATTCTGTCCTTACACTGATGTAGACTCTTAAAGGAGGCACAGCAGGAAATAATAAAATGCAAAATGTTTTGCCTTCATGCTTCTAGCAGGAATATGTAGCAAAGATTTATAACCAAGTACAACTATTACATCGTATTTACAGCATAGAAACAGGCCATTCGGCCCAACTGGTCTATGCCAGTGTTTATGCTCCACACAAGCCTCCTCCCACCCCTTCTTCATCTCACCCCATCAACATATCCTTCTATTCCTTAATACAAAAGCAAAATGCTGCGGATGCTGGAAATCTGAAATAAAAACAGAAAATGCTGGAAATACTCAGCAAGTCAGGCAGCATCTGTGGAGAGAGAAACAGAGTTAACATTTCAGGTCGATGACCCTTCGTCAGAACTGGAAAAAGTTAGAGAAATAACTGGTTTTAAGTAAGTACAGAGGCAGAGAAAGGGGGGAGGGTCATCGACCTGAAACATTAACTCTGTTACTCTCTCTACAGATGCTGCCTGACTTGCTGAGTATTTCCAGCATTTTCTGTTTTTATTCCTTCTATTCCTTTCTCCCTCATGTGTTTACCTAGCTTCCCCTTAAATGCGTCTACGCTATTCACCTCAACCACTCCCTGTGGCAGCGAGTTCCACATTCTCACCACTCTCTGGGTAAAGCAGTTTCTCCTGAATTCCCTATTGAATTTATTAGTGACTATCTTGTATTTATGGCCCCCAGTTGTGGTCTCCCTGACAAGTGGAAACATCTTCTCTATGTCTACCCCATCAAACCCTTTCATAATCTTAAAGACCTCGATCAGGTCACCCCTCAGTCTTCTCTTTTCAAGAGACTAGAGCCCCAGCCTGTTCAATCTTTCCTGATAGGTATAACTGCTCAGTTCTGGTATCTTTTCTAGTAAATCTTTTTTACCCCAGTGCCTCTATATCCTTTTTATAATATGGAGACCAGAACTGTTCATCAAGTACTACAAGTGTGGCCTAACCAAGGTTTTATACAAGTTTAACATAACTTCTCTGCTTTTCAATTCTATCCCTCTAGAAATGAACCCCAGTGCTTTGTTTGCTTTTTTTCTGGCCTTATTAACCTGCGTCGCTACTTTTAGTGATTTCTATACATGTAACCCGATTTAGAGACTTATTTTCCAAGGAGTACGTGGCCTCCTTATTCTTCCTACCAAAATGTATCAACTCCGAGTGTGAAACTACTGTGCTGTTCTGTTTGCAGGTGAAGATTTCTCACAGTGAGCAGGTTAACTGGGTACAGATGGTAGGCGATTATAACAGAGCCCAAGTAGTGTTGAACTGATGGGGCTGAACAACACGGGAACTGGTGACCTGGGCGGTCGCAGTAATGGACACCTGCTCCTTTATTTTTATCTAACAGCACAGAAGGAGGCCATTCGGCCCATTGTGCCTGTGCCTCATCCTGTCCTCAGACTAGAAGGACTCCAGCTGAGTCAGGTAACAGCAATGAGGGACTTGATTCTGACTTCTCTAAACCACTGACCCAGATTTCCCTCTTATGATCACTGTGTCTGTAGAATGTATTTTTCATATTACTGTAAATCCTTGAATAGAGCCAGCAGTAAATTAATGCTTTAAATAAAGCCGTCGCTGCCTGGATCAGAAAACTGCTCTGGCGGGGACATGGGTTTATTCTGGCCTCACATTCACCCTCCTGCACATTCTCTTCTGAACCTATGCAAAGGAAATGAAACCATTTGTTCACAAAATCTTTTTGGACAGTAACTAGTCTGTGTTGCCCCCTGCAGCTGGAAGTGACTACAGCAGGAATTTTGTTTTACTTCTGTTTAACTTTCACACAGCTGGAGTTCAACCTGAAAAAAGAATAATTGGTGTTATCTGTGGGACTGTCAATGAGGGATTAGATGGGGCTGTCAGATAGAAACATCGAAACATAGAAGATAGGAGCAGGAGTAGGCCATTCGGCCCCTCGAGCCTGCGCCGCCATTCAATGTGATCATGGCTGATCATCCAAATTCAGTACCCAGTCCCTGCTTTCTCCCCATACCCCTTGATCCCTTTAGCCTTAAGAAATATATCCAACTCCTTCTTGAATATATTTAATGAATTGGCCTCTACTGCCTTCTGTGGTAGAGAATTCCACAGGTTCACTGTAGTGTATGTAACCGTTCCACCTTTAAGAGAACTACTTAAGGGTTGCACTACTTTATCTTGGCTTATTCATGACCATCAACGCTGATCCAGTGTCCAATTCCATCTTCACTTGGACACCTGCTATCTGCAGTGTGACCCAGATAGTTTGTCGGTCAGCTTCCTTACTCACATTGTGAATTCTCAGACTACCCAGTTCCTTGCTGTTGGAGTCTGAATCCGAATTCTGTTCATCCGAACTCTTCTCAGCCACCTTATGTACCTTTCTGCACTTTTCCTGCAGTGACTTTTTGTTGCTGGTCTTCTTTCCTGACCGGCATACTTTAGCTATGTGACCAAGCTTGCCACATTTCCTACATTCCTGGTTTTTAAACCAGCATTGGTTCTGATCGTGTGTTGTCTTTCCACAATGATAACATTTCGTTGTACCCAAAGCCATTTGATCTACGTTGAGTACCGCTGCCTTCAGCTGCATTTCCGCAGTGCCTCTCGCTGCGGCTTCGTGCGATGCTGCAATAGTGACAGCCTTATCAAGTGTAAGATCATTCTCTTCAAGCAGCCGCTTTTGTGTTCCTTCTTTCGACAATCCACACACGAATTTGTCTCTCAGTGCCTCTGTCAGACTTTCCCCAAACTGACAGTATTTCACCAGCTTACGCAGTTCAATAAAATACTCCGCGTTGCTTTCCTCTTTCAGTTGCGTTCTCGCATAAAATTTAAATCATTCCGCTAACATCAGCGGTGTGGGGTTCAAATGATTTTTCAGGACAGCAACAATTTTAGCGAAAGTCTGATCCGCCGGTTTAGCTGGTGATAGAAGATGCTTCAATAGCCCGTATGTCTTCGCACCCATTGAGTTTAGTAAGGTTAGTGCTTTATCTTCATCTGATATTTTATTTGCCTTACAATATATCTCTATGCGTTCTACATACGTGGCCCAATCTTCAACATCGGGATCGAAATCGTTGATGTTACCACGCTTAGGCATCCTCGCAATCTTCTTGAGCAACAAAAAGAAATTTTCCTTTTATTTTTTTTTGTTTCTCAAAATGGCGGTTTCCCGCGCTTGTCTTCTTCCCCCCCGCCTACGAAAATGGCGGCTTCCCGCGTTTGCCTTTCTCCCCCGCTGGCTGTAATGGCGATTGCCGTATTGCTGCATTCGCCCTCCCCAGCGGTTCTCGAATCGTGCCTCCCAGCCCCTCTTGCAGTCCGGTCCTTTCCCCCCCCGGCTGCGGCTGAGTTCTCCGCGGTTTTTTTATTTTCTTCCGCGTCTCGAATCGTGTCTCCCAGCCCCTCTTGCAGTCCGGTCCTTTCCCCCCGGCTGCGGCTGAGTTCTCCGCGGTTTTTTTGTTATTTCCTCCCGCGCCTTACGCTGACCCGGTCGCTGCGCCTCGCGGCCTCAGTAGCTGCCCGGCCTTTTTCACCGGTCGCGGTCGAGCTCTCTCTCGACGCTGTTGCGTCTCCCCAGCCCGCTTGCAGCCCGGTCTTTCACACCGGCTGCGTTTGTATTCACCGCGGCTCCCGTGCCTTCCGCTGCCCCAGTTTCAGCGCCTCTGGCCCCGACTTCTGTCCGGCTCTTTTCCCCGGCCGTGGTCGAGTTCTCCGCCCTTATATCCTCCGTTTTTTTTTGTTTTGTTTCCCCTACTTCACAGATCGGCTTACCCACCACCGTGATAGAAGGAATGATCACTGCCTGTTGCTGATGGAAGGCTTCGTGTCAGAATTCTTCCTTTGCTCTGCAGACCCGAGTCTTCTCTCAGCAGAATGATGAGGGCGGATGCCTCCTCTCGACGCCCGTTAAACTGCCTTGGATGTATCTCTTCCGCAGGGTAAGATCGTACTCGTCGCCACTGTTAAGTCTGTGTGTTATATTGAGAATTACTACACAGACCACAAGAGTAAACTTTAACAGGTCTTTACTAGTCGAAGGTCAGGGCGGAACTGCCCAATAAATCATTACACAGCATTTATATACCGGTGTGGTCACCACCGGTATTACAGTATACAGCAGCCAAGATAAAGTAGTGCAACCCTTAAGTAGTTCTCTTAAAGGTGGAACGGTTACATACACTACATTCACCACTCTCTGGGTGAAGAAATTCCTCCTCATTTCTGTCCTAAATAGCTTACCCCTTATCCTTAGACTGTGACCCCTGGTTCTGGACTCCCCCGCCATCGGGAACATCCTTCCTGCATCTAGTCTGTCCAGTCCTGTCAGAATTTTATAAGTTTCAATGAGATCCCCTCTCATTCTTCTAAACTCCAGCGAGTACAAGCCCAATCGACCCAATCTCTCCTCATACGTCATTCCTGCCATCCCAGGTATCAGCCTGGTGAATCTTCGCTGAACTCCTTCCATGGCAAGAACATCCTTCCTCAGATAAGGCGACCAAAACTGCACACAATACTCAAGATGGATAAGACGGGGCTGTCAATGAGGAATAAGATGGGGCCGTCAATGAGGGATAAGACGGGGCCGTCAATGAGGAATAAGATGGGGCTGTCAATGAGGGATAAGATGGGGCCGTCAACGAGGGATAAGATGGGGCCGTCAATGAGGGATAAGATGGGGCTGTCAGAGGGATAAGATGGGGCCGTCAATGAGGGATAAGATGGGGCCTTCAATGAGGGATAAGATGGGGCTGTCAGTGAGGGATAATTAGGGGTTATTGATGAGGGATAACAAGGGGGCTATCAATGAAAAATAATAGAGACCATCGATTAGGGGAAATGGGACTCTTAGGGCTCAGTTTTACCAGCCCTGAGGAGGCGGGTATGGAGGCGAGACTGCTGGCAAAATGGGAAAAATTGGGAGTGGGTCCCAACCCCGCTCCCAACCCGCCTCCGAACCATCTTCCTGGGAGGCGGGTACCCAACTCACGCAGTGACCTGTCTCCTCGAGGCGGGAAGGAGATTAGAGCCAATTAACTGCATGTTAACAGGTAGCTAACAAGCAGTTAAGAGGCTTTTCACCATTTTACGCCTGCTGATGCGGGCTTCCCAACGTCACCTCAGCGAGGCGAGCAGTGGGTCTGCGGGGGTGAGAGGGGTCGAAGTGTCAGCTGTAGAGGTGAGTGATGGGTGCAAGTGTGGACAGGTAAGTATGAGAGGTGAGTGTAACGTGTTGGAAAAAGTTCCCTTCCCTTTGCTTCTTTCTGCAGGCTTCAACCTCTGAGGATCCAAAGGTGCCTCATCTCAACGGCAGAGATGACAGAATGGCTGCTGCATTCTCAGATGCAGCAGCCATCTGCTTTCTGCTGAGGAGAGAGTTCTTGGTGAGCCTGTGTGCAAGGGCTCACCTTAGAACAGAGATTGACAGTGTTTGACAGCTTCTCAAAGCTGTCAAACGCTGACAATTCATCTGCAAAAAATTTTCGACAGATGAAGCATCATACGCTGACATCATCTGTCACCGGCTTTCCCTTAACTGGCTTGTAAGCCCACAGGGCGGGCTTAACAAGGCCAATCAAGGGAAAATAGCGTGGGTTGGTCTGACATCGCTGGGGGCAGGACTGAAACCCAAAAACCAGAAGTCCCACCTCCAGCACGTCTCCATTGAGAAAATCCAGCCCAAAGTGTTGACTATTAGGGAACTAACGAGGGATAATGGTGGTTATTACTGAGGGATAATAAGGGTCTATCAATGAAGAATAATAGACCATCAGTAAGATATAATGGGAATTATTAATGAGGTTTTGGAAAGGATTATCAATCAGGAATAATGTGAGATTTAATGAAAGATAGCGAGAGTTGTCAATGGTAAATTTTGGGAGGGGGGGTGATTATCAATGAAGGGTATTTCAGGTTAGCAATGAAGTACAATGGGGGCTATCGATGAGGGTTAGACAATGACTCGTTGGTCAATTTTTAACAGTGATGGTTGAGGGATAAATGTTTGCCAGGACAGCCCCCTGCTCTTCTTGAATAGTGCCATAGGATCTTTGTCCAGCCGAGGTGACATATGGGGGCTCTGACTGAGGGATAGTGGGGAACATCAATTGGGCTGAATGAGTTATGAGGTTGAGAAGTTGCCAGTGAGGAATATTGGGAGTTATCAATAAGGAATGATGGTGGTTATCAGTGGGGGTTAATGAAGGGGGGAATTACTGATGAGAATGGGGATAATAGCCCAATCTGGTGTTGCATGCTAATATGACTCACATTGGTCCAAAAATGGTCGTCATTTTCTTTTTCTTTCACTGTTCCCTGTCTTCAGTATGACTGTTAATATCTATTAAGCAGTATCTGGGGATTATTTACACTGAATGCAGTTTTTCCATTCAATATTCCAACCCAATACCAACATCGAAGTTCAATCGGGTTTTAATCTGGTCACCCTGTTAAACAGTTGGTCAGTGCACACTCACCGCGAGTTCCTGCTTCTGCAACCGAGCTTGGTTCATGTCTGCAACAACTTATGCCAAGGCAAGGGAATTTATTTGGTGTGGTGAGGTGGCACCACATTAGTGACACGGTGCTGAGAGTGCGATGGCTGGGATTAGGCTGTGCGTAGAGGCTTCTGACGATGATCACTGTGCTGAGCGATGGATGTGGTGGGGAGCCTGTTGGCAATAGGGGACAAGATAGGGTCCGGGCATGTGCTGCGGTTCAGGTGCTGGTCAAATTTAATTTGAAACCATGATAATTTCCACATCCTAAGTAAGGAAAATAGACTTGAATTCTGGGGAAAACAAGACTTTTGGGGGTCTAATTCCTTCTTTTAGTGCACTGGTCAATGTGCTTACGGTGACTTTCTGTCTCTGCTATTCTAATGCTGCAGCTAATCTATTTAAAATAAAAAGCATTAACAACTTTGTGCTAAATAGTAGAAAATTAAGTTGATCCCAAAAATAGTGCACGCGGAATTAAACACCATCACACGTGGTTTAGAAATTTCTTGGCACTTAATAAGCATGCTTTCTGGTCCAAAATCTCAGGGAGGGCTGAAATTCCCCTCGTTTGTGCCTCCGGTAGGAGGCGCTAACGGGGTGCAAATGTTGCACCCCCTCCCCCCCGAGGCGATAACCGTGCCTCCCGCGAAATTCGGCAGGAGGTTAGCGGCGGTGCTACCGGTTTTTGCCCCGATCTTCGGCGCCCGGAGATCATGACGTCATCTCCGGTTGCCTTGTCTGGGGGGGGGGGGTGTTCTTGCCATGGAGGGAGTGCAGCGGGGATTCACCGGACTGGTGCCTGGGATGGCAGTGGTGGCGTGTGAGGAGAGATTGGGTCGATTGGGCTTATGTTCGCTGGAGTTTAGAAGAATGAGAGGGGATCTCATTGAAACTTATAAAATTCTAACAGGACTAGACAGACTAGATGCAGGAAAGATGTTCCCGATGGCGGGGGAGTCCAGAACCAGGGGTCACAGTCTAAAGATAAGGGGTAAGCCATTTAGGACTGAGATGAGGAGGAATTTCTTCACCCAGAGAGTGGTGAACCTGTGGAATTCTCTGCCACAGAAGGCAGTAGAGGCCAATTCATTAATTATATTCAAGAAGGAGTTGGATATATTTCTTAAGGCTAAAGGGATCAAGGGATATGGGGAGAAGGCAGGGACAGGGTACTGAATTTGGATGATCAGCCATGATCTCATTAAATGGCGGAGCAGGCTCGAGGGGCCGAATGGTCTACTCCTGCTCCTATCTTCTATGTTCCTATGTTTCTATGTTTCTACATCACCCCGTTAGCGCTCCTGATGCAAAATTCCCCTTTTCCGCCTCCCTGTTTTTTAGCGACAGGTTCGGCAGGCATTTCCCAGCCCGTGGAGGAGCGCTATTTAAAGGCGTCCACCTCCGGTTGTTGTTTGTGTCGGCCGGGACATCGAACTTTTTTACTGCTCAGAAGCAAAGAGCCCTTTTGATTATTGGAAGCGTTTTTGAGATTTCAGAGTTTGCTGCTGAATAAGGAATCTTCATTTGCATCAGGGTGCGATTTGTTGGTTATTCGCCATTTCTTCTCAGAGCAATGAAAAGGGTCTGCAGTGTGTGTCCGTTCTCCTCGAAGCAAGCAAAGCTGCAAATGAGCATCCGGTGAATGATCGAACCTCCCCTTTAAGAGCTGGAAAGAAGCAGCGCGAGCGATCAAGTCTGTTTGGAACTCACCTGAAATTCGGCAGCTCTCTGGTGTTAGCACCCCACTGAGGACATTAGCGCTTGATTTAATGCCCCTCTCCCTTCCTGGAGCGATGTCAGGGAATTTAGATGAGTCTCAGAATCATTAGCACCGGGCGCTAACTTTTCAAACTTTTTCCAGTTAGCACCCCAAATGGCCCACTAGGGGAATTTCGCCCCCCTCCCGCCCCCCCCCGCCCGAGGTATGTCAACCCTAGATACCACTGGCCAAAAATACAGTGCGTTAACCAGGATTAGGAGGTGCTCGAGTACATGTAAGGCTTGTTTGCTGTATGTTCACCAGGTTTATGAGGTACTTGATCATGTACGGGGCTAGATTGCAGTGTGTCAACCAGGATTTTGATGTGTTTGAGAAAGGCGAACACTACAGTGAGTTAAGAATCTTCCGGCAGGTAAAATCACGTTGTCTAAAATTTCCAGTAAATCATTTCCCTCATATTGTCACTAGAGGGGGCAGGCACTGTATTTTAATGATAATTTACTGAAATCCTTTAACTCTTCCGCTTTGCTGAATTTTAATAATTTTTCCGAAATGGAAGTATTGTGTGGAGTATTATTTTGTCGCAGTGGATTGAAACACCCCTCTTTCTTAACTATAGCTAAATAATTAACATAAATGGGTCTGATTTGCTCATAAAGATGAGGAAAGTTAACCCTGAGGAATGGGCATTTTTTTCCCACTTTTGATCACTCCCAGTTCCCAGTATAGAGCAAACCTCCCTCTGCACTGTCCAAACAATACCCCTTGATGGCAACCTGAAGGGAGCAACTACTACTGCTGCACAGAATGGCACACGCCATTTCCCCTTGCCAATTTTGACTGAGGCTGTCAATTTAGCGACAATTAGTCCCAAATTTAAAACTTATGGGGCATGGGGGTGGGGGGGGGGGTCAAACACTGACAATCACTGTCCAAAGGTGAGCCCTTGCACCTAGGCTCTCCAATTACTCTCTCCTCAGGATTAAACAGATGGCAGCTGCAGCTGAGATTGCAGAAGCCATCTGTCACTTCTCCTGATGAGATGAGGCTACACAAACACTTCACAGCTTGTTACCTGCAGAAACATCTAACCACATTAAAAATTACTTTCACAACATGTCCTTACCTCTGATACTAACCAGTGTCCCATTGTATCCTTCACACCACTTCTGCAGCTGTCATCCAAACACCAACATAACAACAGACCCACAGCACGCCTCACTTACCCTGGCGGGGTTCCCCGACGTCGGGAAGCCCGCAGCAGCAGTTGAAAAATTGGAAAAAGCCTCTTAACTGCCTGTTAACTACCAGTTAAGTGGCTATAATCCTCTTCCCGCTGCTAGGAGTCGGGTCCCTGCGCAAATCGGGGACCCGACTCCCGGTAAGATTGGTTGGAGGCGGGTTGGGAGCGGGTTTGGGACCCGTTCCCATTTTGGGGGATTTTCCCAGCAGTCCCACCTCCAGACCTGCCTCCTCAGGGCTGGTAAAATCCAGCCCATTATCTCTCTGACTACCCTTCCTCTACAGGCTTAGGAAACCTAAACTTAGGGGCCTTGCTTAAAGATCACAACGAGTAGGAAGGAAAACATTTTCAGTCAAGAGGTAATGGTTAGGTCACACCAAGCTAGATCCTTAATGAAGAAAGTCTGGTATTTTTCTATTTTGTGCCTACTGAACCAGCATCTACAATAGATACTGGCTGTGTTAGCAGCTTGCTACTGGCAGGGGGGTGGGGGGTGGGGGGGCGGGGGGAGGAATGAAATAAATAGCTGACTACCTTTTTTCATTAAAATTCAAATTGGAATTGTTGTATCTTCTCTAGCTTTTCATTCCTTCTGTAATTGTGCATCTTTTTCTTAAATGGAGCACACAGTTTCCAAGATTGAATCAAATTGCCTTCCATGAACCACATTACAATATGTAATTCATCCACTATAAAGAACCCAAGACAATTGTCTTTTGTCTCAATCCCTGGCAATTGGCTTGTTTTGTCCTTTCTTGGCCACGTTTTTTACACCAATTAAATCACTGCTTAGAAAAGTTTAAGTATTTTCTTGGAATGTTTATTTCTTGTTTCTTTATGGGGACGTTTAGTGAACAGCTTGAGGCAACAGTAACTGCAATGAAACCCAATATGTATTTGGCTGCTAAAAGCCACTGCGAGTATTTAGAGCAACCAAGCCTGGTGCGTCCTTTCAAAGTCTGAATCATTGTGACCTCCTTCACCGTGGAGTGGAAGCATTACATGGCCAACATCTGTTTTGGGAGAATCAGAGAGCTAGGGAGGCAACCTTTCCATTTTTCCAGCTATAGATGGCATGAAGAATCAAAGTCACAACACAGAAGGAGGCCATTTGGACTATTTATGCTTTGTGGATGCTAGCTGTTCAACTGGATCTATCTACCGCAATTCATTTCATGTATCCTTTCATATGTTTTTCTTTTTCAAATATTTACACAATTCCCTTTCCCATGATGTTATTGTCCCTGCCTCAGCAACCACGAGTGGGAAAGGATTCCATGTTCTAATACACCACTGTGGAAAAAAAACCTTTGAACTTTCACCTTTGTTTATCTAGTGATAATCCTGAGTTTGTGCTACCTTGTTACTGATTTGCAAACCAGTGAAAGCAATCTTCACCATTAATCCTCTCAAAATCTTTCAGATTTTTGAAAACCTCTATTATATCCCCATAGCCTTTTCTGTTCCACTGAAAAAGACTCTTTTTTTCATTCCTGGTATCATCCCAGTGAATCTTCATTACTCCTTCTATAGCTCTAATATCTTTCCTATTATGGGGTGCCCAAAACTGTGCACAGTTCTCCAACTGTGGCCTAACCAATATCTTGTACAATATCAACATCACTTTCTTGCTTCTGTATTCAAGCCAAACCATTGGAGAACTCCCCTATTCTTCTTCAAATAGTGCCATGGGATCTTTTACGTCTACCTGAGAGAGCAGGCGGGGCCTCAGTTTGACATCTCGTACAAAAGACTTCACCTCCGACAGTGCAGCGCTCCCCCAATGTTGCACTGAAGTGTCAGACTAGATTATGTGTTCAGGTCACTGGAGTGGGGCTTGAACCCCCAACCTTCTGACTCCGAGGTGAGAGTGCTTTGGTGAGTCCACACCTGGAGTGCTGTGCACAGTTTTGGTCTCCTTATCTGAGGAAGGATATACTTGCCTTGGAGGCGGTGCAGCGAAGGTTCAATAGATTGATTCCTGGGATGAGAGGGTTGTCCTATGAGGAGCAATTGAATAGATTGGACCGATACTCTCTGGAGTTTAGAAGAATGAGAGGTGATCTCATTGAAACATATAAAATCCTGAGGGAGATTGACAGGGTAGATGTTGAGAGATTGTTTCCCCTGGCTGGAGAGTCTGGAACTAGGGGGCATAAGGGATTCTTTCTCCAACGCGTGAAATATAAAGAGGGGAATCTCTATGGGTAAAAACATGTTGCAGCCTTCCTGCTCATTTGAAGAAAATTCCGTAATCAAGAAACTGTCTCAAGGGAGATTTCCAAATAACGCTCGGAGCCTCCAAAATAAAGTGGAACATATTTTCCACAAAGGCCACTCCAGAGTAGAGCATTGAACCTTTATCTAACACTGCAATTCACCTTTAAGACTCCAGTATCTTCCTTCCTCAGCTGCTGTTCTAGGATGAGTGTTTTATAGTGTTATAAATTAAATCGAAGAGGGCTTGACAGGGTAGATGCAGGGAGGATGTTTCCCCTGGCTGGAGAGTCTAAAACTAGGGGGGCATAATCTCAGGATAAGGGGTCGGCCATTTAGGACTGAGATGAGGAGGAATTTCTTCACTCAGAGGGTTGTGAATCTTTGGGCTTCTCTACCCCAAAGCACGGTGGATGCTGAATCGTTGAGTATTTTCAAGGCTGAGATGGATAGATTTTTGGACTCTAGGGGAATCAAGGGATATGGGGATCGGGCGGGAAATTGGAGTCGAGGTAGAAGATCAGCCATGATCTTATTGAATGGCGGAGCAGGCTCGAGGGGCCGTGTGGCCGACTCCTGCTCTTATTTCTTATTTTCTTATGTGCTACCACTGAGCCAAGGTCGATACCCTAGTTGCACTGGGTGCATTGTGAAAAGTCTTGTCCACTTTGACCACATGCATCATCTTATCCCAGTCCATCTTGGATAGTTAAGTATTATTACCCTGTTGTTCTTTCATAGCTCTCTGACCTCCAACCACCACAACCATATAGTTCAATCATCACAGCCCCAGGACATTGCTGCAGGAGCTCATCAGGGCAGTGTCCTAGGCCCAACCATCTTCAGCTGCTTCATCAATGACCTTCCCTCCATCATAAGGTCAGAAGTGGGGATGTTCGCTGATGACTGCACAGTGTTAATGCCATTCGCAACTCCTCAGATAATGAAGCAGTCCATGTCCGCATGCAACAAGACCTGGACAACATTCAAGCTTGGGCTGATAAGTGTCAGGTAACATTCGTGCCACAGAAGTGCCAGGCAATGATTATCTCCAACAAGCGAGTATCTAACCACCGCCCCTTGACATTCAACGGCATTACCATTGCCGAATCCCCCACCATCAATATCCTGGGGGTCACCATTGTCCAAAAACTTAACTGGGCCACATAAATACTGTGGCAACAAGAGCAGGTCAGAGGCTAGGTATTCTGTGGTGAGTGTCTTACCCCCTGACTCCCCAAAGCCTTTCCACCATCTACAAAGCATAAGTCAGGAGTGTGATGGAATACTCTCCATTTGCCTGGATGAGTGCAGCTCCAACAACACTCAAGAAGCTTGACACCATCCAGGACAAAGCAGCCCGCTTGATTGGCACCCCATCCACCACCTTAAACATTCACTCCCTCCACCACCGGCATACCGTGGCTGCAGTGTGTACCATCTACAAGCAGCCCGCTTGATTGGCACCCCATCCACCACCTTAAACATTCACTCCCTCCACCGCTGGCGTACCGTGGCTGCAGTGTGTACCATCTACGAGATGCACTGCAGCAACTCCCAAACCAGCGACCTCTTCCACCTAGAAGGACAAGGGCAGCAGGCGCATGGGAACACCACCACCTCCAAGTTCCCCTCCAAGTCACACACCATCCTGACTTGGAAGTATATCGCTGTTCCTTCATCGTTGCTGGGTCAAAATCCTGGGACCCCCTCCCTAACGGCACTGTGGGAGTTCCTTCACCACACGGACTGCAGTGGTTTAAGAAGACGGCTCACCACCACCTTCTCAAGGGCAACTGGGGATGGGCAATAAATTCTGGCCTTGCCAGTAATGTCCACATCCCAGGAACTAATATATTAAAAAAGATTCTCGTGTCCACTGATGACCTAAAATGCATGCCAAGAATTGTGCCATTTCCATTCCTATTTCTTAACTCTATCCATATGAAATCTGCCTTAATATAACCTCCGAGGACATCCACCTTCCTAAAGAATTCTCTATCTCTATTCTACTGCAATCACCAAGCTTTATTATTAAGATGCTCTGTGACTTGAACCTGTTGTTAAGTTGGAAGTCAGGTACTTCAGCTGATGTCAATGAGTGCAGTGTTATAGTTTCATCGCCTCTGCTTCAGCATATTACGGGTGCACCAGTATTTGCCCTCAAATCCAAGTCTGTACAGTGCAGCAGTCTCGACTCGAAAAGAAAAGGCTGCACAATACAGGGGCACCTGGTGGAAGTAACAGGAGGTACTGTGTAAGAAGGAGGTGTCTTGGGGTTTGACAGCGCTGGGTTAGTACCACTGGGACCTGGGTATAACTCCACTCCTGGTTAATGAGAAGAAAGAGTCCTGTCTATGAGCTGGAAGGGTCCCAAGCTAAATTAGTTTAGTCAGTCTCAACCCAGTTGCCACAGTTAGTAAGTGTCCACAGTTTGGCATTAAGCTGGGTGGGTTATTGTAGGAAGTGGAATCGCTCATACTGGTGCAGTAGTGGGTGCTTTTATGAGAATGGCATTGTATTTTACTTTGTATCAATCTGTGCTTTGCCTTCCCTGGTAGAGCTTGATGCTCCATTCCCCAGCACTGACATTCTTCACATGGATGAGCATAAATATTCAAGAGGGGAGATAAAAGTGAAGAATAAGTTGTCGCTGTATGCTTACTAACTCTGCCAGATGTAGAGTGCAGTCTTATGACCCTTTCACATGCTACAGAGCCACAAGATGTCTGAACAAGCTGGTCCAGTACACACCAGAGATATTCAGGACAGTGCGCTATGTTTGAGGAATTGGTACTTCCAGTTATACCAGTGAACACCCCATGGGCTATATTTTCCAAAAAAAGGTTTAAATGTCCTTTACTTGCAGACTAAAATGACAGCTCAGCATTATTTTTCTGTGGTTAAAGTTATGCATGGATTAGTGGGAATGCCAGAAAACCACTCGATGATGACACACCCATAATGATGCGGTTTCTACACTTCTTAAACGGCTAAATTACCAACCAACCAGTACAGCCCACAAACAATGTGGTAATCCAGCCATTGAGTGCGAATGTAAAAGTGGAGAAAAGGCAAATTTCACCGCGAGGGCCTTCACAATCGGCACGACCACCGATAAAAGTATACTTGGAATACGATGTACTGTTTGTGAGGCTCGTATTACGAATGGTAATGCAGCAGGGAAAAGCATGTGTGTGACTTCAGCAACAGTATCATGAAACTATCCCAGCAGCGAGCGACTAATGTTTTACTGCAGTAATCTATTCACTCATGCTCCTATCTGTAAATGGCCCCCAATATGCACAGATTTCAATCTGTAAGAGTTATTACTTAGATTAGAGTTCAGTATTTTATTGATTTAGCACCGTCCAAAGGGTAGTAGGGATAAACCAGGGAATTACAGGCCAGTGAGCCTAACATCAGTGATAGGGAAATTAGTGGAAAAAATTCTGAGGGACAGAATTAGTCTCCACTTGGAGAGGCAAGGATTAATCAAGGGTAGTCAGCATGGCTTTGTCAGGGGGAGATCATGTCTGACCAATTTGATTGAATTTTTCGAGGGGGTGACTAGGTGTGTGGATGAGGGTAGTGCAGTTGATGTAGTCTACATGGACTTCAGTAAGGCTTTTGACAAAGTCCCGCATGGGAGGCTGGTCAAGAAGGTAAGAGCCCATGGGATCCAAGGCAATTTGGCACATTGGATCCAAAATTGGCTGAGTGGCAGGAG
This sequence comes from Somniosus microcephalus, assembly GCF_052327205.1. Taxonomy (NCBI): domain Eukaryota; kingdom Metazoa; phylum Chordata; class Chondrichthyes; order Squaliformes; family Somniosidae; genus Somniosus; species Somniosus microcephalus. Next base: position 18,085,758 of record NC_141004.1, on the reverse strand, counting down.
GCAGAGGGTGATGGTCGAAGGTTGTTTTTGTGACTGGAAGCCTGTGTCCAGTGGTGTACCGCAGGGATCGGTGCTGGGTCCTTTGCTGTTTGTAGTGTACATTAATGATTTAGATATGAATGTAGGAGGTATGATCAGTAAGTGCGCAGATGACACGAAAATTGGTGGAGTGGTAAATAGCAAGGAGGGAAGCCTCAGGCTACAGGATGATATAGACGGGATGGTTAGATGGGCAGAACAGTGGTGATGCATTTAGGGAGGACTACACAATCAATGGTAGGACCGTAGGAAGGATAGAGGATCAGAGGGATCTTGGTGTGCATGTACATAGATCCCTGAAGGCAGCAGGACAGGTAGATAAGGTGGTTAAAAAGGCATATGGGATACTTGCCTTCATTAGCCGAGGCATAGAATATATAAGAGCAGGGAGGTTATGATGGAGCTGTACAAAACACTAGTTAGGCCACAGCTGGAATACTGTGTGCAGTTCTGGTCATCACACTATAGGAGGGATGTGATTGCATTGGAGAGGGTGCAGAGAAGATTCACCAGGATGTTACCTGGGCTGGAGCGCTTCAGCTATGAAGAGAGACTGGACAGGCTGGGGTTGTTTTCCTTAGAGCAGAGAAGGCTGAGGGGGGACCTGATTGAGGTGTACAAATTATGAGGGGCATAGATAGGGTAGATAGAAAGGAACTTTTCCCCTTAGTAGAGGGGTCAATAACCAGGGGGCATAGTTTCAAGGTAAGGGGCAGGAGGTTTAGAGGGGATTTGAGGAAAAACTTTTTTACCCGGAGGGTGGTTGGAATCTGGAACGTGTTGAGTCTGTGTTTCCAAATGTAGTTATGCTGAATAACTGGACACAGACTACAGAAATAATTAAACAGGTCTTTAGTAATTGAGGGTCAGGGCTGAACTGGAATACACTTTGCTCCACAGGGTTTATATACCGGTGTGGTCACCACCGGTACTACAATGTACAGGAGCCATCAAAAAGTAGTCCATCACCTTAAGGTATCCTCTTAAGGTGGTACAGGTTACATACACTACAGAACTCACATCCTGAAAGGATGGTAGAGGCAGGAACCCTCACAACATTCAAGAAGCATTTAGATGAGCACTTGAAACGCCATAGCATACAAGGCTACGGACCAAGTGCTGGAAAATGGGATTAGAATAGACAGGGCTTGATGGCTGGCGCGGACACGATGGGCCGAAGGGCCTCTTTCTGTGCTGTATAATTCTATGACTCATGACTCAAAGGGAGGTACTACGAAAAAGTACCGTAAATGCACTTTCTTGCGTAATGAACTTTCTCGAATATTAATTACTTCCTTATCTGGGACTCAGAAGTGAGATTAATTGTGTCCTTTAATACACAGCACATAATTAGAGTAAATGAATACATTAAATAGTGCCGCAATCAACGATAATCACAATCTGCTCTGCTGACATTTTAAATATAGCCGTGATGGTGTCTATTTAAACCAAATTTAACTTGTTCTTTTTGTCCATTGTCCTTTTGAACTAATAAATGAGCTGAGGTATTATTCTTATCGCTTCAGTTATTTTTTATTTGTTCACGGGATGTGGGCGTCGCTGGCAAGGCCAGCATTTATTGCCCATCCCTAATTGCCCTTGAGATGGTGGTGGTGGTGAGCCGTCTTCTTGAACCATTGCTGTCCGTGCGGTGAAGGTGCTCCCACGGTGCTGTTGGGGACGGAGTTCCAGGATTTTGACCCAGTGACGATGAAGGAACAGCAATATATTGCCAAGTCAGGATGGTGTGTGACTTGGAGGGGAACTTGGAGGTGGTGGTGTTCCCAGGCGCCTGCTGCCCTTGCCCTTCTAGGTGGTGGAGGTCACGGGTTTGGGAGGTGCTGTCGGCGAAGCCTTGGCGAGTTGCTGCAGTGCATCTTGTAGATGGTACTGCACATTTACTGTGACAATAGTCAGAAATGTCATTTTTTTTAAGGCTCTAAAGGTTAGCACGTCAATATATAAAAATTCTGAGCGCTGGTCTTTGTTGTACATACGCTGTATTACAAAATTATATAAAAGAAACTCTTTACAACCCATCGGTACAAACGAACATTGGCCATAAAGCTGTTAGCGAGGGGACAACTGTGATTTTTTATTTTAAATAGGTAGTTGTCACAGAGGCAACATGGATTTACGATTAGGATGTGCAGTACATTTACAAAACGATATGATCTGGGAGATTCAAATAAATTTGTTAGATAACTTTTTTAGTGCACGTTTTATTGCATTTATGGTAGCAAGATCTACAAAATCTCCCGGGCCGCACGCCGCAGAGGTTTGCATGGTTGGCCGTCAAGCTCAGGCCCCTCCCCCGGGGGACCCTGCCCCGGGTTAAAATCGGCCCTTTGAATGCTACAACTCCCAAGTAATAGGGATAAAGGTGGGAATTTGGCCGCTGCCTGTGATGCTTTGCTATCGGGCCATGGCACTTAAAGATGACGCTTAAAAAGGAAAGCACAAATAAAACAGTGTGGCCTCGATTTGAACCCTTCCCCACGGGCAGCAAAGGGGTGGGTGAGGGGTTAACCTCCTAAAAGTTGAGATCCCGTCGTGTTCCCGGCCTCCATAATATGAACGCCGGCAATTCAGGCCTTGGGCGAGGCGCCTGCTCAAAGCAGGCAGAGGCCTACTTAAGATTCAAAAGTCGTGGCCTGATCATATAATTAGTGCCACAATGTGAACTTTACATCCATGCAGGGGCAGCCCCGTGTCATCTGGAGCCTGGCAGTAGCAACACGGCAGGAGGAGCCCACTGGCCAGGAGAGGCACAGGCAACTTTTAAAACCTTGGGCAGGAATTTAACTCAGGAGTCGGGTGGGAGGCGGGTCTACAACTTTCGGGGTTGTAGTCCCGCCTCCATCGAGATGCGGCCAATCCACGTGATTTTAACTTGATTGACCTTGTTGAGCCCGCCCAGCGGGCTCAGCAGGCCAATTAAGGGCCACCCGGCAACAGGTGACTTCACAGACTGAAATTTCATCTGTCAAGAGCTTTTGACAGAAGAAATATCAGCGTTTGAAAGTTGTTTGAAGCTGTCAAACACTGACAGTCTTACTTCTAACATGAGTCCTTCTCCACAGACTCAGTTAGAAATCTCTCCTGCACAGTGAGCTGAAGGCTGTCACTTTTGACAGTTCGCAGCCATTCTGCTTTCTGTGCCGGTGAGATGAGGGACTCCCGGAACCTAAAGGAAGGAAGGCTGAAAAGGTAAGAAAAGGTATGTAAAACTTATTTAATCACTTTACACACACCAAACACACTTACCTTTGCACTCATGCACACATCACTCACCTGAACACCGACATCTCGACCCCTCCAAGTCCTTCAACCCGATGGTCCGCCTCCTCTAACTTGGCGTGGTTTGAATCCCACACTTCAACCTTAAAAATAGGGATTAAGCTAAAAACTGCCTGTTAACTACCTGTTAACAGGCAGTTAATTGGCACTAATCCCTTCCCGCCTCGGGTAGGCGGGTCCCAGTGCGGGGCGGGTACCCGCCTCCTTTGAAACAGGCATGGAGGCGGGTTTGGGTGCGGGATGGGGTCGGGACCCCTGATTTCGGGATTTTAACACCCCACCGCCCCCCCCCCCCCCACGCCTCCAATCCCGACTCCACGGCACAATGAAAATCCTGCTCCTTGCCATTCTTCGAACTCCTTGTGGGCCAGGAGTGCTCCCCTGCCCCCCCACCCCCCCGGCCCCCAAGGAGCCCTCAGGCCTCCCCAGCCCCGACATTCCCCCAATCTTGGGGGAATTCCCCAGCCCTGGCATTTCCTCCCCCACCCTGCCCAAACTTTGGGGAATCCCCACCACCAGCCCACCCCCAATTGATCACTGGCCTCCCTCTCCCACCCATTGCAATTCCGGGGAATCCCCCTCCAGCCATCAACTGCCGGGGATTGTTCCCGCGGGTGCCCCCGGCAGCAGCCAAGTGTACGCCCGCTAGCCAGGTAGTCAATCCCGGCCGAGTGTCGGGCGTGACTCTGTGGAATTTTATTTAAATAAGGCCCCGCAGTTAAGATCGGCAGAGCCTCCGCATCCCTGAACCTGCTGGGTTCATCACCGTCTACCGGGCTCCCCCGCATCCGTCCAGTCTCCCCGTTAATATCGAGGCCTTGTGTGTTTGAAGGGGCAATGCCTTTAAAAAAAAAACAATTTAATTTAATAAAAAGCAAACAGAGACATTTTTGTCAACATGATGTTATGTACAAATGATCCAATGATCTCTTTGGAGGCAAAAGAATGAGCAGAAGGTTTGCCAAACCGTTGTCATGGAGATACTGCCCCTTTAAAATTCCTGTAGATTGCATAAAAAGGTTAAGAGAATAATTGAACAGGGTGCGTTTTCACAGATATGTTGCAGTAGTATCACCCACCCAGTTTTGGAGTAGACAATCTGGTTTTTAAGTGTCTGGAAAGTAAAATAGAAAACCAAAAGTCGAGATTTTCTTAACTAAGCACCTTCTCTTCACCTCTGTGTCTTTATGATGTGAAGACTTTAGTACAAAGATGTCCAAAGAATTTAACAACAACAGAAAAATATACGGCAGGGCTTGAACCATGACCCCGCCTCCTGCCCAACCCCATCATATCCTGCTTCCTGCTCAGTTTTGGATTTGACAAGAGGCCACAACCCTACCCGAATGAAAGCACGCTAAATTGATAGTCACAAGGTTCCGCAAAGCAGCGGCCAACTCTGATTTGCCTTTTCCCCGACGGGTCAGCTTAAGCTGCATTGTGAAGCTAGCTGCACCTTCCCCCACACGGAGACCTGGGGGGAAAAATTGGGTATCGGCCATTTTTGGGGCGCTAATATCGGCCGGGCGCAAAGTTTAGTGCCCTGCGCTAATTATCGCCTCCAACTTCAAAATTTGCCTCTAATGCCCCTGGAGGTGATTGAGTGCTAAATCAGGCGCTACACACCTCTCTTAAGGCGCTAATGTTGGGGAGCGAGGCGCTACCTCAGAACGCTACCGAAGCTCAGGCGATGTCCATTACCACGGAAGCCAGACAGACTGGCTGCTCATTGCAGCCTTGGATCTCGGCCTGGAGAGACCTCTCAAGCAATTGTGTTGGAAGCACTTATGGATAGGCCCAGGGAAAGAGCTCGGCACTTACAAACCTCAAAAGTGGTGCTGAGGGCCAAAACTCCTTAGGACAGCGTTAACTCTCTCCAGATGTCTCTCCCCTCTCAACCTGCGTGTACCAAAAATTTTGCAGACAAGAAAAGGCAGGAAGCGCCTGCATTTAAATAGGGCTCCCCCAGCCCCTTCCCGACTTGAAAACGTTCCCCTCTACCTGTCGTTCCTAACGGCAGGCTCAATTTCCAGTCTGGGTCGCTACCGGGGCGCAGGAGATCGTGGCGGTGGCAAAACGACTGGTCAATTTCGCGAGCTAATATCGCTGCGCTTGGGCGCTAAGTCCCTAGCGCCCTGTTAACGCCCGCGCACCCACCCCCCACTGAAGGCACTAACAGGAGGTGTTAACCAACTGAATTTTTCCCCCCTGGACTCTGAATGTATCTTAAAAATGGAAAAAGATAAGCCAATACCCACTGGCTTCCTGTTACCGAGAACATCCTTGCGCCAAGTTTGAGTTGAGGGCAAACCTGGCCAGGCTTTATCTGTCGGCAGCGTTGATTTAATTTGTTTTCGGCTAACAGTAGGTTTCACTTCATTACAGCTGTCCCATCTGACCAGAGTGGTTTTTGTTTGGACCCACTTGAAGCAAAATTAACATTTGTTGGATCCACTCGAGTGCTGCTCACTGACGAGTATTCATCGTAAAAGGGAGACACAGAAAAATAAATTAGAGCCGATTAAATGAACAAAACAGAAGAGTGGGTGTGTGAAGACTGTGCTACTGCATGGAACAAGTCGTTTCAGTGGAGTCTCCATTCTACACCAGAATGGAGGGCACCCACTTGTTGATTAACAGAAATTGGGAGATAATCAAGAGTCTAAAAATGTGATTTTACACACAAGATACCTTAGGCATAGAAAGAAAAGAAGGACTTGCATTTATATGGCGCCTTTCACAACCACCGGATGTCCTAAAGCGCTTTACAGCCAATTAAGTACTTTTTGAAGTGTAGTCACTGTTGTAATGTGGGAAATGTGGCAGCCAATTTGCGCACAGCAAGCTCCCACAAACAGCAATGTCATATTGACCAGATAATCTGTTTTGGTGATGTTGATTGAGGGATAAATATTGTCCAGGACACCGGGGAGAACTCCCCGGCTCCCCTTCGAAATAGTGTCGTGGGATCTTTTACGCCCACCTGAGAGAGCAGACGGGGCCTCGGTTTAACGTCTCATCTAAAAGACGGTATTTCTGACAGTGTCAGCCTAGATTTTTGTGCTCAAGTCTCTGGAGTGGGACTTGAACCCACAACCTTCTGACTTGGAGGTGAGGGTGCGACCCATTGAGCCACAGCTGACGCTAGGAATGAAGACAATTTACAATACAAACAATGTCATCTTTCTTGAGCTGTGGAGTTCATTGATGTCAGACAGGAGGAGATCGCTGTTGGTGAGCTGTGCAACAAAGTGAAAGATGCCCTGAGTAAATTTTGGATGGATAATTGGGAGAATGGATGATAGGGGCTTTGCCGGAAATGTGACGCATGAAGCTAGGGTGGACTTTACAGAGTGCATCACTCACCCAATACTCATCAGTCATGGAAACACTCTGTAGAGCTGATGTTAGCAATCAGTAGACTGGTTGGTTCTCATAAGTGATATTTTTCCACTTAAATGTTGCACATGCTTAAAAAAAGTGAAAGATTTCAATTGGGGAAACGATAGCTAAATTTACATAAATAACAACCCCCTCCCCCACCATCTCTTGGGGAATAGAAACATAGAAACATAGAAGACAGGAGCAGGAGTAGGCCATTCGGCCCCTCGAGCCTGCTCCGCCATTCAATGAGATCATGGCTGATCATCCAAATTCAGTACCCTGTCCCTGCCTTCTCCCCATATCCCTTGATCCCTTTAGCGTTAAGAAATATATCCAATTCCTTCTTGAATATATTTAATGAATTGGCCTCCACCGCCCTCTATGGCAGAGAATTCCACAGGTTCACCACTCTCTGGGTGAAGAAATTCCTCCTCATCTCAGTCCTAAATGGCTTACCCCTTATCCTTAGACTATGACCCCTGGTTCTGGACTCCCCGGCCATCGGGAACATCCTTCCTGCATCTAGTCTGTCCAGGCCTGACAGAATTTTATAGGTTTCAATGAGATCCCCTCTCAATCTTCTAAACTCCAGTGAGTATAAGCCCAATCGACACAATCTCTCCTCATACGTCATTCCTGCCATCCTAGGTATCAGCCTGGTGAATCTTCGCTGCACTCCTTCCATGGCAAGAACATCCTTCGTCAGATAAGGTGACCAAAACTGCACACAATACTCAAGGTGCGGTCTCACCAAGGCCCTGTACAACTGCAGCAAGACATCCTTGTTCCTGTACTCGAACCTTCTTGCTACGAAGGCCAACATACCATTTGCCTTCTTAACCGCCTGCTGCACCTGCATGCTTACCTTCAGCGACTGGTGCACAAGAACACCCAGGTCTCTGCACTTCCCCTTCTTCCAATCTATTGCCATTCAAATAATAATCTGCCTTCCTGTTTTTGCCACCAAAGTGGATAACCTCACATTTATCCACATTATAGTGCATTTGCCATGTTTCTGCCCAATCACCCAACCTGTCCAAATCGTACTGGAGTTTCACGACATCCTCCTCACAGCATACCCTCCCACCCAGCTTTGTGTCGTCTGCAAATTTGGAGATATTACATCCAATTCCCTCATCCAGATCATTAATATATATTGTGAACAGCTGGGGTCCTAGGACCGATCCTTGCGGTACCCCACTAGTCACTGCCTGCCACTCGGAATGAATACAGACCTCCTGTAAATGGGTATAACTCTACACATTGCTCCCACCTTACGGTTGTTTTCACTGCAGTCCCCTGGTAGAATAGGCACAGCTCTGTCAGTTACTGCTGTCCAGCCGCAGGTGTACAACTTCTCCCCACTGTAACCCCCTTGTGGAAGGGGTGTGGCTCTCCTATTTGCAATGGCATTGTCCACTGGGTCCACCTCCGATCGTTGCTGCCATCCCATGAGTTGTGTGGGCGGCAGCAGGTTTCCCAGGTGGGGAGGATGTGCCCAGCACCGATTCCATTTAAAGCTTGAACATCACCAATGCCCAAACTATCTGGACTCGTAGGGCCGGATTTTACCAACCTCAGCGGGACCGTGGTGGGCGATGTCGGTGGTGGGTCCTGGCCTCGCTGCTGGCTTCAGCCTGCTGTCCAAAATGATTTTCCCCTGATTGGGCTTGTTAAGCCCCGCCCAGCGCGTTTGCCGGCCAATTGAAGGAAGCCGGTCTGATGACATCATTTGATGACGCGTCATCAGCCGGTTTCATTAAAGGGACCATGCACAAATATACTTTGACATTTGTGCTGTCAGTGTTCTACAGCATTGAGGTGCTGCAAACACTGACAGTGACTGCACAGAGGTGCACGGCTGCACCCAGGCTCTCCCATGACTACCTCCATATGCTTATGGAGGGAGTCACAGCACGCAGGGAGGTTCTCTTCCCTTCCAATGGGCAGAAGAGACCTCCCCAGGAGACCAAGACAGCCTGGTTGCACATTGCACAAGCAGGGATGTGATCAGGAGGACCAGGCTGCAGTGGCGCAAACATTTCAATGATCTCAGTAGATCATGAAACGTTAGTACAAAGTCACACTCAACCTCATCCTGCTGTGCCACTCATCACATCCCCATCACTCTGCCTTTCCCTACCCTACTCCTGCACATCCTTACTCACACCAACTTACCTTGCACCTCCACCCATCCCTCTCTATCTACATTATCACTTCCCCATCTCACTAGTCACTCCTCACACTCACCCTCATCCTAGTCCAATCATACCAACTAACAACACACAAGGGTAGGCACTTGGGTGTTTTATGCAATGTTTATGTAAAGTTTCTGTTAATGTGGGGTCAAACATTGAAACCTTTATTTTCAACACTTTGCATTCTTGGATAGATTTGTGTGCCCCTTTGGAAGTGGTTTTGTGAGTTGCAGTGAATGGTGAGACATAATGGTACCCCCCGCAATGGTGATGAGTGTGAAAGGAATGGCTTGGGCATTGTAGGGATGCTTTATGGTGTTGGTGCCGACCTGACACATCATGTGGCAGCCAGGGTGTATGGCCATGGTGAGGCCATCCCTGGCCTCCCAGGCAGCAATGTGTCCTGTGCAGCATCAGTTGATTGTGGAGAAGGTTGGTGGTGGTGTTGGTGCTGCTGGTGTGCCTGGTTCTGCTGGTGTTGAGGCTGATTGTGGTCAGATTCTGAGGACCAAGGTGAGAGTATAAACCGTACCCATGCTAATGTAATAAATGGCAGGTGAACGTGAGATGAGAGAAGCGATCTGTCAATGGTGAGAAAGCTTGTTCCAATGAAAGAGTTTGCTTCAAACACATGCAACCTGCATAAAGCTCAATCTGTTTTCCAAATGCAGTAAGCAACAGCTTCTAAGCTTGGAAAGTGAACAGCTGTGAGATGGGAGCTTTTATAGCACATTTGCAGCTGTCAAGTAATGAGATGATTCCATGCTCAAACAACTCCCGCCCTGCTTACCTGACGTGATCCCCGAGCAGCGTGGACCCCGTGGGCGACCTGGTAAACTCTGAAGGTGAGCTGAAAATAGTTGTTAATCCTCTGTTAGCAAGGTCATAATGCCCTGAATTGCCTCCCCCGCTGCTGCGTGTCGGGTCTGCTCAGCGCTGCCAGACCCGACATTTGTGAAATGTGTGGGCGGCAAGTTGACAGCGGGGTCCCGACCCGCGGTCAATAAAAAATGTTCCCACCCGCCCCGCCACCGATCGCGCCCGCTGACCCCCCCCAGAAAATTCCCCCCGAACTGTTGAGAAACCTCAACCATTCCAGACTTGAATGCTCTTTTGAACCTTCAACAGAGGGATCCATGAAACCAAAGCTGGCAATGGAAGTACGAGTCTGTACGTCAGGAGTGAAAGATTCACCTTTGCCATGTTAGAAAAGCCACCCCCCGCTATCTTCCATGCTTCCAATCGGCCACTTGTTTACGAACAGGGTTTCCTGTTTTGCTGAAATTTCTGGTGACACACGAACGTCGTGTGTTGACTGAACTGAAGTGAGGTCACCGGGCCTCAGCTTCACGTCTGCCTCTGGCTGATAAACTACTAGAGGTCTCCTATAATCTCAATAAGTTTCAACTGGTGCTTATCAATTGCATTCTGCTTGAACTTCAAATACTGCTCCTGGCTCGAATAATCTTCTAAAGGAAAACCTGACTCGTTAAGACATGTTTAAACAACTCAAAGAAGAATTGGAACTCTTCCGTGTTCAACCCCTGAAGGAATGCATTGATGTTTTCAACCGCATTGGCCACAAAGGGACTTATTTTTGGAGACTTGCTAAACAAATAAATATTTTATTGCATAAACCACCCTGTTTCATTATGATAAAGCATAATATCAACAACAACAACAACTTGTATTTAGATAGCGCCTTTAACGTAGTAAAACGTCCCAAGGCGCTGCACAGGAGTATTTTAAGACAAAAAATTTGACACCGAGCCACATAAGGAGAAATTAGGACAGGTGACCAAAAGCTTGGTCAAAGAGGTAGATTTTAAGGAGCGTCTTAAAGGAGGTAGAGAGGCGGAGAGGTTTAGGCAGGGAATTCCAGAGCTTAGGGCCTAGGCAACAGAAGGCACGGCCACCAAAGGTTGAGCGATTATAATCAGGGATGCTCAAGAGGGCAGAATTAGAGGAGCTCAGATATCTCGGGGTTGTGGGGCTGAAGGAGATTACAGAGATAGGGAGGGTCGAGGCCTTGGAGGGATTTGAAAACAAGGATGAGAAATTTGAAATCGAGGCGTTGCTTAACCGGGAGCCAATGTAGGTCAGCGAGCACAGGGGTGATGGGTGAACGGGACTTGGTGCGAGTTAGGACACGGGCAGCCGAGTTTTGGATGACCTCAAGTTTATGTAGGGTGGAATGTGGGAGGCCAGCTAGGAGTGTGTTGGAATAGTCAAGACTAGAGGTAACAAAGGCATGGGTGAGGGTTTTAGCAGCGGATGAGCTGAGGCAAGGGCGGAGACGGGCGATGTTACGGAGGTGGAAGCAGGCGGTCTTTGTTATGCTGCGGATATGTGGTCGGAAGCTCATTTCAGGGTCAAAAGTGACACCAAGGTTGTGAACACGGAGGAGATGATATATCAATACAATTGATTATACCGATACAAGCATTTATTTCTTTAAACTTTACATGAATGCAGTCTTATTTTTAAATGGGAGAAAAGGAGGAATAGAATTCAATTTCTCAAATTTTGCTCAACTCCACAATTGCGCAGGTTAATTTTGATGATGGCCAGTAATCAGCTTGAGCCTAATGTCCCTCTCTTGTCTTTTACCACCAAGGGTCCTACCCTCCATACGTGTGTCTCTATAGCACCTTTCATGGAATAAAATATTCTAAGGCACTTCACAAAGGAGAAATGGGTGTCAAGTTGTGAGAAGAGTTCGGAGGGTGAGCACATGCATGTTTAAAAAGATTTTGAGAAGGCTTTTAAAAACCTAAGAGAGAAGTCATAAAGTGGAGGGGCTTCGGGAGGAAGTTCCAGAGATTAGGGCTCAGGTGATTAAAGACTCTGCCACCAGTGACTGGGTAAAAGGAAGAGGGATGCAGAGGAGGATAGAATCAGAAAACTAAAGAATATTGACAGGAACGTAGGGCTGGAGGGGGTCACAGAGATGGGGAGGAGGAAGACCGTGGAGGAATTTCTAAAGTGCAATGAGGATTTTTAATTTGGTGTTGCTGGACAACAGGGAGCCAATGGAGGTTGGCAAGGACAGGGATGATTGGTGAGTAGGACATGCCCGGGTGTGTGACAACATAGAGCGGCACAGAGTTGGACGAGTTTGAATTTGTTGTGAAGTGTGGAGCTCAAGACTAATGAGGAGGCCTTTGGAGAAATCAAAACTGGAGGTAACAAAAGCTTGGACAGAGGTCTCAGCAGCAGTGGGAGTGAGATACACACAAACATACACGCACTCACGCATGCACACGTATGCACACACCTTTCAGTGGCACTGGGAATATTTCTTTATCCTTAAATTTTGGTGAGCTGTCAGTCTGTTTAGTTCTTTACAACATTTTCTTTTTGTGTGAATAATTTTGGAGAAACCTCGCCTCAACTTAGGAATTTTGGGAAGGGGCTTTTTGTACCCAGTGACAGCATCAACACTCTTTTAAGGTCAGGTTTCCAAGTTCAGGTAGCCACTGACTGTACATGTTTTCTGCGTCTAATTATTGCTGATGCTCAATAGAAATACCGGATAAAGTATCTTGATGACAGAGTACTGAAGAAAATTGCTGCTGCATGACGTTTGTACTCATAGTTATAATATTTGATGAATCGAATGTTTCAGCAGACAGTCTGCTTCTCATTTATCCACGTAGGACTGGTGAGTGGTCAGGCTGACCTTCCGACAGCGTCCTCCACTTGTGCTGCCGTGGGATTGCTGAAGGAAACTGAAGACTCCGACTGGTTTCGATTCAATGCGTGGAACATTCTGTCTCAGCACTAATTAATTTCCATCACAGGAAAAAACAAATGACAAAGTAGGTAGATAATGAAGCAGTCCATGCCCGGATGCAACAAGACCTGGACGACGTTCAGGCTTGGGCTGATAAGTGGCGGGTAACATTCGCGCCACACAAGTGCCAGGCAATGACTATCTCCAACAAGCGAGAGTCTAACCACCTCCCTGTGACATTCAACGGCATTACCATCACCGAATCCCCCACCATCAACATCCTGGGGGTTACCATTAACCAGAAACTTAACTGGACCAGCCACATAAATACTGTGGCAACAAGAGCAGGTCAGAGGCTGGGTATTCTGCGGCGAGTGTCTCACCCCCTGACTCCCCAAAGCCTTTCCACCATCTACAAGGCACAAGCCAGGTGCGTGATGGAATACATTCCACTTGTCTGGTTGAGTGCAGCTCCAACAACACTCAAGAAGCTCGACACCATCCAGGACAAAGCAGCCCACTTGGTTGGCACCCCATCCACCACCTTAAACATTCACTTCCTCCACCACCGGCGCACCGCGGCTGCAGTGTGCACCATCTACAAGATGCACTGCAGCAACTCGCTAAGGCTTCTTCGGCAGCACCTCCCAAACTCGCGACCTCTTCCACTTAGAAGGACAAGGGCAGCAGGCGCATGGGAACACCACCACCTCCAAGTACGCCTTCAAGTCACACGCCATCCTGACTTGGAAGTATATCACTGTTCCTTCATTGTCGCTGGGTCAAAATCCTGGAACTCCCCCCCCCTAACAGCACTGTGGGAGTACCCTCACCACACGGACTGCAGCGATTCAAGGAGGCGGCTCACCACCACCTTCTCAAGGGCACTTAGGGAAGGGCATTATATTCTGGCCTTGCCAGCGACGTCCACATCCCATGAACGAATTTTTAAAAAGTGCCTTCCATTTACACACGGCAATGGGGGGATTCCAGCGCTCACAGTGGAATCACCCCCTTTATGACTTTGGAGTGATTCCCGGCTTCGGTCAATGGATGAAGATGTCACACTGCCTGCTAAACTCGCCCACATTAATACTGTGGCAACAAGAGCAGGTCAGAGGCTAGGTAATCTGTGGCGAGTGTCTCACCTCCCATTATCGATTTTTTTTTTAAAAGCTGAATAAAAGCCAAAAATGCTTCTGTGCGAGATCAGAGTGTGAATGTTTAACTTGCTTGTACTAATTAGTCGATTCTTTAGTTAAACAGGTTAGCGCCTCCATTAAATAGCAGATGAACTAATTTCATACGAACCTGTATGCTAGCATCTCACAGCAAAATTTCAAGGCGATAATCTTCCCTCGAATTTCAGCCGGCAGCAAGCAAGTGGACATTGTGATCCAGGAGAGGACTCCTCTTTCTATTTGTTTAAAGAATGCTTTGGCACCACTTTTTTTTTTAAAAAAAAGCTTCTTTGGATGTGTGCCATTTCAGAGGACATTAGGATCCAATCACATAGTGTGGGACTGGAGTTACGTGTTGGCCAGACCAGGTGGGGGTGGCTGGTTCCCAGTCACAGAAGGACAACCACCCAGCAGCTTTCTTGGCTATTTTCCGGTGTCCGCCTACAAATTAAGCAATCTGTAGGATTTGAACTCACGACCTCCGGTTTGCCAGTCTAGTACCATGACCACTATACTACCATGCAGCATAATGGCCCAGAAATTCGGGTCCCCACGCGTGAGTACACTTGGGGTACACACGGGGTACTCACGCGTAAGCCCAACGAAAGTGCCGGTTTCGTGCATACACTGCGCATGCGCGGGAAACCGGTACTTCCGTTCCCCTGAAAGAAGGGGTTAAGAGGTGGAACGCGTGCACCGGAGAGGCGGCGCGTGCACATCGAACTTACGTTTTTTTTGCAGGTTTCTCCGGGAGGGTAAGTTTCCAGCAGTTACACATTTAAAAAGCAGGTGCAAGGCCTGCTTTTAACAAGGTAAGTGGTGAATTAATTAAAATTAAAACATTTTTTCCACAGGTTTATTATTTTTAAATACTTTAAAGAAAGGTAAGTTTATTTTTAGCCCCGTTAGAAAATGTAATTAATTTTTTCAAACATTTAAATTGTTTAAAATAGTTATTTCATGTAATTTATAGTTTATTTTAAAAATGTGATGGTTTTTTAAAAATGTATTTGAACATTTAGTGATGTTTTGGGGCCCGTAGTATTTATAAGTTTGACAGCACTTCCTGTCAGACTTATGAATGGAGCATTCCCTGCTCCGATTGGCTCCCCATGGCCCACATGATCCCAGGGGACGCTTCGAACTAACTGCGCCCCTGGGATACGCAAGCACTGCGCGCCGGCAGCTGGAGCAGGCCCAGGATCGGAATTCCACGGGGGCCCACAGCTCAACGGCCGGCGCGCAAGGTAAGTGCAGGTCGGAGGCTTGCACCCGCGGGAAGCCTCCGACCCGAATTTCTGGGCCAATTTGTTTAAAGAATGCTTTGGCACCATTTTTTTTAAAAAAAGGTTCTTGGATGTGTGTCATTTCAGAGGACATTAGCATTCAATCACATAGGGCTGGATTTTCATTCAGGTGTCGGGAAGGAGGCGGGACTACAACTTTCGGGGTTGTAGTCCCACCTCCATCGAGATGCGGCCAATCCACGCGATTTTAACTTGATTGACTTTGTTGAGCCCACTCAGCGGGCTCAGCAGGCCAATTAAGGGTCACCTGGCAACAGGTGACGTCACAGACTGAAATTTCATCTGTCAAGAGCTTTTGACAGATGAAATATCGGTGTTTCACAGCTGTTTGAAGCTGTCAAACACTGACAGTCTTACTTCTAACATGAGTCCTTCTCCACAGACTCAGTTAGAAATCTCTCCTGCACAGAAAGCTGCAGGCTGTCACTTTTGACAGTTCGCAGCCATTCTGCTTTCTGTGCCGGTGAGATGAGGGACTCCCGAGACCTAAAGGAAGGAAGGCTGAAAAGGTAAGAAAAGGTCATTTAAACTTCTTTAATCACTTTAGACACACCAAACACACTTACCTTTACACTCATGCACACATCACTCACCTGAACACCGACATCTCGACCCCTCCAAGTCCTTCAACACGACGGCCCGCCTCCTCTAACTTGGCGTGGTTTGGAGCCGTTGGGAATCCCACACTTCAACTTTAAAAATAGGGATTAGGCTAAAAACTGCCTGTTAACTACCTGTTAACAGGCAGTTAATTGGCACTAATCCCTTCCCGCCTCGGGTAGGCGGGTCCCAGTGCGGGGCGGGTACCCGCCTCCTTTGAAACTGGCATGGAGGCGGGTTTGGTACGGGATCGGGTCAGGACCCCTGATTTCGGGATTTTAACCCCGCCCCCACACCTCCAATCCCAACTCCACGGCCCAATGAAAATCCTGCCCATAGTGTGGGACTGGAGTCACATGTTGGCCAGACCAGGTCACAGAAGGACAACCACCCAGCAGCTTTCTTGGCTATTTTCCGGTGTCCGCCTACAAATTAAGCAATCTATAGGATTTGAACTCATCACCTCCGGTTTGCCAGTCTAGTACCATGACCACTATACTACCATGCAGCATAATAGATTCAGGGTCAATTTACTGATGCCATTCAATTAAAATCCTCGTCATGAGCTTCAAATCCCTCCACAGCCTCGCTCCAGCATGTCGCTGCAACCACTTCCAGTCTTAGGCCCTCCCCCATCCCTTCAGTCCTCTGACTCTGGCCTTCTATGCCGCCCACCTGCTCCCCCCACACCCGCCCCTTGCCCTGACGGGGCCTTCAGTTGCCTCAGCCCTACTCTGTGAAACACCTCTCTAATCCCCTCCTCTCGCCTTCTCAAAACCCATCCTCTCCTATCCAATCTGCCATCATGGCTCAGCATCCTTCGCTTTTTTAAAAACTTGCCTTTGTAAAGTTCCTTGGGGCATTTCTCCGCATTAAAATCTCCGCAAGTTGTTGTTCAACGGTTCCTACTTACAAAGAGCAGCTTTGGAAAGGTAAGCCATGGAGGAAAGCTTGACCCTGGTTGTGAAAGGCTGCACGTTTCCGGAGCAGTTAATGGCTGTCCTTGATTGAGAGATAAGAGACCTTCACCTTCTTCCTGTGTAGAGGAAGTCAGACAACTAGGTTGAGGTCAGAGACTAGATACTGAGCCGTGCTGGGCGCATTAAATAGAAGCTGCTTGAAAACTGCCAATTCGCATTTTTTTTATAAATAAAAAAATTTGCCAGGTTCGTCCTTACAGCTCTTGTAAACATGACAAAGAGCACTGGGAGCCATGGAAACCAGTTAGGAAACAAGCCAAAATCTGTATTACATGAGGGTTTCTGCCAACTCGCTCCCAGGGTTTGAGAGGTTGCTCAAATGATTTTCAGCTATAAGCAATGTCTCAGTCAGCATGTCAACAGCAACCAGCAGGAGTTCCCACACAAGTATTTTTAAAGGTCATTAAAGGTAAAGACAATTCACTTTAGCCCTCTTCTTGTAACTGATGGTCAAATGAGTGTCTGGTGTCCAGAGAGAAAAAAAAGAAAGAACTTGCATTTATATAGCGCCTTTCACAACCTCAGGATACCCCAAAGTGATTTATAGCTATTGAGGTACTTTTGAAGTGTAGGGGGTGATTTTGCCAATGGGGGCGCATTGGAGGCGGGACTGCTGCTTGGCGGTTCGATGTCCCGCCTCCATCGATTCGTGGCCAACCCACGCTATTTTCCCTTGATTGACCTTGTTACGCCCGCCCAGCGGGCTTAGCAGGCCAATTAAGGGAAAGCCGGTTGCAGATGAATTGTCATCGTTTTACAGCTCTGTGAAGCTGTCAAACACTGACATTCCCTGTAGTTTGATGAGGTCTTGAATTCATCAAACATCTTTCTTTTGCAGAAATGAGATGGTTGTTGCATCTGAGAATGCAACAGCCATCTGTCATCTCTGCCGCAGAGGTCCGAGACTCTCCGCATACACACCGACTGAAGCCTGCAGGAAGAAACAAAGGTAAGTAAAATTTTTCTAACACTTTGCACTTACCTCAGATACTCACCTCTCCACTGTTGCACCCACCACTTACCTTCACACCACACTTTTACACCTCCCCCTGCCCCGACCCCCGCAGACCCAGTACTCGCCTCGGTGACCCTGGCGGGTTTTGGAGCCTTCGGGAAGCCTGCACTTGTGAGGGCAAAAGGGGGATAATCCTATTTTCTGCCTGTTAACTACCTGTTAACAGGCAGTTAATAGGCTTTAATCTCTTCCCGCCTCCAAGGAAACCCGCCCCCAAATTCTGCCATTTTCCCGGCAGTCTCGCCTCCATACCCGCCTCCCCAGGGCTGGCAAAGTCGCCCCCGTAGTCACTGTTGTAATGTAAAAAAAAGCAGCAGCCAATTTGCACACAGCAAGCTCCCACAAACAACAATGGGATAGTCATAGAATCAGAGAATAGTACAGTACGGAAGGAGGCCATTCGGCCCATCGGGTCTGCGCCGGCTCTTTCGAAGAGCAACCCAGTTAGCCCCACTCCCCGGCTCTTTCCCCATATCCCTGCAATTTTGTCTCCTTCAAGTATTTATCCAATTCCCTTTTGAAGGCTGCTATTGAATCTGTATCCACCGCCCTATCAGGCAGCACATTCCAAATCCTAACTACTCGTTGCGTAAAAATGTTTTACTTCATGTCGCCTCTGGTTCTTCTGCCAATCACCTTAAATCTGTGCCCTCTGGTTATCAACGTGTTTCTCTCTCCACAGATGCTGCCTGACCTGCTGAGTATTTCCAGCTTTTTCCTCTTTTTATTTCCGATTTCCAGCATCCACGGTATTTTGCTTTTGTATTAGCATGGTAGCTAGATTGTCTGCTTAGCGTAGCCCCTCATACTGGACGTATTGAATGAAAACTCAGTCCAGTAATAGGGGTGTGGACAGCTCTGGGATGTGGGTAATGGATTCCCATTATCTCAAATCTGTCCTGCTGGCAAGAGTGCACAACTTTGATGGTGTTTTATCTGGTATTCCAATTAATCATTTTAATCACCAGACTAGATGGCTTGTGTCGCTGGGAGTTAACCCTTTGTAAACTGAATCTAACTCTATAGCAAAATCACACAATCATAGAAATTTACAGCACACAAGGAGGCCATTCGGCCCATCTTGTCCGTGCCGGCCGAAAAAGAGCTATCCAGCCTAATCCCACTTTCCAGCTCTTGGTCTGTAGCCCTGTAGGTTACGGCACTTCAAGTGCTTATCCAAGTACTTTTTAAATGTACGATAGCAAAATACTGCAGATGCTGGAAATGTGATGAGGGTTTCTGCCTCTACCACCCTTTCAGGCAGTGAGTTCCAGACCCCCACCACCCTCTGGGTGAAAAAAGTTCTCCTCAACTCCCCTCTAATCCTTCTACCAATTACTTTAAATCTATGCCCCCTGGTTATCGACCCCTCTGCTAAGGGAAATAGGTCCTTCCTATCCACTCAATCTAGGCCCCTCATAATTTTATACATCTCAATTAAGTCTCCCCTCAGCCTCCTCTGTTCCAAAGAAAACAACCCCATAATGTCATAACATAAAATTAAACCAAATCCCTTCCAGGTCAAATAGGTAATAGTCTCAAAATGTTACACCAACTCAAAAATGCATTAAATCTGTCCCCCATCACCCACCCTAACAACATGGAATAAATTTCAGCTCAGGAAAATTCTGTTCATCTAAATAAATATAAGGGAAGATTTCCTCTGCTCACCTTGTGTTAGCAGCACTAAAAACAATTGAAGAGTTCTTTTTTTGACCAAATAATCCATTTTAGTGATGTTGATTGAGGAATAAATATTAGCCAGGACACCGGAGATAACTCCCCTGCTCTTCTTCGAAAAATGCTGTGGGATCTTTTACGTCCACCCGAGAGGGCGATGGGGCCTCGGCCTACTAACGCCTCATCCAACAGTGCCACACTGGGAGTGCCTGCCTAGATTTTGTGCTCAAGTGTCTGGAGTGCGACTTGAACCCACAACCTTGTCACTCAGAGGCGAGAATGCTACAGGCTGACACCCGAGAGGGTCAACGTTGAGCAGTGAGCTGCCAGTTGAAGTTACCCTGTCATCTTCACTGCCAACCACACACTGTAGAATGGCTTCTACTCTTGCAAAAGTGAAATGTATTTGAGCTGATTTATCTTTGATGAACCTCATCCCCCGAGGACTATAATACAATCCTGATAAAACTCAATTCAAAATTAATCTGCACGATGATGAATTTTGCTCCCACATGGCACACAGGGAGCTTTTCCATTTGTGCCTTACACAGTTTGAGATACCAACCAATGAGTTTAAATTCTTGCTTGTCTTCAGCATCATTTGTTTTAAGCTGAAAATGGATTATAATTATAGTGCCTACACACATTTTCCACTGGCCAGTAAGCACCAGTCTAATTGAAAGCTGTTTGAGACTTTGGTAAGAGAGTATTGACATGAATCTTGTCATTCATGTGGAAATGACCTATGAAATAATACTGGGCGGCCTGCTGGTGGCGCTGTCCAGGGAGAGTATAAATACTCGGGCATGGGCCCAGCTTGCTCAGGACATTCTTTAACAGGAACTAGTGAAGGACACAACTAGACCTCCATGTTGTAAAACAGTTGATTAAAGCTTTGTTTAAAGCTTAGACCAAGTGCCTAGTAGTTTTCTTACATTTTTTTTTATTCATTGATGGGATGTGGGCTTCGCTGGCTAGGCCTGCATTTAGTGTCCATCCCTAATTGCCCTTGAGAAGATGGTGGTGAGCCGCCTTCTTGAACCGCTGCAGTCCATATAGTGTAGGTACACCCACAATGCTGTTAGGAAGGGAGTTCCAGGATTTTGGCCCAGCGACAGTGAAGGAACGGCAATACAGGTCCAAGTCAGGATGGTGTGTGGCTTGGAGGGGAAGTTGTAGGTGGTGATGTTCCCATGTGTCTGCTGCCCTTGTCCTTCTAAGTGGTAGAGGTCGCGGGTTTGGAAGGTGCTGTTGAAGGAGCTTTGGCGAGTTGCTGCAGTGCATCTTGTAGATGGTACACACTGCAGCCACAGTGCACCGGTGGTGGAGGGAGTGAATGTTGAAGGTGGTGGATGGAGTGCCAATCAAGCGGGCTGCTTTATCCTGAATGGTGTCGAGCTTCTTGAGTGTTGTTGGAGCTGCACTCATCCAGGCAAGTGGAGAGTATTCCATCGCACTCCTGACTTGTGCCTTGTAGATGGTGGAAAGGCTTTGGGGAGTCAGGAGGTGAGACACTCGCCGCAGAATTCCCAGCCTCTGGCCTGCTCTTGTAGCCACAGTATTTATATGGCTGGTCCAGTTCAGTTTCTGATCAATGGTAACCCCCAGGATGTCAAGTATTACAGGAGTGTTTTCTGCTGCTCATACAATTATTCATGACCAATTATGTTAAGTCTGGTCTAAACACTAGAGTGGAATAAAAGTGGATCCCAGTGCCTGCAGAGAAGGAAACATTTACAAAGTCAGCTAGCGTGGGGGGCCAGGAAGGGAAGCCAAGTGCCTGGAGTTTAGTGGATTGAGGGAGCTGGTGGTGGGTCTCCAGGACTAGATGAGCTTGGATAGGGCATGGGGAGAGAAACTAGAGAGAAACTAGAGAGAGTCCAAAGATGTGCGAGTTAGGTTGATTGGCTATGATAAATTGACCCTTAGTGTTAGGGGGATTAAATACGTGGGGTTACGGGGATAGGGTGGGATATGTGTTGGTGTAGGGGTTATGGGGATCGGGTGGGATATTTGTCGGTGCAGGCTCGATGGGCCGAAATGGCCTCTATCTGCACTGTGGGGTTTCTGTGATTCTGTGAAAGGGGGAATTCGGGACCAAGATGGGGTCTGGACTGGGGAGAGGTTTGGTTTGGTGGGCAAGGGGGAAAAGGGAGACAGAAGAGTCAGCTGAATGGATTGTCTCTGCCTTGATGAGTCAAAAGTCCATGAGGCCCTCTCGCGTTATGAAAGGTGAGGGTGGAGGGGGCGGGGGGAGAGAATTAAGGAGGCAATTAGTAGTGGAGAAAGGGAGTCGCTGGTTATCTTTGCTCTCCAGGATAATCGTAAACTAGTGGATCCTTTTGGCAGATGAGAGCGAGGCCAGGTAGAGTTTGATGTGGTCCAACCAGATCTAACATAGACTGAACTTTATACAAATGACACTCGAGCTGTGGCATAACTGTTTTTGTAGAGTCAATTCAGGATTCAGACACAAAAAAGGGTGATTTTAACCCTACCCACCTGGTGGAAACTGGGTGGTAATGCAGTCAAAATTGTCCGGGTGACATACCTGCTATCTTCCCACACGATCCCGCCTACTTCAATTTTAACCTGTTTTTCTGAGCAGGCAGCAAGGACACCCAGGTGGGGTCCTTCTTTAAATATGCGGATTGGTGTCCGATCATGTCATCGGGCCCTGACTGCAATTTAACTGCAGCCTGAGTGGGGCAGCTGTCATGGCTTTCCTACGGGTAAGACAGTGGAATGAGGATCCTTGTGTGGGCAAGAGAAGCGGGCCCCAGAAAGATAGGTTTGAGGCCTCTCCTGTCCCCGGGCATCCCCCTTGCCTTTCCCCTCCCCGCTGGACCCTCCTAAATCCTCCCCCCCCGCCCCACCGTGACTCAATGGCGTGCTGGCGAGCATCCTGCTGCCCGAATGGCCACTCCTGCCAGCTGGTGAGCTGCCGTTTCCTGCCCGTCCCGGGCGGGGCAGCTGACCGGCGGCACGCTGGTGAGGCATGGAAGTTTAAAAATCGGCCAGGCCAGGCCTCACCCTGCCGAGGTCGGACATGGGAGGGTTGGCACTAGCCTCACCCCCTCCGCCCTCCCGAATCTTACTCCAGGTTTAAAGCAGGGCTAAAAAGGTCTAGAAAATGTTTTGGGGGAGAAAGATAGCTTTTTCTTTGGAGGCAGTAAGTTAGTAAAGAGAAAGCACACACTACCAGTAAGAGGAGAGGACTGTAGTGAATGATTGCTTGTAGCAAGAAGGCAATTCACTTTGGTAATGATTAGCTTGGTGAAACATGGGGCCAAAACAAGGAGAAATGGTAAAAAGACAACGTTAAAAGCTCTATATCTGAAAGCACGCAGCATTCGTAACAAGATAGATGAGTTGACGGCACAAATAGGTATGATCTGATCGCCATTACAGAGACTTGGTTGCAAGGTGACCAGGGCTGGGAACTGAATATTCCAGGGTATTTGACAATTCGGAAGGACAGACAGAAAGGAAAGGGAGGTGGGGTGGCTTTGTTGGTAAAGGATGGGATCAGTGCAGTGGTGAGAAGTGATATTGGCTCAGAAGATCAAGATGTAGAATTGGTTTGGGTGGAGATAAAAAATAATAAGGGGAAAAAGTCTCTGGTGGGCGTAGTCTACAGGCCCCCGAACAGTAGCAATACTGCTGGACAGAGTATAAATCAACAAATAATGGAGGTCTGTAAAAAAGATACAGTAATAATCATGGGTGATTTTAATCTCCATATTGATTGGACAAATCAAATTGGCCATGGTAGCCTTGAGGAGGAGTTCATAGAGTGCATCCGGGATGGTTTCCTAGAACAATATGTAATGGAACCAACCATGGAGCAGGCTATCTTGGATCTGGTACTGTGTAATGATACAGAATTAATAAATGATGATCTCATAGTAAAGGATCCTCTAGGAAAGAGTGATCATAGCATGGTTGAATTTCAAATTCAGTTGGAGGGTGAGAAAGTTGTATCTCAAACGAGTATCCTGATCTTAAACAAAGGCAATTACAATGGCATGAGGGCAGAACTGGCTTAAGTGGACTGGAAAAATAAATTAAAGGGTAAGACAGTTGAAATGCAGTGGCGGACATTTAATGAGATATTTCATAACTCTCAACAAAAATATATTCCAGTGAGAAAGAAAGATTTTAAGAGAAGGGAGCACCATCCGTGGCCAACTAAGGAAGTAAAGGATGGTATCAAATTGAAAATGAAGGCATACAATGTTGCCAAGATTGGTGGGAGGCCAGAGGATTGGGAATTTTTTTTAACAACCAGCAAAAGATGACTAAAAAAAAATAAAGAGAGAAAAGATGAATTATGAGAATAAACTGACAAGAAATATTAAAACAGACAGTAAGAGCTTCTACAGATATATAAAAAGGGAAGAGGGTAGATAAAGTAAACATTGGTCCCTTAGAGGATGAGACTGGGGAATTAATAATGGGGAATGGGGAAATGGCAGAGACTCTGAACAAATATTTTGTATCTGTCTTCACAGTAGAAGACACTAACAACATCCCAATAATGGATAATCAAGGGGGGAACTAAAGACAATCACTATCACTAAGGAAAAAGTACTTGGTAAAATAATGGGCCGAAAGTCCCCTGGACCAGATGGCCTGCATCCCAGGGTCTTAAAAGAAGCAGAGATAGTGGTTGCATTGGTTGCAATATACCAAAATTCCCTGGACTCTGGAGAGGTCCCAGCGGATTGGAAAACCGCAAATGTAACACCCCTATTTAAGAAAGGAGGGAGACAGAAAGCAGGAAACTATAGACCAGTTAGCCGAACATCTGTCAGGAAAATGCTGGAGTCCTTCATTAAGGAAGCAGTAGCAGGGCATTTGGAAAATCATAATGCAGTCAAGCAGAGTCAGCATGTTTTTATGAAAGGGAAAGCATGTTTAACAAATTTGCTGGAGTTCTTTGAGGATGTAACGAGCAGGGTGGACAAAGGTGAACCAGTGGATGTGGTGTACTTGGATTTCCAGAAGGCATTCGATAAAGTGCCACATAAAAGGTTACTGCATAAGATAAGAGCTCACAGAGTTGGGGGTAATATATTAACAAGGATAGAGAATTGGCTAACTAACAGAAAGCAGAGAGTCAGGATAAATGGGTCATTTTCCGGTTGGCAAACTATAACTAGTGGGGTGCCACAGGGATCAGTGCTGGGGCCTCAACTATTTACAATCTACCTTAATGACTTGGATGAAGGGACTGAGCGTAATGTAGCCAAGTTTGCGGATGATACAAAGATGGGTGGGAAAGCAAGTTGTGCAGAGGACTCAAAGAATCTGCAAAGGGATATAGACAGGCAGTGAGTGGGCAAACATTTGGCAAATGGAATATAATGTGGGAAAGTGTGAGGTTATCCACTTTGGCAGGAAAAAAAAGCAAATTATTATTTAAATGGAGAGAGATTACAAAATGCTACAGTTCAGAGGGACCTGGGGGTCCTTGTGCATGAAACACAAAATGTTAGCATGCAGGTACAGCAAGTAATCAAAAGGGCAAATGGAATGTTGGCCTTTATTGCAAGGGTTGGAGTATAAAAGCAGGGAAGTCCTGCTACAACTGTACAGGGTATTGGTGAAACCACACCTGGAGTACTGCGTACAGTTTTGCTCTCCTTATTTAAGGAAGGATATACTTGCATTGGAGGCAGTTCAGAGACGATTCACACGGTTAATCCCAGAGATGAGGGGTTGACTTATGAAGAAAGGTTGAGCAAGTTGGGCCTATACTCATTGGAATTTAGAAGAATGAGAGGTGATCTTATTGAAACATATAAGATACTGAGGGGGCTCGACATGGTAGATGCAGAGAGGATGTTTCCCCTCGTAGGGAAATCTAGAACTCGGGGACATAGTTTCAGAATAAAGGGTCACCCTTTTAGAACTGAGATGAGGAGGAATTTCTTCTTTCAGAGGGTCGTAAATCTGTGGAATTCTCTGCCCCAGAGGGCCGTGGAGGCGGAGTCATTAAATACATTTAAGGTGGAGATAGACAGATTTTTGCAAGATAAGGGAGTGATGGGTTAATAGAAACATAGAAGATAGGAGCAGGAGTAGGCCATTCGGCCCCTCGAGCCTGCTCCGCCATTCGATGAGGTCATGGCTGATCATCCAAACTCAGTACCCTGTCCCTGCCTTCTCCCCATATCCCTTGATCCCTTTAGCTCTAAGAAATATATCCAACTCCTTTTTGAATATATTTAAAGACTTAGCCTCAACCGCCTTCTGTGGTAGAGAATTCCACAGGTTCAGCACTCTCTGGGTGAAGAAATTCTTCCTCATCTCTGTCCTAAATGACAGGGAAGTGGCTTTGAGCCCAAGATCAGCCATGATCTTATTGAATGGCGGAGCAGGCTCGAGGGGCCAAGTGGTCTATTCCTGCTCCTATTTCTTATGTTCTTATATCCAAGGTTGCTGCTACTTATAGCTGGATCATGGGTCAGACTTACCTTTTTTTTCCCCCCCAATAAAGCCCAGACCATGATTAGGGTAGAAATGACAGGCTACGATGCAAGACAATAAATATATGTGTGGCTATCACACCAGACACTAAGACCATGACATATATGATAACCTAGCATCATCAATATTCGTCACAGTAGGATTTTTTCTCAAACTTTCCTTTAAATAAAATAAAATCTGTCTCTTATACAGTTAAAATTTAACTTTGTTTGTATGGGCTGATCCACCCAAGAAGATGACCAGACTCCTTCAAGTGAATCAGTCATTGCCTGGATACCATAACATCCTGCATCAGAAAAAGTTTGGCGGCGCTCCAGCGATAAGATAAGATCTGAATCATTGTCACGCTGCATTCTGCACCTTGCGAGAGTGCTTTAAGGTGTTTCCCAGAATTTTCTCGAGTAATTAAGGATGCTGGCTTGCACTGTGGGCATTTACAAGAAGCTGCTTTAACATGTTGGGCAGGGGTTGTGTGCGCAGTGTGCGAGATGGCCGAGGAGCGACAGGAATTCGTCTTCATGCTTCGGCTACAGACTCGGGGCGAGCTGCCAGCACCGGTCGCACCTCCCCAGGCAGCTTGTTCCATGACTAAAATCAATTTCCGGCTCGGGTAAACTCCAAGATGGGGGTGGGTGGTGGGTGTGTTGGAGCGGGCAATGGCGGGGTGAAGACAATCATTTGGACTGTGGAGTCATGGGGGGGGGGGAGGGGGGGGCGGCATTCCTGCTCCTTCTGGCTCCACACAAATTTTTTTAATAATTAAAAATAACTTACCGCTGAGGAATCTTGAGCGGGTAGGCCTGAAGCCTGCCTCCACTCGTCAGCAGCCAGTTTTGTAGAGGGGTCCTTCAACAAGCGTTGGGCCCCTTAAGTATGTTGATGAGGGGCCTCACGCCTGTTTAATGTAGGCAACCACCCATTTACTGTCAGTTGTGGGGAAGCTACTAAAATCCATCATTAGGGATAGAGTGACTGCACAAATACGAGCCCATCGGTGAGAGCCAACATAGCTGTTTGTTAAGGGTAAGTCATGTCTGACTAATTTAGTTTAATTTTTTGAGGAGATCTCTAATAATGAAGTGTCTATGGATGTTATCTATATGGACTTCCAGAAGGCTTTCAAAGGTTTCACACAAGAGCTTATTTGCAAAAATAGGAGCCCACAGAGGCAACCTTTTGAATTGGGCTAGAGATTGGTTGGAAACAGAGTGTGGGGTAAAGGGTAGGTACTCTGATTGGTGGGATGTGACAAGTGGTCAGGACAGTGATCTGTGCTGGGACCTCAACTTTTCACCATATTTATTCATGGCTTGGATGAAGGAATAGAGAGTTGTGTATCCAAATTTGCCGATGACATGAAAGTTAGGAGGCACAGCAAGTAGGGCAGAGGGGAGCAGGAAGTTGCGTAGGGACATGGATAGATGAAGTGAGTGGGCAAAACATTAGGAAAATGGAGTTCAATAGAGGCAATTGTGAGGTCATCCACCTTGGACCCAAGAAAGATAAATCAAAGCATTTTATCAATGGAGAGAAACTAGGGATTGTAGAGGACCAAAGAGATTTAGGAGTCCCAATACACAAATCATTAAAAACCATTAACAAATCGTTAAAAAAAAATGATTAAAAAGGCGAATGGATGAAGAACTGATGAAGGGTCCCAGACCTGAAACGTTAGCTCTGTTTCTCTCTCCATGGATGCTGCCTGGCCCGCTGAGTATTTCCAGCATTTTCTGTTGTTATTTCAGATTTCCAGCATCCGCAGTATTTTGCTATTGCATTAGTGAAGGAAACGCACCCTTGGCAAAATAATGGCCCGTCATTTTCCGATAGGAGGCTTCCTATCAGGAAAAAGATCTACGAACTTAACTGAGGGCTCCCGAGATCCGGACACTTCCCATCCTGAGCCTCTCCACAGTCGAAATGCGCAGAGGCCCACGTATCCCAGAGGCGCAGGCGGTTCGCAAGCGTCCCTGGGATCACGTGGGCCAGGCCAGCCAATAGGAGAAGGGAATCTCCCTTCATACTTTTGACAGGCCTGTTAAATATATGAATGGGGATCACCCCAAAAAGACACTAAAACATTAAATAAATTTAAAGAAACATCACATTTTTAAAATGAGTTAAAATTACATTAAATTAAATATTTTAAACAAAAATTAAATTTTTTGAAAAAAATAATTAACCTTTTTTACGGGGCTAAAAATAAACTTACCTTTTTTTAAAGTATTTTTAAATTATAAATGAGTGAAAAAAAATTTAAAACTTTTTTTCAACTCTTATGCTGGTAAAAGCAGGCCTTATGCTTTTTACCAGGTATAAGATTTTTAAGTGATTTCAGCGGGCGGAGGTTCTGCAGAAAGCGGAACTCTCCGGCCGCAGAGGCCCTTCTCCAGGGCAGGCGTCCAATCTGTCAAGAGCATTCTTGACAGATCGGAAATGCCGGCTTTCAGCGCATGCGCTGTGCACACCTGAAACCGGCATTTCCGATGCCCCTACGGGTTGGTACACAGCCCGTACACACACCCGTAGGCCTTGGAAAACATGGGCCATAAACTCAGATGCAATTAGAAACTGAAGTTAGCTGCATTCCCCTTTTTTTTGGCGGGGGGGGGGGGTTGTTTGGAATGTTTGGGGCACTTTTAGAATTGTGTTTAAATGTCAGCATTAGATGGAGAATTGAAAATGAGCTTTTAACTCTAGTGGGAAGGTTAACAGCCAGAAGCAGCTGACCATGTCTCACAGAGACTGCTCTCACTGTCGATCAGTCGAGGAATTACCACTTAAAAGTTAAGCCTTGCTAAACAAGTGATCAGAATGTCACGTAACGTCAGCAAATAAAGGTGCCCAGCGGGTATCCGCTTCACAATTAAAATAATTTATAATGCGAAAATCCACTTGGTGCCATTTACGGGTAGGAGTGATAGCAATTCCTGAATTTACACCACTGTTTCCTTTTTAAAATTATATATATATTTAGATAGATTGGGTGTGCGCGTGCGTGTAGCTAGGGGAAAAAAACACTTCTAGTTACAAAAGCGGACACAATTCCTGGCACCCTGGGCCTGTGTCAGACATTGGCCATACCGCTTCTGACTCATTGCAATGCTAGCTGCGGCGTATTCTAATCAGTTCTCCAGCAAATCGTGGCCGTAAATTTGCCACTGGAGGATCGGGGGGAACACGACAGTCTGACTTGTGCCGTCGGTTACCAATATCGCCGTTGCATCAACCGTTGGGTGAGATCAATGGACCAGATTTTTCCGCAGCAGGGTATCTAACGGCATCTGCCGTGAGTTAGACTTGCCCCTGCACCCTTCAGCTCAAAAAACCCCCCACCTTTTGCCCACCAGGTTGCTGAAACGCGCGAGCTGATAACGGCACAGCGCGGGGAAACAGGGCGCCTGGGTGAACAGGGCAAGCAACAGGGTACCTCCTTAACCAATCAGATTTAAGGACTGGGAAATAAACAGTGGAAAGGACTGAGAAGGAGGGTGAAATAAAGGGCCTGACTTCAATATCAAATCAGGTACAGAAAGAGAGGGGAAGAAAGATTGGATTAAGAGGGGAAAAAAAGGACAGAAAGGGGAAAAAAATTGACTTTTTTAAAATCTCCCCCCCAAAAAGTTAAAAACCTGGAAGAATGGAACTCCATGCTTGTAATAGTTAATTTCCAGTGCCAGAGAGGTTGATTGGCAGTAATTAACAATTGTTGCATCATTAAAAATGGTATGTGCTAATTGACGTAAGAAAACTACTAGGCACTTGGTCTAAGCGTTAAACAAAGCTTTAATCAACTGTTTTACAACATGGAGGTCTAGTTGTGTCCTTCACTAGTTCCTGTTAAGGAATGTCCTGAGCAAGCTGGGCCCGTGCCCGAGTATTTATATTCTCCCTGGACAGCGCCACCAGCAGGCCGCCCAGTATTATTTCATAAGTCATTTCCACATGAATGACAAGATTCATGTCACTAATTACTAGCCCTAAATATCTGCAGCAGATTTAGTTCATAATCTACAGCGCAAAACAGCCAGCTCATGACGTTCAATGCATGTCAGTGGCGAGGCAGGGGGCGAAACGCCATTTTGGCGAAGCTAATGGCAGGAGCGGCACAACTCGGACAGCAACTTTTAGATATTTGGATAAAGATCCAGCAACCACATAACAGGCTAATGGGTGTCGATACAGTCCACCCCTTCCTCTTATAAATGAATCCTGCATAAAGTTAGAGGGTTCAAAATTCTAAGATTTTTGGAGGGCAAAAGTGATATCATTAGAAACATAGAAAAATAGGAGCAGGAGTAGGCCATTCGGCCTTTTGAGCCTGCTCCGCCATTCAATATGATCATGGCTGATCCTCTATCTCAATACCATATTCCTGCTCTCCCCATACCCCTTGATGCCTTTTGTGTCTAGAAATCTATCTATCTCCTTCTTAAATATATTCAGTGACTTGGCCTCCACAGCCTTCTGTGGTAGAGAATTCCACAGGTTCACCACCCTCTGAGTGAAGAAATTTCTCCACATCTCAGTCCTAAATGTCCTACCCTGTATCCTGAGACTGTGACCCCTCGTTCTAGACCCCCCCAGTCAGGGGAAACATCCTCCCTGCACCCAGTCTGTCTAGCCCAGTCAGAATTTTATATGTTTCTACGAGATCCCCTCTCATTCTTCTGAACTCTAGTGAATACAGGCCTAGTCGACCCAATCTCTCCTCATACGACAGTCCTGCCATCCCAGGAATCAGTCTGGTGAACCTTCGCTGCACTCCCTCTATGGCAAGTATATCCTTTCTGAGGTAAGGAGACCAAAACTGCACACAGTACTCCAGGTGTGGTCTCACCAAGGCCATTCTGGCAAAAGGAATCAGAATTTGGGGCGCAAGTCTGATACTCCAGAGTTACACCTGTTCTAAAATATACACTAAATTCTGGTAGAACCGGCTGCTGACAGAAGGTGCACCCGACCCCCAAAGTGTTGTCTTTTTGTGCAAATGACAGGACAACGAGAGCCAATGGCCTCCAGGAACTGCTGTCATTCCCCACAATTGCACCTGGCTTGAGTTGAGCTGGTCGCAGCCAAGGGTAAGTTAGCCGAGTGACTTGTCAAACCCAGGAAGTGGTTGAG
Source organism: Somniosus microcephalus (assembly GCF_052327205.1). NCBI lineage: Eukaryota > Metazoa > Chordata > Chondrichthyes > Squaliformes > Somniosidae > Somniosus > Somniosus microcephalus. The sequence continues at coordinate 18,054,719 of NC_141004.1, read as the reverse complement.
CTCACAGACCTTTTTAAAGGGGGGTGTGAATTTCCATAAGGGGATTTTCCCCGCTTGCGCGCCACAGCTGCGGCGGAAGAGCCACGGAAATGGCAGTGCATTTACGCCATTTTCCCCGGCCTTCTTTAGCATCCCCCGCCAAAGTCACGGTGGACAAGCGGAAGGGCTGAGGAGAAACTTCAGTGGAATCATTTAAGTAACAGTTGGATGTCATGATGGGTTGGGGCAGGGGAACTGAAGAATATTGATGGGCTGCATGGCCTTGCGATGTGGTGTGTGCAGAGAGCATTACAGCGAGTTATTAAGAGTACTAGAATGAGAAAAAAGGTTATGGAGAAGATATCATAGTGAGGTGCCCTTAAATAACATGTCATTATCAGAGGACTTATGGAAAAAGCCTGGCTGTGAGTGACTTTCATACAGTGCAGTGATGATAAAATACCGTATCAAATACTGACTGAAACAGCCTTGTCTAACGGCAACGATATACCAAGAATCAAACAGATGGAATATTTCCCCGCTTAAACAATCACTGACATTTTAAAAATGACCTGCTAAAAATAAATGAACTGATTACTGTCTGTAATCTTTCCTTTGTTGAGAAGTGCTGCTCATTTATGGAGCTCCTGCAATCCATTTGCTCCTTAATCATTCAGCAGAAGGAAGGAATCCTGGACAATGACTGACGGGGTCAAACTCTGGGATGCTGGTTCTGAGCAATGGATTATGTTTTTCCACTTTGTAACCAGTAACAGCATCCGGTAAAGCTTGGCCTGATATATAGTCAGTCAAGAGAAGTGTGTGCAGATGGAAGATATTTAATATATAGCTATCGAAGACCTGCCTCCCTTCCCATTTTCCCCAAATTTCTCGGAATTCCCAAAATGAAGTGCATCACATCAACAACAATTTGTATTTATATAGCGCCTTTAACATAGTAAAACGTCCCAAGGTGCTTCATCAAGCAAAAAGCCAAATAAGGAGATATTAGGGCAGATGACCAAAAGCTTGGTCAAAGAGGTAGGTTTTAAGGAGGAAAGGGAGGTAGCGAGGCGGAGAGGTTTAGGGAGGGAATTCCAGAGCTTAGGGCCCAGGCAACAGAAGGCACGGCCACCAAAGGTTGAGTGATTAAAATCAGGGATGCTCAAGAGGGCAGAATTACATAGCGCCAGTGTCCACTCGAAACAGTTAAATGCACTTGATATTGGCAAGTGGGCACAAACAATAGGTGGGCAGAAGTCCCACCCCTACACCCTTCCACTGGTAATTACATAGGGTGCACAGCACAGAAACAGGCCATTCGGCCCAACCAGTCCATGCCGGCGTTTATGCTCCACTTGAGCCTCCTCCCGTCTTTCCTCATCTAAATCTATCAGCGTAACCCTCCATTCCCTTCTCCCTCATGTGCTTATCTAGCCTCCCCTTAAATGTATCTATACTATTCGCTTCAACCACTCCCTGTGGTAGCGAGTTCCACATTCTCACCACTCTCTGGGTAAAGCAGGACCAGAAGAAATTCGACTCCATTAATTGTTGAGGTTATTAAGATTAATATTTATCTTCAGCAAAACAGCACTCAGACCTCAAGCCACGAGCTTGGAATTCAATGCTACCACACCCCCACCCCACCCCCCTCACCCCACCCCACCCTACCCCACCCCACCTCACCCCCACCCCACCCTACCCCACTCCACCCCCACCCCACCCTGACCCACCCCACCCCACCCCCACCCCACCCTACCCCACCCCACCCCCACCCCACCTACACCACCCCACCCCACCACACCCCAGCCCCTACCCCACCCCACCCCCTACCCCACCCCCTCCACCACCCCCACCCCACCCCCTACCGCACCCCCCACCCCCTACCCCACCCCCTACCCCACACCCCACCCCACCCCCTACCCCACTCCCTACCCCACACCCTACCCCACCTCACCCTATCCCACCCCACCCCACCCCATTTTGGTTTTTGGCCATGGAAAATTTGGCCAACCTATTTCAGAAATGAATAAAACAGGTGGGTGTAGGGCACAAGCAGAAATAAATTGCATTTATATAGCCCCTTTCATGATGTCATTGGGACTTCCCAAAGTGTTTCACACTCAATGAATTACTTTTGAAGAGTAGTCACACTTGTAATGGAAACATTAAAGATTTGAGATGGGTAAAACAGAACACAAGAACCGGAGGGCCATCCTAAGGGAAAAGTGCCATGTTGAGTCACGTGTGGCTCCTTGATTCCCTGACGGAAAGGGATGACTATTTCACCATCCTCAAATCTCGGTTTATCTAAATGCCTGTCACTGGAGTGTACGCAAAATAATATGGCAATGTTAACACTGCAAGAATCCAGAACAAAATGCTTCCACGTTCTTCCTGGAACCCGACATTGTTGACCAGAGCCATTCCTTGCTGCTCCGATAAATCATCAGTAGGATCAGCAACTTTAGCTCCAACACCCTATAAGAAAGAGGTAGGATTTACATATAGACTGCTCGGTGCTACAGCCTCTAATATTCTACTTTTCGCAGATTACCTTTATGAAGAACTGTTCAGTGGCTCTGTTTTTCAAGTTGTGCAGCCGAAGCTTGTGTTTTGTTTGAGTTTGTGATCATTATTGCCAGCTGCCAAATCAACTTCTGCTGTAATTGAAATCAGTTGAAATTGGATTGAGGTGGACAGCTCAAATTTCATATGAGCTTAACAGAGGGAAAGTTATCACTTCTCCGCATGAGCTAGATTAAACCCAGCTAAATGAACAGTCAGTGTGCCAGGAAACTCTCCATAAAATTGCTTCAACAAACCACACATTAGGAGAACTTAAGGCAACTAACTGAGACCTTCACAGTCGCAACAAGCAATGGATCTTGGGGGCCATGTTAGATACAAGAAGGGGCACTTAGGCAATGTGTGGATTTCTGATTAGAGGAACGCAATTTTCTTGGCATTCTCAAATCCCTATTTATCAAAATGTTTGTCCCTCTTGCATATGAAAGCTTCTTGGGAATGCCATCGGTACAAGGATACAAAGTAAAGTGCTTCCAGGTCACCGATCAATTAAAAATAAACATGTTTCAAAAAGTCATCTGACCAGTTTTAGGTTCAATGTCGACATGTTTCATTTCTTTGCCTTTCATTTCTTAACGGTGAGCGGTCTAAATTTGATTGCTGCAACCAAAGATTGTGAAAGTGCGGATTGTGTTCATTGTTGTCCTATCGCTAAGGTTTTTTTGGAAGCCTAAAAAAGGACGAACACATCGACCTGCACTCGCCATTATCCACCAAGCTGAGTTTACAGTGGAATTAGGCTGGATGGCTCTTTTTCAGCCGGCACAGACACAACAGGCCGAATAGCCTCCTTCTGTGCCGTAAACTTCTATGATTCTATGTCCTGCAATGCATTTCCCAGCATTTGCGTCTTAGCAATGCCGGGTGTGAGGAATGTCTCTGGTGTCTAGTGTGGTTTAACACCTTGGAGAAGGATTTAAATTTTAAATGGCTGATTATCCCGACAGCAATCAATCACTCTAAGGAAAGCACCAAAATCAAACCAGGCGTACCGTGGCTGCAGTGTGTACCATCTGCAAGGTGCACTGCAGCAACTCGCCAAGGCTTCTTTGGCAGCACCTCCCAAACCCGCGACCTCCACCACCTAGAAGGACAAGGGCAGCAGGCGCATGGGAACACCACCACCTCCAAGTTCCCCTCCAAGTCACGCACCATCCTGACTTGGAAATATATCGCCGATCCTTCATCGTCGCTGGGTCAAAATCTTGGAACTTCCTCCCTAACAGCACAGTGAGACCTTCACCACACGGACGGCAGCAGTTCAAGAAGGCGGCTCACCACCACCTTCTCAAGGGCAATTAGGGATGGGCAATAAATGCTGGCCTTGCCAGCAATGCCCACATCCCAGGAACGAATAATAAAAAACGTGCAGCTATCTGGGACTGTCAGAGTGCCTTTACAGGTTAGGGTTCATCGAGGAGACAGTAACTGATTCTGTCAACTACTGCAAGCTGACTGCAGACGTCAACAAAAGGGACTGTGTTACAAGTGGTACGTTAGAATGCTCATTACATGACAACCCTTCAAATATTACTTTACGGTAATATATTATGACATTGTATTGCACTTCAGTGTATGCTTGGGTGTGCATGAGTGAGTGAGCAAATAAGTGAGTAGGCAGAGAAGAAAGAACACGAGAAAGATGTACTAGGCACACATGTTTTGATAAATAGGGATTTGAGAATGTTGAAAAAATTATGGGGGGAATTTAACTCTCAGTGGCAGCTGGGTTGGAAGCAGGTGGGAAGGTAAAAATGTTAAATTTTCAAACTCTCCTCCAACCCGCCCACTTCCAGTTTTAACAGATGCAGGTCGGGGGGCGGGCGATATATCCATCTCAGGAGGCGGCGCGCCTTCATTTTAACAGGATTTTTATTTTTAATGCGTGGAGGCCGGGTTTCTTGGGTCTTGGGAATCCTGGAAGGTAAAAGGAGGTGAGGAAGGCTGAATCCATGAGGGAAGTGACTTTGTTGCACTGCTTGTGGGCCAGGAGGAGCAGGAGTGTTTCGCCTCAGGTCCAACAAGCCTACCTACATGCAATCGAACACCCGCAATTGGCCGACCTTCCCCCCCCCCGCCCCCCCACGACCTGATGTCTGACCGCCGCCCCCCACCCCACGACCCGATGTCTGACCGCCCCCCACAAACCCCACGACCCGATGTCTGACCGCCCCCCCCACCCCACGACCCGATGTCTGACCGCCCCCCCACCCCACGACCTGATGTCTGACTGCACCCCCCCGCGATGTCTGACCGGCCTCCCACCCCACCCCCACGACCCGATGTCTGACCGCCTCCCCCGCGATGTCTGACTGCCCCCCCCCCACCACGACCCGATGTCTGAACCACCCCACCCCCACGACCCGATGTCGGACCGCCCCCCCCCCACCCCCACGACCCGATGTCGGACCACACCCCCCCCCCACCCCCATGACCCGATGTCTTACCGCCCCCCCCCCCACCCCACCCCCACGACCCGATGTCTGACCGGCCTCCCACCCACCCCCACGACCCGATGTCTTACCGCCCCCCCCCACCCCACCCCCACGACCCGATGTCTGACTGGCCTCCCACCCACCCCACGACCCGATGTCGGACCACACCCCCCCCACCCCCACGACCCGATGTCTGACCCCCCCACCCCACCCCCACGCCCCGATGTCTGACCGCCCCCCCCTCCATGACCTGATGTCTGTTTTCCCTTCCCCAAGATGTCAGACTTATCTGACATCCGCTCCTTGGCTGCTTTCCCGTCTGAAAGGAAGCCAGCCTGTCAATCTGACTGCCTGTCGGGCGCGGGAAACCTGTTGAGGAAATTTAAAAGACGTCCTGTGGTTAATTCCTGCAGAAACCCTGATTTCCGAATATTTCCATCCGAAAATCCTTCCCACCACCCAACCCCGCTCACTTCCCGGCCCGGAGTAAATACCAGGGCCTATGTCCCGCAAATCAGGAATCTACACATTGCCTTTATGCCACTTCTTGGCCCCCAAAATCCATTGCTGCCTGTGACTATGAAGATCTTAGTTAGTTGCTAATCCTGTGATGGCTTTAAGCACTCCATAATGTGAAGTTTGCTAAAGAAAGATGATGAGGAATACTGTGCCTAAGCTTCCACTGTACACCCTGCTTGACTCTCTATATGCCCTCAATCCCAAAAGTGGCTTCCTTGAAGGCAGTCAATGGCTTGATGTTATGTGGCCCTACCCCAGTTCTGTTCCCTTCTGCCATGTGATATCTAGTTTTTCTTTATTCATTCATGGGATGTGGGCGTCGCTGGCAAGGCTAGCATTTATTGCCCAACCCTAATTGCCCTTGAGAAGGTGGTGGTGAGCCGCCTTCTTGAACAGTTGCAGTCCGCGTGGTGAAGGTGCTCCCACAGTGCTGTTAGGGAGGGAGTTCCAGGATTTTGACCCAGCGACGATGAAGGAACGGCCGATATATTTCCAAATCAGGATGGTGTGTGACTTAGAGGGGAACTTGGAGGTGGTGGTGTTCCCATGCGCCTGCTGCCCTTGTCCTTCTAGGTGGAAGAGGTCGTGGGTTTGGGAGGTGCTGCCGAAGAAGCCTTGGCGAGTTGCTACAGTGCATCCTGTAGATGGTACACACTGCAGCCACGGTGAGCCGGTGGTGGAGGGAGTGAATGTTTAAGCTGGTGGATGGGGTGCCAATCAAGCGGGCTGCTTTTTCCTTGATGGTGTCGAGCTTCTTGAGTGTTGTTGGAGCTGCACTCATCCAGGCAAGTGGAGAGTATTCCATCACACTCCTGACTTGTGCCTTGTAGATGGCGGAAAGGCTTTGGGGAGTCAGGAGGTGAGACACTCGCCACAGAATACCTAGCCTCTGACCTGCTCTTGTTGATGGGTTATAGGGTAACTGGTGCTGTGCTACAGTAAGGGCATATATGGTAAACATTCCAAAGGTTTTTACATAGTGTACGTGCTTTGCATGGGATTACAATCAATGTGTGACAGAGTGCAAGGAAACCTTTGTGATATGCCCATCTACTTGGTACGGGTACCAGTGGGCCCCTCCCCTTGACTAATTTCTTCAGGTCTGAAGACTTGCTTCTAATTTGGTGCCAATGCCTCCGGGTAGTGCAGGCCAGATAGGTGTGTTATGTCACCTCCTGTTGGTTACTCTCCCGTGGAGGTGGTGAGCTTGAATACTGAACAGCGTCACCCTACTTTCCCCCATTTCTTGCAGCAGCAGTTCTATAGCGCCGTCAGAAAATCATGGCCTTTGCCTTGCTGATCTCCATTGTAACCATGTAGACTGCACACAAGCAACAAAATCTTTATTCCCGTGTTTTCCTGGAAAAATTGATGTGCCCTTTAAGAGGCAGATGCATGCTCCCTTTAAATATCTGCAACTGAGCTGGGTATCTCACCTCTGAACCTGTGAGCTTCCAGTATCTGGTAAATAACAGGCCGGGAACTCGCTCTGACTATGCAATTGGGTCTGATCCTGGAAGATAGGCCAAAGTCGGCCATGCATCACGCAGGCATGAGGAAAGCCCATACTGCAACGTTCTGGTTACAGTTCATCCAATATCCGAAGAGCTAACGGTGTCAGCCGTGGCTCAGTGGGTAGCACTCGTGCCTCTGAGTCAGAAGGTTGTGGGTTTAAGTCCCGCTCCAGAGACTTGAGTACAAAAATCTAGGCTGACACTCGCAGTGTAGTACTGAGGGGGTGCTACACTGTCGGGGGTGCCGTCTTTCAGATGAGATGTTAAACCGAGGCCCTGTCTGCCCTCTCAGTTGGACGTAAAAGATCCCCTAGATCTCGAAAGAAGAGCTTGGGAGTTCTCCCCTGGTGTCCTGGCCAATATTTATCCCTCAATCAACATCACTAAAACAAATTATCTGGTCATTGTGACATTGCTATTTGTGGGAGCTTGCTGTGTGCAAATTGGCTGCCACCTTTCCTACATTACAACAGTGACTACACTCCAAAAAGTACTTCATTGGCTGTAAAGTGCTTTGGGTCATCCTGAGGTCACTATATAAATGCAAGTCTTTTTCCTCTTTTTGCAGCTTTATCATTCTATGTATGTAGATAGAGAAACGTGAAGCAAACACTGTGCCTGCTTCACAAACTGGAAGACCACCGCCTTCCTGAAATGAAGAGACGAAGCTCGCTACCCCAGTAAACTGGAAGACAGTTCCCACTAACCCCTAAACGAGAACCCACAGCCACTTGAACTGAGGAAGAGGCTTCCCCTCAACTAGCTGCATTATCTAACCACCCCCCCCCATCTCAATTTATAACTAAATGAGAGAGCTTTCCCTAAACTGGAAAGGAAAGAAATATCACCTGACCTCCCCCCCACCCCACCCCACCCCACCCCCGCCTTCCCCAACACACTCACACATACGAATATGACTCAGCAAAACGAAGGATAGGGTTCCTGCTTTTAATTGTTAAATTCTTGGCTTCCTCTCGGCATTCCTGTAAAAAAATAACATGAAACCACATCCCACAGCAGAGTTTAAAGAACTTTCTAATTCCACTCTGTCCAGAGCTGGCGGTGAGTCAGAGAACTGGGTTTCAAGATGAAATGAAATTTGTCGCAACCCAATTTCAGGTGTACAAGTATTGCGACGGGAATTTCTCTGCCTTGTGTTTGAGATCCATCCACAGGGAAACATGCTCTTCCCTTGCGAAGATAAAGACCTTGACCTGATTGCTATTCAGGAATTTGGCAGAACACTGCACACACGGCGATCTTGATAGGCTCTTTTTTATAAAGCTTCCCACCCATACTTCCAGGTCAAGTACATTTTTTGTGGATGCGTTTATTTTTATCTCTTGGCAGCCAACACTTTTTCAAAGGTCAGCCAGAGAGGGGAAGCGGTAATATCAAAGAGCCAGGCAGCATGTAAATTTACGACGAGGCAATGTGTGAATGATGCAATACAAATCCACACCGCTGATTCCTCACGGCGAGTTTCCAATTCCAATTTTTTCTCTCTCCCACATGGCAGCTGTCTCCCATTCTGCCAGCGCATTTCACACCTAATCTAGAGCCGTCTTTTGTCTCTCCACTAGTCCTATCACCATTTCGTCTAGTTTTGAATACCTCTTAATGGCCTAGAAATTCACTTTGGGGCGGCCAGCTCGCTCGCGCCCAAAAGTTAGCGCTGGGCGGGGAGGCATTAGCGCTCGCAAGATATTCGTCTTCTGCGCCCCAATTCGGAAGCGGGCGCTATACCAGGGTGTGCCCGCCTCCGCTTGGGGCGCTGCAACTGAATATCGGCGCGCTAGTTGCCGCAGCGCCACCCGCAGCGGAGCGGCAGGCTGCGGTACTGCAGGCCTTCCTCCCTCTCTTAAGGGGGAGGTGTCTGCAACAGCCGGAGCCCCGATCGCGAGTGCCGGCAAAAGAGCCCGGCACAACGGAGAAGTGCCGGGCTCGCGGAAAGCAGCCGGCAATGCCGCGGGGGGGCGGGGGGTGGAGGAGGCCGGGGAAGGAAGTGCGGGCAGGCGGCCGCCGCAAAAGCGGCCGGCCGCACCTTCCGCTTTAAAGCGCCCCACTAAGGCTGCAGGACGGCCCCGTTTTCTGGTCGCTGTTTGCGGCCGCTTCGGAGGAGGCGGCCGCAACTAAATATGGGGATCGGCGCGGTTTCGGGGCGTTACCGGGGCACCGCGCACACCGATGACATCATCGGTGCCGGCGCAGCGCTAACGGCTACCGGCGCCATTAACGCTGCACTCAATTTCCGCGCTACCAACCCCGCCGGCGCAGAAGACCTCTTTAGGCGCTAAGTGGGCGCAAGGCCCACTGAATTTCTAGGCCAATGTCTCTTCACTTCTCTTTTGTTCTCTCCCAGCTCCCAATCTGTTTCATTTCCTGTGTTTTTTCAGTCCTGACGAAGGGTTTTGACCTGAAACGTTGACTCTATTTCTCTCTCCACGGATGTTGCCTGGCCTGCTGAGTTTTTCCAGCATTTTCTGTTGTTATTTCGAGTTTCCAATCTCGCCTCAGACAAAAGCGGTAAAGCGCAAGCTGCATGCCTTCTTGCAGGAAGTGGAGGATGTTTTGCTGCCCCGTCACTGCGGTCAATGTTGCACGGCTAGCCAAGAACAGCACTCGCAAAGAAGTGGGTATGGGTAGCTCAGACAAACACTGTTGGAATGAGGCGAGTGGAATAAAATATCAATATATAATCAACATACTGCGGGTGCTGGAAATCTGAAATAAGAACAGAAGATGCTGGAAACGCTCAGCAGATCAGGCAGCATCTGTGGAGAGCGAAACGGAGCTAACGTTTCAGATCGATGGCCTTTCGTCAGAACTGGAAAAAGTTAGAGATGTAACATGTTTTTAAGTGAGTGCAGAGGCAGGGAAAGGGGGGAGGGGAGGAAAGAACAAAAGGGAAGGTCTGTGATAGGCTGGAGGGCAGGAGAGTTTAAATGACAAAGGGATGATTGTACAAAGCAAAAGGAGATGGTAATGGGACAAATAACGAAACAAAGGATGGGTCTAGAGGAGGTGTAAATGGGAATGGCAGAATCATCAACAGCTGCCATCTGTCCTTGTACTTCACTCTCTCGCTATGATGCAAGCCCCTTGTATATAAATATAAAATACTGTTTAAATGATCTCACTCTCCCTCACTGAGGTGCGAAGCCCCTTCCTGCAGTTTACTGTTACTGTTTTTTTTCATTTATTTGTTCACAGGATGTGGGCATCGCTGGCAAAGCCAGCATTTATTGCTCTTGAGAAAGTGATGGTGAGCCACTTTCTTGAACCACATGGTAAAGGTACTCCCACTGTTTGGCTTACCAGGCCATTTCAGAGTTAAGAGTCAACCACATTGCTGTGGGTCTGGAGTCACGTATAGGCCAGACTGGGTAAGGATGGCAGATTTCCTTTCCTACAGGAGATTAGTGATCCAGATGGGTTTTTACAATTCAGTAGTTTCATGGTCACCATTACTGATACTGGCTTTTTATTTCAGATTTATTTAATTAACTGAATTTAATTCCCCAGCTGCCATGGTGGGATTTGAACTTGCATCTAACATGGATCATTAGGCCAGGTCCTCATGGATTACTAGTCCAGTAACATAACCGCTATGCTACCATTCACGAGTGTTCTCAACACTCTCACTGGAATCCTGTTGCAATTTAGGCTATCTACGTGGGACCAATAAATAATAAGTACAAGTAAATCACTGTTTCACCTGGAAGGGGTGTTTGGGGCCCTGGACAATGGGAAGGGAGGAGGTAAAATTGTGCCAATAAATAATAAGATTCTTTAGAGTAATAGGGCAAGCTGATCAACTCCTGGTCAATTCAGCAGCCAATGTAAGGAATGATGTTACAAGAGGCTGGGAGTTTGTCATCTGTCGACTCATTTGCCCCAAATCACATGTTGTGCAGGATGAACCTAAATTTATGAAGGAAAAGGTGACCATTTGAAAATGTTTGGAGGAAAGGGTTGGCTCAGCTGTGAAGCCCCCGTCTCCATTGATTAACGAAAATGTTCCTAGAAAAATGCTTTTGTTCATTTTTGCACCTTCAAGATTTTCACTTCCACCAGTGCAATAGGAATGCTCCCGGCTTCCCCTCTAAGTCATGACTCCAGTCCTGTTAACAGCAGACTCCTGTTCTTGCTGCCCTTGTGTCTGGCCTTACCTGTAATGAATGGCTTTGAGGGAAAGGTATCAGAGTGCTGCAGGTATCCGTGATATTGTCCTCTTCACAAGGCAATGGATTCAGGAGAGGAACGAGGAAGATTAAAAGATACTGTAGCGGTTCGTGTAGATCGCCACTAAATAAGAGAGTTTGACTTCGACGAACTATAAATAAGTTGTTTATTTACAGGAACAGGCTAATTACATCAGGTAAGATAGCAGGTAAGATGGCTGACTGTAGGAGCACCGTGGTGTAGGTCTTGTCCCAGCGGGGACTCCACGAGGACTGAGTTCGCAGTCCTGTGGGGAGCGTGATGACGTCATCGCGTTTGTGTTGTGACGTCATCGCGTTTGTGTTGTGGCGTCATCACGTTGTTCGCGTTTCCCGCGCTTAGGGCGTCACGTGATGCGCGTCGTTGCGTCGCTGGCCGTTGAGGCCGAAGTCGGGAGGCCGGGCTGTGCCGGTGCTTGCCGCAGGAGCGGAAGATCGCGTCGCTCCCGTCGGCTGGCCGTTGAGGCCGAAGACGCTAGGCCGGGCTGTGCCGGCGCACGCACATCACGTTGTACGTGACATGACGTCAGTGCGCTAGGGCGCGCCTTAAAGGGGCAATGGCCCCAACAGGTAAGTTAAAAGGGCAATGGCCCCAAAAGGTAAGTTAAACATACAGTAAGGTAAGTTAAAGGGAATTATGTGTCTCAGTGTAAGGGACAACCAGTGGTACCGCCACAATACAAGCTTAAAACTTGCTGATGGAACAACTCATCCACCAAATGTGTAATTTCAAATGATTTGGCAGTGAATTATCATAAATAATCATAGCCACATCCATTTCACAGTGAGACTGTCAATGAAGCGCACTTCTTACATACTGTGTAACCTATGTCTCAGAAGGTGTACACTGTAAATTGGTCAGCAGTTATTCCAACTCAACAGGGGAGCTGTTATCACAGAGCAAGACAAGCTGTGCTGATGATGAAGGAGTCAGTATTCATTAGTACAGCAGCTCAGATATATCTACCAGCTGTTTATCACAGAAACATAGAAATTTACAGCACAGAAGGAGGCTATTTGGCCCATCTTGTCCGTGCTGGCCGACAAAGAGCTATCCATCCTAATCCCACTTTCCAGCACTTGATCCGTAGCCCTGCAGGTTACGGCACTTCAAGTGCATATCCAAGTACTTTTTAAATGTGATGAGGGTTTCTGCCTCTACCACCCTTTCAGGCAGTGAGTTCCAGACCCCCACCACCCTCTGGGTGAAAAAGTTCTCCTCAACTCTCCTTTAAACCTCCGACCAATTACTTTAAATCTATGCCCCCTGGTTATTGACCCTTCTGCTAAGGGAAATAGGTCCTTCCTATCCAATCTATCTAGGCCCCTCATAATTTTATACACCTCAATTAAATCCCCCCTCAGCCTCCTCTGTTCCAAAGAAAACAACCCCGGCCTATCCAATCTTTCCTCATAGCTAAAATTGCCCAGCCCGGGCGCTTGTTGATTTGCGCCCCATTAGCGCCCTCTTAGGGTGCTAACGGGAGACGCTAATCAACCGAATTTAGCCCCTCTCTCTGTATCCACTCTATCAAAACCTTTCATAATTTTAAAGATCTCAATTAGGTCACCCCTCAGCCTTCTTTTTTCGAGCAAAAGAGACCCAGCCTGTTCATCCTTTCCTGATAGGTATACCCTTGCCTTTACATAGAAGGTAGGAGCAGGAGGAGGCCATTCGGCCCCTCGAGCCTGTTCCGCCATTTAATGTGATCATGGCTGATCATCCAAATTCAGTACCCTGTCCCTGCTTTCTCCCCATATCCCTTGATCCCTTTAGCCTTAAGAAATATATCTAACTCCTTCTTGAATATATTTAATAAGTTGGCCTCAACTGCCTTCTGTGGTAGAGAATTCCACAGGTTCACCACTCTCTGGGTGAAGAAATTCCTCCTCATCTCAGTCCTAAATGGCTTACCCTTATCCTTAGACTGTGACCCCTGGTTCTGGACTCCCCCGCCATCGGGGACATCCTTCCTGCATCTAGTCTGTCTAGTCCTGTTAGAATGTTATAAGTTTCAATGAGATCCCCTCTCATTCTTCTAAACTCCAGCGAATATAAGCCTAATCGACCCAACCTCTCTTCATACGTCATTCCTGCCATCCCAGGTATCAGTTTGGTGAATCTTCGCTGCACTCCCTCCATGGCAAGAACATCCTTCCTCTCTGGTATCTTCCTTTCTGGTATCATCCTTGTAAATCTTCTCTGTGCCCTTTCCAGTGCCTCTCTATCAGTTGCCTCTGACACAACTGGTTTCTCTTTGGCTTTTAACGAGACACAAAACAACCCGTTTCGCACAATAGGCGTCATAAAAGAACTGGCTCAAATGAAGACAGAATTCAAGACTACTTGGGAAGATGTGATGTTATGGTTGCAGGGTAGTGGATCCTCCCTGCATACATTTGGAAGCATGACTGGATCATGCAGCCAAGCCACAAATACAGAAGCATAACATCCACCATCAGGAATTGTTTCTATCATTTTGTTTTCTTAATTCAGCCAGTTATTCTTTTGCATTAGAATTAATTAAGTATATATATTTTAAATTATAAATGAATATGGACGTTTAAAAATCATTACAAGGACTCCTACCTGTCTCTCCGTCCAATGGCTCAGTAGGTAAACACACCTTCTTGGTTTCACTGCTGCACATACAGACCAGAAAAGGCCCAGTTCGCTTGCTGGACTGAATTACCTGTTGCACTGGGGGGGGGGGGTGTTGTGGCAATTAGCATCGGTGTCCCGGGGCTAGAGAAAGACCGGCTGGAGTTCCCACGCTTTGCTATGGTACACAGAAGAAAGCCTCAGTCAGTCAAAGAAAGACTTGCATTTCTATAGCACCTTATCATGACCACCGGACATCCCAAAGCGCTTTACAGCCAATGAAGTACTTTTGGAGTCACTGTTGCAATGTGGGAAATGCGGCAGAAAATTTGCACACAGCAAGCTCCCACAAACAGCAATCTGATAATGACCAGATAATCTGTTTTTATTGACGTTGATTGAGGGATAAATCTTGGCCGGGACACCGGGGAGAACTCATCAGCTCTTTTTCGAAATAGTGCCATGGGATCTTTTACTTCCAACTGAGAGAGCAGACGGGGCCTCAGTTTAATGTCTCATCCGAAAGATGGTACCTCCGACAGTGCAGCGCTCCTGCAGTACTGGAATTTTGTGCTCAAGTCCCTGGAGTGGGACTTGAACCCACAACCTTCTGACTCCGAGGCGAGAGTGCCACCCACTGAGCCACGGCTGACGCTTGTTGACACAGTCAGTACAGTTGTTCCAAGGTGGGCTGGTCAAGAATTGGTGGCCATCCTGCCCCCTGTCCCAGGACAGAGCTACGGATAAGTGAGGTGAGGCCCACCTCTGACGCGCCTGCCGTTGGGAAAACGCTGATCCTCCAGTGAGGTCGTGGGAATTCTAAAAATATAAGGAGAGTGCAGCAGGCTGCCGGTGCCTCCTGGGCCCAAGGAATCCAGGACACTGCAGGCCCCACCTGGAGGAGAGAGCAGTAACGCTACGAGGGACAGTCACTACCGCGCTTCACCTGAGAATGATTTAGCCCGTGGAAGCCCCTCACCTGGGGAAATTAGATACCAACCAGCATAGTGTGGACCAAGTGGACCCAGTTCCAACTCCTAGCCTGTGCTGAGTTAGCTGATCGAGGCTCAGACAGCAATTAAGAACAGTGGCCTGGAATTTGCAGTCCACGGCGAAGCAAAGACGTTCTCTGCTGGCCCCCCAAGAAAGCGGCCCACAGAGATCTCGCGATCTCGCGATCTCCGTGGCGAGAAGTTTGCATTTTCCGACGTTCAAGTGATTTCAATGCTGGTTTCCCCTAGTGCGATGCTGCTGTGATGTCAACAAGCTGTCTAACCAGCCAACCGCAGCGCAGGATTCTCACAGACAGGGGAACCAGGAAATGAGAACCTGCTTTTATCCGGACTTTTAAAAAAATGTTGCAGAGAGCAAAGCAACGATTGGGGCTCTCACGTGGGGGATAAGGTAGAACCTGAAATATCATGAACAAACTTGTTTAAAAAAAAAAAAATTTTTAAGTTTCTTAAAAATTGTAATTTTGATCATAATGGAGAAATTTGACGCTCCACAAAATTAAAGTTAGTTTTTCAGGGCCATCTTCTTCTTAGGCAGTCCCTCGGAACCGAGGATGACTTGCTTCCACATTAAAAATGAGTTCTCAGGTGACTGATGAGTCCAATGCGGGACCTACAGTCTCTGTCACAGGTGGGGCAGATGGTGGTTGAAGGGGCAGGTGGGTGGGGTACTTGGGTTGACGTGCGCTCCTTCCGCTGTTTGCGCTTGGCTTCCGCTTGCTCCCGCGGAAAGAGACTCGAGGTGATCGGCGCCTTCCCGGATGCTTCTCCTCCACTTTGTGCGGTCTTGGGCCAGGGATTCCCAGGTGTCGGTGGGGATGTTGCACTTTTCCAAGGAGGCTTTGAGGGTGTCCTTGAAGCGTTTCCTCTGCCCACCTGGGGCTCTCTTGCCGTGCCGGAGCTCCGAGTAGAGCGCTTGTTTTGGGAGTCTCGTATCGGGCATGAACTTCATTTTAAAGGGTGGAAGATGCCTGTGCGTGAATTCTTTTAACGTGGGGTGGCCGTTGCACACCAGCTACCACACGGGCTTGACAGAGCAAGGTCTTGGTCCAATGGCAAGGGGATCCAAGACAATTGGAGACCAGGCTCTGCTACAACGGCCTAGCACACACACACACACACACACACACACACACACACACACACACAAACATACTCCTACTGTCCTCCTCCCTCCTTCCTGCAGGTCCTCTCTGCCTGGGTTTAATAATGTTTGTTTAGCAGTCAATACGCTGCTAAAACCCCAGTTACACCTAATCCAACAAGGCTTACCATTTAATGGGGTATTTAACAGCGATATTACCGCGGAAATGTTCAGGTTTTCATTAGTTTCACTGATTTCACTGATTGCCAGCTGTGGGATGGGGGCGGGGTGGGGGCACAGCGTGGCCAGTGTCGGAGCAGTGAATGACCGACCACAACTTCAGGATTCCCGTGTTTAGATGCGCGTGCGCTACATCCTGAAGTTGCGGTCAGTTTCGAAGGGTGAATAACGGCGAACGCTGACAGCTCGCTGTTATTACCCACTGCAAATTCCGGCACATAAGCAAAAATTCAATAACGCGAACAGGCCATTCGGCCCATCAAGGCTTTCCCGCCAGTTATGCAATTGTATTTTGAACTTCTGTAATATCTTTGATTCTTTGTATGTATGTAATTTATGTAAGATGTGTTTTAAATTTACTTTTATTAATTAAAATTTATAATCTCTTGCTCCATGGCCTGACTTATCTTGAAGTATTCCATGTTCACATTATCTATACCATCTAATACTTTCTGAGCAGATCCCCTGTGCTAAGTTAGAGGATATGCTGTTTTATAGCAAAGGGGTGTTGACGGGGAATGTGCTACTTGAAGTAACTATGACACCTATGGGAAATTCACGCTGTACTCAAGACTCTTAGGGGGAAAAATTGAGCTGCTTTGCGCCTCCCGTTAATGCCCTAAGAGGGCGCTAACGGGGCGCAAAGCAACTAGTGCCCAGGCGCGGCACCGCCCACGCCTCCCGCAAAATTCAGCAGGAGCTTAGCAGAGGCACTAACCAGTAGCGCCCCACGGCACTGTGCCACCAGCGATGACGTCATCGCCGTGCGCAGCGCCCCGGCCGCAATCTTCGGAGCGCCCCCCCTGACTTACCGCCAGACGTTTTGTCCAACGGGGTCAGGGGGGCCTACCTGCGGGCAGGGCGGCGCTATTTAAAGGCGAGGTGCGGGGCGGCCACTTTTGTTGCTGGCCACCTGCCAGCACCTGCCTGCGTTCCCGTCCCCGGCCTCCTGAACCGCTCCCCCCCCCGCGTAGTGCCGGCTACGCTCCAAGAGCCCGGCACTTCTCTTGAGTGCCGGGCTCTTTTGCTGGCACTCCTGATCCCAAGGGGGCCCAGCTGGGCCCCGGCTCGCGCTGCGCTGTGCAAGGCCCCTCCCCTTTAAGAAGGGGAGAAAGGCCTGCAATACCGCAGCGTGACGTGCCGCAGCGATATTGACTTGCAGCATCCCAAGAGGGATGCGGGGCACTTCCAATAGTACCCCGCTTCCCTCTTGGGGCGCAACCACTCAATTTCTGGCCCGGGGGGGCGCTAATTTTTCTGGGGCGCTAAATGTAGCGCCCCGGTGAAGTTAGCGCCCCATTTAATTTTTAGTCGTTAATTAATATATAAAATATTACTTTGTATAACTCAACGAGTTCTCCACTTACAATAGAAAAATACTGCGGGTGCTGGAAATCAGAAATAACAACAGAAAATGCAGAAAACACTCAGCAGGTCAGGCAGCAGTATGTTGCTATTGTATTAGTGTTTGGTTCACTGCCACTTCTAGGACTGCCCACCCTGAAGAAGTTCTGCTCTTCTCTCCAACCTCCAGTTCTGACAAAGGGTCATCGACCTGAAACGTTGACTCTGTTTCTCTCTCTCCACGATGCTGCCGGACCTGCTGAGCATTTCCAGCATTTTCTGTTGTTATTTGAGGTCTCCTCTTAACCTTCTGATCTCTAGATTGCAGAGCTTAAGTCTCGCCAATCTTTCATCATGATTCAATCTCTTTACACTTGAGATTATTCTGTCACACTTGGCTCAGCTGATAGCGCTCTCATCTCTGAGTAAGTTCATGGGTTCAGGCCCCGTGCCAGACAAATAAGCACATAAATCTAGGTTGACACTCCAGCGCAGTACTGAGGGGAGTGCTGCACAGTCAGAGGCGCCGTCTTTCAGATGAGACGTTAAACCGAGGCCCCGTCTACCCTCTCAGTTGAATGTAAAAGATCCCAGGGCACTATTTCGAAGAAGAGCAGAGGAGTTCTCCCCGGTGGCCTGGCCAAGATTTATCCCCACTAAAAAAAACCAGATGATCTGGTCATTTATCTCACTGTTGTTTGTGGGGCCTTGCTGTGCGCAAGTTGGCTGCTGCGTTTCTTACAACAGTGACTGCATTTCAAAAAGTACTTTATTGGCATGAAAGCTGACGTTGTGAAAGGCGCTGTGGAAATACAAATCCTTAGCTTTCCTTTCCATAAGAACATAAGAAATAAGAGCAGGAGTCGGCCATATGGCCCCTCGAGCCATCCAATAAGATCTTGGCTGATCATCGACTTCAACTCCACTTTCCCGCCCGATCCCCATGTCCCTTGATTCCCCTAGAGCCCCAAAATCTATCTTTATGTCTTCTCCATTGGTTGGGGGCCTTGCAATATAGCTCGAGTACCGCGACGGAGAGCAAAGATCAGTCAGTTGCTGCTTGTGATCACTTCCCGCAGTCAAGTGTGCTGGTGACACTCATACGTGAGACCACTTGGGCAAGATGCCCATGGAACCATAACTCAGCAAGTGTCGGCACATTTAGAAAGAGATGGCAACATCATCGGCACCACATTGCTGGATCACTTGCCAATAAAGGATGCCGTTTACAGAATTGTAAAATAAAGAACTCTTTAACTAATGGCCAACTTGTGTATTTTACTGGAGAATCAAAATGTGTCGGTTACTGAACTTCTTAAAGTTATTTTAAAGATTAAGGACATGCCATAATGAGATTGACCGGCTCAAGTCATGGCCAGGAATGATGCACGTGATCCCGAGCATTCAAGAAGACCGTAGAAAGTCGTTGACCAAAGATGGAACTGAGGGTGCGGTGGCTGGGTGGGTGGGCCTGGTAATCCCCGCTTACGCCACACAACTAAGGTTGAACAGGCTGGGCCTATACTCATTGGAATTTAGAAGAATGAGAGGTGATCTTATTGAAACATATAAAATACTGAGGGGGCTCGACAAGGTAGATGCAGAGAGGATGTTTCCCCATGTGGGGAAATCTAGAACTCGGGGGCATAGTTTCAGAATAAAGGGTCACCCATTTAGAACTGAGATGAGGAGGAATTTCTTCTCTCAGAGGGTCGTAAATCTGTGGAATTCTCTGCACGGAGAGCCGTGGAGGCTGGGTCATTAAATACATTTACGATGGAGATAGACAGATTTTTACAAGATAAGGGAGTGAAAGGTTATGGGGAGCGGGCAGGGAAGTGGCTTTGAGCCCAAGATCAGTCATGATCTTATTGAATGGCAGAGCAGGCTCGAGGGGCCAAGTGGCCTATTCCTGCTTCTATTTCTTATGTTCTTATGTTTTTATTTGAAGTCACACTATGCTGGCTCGAGAAAAAGCTGCCACAGGCAGCTCATGTTTCTCAGAATCCTGTGTGAGGAAATAGCGCAACTCAATTAAATAAATTCCAACTGACTACTAGAAGGGATGTATCTGAGGGCCTTGCTATACTGGGCATCCCATTAAGCTGAGTTACCCTGGCAGTCCAACGCCACTTCTCTGAGCACCATTCAAATGCCAGTTAAACAGTGAATGATCTGCTAGCAGTTTAAACATTTAAATAAATTTATACTTTGCCTGGACCACCTGTGAACCTTTAAAAACACAGCTTCATTCCAGACTGCAGTTACACTGGACAGAGAAAAGACGAAACACACTACCTGTGGAAATGGTCTAACACCACTTGCACCCAATTTCGGCAATGGAAAAGCCCAAATCATTTTGTACAGATACAAACTGTTCCGTATAACTGACTTATAAATGCTTTGTTTCCAAATGGGACGTGTGTGCATGATGGACTGTACAGTCAGTAAGTAAACCTCAGCGTTGATACCACTTATCTACTTTGCTTCTCTTTGAATGTACGCCTTACTTTAGAGCGACAGAATTGTATTTACGCTACTTTTAAAGAGCGTGCAGGGGCAGAGGGGCCTGGGAGTTAATGTGCATAGGTCCCTGAAGGTGGCAGGACATATTGAGAGAGTGGTTAACAAAGCATATGGGACCTTGGGCTTCATAAATAGAGGTATTGAGTACAAAAGTAGAGAAGTTATGCTGAATCTTTATATAGCGCTGGTTAGGCCACAACTGGAGTATTGCATCCAGTTCTGGTCACCACACTTTAGGAAAGATGCGAAGGACCTTGAGAGGGTGCAGAGGAGATTTACCAGAATGGTTCCGGGGATGGAGGATCTTCGCTACAAGGACAGGTTGGAGAAGCTGGATTTGTTTTCATTAGAGCAAAGGAGGTTGAGGGGTGATTTGATAGGTGTACAAGATTATGACGGGTTTGGAAAGGCTAGACGGGGAAAGGCTGTTCCCACTAGTTGATGGTACAAGGACTAGGGGACACAGATTTAAGGTTTTGGGCAAGAGATACAGGGGGGATGTGAGGAAAAACTTTTTTACACAGCGAGTGGTGAGGACCTGGAACTCGCTGCCGACGGAAGTGGTGGAAGCGGAGACACTCAATGTTTTTAAGGGGAGACTGGATATGCACTTGAGGGAAATAAACTTGCAGGGCTACGGGGATAGAGCGGGGGAATGGGACTGACTGGATTGCTCTACAGAGTGCCGTCACAAACTCGATGGGCTGAATGGCCTCCTTCTGTGCTGTTATGACACTAGGGGGAAAAAATTGAGTCGCGCCCCTGATAAAATTAGTGCCCCTGCGGCCGAAATTCACTGGTAGCGCCCCAAGAGGGAAGCGGAGTGCTATTGGAAACGCCCTGCCTCCCTCTTCGGGTATGTGCCACAGCGCCACGCACATCACGCCGAGGTACTGCAGGCCTTCCTCCCCTTCTTAACCGGGAGGGGCCTAGCGCAGCGCGACCCGGGGCCCAGCTGGGCCACCAGGGATCAGAGTGCCAGCAAAAGAGCCCAGCACTCAAGAGAAGTGCCGGGCTCACAGAGCGCAGCTGGCACCCTGCGGGGGCGGGGGGAGGGGAGGTCTGCAGAGGAGGCCGGGGACGGCAGAGGGGGCAGGTGCTGGCAGGCGGCCAGCAACAAAAATGGCTGCCCGGCACCTCCCCTTTAATTTGCGCTGCCTTGGCCGCTGGTAGGCACCCCTGACCCCGTCGGACATAGCGTCCGGCGGTGAGTCAGGGGGCACTACCGAAGATCGCGGCCGGGGCGCTGCGCACGCCGATGACATCATCGCCGGTGGTGTACCGCCGTGGGGCGCTAACGGTTACCGCCGCCGCTAACCTCCCGCTGAATTTCGCGGGAGGTGTCGGCGGCGCTGCGCCCGGGCGCTAGTTGCTTTGCGCTAACTTAGGGCGCTAATGGGAGGCGCAAAGCAACCGAATTTTTCAGCCAATGACTTACCTGGGAATTTATTCGCTGTACTTTAACATTTAAAACTGCTATTATATTATTCTCCAGCCATCGGCTCCCATAGCGCAGTGCTCGCAACACACAAACCTCCTGAATTATATTTTTCGAGAACCAGCTACCCAGAGGAAACTTTTTTTTCAAATGGGATCTTTATCGACTGCCGCCAGTCTTCCTGTGGTCACGACCTCAGCACTTGGCACGGGTGCACTGGCCAAGCTGTCACGCCCAGTCTGCACATGGACGAAAACATGAGCCCCATTGACCATCTGCTTTACAGGAAGACCAGCTGCACTAAATGTGGGGCAGCAGTCACAGTTACTTTGCTGTCCCAAACACCTAGGCTGCGGTAAAAAAAAAAGAAACTTAAAAAAATCGGCACGTATTATTTGTCATAAATTTAAACTAATTATTGCACGGTCTGTGTTGCTAATGTCATGTTAAAGTCTACATGGTGTTTTCATGTAATCCTGGGTTTTTTTTTGCTTGTCCTTATAATACTACAATAAAGATTACTGGTCAACGATAGGCCCGTAAACTAAGAAAATTATATTTAACTATCTGAACTATGTTTAACGCAACACATTCCAGGTAACCAAGACTCCACTGTACACATATTTATTTTCCACTTTCTCTCGGTGCAAATCATTGGGGAAAGTGAAAGCGTTTGATTTAAGTGTTCCCGTGACCTTTCAGCGCTCCACCAGCAGAGCACAGACAATTGTTTCAGCCTTTGCCAGGCGAGCACGGCCAACCTGCCTCAGGGGCGAACTGAGGACTAGTTACAACGAGGGACGGTTTTTATTAGTAAAACCTCCCACAGCTGCTTCAATACCCAGATGCTGACAAATAAGAGAGTCAGTGGGGCTTTTGTTTTTTGACATTGCTGCTGAGGTAAGATCTTATCATTGCTTATACCGAGAAACTGGTGGTTTCGCTTGGCAACTTTGTTATTTAGCTTCACACTCTTAAAATATTTGCTGTTAAAAATAAAATCCTTGCATTTATATAGTAACTTCTACACATTGCACAGCACATTACCTTTTCGCATGATTATCATATACGAGAAAGAATTCGGACTGCAGTTCTGATGAAGGGCCGCAGACCTGAAACGTTGGGGTCGATTTTCCTGGAGCCGTCAGGCGGGATTTCAGGCGTGTGGGAGGGGGGGGGGAAATCCCGAATTTGTGGGTCCAGACACCATCCCGCCCAAAACCCCGCTCCACGTAAGTTTCAGGGGCGGCGGGTACCCGCCCCGCACTGGGACCCGCTGAAACCAGGCGGGAAGGGATTAGTGCCAATTAACTGCCTGTTAACTGCCTAATCCCTATTTTGAGGGGTTTCGTGTGGGATTCCCGACAGCTCCAAACCACGCCAGGTTAGAGCAGGCGGGCCGTCGGGTTGAAGGAGTTGGAGGGGTCGCGATGTCGGTGCTCAGGTGAGTGATGGGTGCATGAGTGCAAAGGTAAGTGTGTTTGGTGTGTCTAAAGTGTGTAAAGAACTTTTACTTACCTGTACTTACCTTAACAGCCTTTCTTCCTGTAGCCGTCGGGAGCCCATCACTCAGCCGGCACTTAAAGCTGAATGGCTGTGATCTGTGAAAAGTGACAGCCTTCAGCTTTGAGTGCTGCTGAGAGTTCTAACTGAGTCTGTGCAGAAGGACTCAGGTTAGAACTCAGACTGTCAGTGTTTCACAGCTTCAAGCAGCTGTGAAACACTGATATTTCATCTGTCAAGAACTCTTGACAGGTGAAATTGCAGTCTGTGACATCACCTGTTGCCGGGTGGCCCTTAATTGGCCTGCTGAGCCCGCTGGGCGGGCTCAACAAGGTCAATCAAGGAAAAATCGCGCGGATTGGCCGGACGTCGAAGTAGGCGGGTCTAAAACCCGAAAATTGTAGTCCCGCCTTCTTCCCGACAGCTTCAGGAAAATCGACCCTGTTAACTCTGTTTCTCTCTCCACGGATGCTGCCTGGCCAGCATTTTCAGCAATGAGATAATCTGGTTTTGGTGGAGAAGGATAAATGTTGAGAACTCCCCTGTTCTTCTTCGAAAAGTACCACGGGATCTTAACGTCCACCTCAGAGGACAGACGGGGCCTCGGTTTGACATCTCATCTGAAAGACGGCACCTCCAACAGTGCGGCACTCCCTCAGCACTGCACTGAAGTGTCAGCCACCGATTATGTGTTCAAGTCTCTGGAGTGAGATTGCAACCCACAACCTTCTGACTCAGAGGCGAGAAGGCTACTACTGAGCCAAGTGTGACAAACATGCCAGCCATCCTGCACCAACAACACCTCACAAACAGCCATTAGGTCAACGATCAATTAATCTGATTTTTGGTAGGTCTAGGAAGGAGGAATGCTGGTGAGGACACCCCGTGAACTTCAAATAGTATCGTGGAGTCTTTAAACTCCACTTGAATAAGTGGACAGAACCTCCAGTTCATGTATTTGATGACTGTTTCCTCTTATAAAGAAACACACCCTCAGTATTGCACTGGAGTGTCAGCCTACACGATGGGATAAAGAGACAGAAAGACTTGCATTTATATAGCGCCTTTCATGACCTCAGGACGTCCCAAAGTGCTTTACAGTCAATGAAATGTAGTCACTGTTGTAATGTAGGAAACACGGCAGCCAATTTGCGCACAGCAAGCTCCCACAAACAGCAATGTGACAATGACCGGATAATCTGTTTTAGCGATGATTGATTGAAGGATAAATATTGGCCGCCAGGACACTGGGAATAACACCCCTGCTCTTCTTCGATATAGTGCATGAAGTCCTTGAGCGGAGATCAAGCCCACAATCTTCTGACCTCAAGCTGAGAGTGCTACCAGCTAAGACACGATGACAAAGGTAGATCGTGTGAGGTGTGTCCTTGGCCCAGGGCCTTGCTCAACGGTATTGTGGTTTTGAGAACCTGTCGTGTAAGTCATCACACCCAATTTGCATCTTTTCCGATTCTGTCGCAATTAACTTCAGTGACCCGAAAATCAGGAGCACCACGAATTGGGCGGCTTAACGGGTGGCGACCCTTTTTTTCTTCTGTTTTTGCAAATGGAACTGAGCATTTCCTGAGGTGCAGCTGAAGGAGAATCAGCCCTCCTATGTACTATGACTCGATTTAAAGGGACAGCCACCGAGACAAGACCGAACAAAAGTACTCCAATTTTGTCACAGTTGTGTCAATTATGCCTTTAATCCATTGTAGTGGCATGTCCTTGAACTGGGTTGTCTTCGGACATTAAGGATTGTTTTTTATAAACTTTTCCAACATTCAAAGTAAATATGCATTTCCGCAATCTGACGGCCTTTAGAACTGGCAGCTGAGTGGAGGCTGATCGTAGGTTTCTCTTAAGGTTGTCCTGTTTTTCTTAGCTTAGCATCATTTGGTTAATTTCTGTGAAATTTTCACTATATCAACTGTTATCTGTTTCTGTTTCAAAAAAAAACCCGCCGTGCAATTGAAAATAAATTTGAAGCCTCAGGCGCCTACATTCCGAAAGGAAATGACTTTTAGATTGTCTTATCTCATTGATCCAAAGTGCACTGAATAAGATTAAACGTGTTCCTGCTAGCTGTACTGTACCAAAGTACTTCTGAAATCAAGAGAACGATTAGTTGTTGTTTGAACATAGGACTAATTGGGTGAATCCAGTGTCATGTCCCTACAACTTTATGTTTGCACTTGTCGAAACAGGGTAGTTTTCTGAGCAGGCATGAAGGGGCAAAGTGCTCACTACTGCCTGCTCTTGCATCCCATAAACAATACTATGCATTAAAAGAAAACCTGGGCCAAGCAAAGAGACCATTCTTCCAACAAGTACGTTCTCAGCTATTTACAATCTATATTAATGACCTAGATGAAGGGACCGAGTGTAATGTATCAAAGTTTGCTGATGATATAAAGCTAGGTGGGACAGTAAGCTGTGAGGAGAACACAGAGTCTGCAAAGGGATATAGATAGACTGAGTGAGGGGCAGTAAGGTGGCAGATGGAGTATAATGTAGGGAAATGTGAGGTTATTCACTTTGGTAGGAAGAATAGAAAAACAGAATATTTTTTAAATGGTGAGAAACTTTCAAATGTTGGTGTTCCGAGAGATTTGGGTGTCCTCGTGCAAGAAACACAGAAGGCTAGCATGCAGGTACAGCAAGCAATAAGGAAGGCAAATGGCCTGTTGGCCTTTATTGCAAGGGGGTTGGCGTATAAGAGTAAGGAAGTCTTGCTACAATTGTACAGGGCCTTGGTGAGACCACACCTGGAGTACTGTGCACAGTTTTGGTCTCCTTATCTAAGGAAGGATATACTTGCCTTGGAGACGGTGCAACAAAGGTTCACTAGATTGAATCCTGGGATGAGAGGGCTGTCCTATGAGGAGAGATTGAGTAGAATGGGCCTATACTCTCTGGAGTTTAGAAGAATGAGAGGTGATCTCATTGAAACATACAGGATTCTGAGGGGGATTGACAGGGTAGATGCTGAGAGGTTGTTTCCCCTGGCTGGAGTGTCTAGAACTAGAGGGCATAGTCTCAGGATAAGGGGTCGGCCATTTAAGACCGAGATGAGGAGGAATTTCTTCACTCAGAGGGTTGTGAATCTTTGGAATTCTCTGCCCCAGAGGGCTGTGAATGTTGAGTCTTTGAGTATATTCAAGGCTGAGACAGATAGATTTTTGGACTCTAGGGGAATCAAGGGATATGGAGATCGGGTGGGAAAGTGGAGTTGAGGTCGATGATTAGCCATGATCTTATTGAATGGCGGAGCAGGCTCGAGGGGCCATATGGCCGACTACTGCTCCTATTTCTAATGTTCTTATGTTCTGGATAAGCCAAACGCTGTATCATAGACCCTGCCCGTTGTGATGAAATATGCCTTCATCAACCCATGTGTTTTACCTGCTTGTATTTTACCTGCTTGTATTTTACCTGCTTGTATTTTACCTGCTTGTACTGTGTACCGCCCCCTTTTGTTCCTATTGTGTGTATTGGCTACGCCCCTGTCTTTTGCCATATAAAGGTCTCAGGAGCTGTATGAGTCATTGATGGCATATCAATTTTAATCACTAAAACACCAAGATGGATCGACTCCTGAAACCAGAGCGCTTGGATCTGGACCCCCATGCCTCAGACGCAGCCACACAGTTCGGACACTGGTTCCAATGCTTTGAATTTTTCATTGCAAACTCATCCACTGCCATAGCCGCAGCCGAAACCGCTACCGGAGACATGAAACTGGGAATCCTGCGAAACTGGGTGAGCCATCGGGTCTCCCCTCTCATCCAAGATGCCACCAGCTACGAGGAGGCCTGCACCATCCTGAAGGCCCACTACGTGCGGCCAATAAACGTGGTGTACGCCAGGCATCTTCTGACTACTCGCACGCAGCGACATGGTGAGTCACTAGAGGACTTTATACTAAACCTAAAAGTACTGGGCAGAGACTGTAACTGTAAGGCCGTGTCTGCCATCGTGTACACGGAGGAGCTGATTCGAGACTCCCTTATTGCGGGCCTCAGTTCAAATTATATTCGGCAGAAACTGTTTGAAAAGGAGGGACTGGACTTAAAACAGGCTATAGATATAGCACGATCGCAGGATATGGCCCAGAGGAACTCTGAATCCTGTTCCTCAGGCCACGTGGCCCACTCCGCCTCGTGCGCGCCGTGGGGGCCGCCATCTTGGAAGCCATCTTCACCTCCCAGGTCTCAGGCCAGCCCAGCACCATCGGAGCCCCAGCCCCCACCCAGGAGCCCCACTACTGCTGCGATGCATCGGGGCCCGAAATGCTGCTTCTGCGGCCAGGACAAACACTCCAGGCATCTGTGCCCAGCGAAGGGCACCACCTGTTTTAAATGCGGGAAGAAAGGACATTTCAGCAAAGTCTGCAGAGAGAACCCCGCCTCCAACTCCACCACCGCCGCGTGCGCGCCGTGGGAGCGGCCATCTTGGAAGCCATCTTGTCCACCCTCATGGAGTCCACCATCTTGCCCCGACTACATAGACCTCCAGGACCCACTGGTGGCCTTGATCACAGTGGATCAATCCAGGCCACATCCGTTGTCTAAATCGATGATGGACATAGAGGTAAACGGGAACAAGGTTAAATGCTTGATTGACTGCGGGAGCACCGAAAGCTTTATTCATCCTAACCTGGTAAAATGACTTTCTCTAACGATAGTCCCCACACAGGGCAAAATCGCCATGGCCGATAAGACTCATACCTCAAAAATTACAGGTTTCTGCGCGGTTATGTTGTCGGTAAAAGGCAATGATTACAGAGATTTTAAACTATTGATAATGCCAGATCTCTGTGTGAGCGTGATCTTGGGTCTGGACTTCCAGTGCCACCACCAAAGTATCACGCTTACCTACGGTAGGTCCCAGCCGCCCCTCACAGTGTGCGGTCTGGCTACCCTGAAGGTCAAGCCGCCCTCTCTGTTCGCCAACCTCGCACCCAACTGTCGACCCATAGCGACCAAGAGTAGGCGGTACAGCTGGGAGGATAGACGGTTCATTGCGTCGGAAGTAGAAAGACTCAAGCGGGAGGGTATCATCGAATGCAGTACCAGCCCGTGGCGCGCCCAGGTAGTAGTAGTTAAGGGTAGCGAAAAGAAGCGGATGGTGATAGATTATAGCCAGACGGTTAATCTATACACCCAGCTAGACGCCTACCCTCTGCCCCGCATAGCGAATATGGTTAACCAAATCGCGCAATACCGGGTGTTTTCCACCATCAACCTAAAATCGGCATACCACCAGCTCCCCATTAGGCCGGAGGACCGTCCATACACCGCCTTCGAGGCGAACGGACGTCTCTACCACTTCCTCAGAGTCCCCTTTGGGGTAACAAACGAGGTCTCGGTCTTCCAGCGGGAGATGGACCGCATGGTCGATGAGAACCAGTTAACAGCCACCTACCCGTACCTAGACACCATCTGCGGCCACGACCAGCAAGACCACGACTCGAACCTCGCGAGATTTCTGAAAACCGCCCTCAGACTCAATCTCACCTACAACGAGGATAAGTGTGTCTTTAGCACCACGCGCCTCTGCATCCTGGGCTGCGTGGTGGAAAATGGGGAAATCGGTCCGGACCCCGACCGATTGCGCCCCCTACGGGAGCTACCCCTACCAAACACTCCCAAGGCCCTGAAAAGGTGCCTGGGGTTCTTCTCCTATTACGCCCAATGGGTCCCCAATTATTCCGACAAGGCCCATCCCCTCCTGAAATCAACGTCCTTCCCGCTCACGGCCGAGGCCCACGCCGCCTTCAACAGCATTAAACACGACATTGAGAAGGCCGCGCTGAGGGCAGTGGACGAAAACCTCCCTTTCCAGGTCGAAAGCGATGCGTCCGACTTCGCTTTAGCAGCCACCCTCAACCAGGATGGGCAGCCCGTAGCCTTTTTCTCAAGAACCCTCCAAGGGCCCGAGATCAGGCACTCCTCGGTAGAGAAGGAGGCCCAGGCCATAGTGGAGGCAGTGCGGCACTGGAGGCACTACCTAGCCGGCAAACGCTTCA
The DNA here is from genome assembly GCF_052327205.1 of Somniosus microcephalus. NCBI lineage: Eukaryota > Metazoa > Chordata > Chondrichthyes > Squaliformes > Somniosidae > Somniosus > Somniosus microcephalus. Next base: position 18,025,673 of record NC_141004.1, on the reverse strand, counting down.
CCCTGCTTACCGACCAGCGGTCGGTAGCCTTCATGTTTAACAACAAACAGAGGGGGAAGATCAAGAACGACAAAATTCTCAGGTGGCAGATCGAACTCTCCACGTTTGAGTATGACATAATATATAGGCCGGGGGCCCTCAACGAATCCCCCGACGCCCTATCACGAGGGATGTGTGCCAGCATCCAGGGGGACAGGCTACAGGGCCTCCACAATGGCCTCTGCCACCCGGGGGTCACCCGGCTATTCCACTTTATAAAATCCCGTAACCTGCCCTATTCCATCGAGGAGGTCCGGTCTATGACCAGGGACTGCCGCACCTGTGCGGAATGCAAGCCCCGTTTTTTCAGACCCGACCGAGCCCACCTGATCAAAGCTACACGGCCATTCGAGCGCCTGAGCTTAGATTTCAAGGGACCACTCCCCTACACCGACCGCAATGTGTACTTTCTCAACATTGTGGACGAGTACTCCCGCTTCCCATTCGCCTACCCCTGCCCAGATATGACCAGTGCCACAGTCATCAAGTGCCTCGGCAACCTGTTTTGCACGTTCGGCATGCCTAACTACATCCACACTGACAGGGGGGCGTCGTTCATGAGCGATGAACTGCGCCAATACCTGCTGTCGAAGGGGATAGCCACGAGTCGGGCCACTAGTTATAACCCCCGGGGTAATGGGCAAGTGGAGAGGGAGAACGCGACAGTGTGGAAGGCGGTCACCTTAGCACTAAGGTCTAAAGGCCTCCCCACCTCCCACTGGCAGGAGGTCCTCCCAGACGTACTCCACTCGATAAGGTCGCTACTGTGTACTGCTACTAACGCCACTCCTCAAGAGACGATGTTTGTTCTTCCCCGCAAATCAACCTCAGGAGTATCCCTACCCTCGTGGCTCTCCACCCCAGGGACAGTCCTGTTACGGAAGCATGTGAGGGGCCACAAAACGGATCCCCTCGTGGAGGCAGTACACCTACTCCACGCAAACCCACAATACGCGTACGTCAAGCCCGCCATAGTGAGATGTTCAGGAAAGTTTTCCCCGGCTCAGCAAAAGTGAGCGATGTGTTATACAACAACAACTTATATTTGTGCAGTGCCTTTAAGGTAATAAAATGTCCCAAGGCGCTTCACAGTGTAGTGTATGTAACCGTTCCACCTTTAAGAGAACTATTTTAGTAACCGTTCCACCTGTAAGAGAACTATTTTAAGAGTTGCACTACTTTATCTTGGCTGCTGTATACTGTAATACCGGCGGTGACCACACCGGTATATAAGTGCTGTGTAATGATTTATTGGGCAGTTCCGCCCTGACCTTCAACCAGTAAAGACCTGTTAAAGTTTACTCTTGTGGTCTGTGTAGTAATTCGCATTATAACACACAGACTTAACAGTGGCGACGAGTACGATCTTGCCCTGTGGCAGAGATACATCCAAGGCAGTTTAACGGGCGTCGAGAAGAGGCATCCGCCCTCATCATTCTGCTAAGAAAAGACTCGGGTCTGCAGAGCAAAGGAAGAATTCCAACACGAAGCCTTCCATCAGCAACAGGCAGTGATCATCCCTTCTATCACGGTGGTGGGTAAGCCGATCAGCGACGAGCAGCAAGTCGGCCACGTTGACTGTGAGTAGGGGAGAAAATAAAAAAACGGAGGATATAAGGGCGGAGAACTCGACCACGGCCGGGGGAAAAGAGCCGGACAGAAGTCGGGGCCAGAGGCGCTGAGACTGGGGCAGCGTAAGGCATGGAAGCCGTGGTAAACAAACGCAGCCGGTGTGAGAGACCGGGCTACAAGCGGGCTGGGAGACGCAACAGCGTCGAGAGAGAGCTCGACCGCGACCGGTGAAAAAGGCCGGGCAGCTACCGAGGCCGCGAGGCGCAGCGACCGGGACGATCATAAGGCGCGGGAGAAAATTTTAAAAAACCGCAGAGAACTCAGCCGCAGCCGGGGGGGAAAGGACCGGACTGCAAGAGGGGCTGGGAGGCACGATTTGAAAACCGCTGGGGAGGGCGAATGCAGCAATACGGCAATCGCCATTACAGCCAGCGGGGGAAGAAGATGAGCGCGGGAAGCCGCCATTTTCGTAGGCAGGGGAAGAAGACGAGCGCGGGAAGCCGCCATTTTCGTAGGCGGGGGAAGAAGACGAGCGCGGGAAACCGCCATTTTGAAAAAAGAAAATAAAAGAAAAATTTCTTTTTCTCTCTCAAGAAGATAGCGAGGATGCCTAAGCGTGGTAACATCAATGATTTCGATCCCGATGTTGAAGATTGGGCCACGTATGTAGAACGCATAGAGATATATTGTAAGGCTAATAAAATATCAAATGAAGATAAAGCACTAACCTTACTAAACTCAATGGGTGCGAAGACATACGGGCTATTGAATCATCTTCTTTCACCAGCTAAACCGGCGGATCAGACTTTCGCTAATATTGTTGCTGTCCTGAAGGATCATTTGAACCCCACACCGCTGATGTTAGCGGAACAGTTTAAATTTTATGCGAGAACGCAACTGAAAGAGGAAAGCAACGCGGAGTACTTAATTGAACTGCGTAAGCTAGCGAAATACTGTCAGTTTGGGGAAAGCCTGACAGAGGCACTGAGGGACAAATTCGTGTGTGGATTGTCGAAAGAAGGAACACAAAAGCGGCTGCTTGAAGAGAATGATCTTACACTTGATAAGGCTGTCTCTATTGCAGCATCGCACGAAGCCGCAGCGAGAGGCACTGCGGAAATGCAGCTGAAGCCAGCGGTACTCAGCGTAGATCAAATGGCTTCGGGTACAACGAAATGTTATCGTTGTGGGAAGACAACACACGATCAGAACCAATGCTGGTTTAAAAACCAGGAATGTAGAAAATGTGGCAAGCTTGGTCACATAGCTAAAGTATGCCGGTCAGGAAAGAAGACCAGCAACAAAAAGTCACCGCAGGAAAAGTGCAGAAAGGTACATAAGGTGGCTGAGAAGAGTTCGGATGAACAGAATTCGGATTCAGACTCCAACAGCAAGGAACTGGGTAGTCTGAGAATTCACAATGTGAGTAAGGAAGCTGACCGACAAACTATCTGGGTCACACTGCAGATAGCAGGAGTCCAAATGAAGATAGAATTGGACACCGGATCGGCGTTGACGGTCATGAATAAGCAAGATTACAAAAGGTTATTCAAACATATTCCCCTACGGGATACGAAGATAGTATTGCAGACATACACGGGGCAATGAGTATACCCCATCGGAAAGATAAAAGTCAAGGTGAGACACAAGGGCAAAGAACACCAAGGAATGGACTTATATGTACTACCTGAGGGAGGTCCACCACTTCTGGGACGGGAGTGGATCAGGAAAATAAATATGGACTGGCACCCCCTAAAAGCAATGACGGTAGATTTCGGAAAAAGAAAAGATGTCAAACCTGAACGATTGTCCAGAGTACTGGATGAGGTCATATGCAGCAGTGACAGTGACAAAGCAGAGAGTGAGAACTCGGTGAAGACAATCAGCTCAGACTCTGGAACTGATGATGGTAAGACCAGCCCATGTGCAAAAGACAAGTCTAAAATGGACTTGCAGACTAATGATGGAAAAACGAAGGAGTGCATAAATGCTTCAGAAGAGAACAAAGTATCAGAACAGAATTCCACTGAACAACAACAACATAGTTTGACAGAGAATTCTGAGTCTGTCCAGTCTACAGACATGCACATTTCTGAGGAACACCGGGCTCGAACTCAACTCAATTTCAAACTACAACAGCAATTAGAACAAATGATTTGCCGTTTTGAGCAAGAGATGAATGCAAAGAAAAAGTTCTTTGACACAGAGTGGGAGAATCTGGAAAGACAGCAGAAGCAGCTGATTGAGAAAATGGAACAGGAACACACAAACCGTCTGCGCGATGAGGCCAAGCGAATCAAAGCTGAGCAAGAAAGGGAATATGTCAAATTCATCGATCAGTTGAAAGCTAAGAAGAAAGAGCACCCTTTTGTGAGCAGTGTCAGCAGTAATAAGCCACTCAGGGAATTGGTGGCAGAGGCAAAAACTGAAGATGCTGCAGAGATCAAGCTTGTTGCTGAAAGCGCTACTTCCAGAGCTTTGCTTCGAATTAAAGAATTGCCAGTTAAAATTGTGAAACCCTTAAGAGAGAAGATTGGCATAGAGAAACATCGTGTCATTTTCGAATGCAAGGTTTCCAGGCCAAATGCTGCTGTCAAGTGGTATTACAAAGACAAAGAGATTCATCCCAGTAATAAATATGAGATTGTGAGTGAAGATGTGTACAGGAAGCTCACTATTAATAATGTCGCTTGTGAAGATGAAGGCAACTACATGTGCGATGCCATAGATGACCAAAGCACAGCAAAGTTATATGTAGAAGAGCAATCAATTGCCATCATTAAACCCATATGTGATGTGGAAGTGACAGAGCCAAGTGACGCCATTCTTAAGTGTGAGCTTTCAGTTGCTGACGTGAAGCCTCCAAAATGGATACTAAATGGTGAAATTCTTCATGCTTCTGAAGATGCGGACATTGAGCATTGTGGCACTATTCATCGTCTCACTCTGAAAAAAACAACTTGTAAGATGACCGGCTTGCTGCAAGTTATTGCAGGGAAATCAAAATCTGAGGCAAGGCTGACTATTAAAGAGCCTCCGTCAAAGGTAGTCAAAGAACTACAGAGCATTACAGGGGAAGAGAAGCATTCTGCTACTTTGAGCTGTGAGTTTACACCTACTCCCAAGATGGTCAGATGGTACAAAGACCAGAGCTTAATCGAATCTTCTGACCGATACAAATTTAAACAAAATAAGAATGTGATAGAACTTACCATTACAAATCTCACACCCAAAGACTCTGGTGAATATAGCTGCAAATCAAGTAATGCACAGACCACAGCCACACTCACAGTTGAAGCTCCAAAAATAGAAATAATAAAACATTTGGAGGACGTAGATACTGAGGAGGACAGCAATCTAGTATATTCATGTGAGTTGTCCCATGATGATGAAGATGATGACTCATCTGAACCATTATCACCCCTACCAGGTCACGCACGTGGTCCCTCCGAACTGAGCCAAATCAGTCTGGAAGCAGAAAAACTTCCCAAGGTACTCGAGCCTTTAGAAGTCAGCAATGCTGGTTCTGAAGTTACGAAAGTTCAAGCTGTTAAGTCCAGTGAAGGACTATTAGATGAGTCACCCCAGCAACGAGAACCTACTACACCACCGAGAACTACTACAGCACCGAGGCGTTATCCGGACCGAGTCAGGAAGTGCAGGAGGCGCCTCCGCAGAGACTGAATCTGTGAACTGTTTTTACATGAAGTTGTGTATATATGTTATGATGTTATGTTTAATGGGGAACGTATATACTGTTAAGCTAAAAAGGGAGGATTGTAGTGTATGTAACCGTTCCACCTTTAAGAGAACTATTTTAGTAACCGTTCCACCTTTAAGAGAACTATTTTAAGAGTTGCACTACTTTATCTTGGCTGCTGTATACTGTAATACCGGCGGTGACCACACCGGTATATAAGTGCTGTGTAATGATTTATTGGGCAGTTCCGCCCTGACCTTCAACCAGTAAAGACCTGTTAAAGTTTACTCTTGTGGTCTGTGTAGTAATTCGCATTATAACACACAGACTTAACACACAGGAGTGTTAGCAAACAAAAGAACAAAATTTGACACCGAGCCATATAAGGAGATGTTAGGGCAGATGACCAAAAGCTTGGTCGAAGAGGTCGGTTTTAAGGAGCGTCTTAAAGAGAATTGCCGATGCTTAACCAATTTCTTTCCTCTGCACAATAGGGCCAGGTTTACTCACTTGTTATGCCAGTAAATCCAATTCCATTTATGGGATTTTGTGCCGGAGGTGACACTGGATGTATACCAAGTCCACCAAAGATGGGCAAGCACACTATAACAGGATGCAACCAACATCACATGGCACATTTACTGACAATTGTACCTCAGCTGCAAAAGGAACACGGGCATATGTTCTTGGCATCCAGTGTTGCTATCTGCCACAGAAGGGGGGTTAAATTTTAATGAGCCACTTTTGATCAATTGATCACCAACCGAGCCTTCGTCATACAAGAAACTTTAAAAGTAAAAGATTTTAAATACTTTTCAAATCTTTATTGGCCACGCTATGCTGCAGGAATTTCCCATCTGAGGTCGACACTACAGCAACACCAGAAGTAACCCCAGTGTCTGAGAATATTATTCTGAATCAAAATTACTCGTTTCCTGGAATGTGGGCATCGTTGGCAAGGCCAGCATTTATTGCCCATCCCTAACTGCCCTTGAGAAGGTGGTGGTGAGCCGCCTTCTTGAACCGCTGCAGTCCCGTGTGGTGAAGGTACTCCCACAGTGCTGTTAGGGAGGGAGTTCCAGGATTTGGACCCAGCGACGATGAAGGAATGGCCGATATATTTCTGCCAAATCCCCAACACTCGCCCAACAACTATGCCCATCTACTAAAAGTCACATCCACATCTCACACCTTGCAGACATTAACGGCTATACAACTATGGTAGGCACATCTGCCAAACACACGGCTACACACTTGTAAAGTCTGTGGGTTGTATAGCGAAGTAATACACAGACTACAAGAGTAACTTTAACAGGACTTTACTATTCGAAGGTCAGGGCGAATCTGCCCAATAAATCCTGACACAGCACTTATATACCGGTGTGGTCACCGTCGGTATTACAGTATACAGCAGCCAAGACAAAGTAGTGCCACACACAAAATAGTTCTCTTAAAGGTGGACGGTTACATACAGTAGTTCTCTTAAAGGTAGAATAGTTACATACACTACAATCCTCCCTTTTTAGCTTACAACATACTTATTCCCCATTAACATAACATCATAACATATATACAACTTTATGCAAAACAGTTCACAGATTCAGTCTCTCTGGAGGTTTCCTGACTCTATCCGGATAACGCCTTGGTGGTGTAGTAGTTTTCGGCGGGGTAGTAGGTTCTTCTGGCAAGGTCGATTCGGCTTGAAGGGCAGTGTCAGGTTCATCTGATTCCAGTATTACCAGATCGGAGGTAGGTGCTCTGGGTATCTCTGCTTCAACATTAGCCATGTAAGGTTGTGGAGTAGGTTGGCTCTTTGTGGATGACCCTATGATCTGGTCAACATGGCGCCTTATTATGCTGTCACCAATGTCCACGGTATACAGCAGCGGCCCTAGTCTTTTTACAATAGTTCCAGGCTGCCATTTCTTGGTACGGTAGTCCCGGGCCAAAACTTGTTGACCTATCTGAAAAGATCTAGTTGGCCTTTCATTCATGCCCTGGAATTGCCGGTTCTCTACGTCCTTTCTGACGTTTGGCTTAATCAAATCCAGCCGGCATCTTAGTCTTCTATTGAAAAACATCATGGCGGGAGTTTGATTTGTGACCGCATGTGTGGCATTCCTGTACGCCAACAAGAAGCTATCTACCTTATGTTGTAAGTTGATGTTTTCATTACCCATGGCCTTTATGGCCTTCTTGAAGGTCTGGACAAACCTTTCAGCTAATCCATTGGTGGCGGGATGGTATGGGGCTGACGTGTAGTGCTTGACCCCATTGCTTTTTAAGAACTTCCTGAATTCTTCGGACACAAATTGCGGTCCATTATCAGAACAGACCTGTTCCGGCAGTCCATTCCTGGCAAACATGGTCCTTAATACTGTGATGGTTTTTTCCGTGGTGGTGGAGGACATCTTTATTACCTCCGGCCACTTGGAGTGTGCATCCACCGCTATTAGAAACATTGAGTCCATAAATGGACCAGCAAAGTCGATGTGTACCCTTTGCCAAGGAGATGAGGGCCACTCCCATGGATGCAGAGGAGCTTGTGGTGGCGCGTTTTGGACCTTCTGGCATCCTAGACAGCTCTTGGTTATTTCTTCGATGTCTCCATCAATACCTGGCCACCACACAAACGCTCTTGCTAGGTTCTTCATTTTCACTCCACCCAGATGCCCCTCATGAAGCTCCTTTAGCACCTTATGCTGAAGTTTGGGTGGAATCACCACTCTCGATCCACACATCAAGGTTCCTCGGCACACTGACAGCTGTTCTTTTCTTTGCGAAAATGCTGGCAGCGTTGGTTCGCCATGTGTTGGCCATCCCTCCACTGTTAAATCGTAGACTCGTGAGAGAGTCGGGTCATTTCTTGTTTCATTCTCGATCATCGAATTTGTTACTGGTAGACATTCTACTATGGATGAGTGGAACATCTCTACCGGGTCCACTGTAGCCGCCTCTTCTACTACCGGCAACGGTAGGCGCGATAACCCATCAGCATTTCCATGCTGTTTGGAGCTTTTGTATTCAATGTCGTATTGGTGTGCCCCAAGTAACACGGACCACCTCTGTAACCTTTGCGCTGTCATAGTGGAAACGGCCTTGTTAGGGTTGAATATGGACACCAACGGCTGGTGGTCTGTCAGTAACGTGAACTCCTTGCCCTGCAGGTAATGATTGAATTTCTTTACTCCCCACACAAGGCTGAGGGCCTCCCTATCTATCTGAGCGTAATTTCGCTCAGCAGAGGTCAATGATCGGGACGCAAATGCTACTGGCCTTTCCGAGCCATTTGGTAACTTGTGTGAAAGTACTGCTCCAATTCCATAAGGGGAAGCATCACAAGCTAGACGAAGAGGTAACGTTGGGTTGAAATGAGCCAACACTTCCTCAGAAGCAATCAACGCCTTGCTTCTGCGAAAGGCCTTTTTACAGTCCTCGCTCCACTTCCATGGCACTTCTTTCCGCAACAGAGCATTCAGCGGATGCAGCACCGTGGATAGATTTGGCAGAAACTTGTGATAATAATTAATCAACCCCAGAAACGATCTCAACTGTGATACGTTTTCCGGAGCGGGGGCCTTCACGACAGCTTCTATCTTGTCAGGCGACTTGTGCAGCCCCTCTTGGTCAATGACATGACCGCAGTACGAGATCCGTTTCTGGAAGAACTCACATTTCTGGCGATTAACTCGAAGGCCATATTCCTTCAACCTGGTGAGCACCAGTTTCAAATTTGTGAGGTGTTCCTCCTCGTCTTCTCCCGTAATCAGGATATCGTCCAAGTAACACTGCGTGCTTGGAACACCTTGTAAGACCTGCTCCATTGCCCTCTGCCAAATTGCTGGAGCCGAAGCTACTCCAAAAACCAGTCTATTATAACGATACAAGCCTCTGTGCGTGTTGATTGTGAGATACTGGCGCGACTCTTCCTCGACTTCCATTTGTAAGTATGCCTGTGCCAGGTCTATCTTGGTGAAGTGTTGCCCGCCAGACAATGAAGCAAAGATATCCTCAATCCGCGGAAGCGGGTATTGTACCGTGTGAAGCACCGGGTTAACTGTGATCTTGAAGTCTCCGCAGATGCGGACCTTTCCCAGTCCCCCTGGCTTGTTACTTGATGAAGACTTCATGACAGGAACAATGGGCGTGGCCCACTCACTCCAGTCCACCTTAGACAGTAGCCCTGAACGTTCAAGCTCTTCCAGTTCTGCCTCCACAGCAGGTCGTATCGCATAAGGTACCGATCTGGCTTTGAAAAATTTTGGGCTTGCATGTTCTGCAATCTTGATTTTTGCTTTAATTCCTCTCAGTGTCCCCAGTCCTTGCTGGAATACCTCTTTAGCTTCGTCCAATATTCTGGACAACCGTTCAGGTTTGACCTCTTCCTTTCCGGAATCTACCGTCATTGTGTTTAGTGAATGCCAGTCTATCTTTATTTTCCTGATCCACTCCCGTCCCAGGAGTGGTGGACCTCCCTCGGGCAGCACATACATGTCCATCCTTTGGTGATCTTTGTCTTTGTATCTCACCTTGACTTCTATCTTTCCGATGGGGTATACTTTGTGCCCCGTGTATGTCTGCAATACTATCTCCGTATCCCGTAGGGGAATATGTTTGAATAACTTTTTGTAATCATGCTTATTCATGACCGTCAACGCCGATCCGGTGTCCACTTCCATCTTCACTTGGACTTTTGCAATCTGTAGTGTGATCCAGATAGTTTGTCGGTCAGCTTCTTTACTCACATTGTGAATCCTCAGACTACCCATTTCCTTGCTGTTGGAGTCTGAGTCCGAATTCTGTTCATCTGGACTCTTCCCAGTCACCTCATGTACCTTTCTGTACTTCTTCTGCGGTGACTTATTATTGTTGGTCTTCTTTCCTGGCCGGCATACCTTAGCTATGTGGCCAAGCTTGCCACATTTCCTACATTCCTGGTTTTTAACCCAGCATTGGTTCTGGTCGTGTGTTGTCTTCCCACAACCATAACATTCCGTTGTACCCGAAGTCATTTGATCCACACTGAGTACCACTGTCTTCCGCTGCATTTCCGCCATGCCTCTCACTGCGGCTTCGTGCGACGCTGCAATAAGGACAGCCTTATCAAGTGTAAGATCGTTCTCTTCGAGTAGTCGTTTTTGTGTTCCTTCCTTCGACATCCCGCACACGAACTTGTCTCTCAGTGCCTCTGTCAGATTTACCCCAAACTGGCAGTATTTTGCTAGCCTACGCAGTTCAACCAGGTACTCCGCATTGCTTTCCTCTTTTCGTTGCGTTCTCATGTAAAATTTAGATCGTTCCGCTAACATCAGCGGTGCGGGGTTAAAATGATCCTTCAGGACAGCAACAATATTAGCGAAAGACTGATCCGCCGGTTTAGCTGGTGATAGAAGATGCTTCAATAACCCGTATGTCCTCGCACCCATTGAGTTTAGTAAGGTTAGAGCTTTTTCATAATTTGCTATCTTATTGGCCGTACAATATATCTCGATGCGTTCTACATACGTGGGCCAATCTTCCACCTTGGCATCGAACCCGTTGATGTTACTACGCTTAGGCATCTTCACACTCTTCCTGAGAACAACAACAATATTCTTTAACTTTTTTTTTCAAGATGGCGGTTTCCCGCGCTTATCTTCTTCCCCCGCCCACTTTCAAATGGCGGTTCCCGCTTCTGTCTTCTTCCCCGCCTGCTGGCGGCTTCCCGCGTTTCTTCCCCTGGCGGGAGGGGTAAGCTTTTCCTCGGGTGACGGCTGCTGGCTTTCGGGGTTCGCAGCCTGTGCGTCGGCTTCAGCGCATTCCCTTCTCTCGGCAGGGCAACCGGCGCTAGGTACAACCCGTTGGCGGCGAACAGTTTCAGCCGCTGGGCTGGATCTCGCTCAGCCTTCCTTGCTCGGGCTCTGTCTCTCCCGCTCGCTCGGGCTCCCAATCGCGCCTCCAGCCCTCTCGCAGTCCGGTGCTTCCCTCCCCGGCTGTGGCTAAGTTCTCCGTGGTTTATTTATTTTATATCTTCCCGCGCCTTACGATCCCGGTCGCCGCGCTTCGTGGCCTCGGTCGCTGCCCGGCCTTTTTCGCCGGTCACGGTCTAGCTGTCTCACGACGCCGTTGCGTCTCCCAGCCCACTTGTACCGCGGCTTCCGTGCTCCACGCTGCCCCCGTCTCAGCGCCTCTGGGCCCGACTTCTGTCTGGCTCCTTTCCCCCCCGACCGTGGTCGAGTTCACCACCCTTCTCCTCCGTTTATTTTTTTTATTTTCCCTTTACTCACAGTCACCGTGGCCGACTTGCTTCTCGTGCTGCTCGGCTCACTCACCACCGTGGCAGAAGGGACAATCAGTGCCTGTTGCTGATGGAAGGCTTCGTGTCTGAATCTTCCTTCTTTCTTGCTCTGCAGACTCGAGTTTTCTCTCAGCAGAACGACGAGGGCGGGTGCCTCTTTTCGACGCGCGTTAACTGCTTCGGCAGTATTGTTGCCGCAGGGTAAGATCGAACTCGTCGCCACTGTAAAGTCTGTGGGTTGTATAGCGAAGTAATACACAGACTACAAGAGTAACTTTAACAGGACTTTACTATTCGAAGGTCAGGGCGAATCTGCCCAATAAATCCTGACACAGCACTTATATACCGGTGTGGTCACCGTCGGTATTACAGTATACAGCAGCCAAGACAAAGTAGTGCCACACACAAAATAGTTCTCTTAAAGGTGGACGGTTACATACAGTAGTTCTCTTAAAGGTAGAATAGTTACATACACTACAACACTCACTCACACGCTTTCCTTTTTCTTGCAGGCCAAGCTTGCTCATAACAGGAGGGAGCAGCTATGCACGGGAGGAGGTCAGCCGGAGCTGCACCCCCTCACACAGCTGGGGGAACGAGTGCACAGAATCATCGCGAGCCATGTGGCGGGCGCTGTGGCAGTCGGAGAGGTCGACCCCCTCGGGGACAGCAACGGTATGTTCATCGCCTTTCCCTCCTCTCTCATACCACTTCCCCCTCACAACACGAGCCCTTCCCACTTTCCATCTAAGTATACTGTCTCCATTCCTTGCCCCCTTCCTGCACCTTTCTCCTCACGTTAAACCCACTCTTGTGCCTTCCTGCTTTCAGATAGTGAGCCACCATCTGAACAGCCTGTCCTTCAGCCTCCCAGTGGCAGCGACGCGGGAGAGGAGGAGGAACACCAAGCCGAAACCTCACCGCCTGCGTCTCCCGAGGGTGACACATCGGATACTGGGGCCACGCGGTCACTGGAGGGGAGCAGAGGAAATGGCTCTGATGTGGGTGAAGCTCCGGGACCCAGCGCGCTGCAGCAAGGGAAACTCGGGAGCCATCTCCCCAGAGGGTGAGTGCACGCACGAGTTCTGCTGCACAGGACTTGGATGAGGACCTCGATGTCACGGCGATGAACACACAGGCGATGAGCATGCATACTGAACTTATGGGTGCAATGGCAAGGGTGCCCGAGAGCATGGATGCACTGGCTAGGAGCATGGAGGAGTCCGCCGCCAACATTGCTGCCATCTGTGTGCAAACTCTCGAGCCCATCCTTGCCTCTTTGAAGAGGATGGTTGATTTGCAGGGAGATCGTGGGGACCCAGACCCCATGCCACGTGCAATGGGTGAGGTGGCAGCATCTATTGCAGCACAGGCCGAGGCAACGCAACGGCTTAGTGTTGTAATGGAGTCATTGGTTGGTGCCATCCAATCTCAGACTGCTCTGATGCAGACTCAGGTTGATGCCACGCAAGCGCTGACTGCTGCCATCATCGCTGGGTTGCTCACCATCCACCGGGGATCTGACGGTGCTGCAGCAGGCCAGCAATCTGTGCTTGAGCAGATTGCTCTGGATGCTGAGGTTCTGCCCCGGGGGAGTGGCATTGTGTCGGTTGAGGAGGAAGGTGCTTTTCTTTCTCAGGATGACAGCATTCCTGCTCCCACCACTGCCACTCCCCCATTGTAAGGGGTGGTGAGCGTCACCTCTGACTCCCTGAGCGGTTCGAATCGCTCCCACTCCTTTGGTTATAGACTTTGTGTAATGTATGTACCTTTAAGGGGAGAACTACTTTTTACAGCTCCTGTATACTGTAGTACCGGCAGTGACCACACCTGTATATAAACCCTGAGTAGTGATCTGTACACTTAGTTCTAGAGTAACCCTCATTCAGCAAACACCTGTTGAATCGTTCCCTGCAGCCTGTTGTCTGATTATTGAAGGACACAACATTAAGATACACGGATCTAACATTGGCGATGTGGCAGATTCAAACCTACCTGCAACTCTGCAGATTTGCTCCTGGAGAACAGTGGAAGAAGGTCGAGTCCAGAAGCACGGGCGTCGACCACGGGCAACCGCCCAGTCATCCAGCGGAGATTTGAGCATCACAGGGGAGGCTGTCGAGAGCCAGGCTTGGCTTTCCAGTCACGGTGGTCCAGCGAAACGGGCTGGCAACAGGTACTGCGCAGACCCTTCCCGGACAGCGATGGGCTAGAGCCCCACCGAGCGGCACAGAAAAAGGCCGAGCAGCATCGACGGGGGAGAGAGAGAGGTAGAGCGCACAGGGCGCAGCCGGTGTTCAGGACCAAGCGGCGTCAACAGGGGAGAGAGACGAGAGAGAGCAGAGCGCAGCTGGTGTTCAAGGGCCGAGCAGCGTCAACGGGGGAGAGAGGCGCGCAGGAAAACGCGAGGCGCTGCCATTGCCACGAGGACCGCAGAGAGTGGCGTTGGCAGCAGCGCAGGAGCAGCGCACGAAACCCACAGGGCACCGCCATTTGCCACGAGGACCGCCGAGAGCGGCGTTGGCAGCAGCGCGGGAGACGCCATTTTAAGCCGCAGCGGGGAAGAAAGGGAAGCGCGGGAGACGCCATTTTAAGCTGCAGCGGGGAATAAAGGAAAGCGCGGGAGACGCCATTTTAAGCCAGTCTAACCACACCCAAAAATGCTGAAGAGTGGCAGTATCACAGCGTTCGACAATGAAGTCGAAGATTGGACGACATATGTCGAACGCATAGAAGTATACTGCAAGGCAAATGAAGTGCCAGATGACAAGAAAGCGCTGGTATTGTTGAATTCAATGGGTGCCAAAACGTATGGCTTACTACGAAATCTAGTAACCCCAGAGAAGCCAGTAGAAAAGGATTTTGAAAACATAGTGTCAATCCTACAGGACCACTTAAACCCCACACCGCTGCTGATAGCAGAAAGATTTAAGTTTCACAAAAGGAACCAGCATAAAGATGAAAGTAATGCTGAGTATTTAACGGAACTGCGCAAGCTATCGAAACACTGCCAGTTTGGAACGGGACTAGCAGATACTTTAAGGGATAAGTTTGTGTGTGGGCTTCAAAGTGAAGGAACCCAGAAACAGCTTCTATCCGAAAATGATCTTACGCTGGACAAGGCTTTCAGCATTGCAGTATCACACGAAGCAGCTGCACGGGGCGCTGCAGAGATACAATGGAGGCCACAAGAATATGGCACAAATGAAATGTCATACGGAACAGTGAAGTGCTATCGCTGCGGCAGAACAACACACGACCATAATGATTGCTGGTTCAAGGACAAAGTGTGCAGACAGTGTGGAAAAGTAGGACACATAGCAAGAGTCTGCAGGTCGGGAAAGAAAACCAGCAGCAAGAAATCTCCACAGGAGAAGTACAAGAAGGTACATAAGGTGACGGAGAGTAGTTCAGACGAATAGAAGAGTGATACAGACTTCGGAAGCAAGGAGCTGGGTTGTCTGAAACTACATAATGTGATCAAAACGGAGGATCACCAAACTATCTGGGTCACGCTCAAGATAGCAGGAGTCCAAGTGAAAATGGAATTGGACACAGGATCAGCCCTAACAGTCATAAACCGAAGGGACTACAAGCGGCTATTCTCACATATACCCTTGAGAGATACAAAGATTGTCTTGAAGACGTACACGGGGCAAAAAGTCTACCCCAAAGGAAAAATAAGGGTGAACATTATATATAACGGCAAGGAAACACCAAAAATGGACCTATATGTATTGCCAGATGGAGGACCACCACTACTAGGACGTGAATGGATCCGGAAGATACAGCTAGATTGGCATTCCATACAGGCACTGACTGTGGCTGACAAAAAGGATGATGACGTCACACCTGGGCGACTGTCAAAGAGCCTAACTGACACGAAAGAAGTGTTCCAGCAAGGACTCGGAAAACTAAAAGGCATGACAGCGATGATTAAAATTGAAGAAAACGCAAGCCCAAATTTTTTTAAGGCCAGACCGGTACCTTATGCGATCCGCCCAGCCGTCGAAGCAGAGCTGGAGAGTCTGGAACGTTCAGGTGTACTGTCCAAGGTAGACTGGAGCGAGTGGGCTACACCCATAGTCCCTGTGATGAAAAAGTCATTGAGCAGCATGCCTGGGGAACCAAGGAAGGTTCGCATCTGTGGGGACTTTAAGGTAACAGTGAACCCGGTCCTTCACATCGTACAATATCCACTTCCACGGATTGAAGATATTTTCGCCTCGCTATCTGGAGGGAAACGCTTCACTAAGATTGATCTGGCCCAGGCGTATCTGCAAATGGAGGTAGAAGAAGCATCAAAAAGTACCTCACAATCAACACCCATAAAGGTCTCTACCAATACAACCGGCTGGTATTCGGGGTAGCATCAGCTCCGGCTATTTGGCAGAGGGCAATGGAACAAGTCCTGCAAGGGATCCCAGGGACACAGTGTTATTTGGACGACATCCTGGTCACGGGCGAAAATGACAGTGATCACCTTGCCAACCTGGAGCAGGTGCTCACTAGATTGCAGGAATATGGGCTCCGAGCTAACCGCCCCAAATGCGAGTTTTTTAGAAAACAGATCTCGTATTGTGGCCACGTTATCAATAAAGAGGGGTTACATAAGTCCCCAGAGAAGATTGAGGCAGTAGTCAAGGCTCCAGCACCGGAAAATGTGTCACAACTGAGGTCGTTCCTCGGGCTGGTAAACTACTACCATAAGTTCTTGCCAAATTTGTCTACAATACTACACCCACTGAACACCCTACTGCAAACTGGGGTGCCATGGAAGTGGAGTGACGAATGTAGACGAGCTTTCCAGAAGAGCAAAACACTAATCACATCGAAAGAGGTATTGGCCCATTACAACCCGGCATTACCAATTCGGTTGGCATGTGATGCGTCAGCCTACGGCATTGGAGCGGTGCTGTCGCACAAATTCTCGGATGGCTCAGAGAGGCCAATAGCCTTTGCGTCACAATCACTAACCTCAGCCGAGCGTAACTACGCCCAGATTGACAGGGAGGCCCTCAGCCTAGTGTGGGGAGTGAAAAAGTTCAATCACTATCTGCACGGGCAGAAGTTCACCTTGCTGACTGACCACCAACCACTTGTCTCCATCTTTAATCCAAAGAAGGGCGTTCCGGTGATGGCTGCGCAACGGTTACAAAGATGGTCCCTTTTTCTAGGGGCGCACCAATATCAAATCGAGTATAAGGGCACGAAACAGCATGGAAACACTGATGGGCTATCACGCCTGCCACTGCCTACTGCGGAGGAAGCACCAGCAGTGGATCCTGTCGAAATATTTCATTCGACTATAATTGAATGCTTGCCAGTAACTAACGCTGGTATAGAGAAGGAGACCCGAAATGACCCGACACTGTCTCGGGTATATGATTTGATGGTGAAGGGATGGCCAGCACATGGCGACTCACTGTTGCCAGCATTCTCATCCAGAAGAGAACAGCTGTCAGTATGCCAGGGGACCTTGATGTGTGGATCCCGAGTGGTAATTCCACCCAAGTTAAGGGAGAGAGTGCTCAATGAGCTTCACGAAGGTCATCTGGGAGGGGTGAAAATGAAAAGCCTTGCTAGGGCTTATGTGTGGTGTCCGGGGATCGATCAGCAAATCGAGGACCTGACAAAGACCTGCTCAGGATGCCAGTAGGTCCAAAATGCACCACCACATGCCCCTCTACACCCATGGGAGTGGCCCTCATCTCCATGGCAACGGGTGCATATTGATTTTGCTGGTCCATTCATGGACTCAATGTTTTTAATAGCCGTGGATGCGCATTCGAAATGGCCTGAGGTGATCAAAATGTCCTCCACCACCACGGAGAAAACTATTGCAGTCCTACGGACCATTTTTGCCAGGAACGGCTTGCCAGAGCAGATTTGCTCTGATAATGGACCACAGTTTGTGTCCGAAGAGTTTCGAAGATTTATGAAAAGGAATGGGGTAAGGCATTACACATCCGCCCCGTATCATCCAGCCACAAATGGATTGGCTGAGAGGTTCGTACAAACCTTTAAGAAGGCAATAAAAGCTATGTACAATGACAACATTCCGCTGCAGCACAAGGTGGACAATTTCCTGTTCGCCTACCGGAATGCGACACATGCAGTCACCAACCAGGCCCCAGCCATGATGTTCTTTAACCGAAGGTTAAGATCTCGCCTGGATTTGCTCAGACCAAACGTATGAAGAGATGTTGAGAGTAAGCAATTCCAGCACATCCATGAGAAGCCAACAAGGAGCTTCAATGTAGGGCAACCAATCTTGGCCCGCGACTACCGAACAGAAATATGGCAGCCAGGAACGATATGCACACGGCAGGGCCCACTAATGTACACAGTGGACGTTGGGGAGAGCATCGTGAGACGCCATGCTGACCAGATCCTAGAGTCACAGGAACAAGTCAACCCCATGCCTCGCCCATACGTACCTGGTGATGAACCCGACGTACAGGTAGCATCTACCCCAGAAACAGTAGCATCGGAAGCTGATGAACCAACCGACGACAGGGGGCCAGAATCGCCTCCGCACCAAGAGCAAGACACTCGGGAAAGGCGCTATCCAGAAAGGATCAGGAAGCCTCCCCAAAGACTGAATTTATAAATAGACTATTTTCAGCTAATGTTGCATGTTAAAAGTGTTAATTGTAATTAGTTTGATATTTAATTGTTAAATGAGTGTTATGGTACTGTTAATCTAAAAGGGGAGGAATTGTAATGTATGTACCTTTAAGGGGAGAACTACTTTTTACAGCTCCTGTATACTGTAGTACCGGCAGTGACCACACCTGTATATAAACCCTGAGTAGTGATCTGTATAGTTAGTTCTAGAGTAACCCTCATTCAGGAAACACCTGTTGAATCGTTCCCTGCAGCCTGTTGTCTGATTATTGAAGGAAGCAACATTAAGATACACGGATCTAACACTTTGGACTTATTTGGGGGTTGTAATGAAATTGCAACAGACACCTGGATTGGTCAAAAGAATTGAGATCTTTATTTTGAGATAGGAAAATATACAATACAATAAAACTTATACTCTAAAAGGGTGGGGAACACTCGGAATATGCGAGGGAGAATTATAATAGACAAAATCCCTTACCCTCCCAACCCCACTATCCTAACTAGGTTGAAATCCAGAGGACCAGGAAATGCTCACCAAACGACTTTCTTGACAGATTGTAGAGGTTCGCGATTTCGGGGTTCTCCTTAGTTGTGGCGGTTGGGGCCTGCCGTACCCTGGACATGGTAGAAGACTGCACCTGCATTGGGTCTTCAGTTTGGGTTTGTCCGCTGATGCGGTTAGCTGCGTCGTTGGATGTATCGGGTAAGCACCCAATTTTCCTTGCTTAAGTAAAGTTTTTAGGGTCTTTTGCATCAAATCTTACCCAGGGGTAAGTCAGACTAGCCTGTAGAGTGGAAACAAGTTTTGATTTTCGAATTTTCGGTGGTTGGTTTCTTGTTGGTTGCGGTGGCCCACTATTACCTGGTTGGTGGTAATATTGGTAGTTGTTGGTTTCTTGAAGCCTTTGGTTGCCGCGACTTTCCTTTTTCTTCTGTTTCTTCTTCTTTCTTCAAGTCTCCGGTTCTCCCGTGCTATCGCAACGGTGATGTTGGTCTCTCCTGTACTGAACGTGAACGTGCTGCCTGTACTGAACGCGTGCTCTGATCTTACTGTTTCACTGAACAAGCAGGCCTCAATTATACTGCTTTGAGGCCTGGCTTATCTGACCGCCAAATCTCGGGTTCTTTTGTCAAGTTTTGGTGGGCTCGTTATTTTTAATGTATTTTTAAATCTTTAACGAACTTCGGGGATGGTCCATCTAAATTTAACGAGCTTCGGGGATGGTCCATCTATTCTTAATTGGCCTTTAACTGGTTTCGGGTTTGCCTTGAAACCAGTTTAAAATGTGTAAAACGTTCTGGAAATCTCTCTGATTGGTTTTGAACTGCTGTTTGATTGTTGTTCCCTGCTGGGCCATGTTCTTTCTTTGTTGACTGTTGGCCTGTATTGTTTTATTTATGTTCTTGGTGGCGCTGTGAGTTTCGGCGGGAACAGGTTTTTATTGTCTTTATGTAAAGGTTGGGGTGGCCCAGAACATTCCCAGACGGCCCAATACTCAAAGGGCTAGATTTTTGGGGAGCCGTCAGGCGGGGTTTCAGGCGTGTGGGGGGGGGAAATCCCGAATTTGGGGGTCCCGCCCCGCACTGGGACCCGCCAAAACCAGGTGGGAAGGGATTAGTGCCAATTAACTGCCTGTTAACAGGCAGTTTTTAGCCTAATCCCTATTTTGAGGGGTTTCGTGTGGGTTTCCCGACAGCTCCAAACCACGCCAGGTAGAGCAGGCGGGCCGTCGGGTTGAAGGAGTTGGAGGGGTCGCGATGTCGGCGCTCAGGTGATTGATGGGTGCATGAGTGTAAAGGTAAGTGTGTTTGGTGTGTCTAAAGTGTGTAAAGAACTTTTACTTACCTGTACTTACCTTCACAGCCTTTCTTCCTGTAGCCGTCGGGAGCGCATCACTCAGCCGGAACTGAAAGCTGAACGGCTACGATCGGTGAAAAGTGACAGCCTTCAGCTTTGAGTGTCGGTGAGAGTTCTAACTGAGTCTGTGCAGAATGACTCAGCTTAGAACTCAGAGTGTCAGTGTTTGACAGCTTCAAACAGCTGTGAAATACTGATATTTCATCTGTCAAGCACTCTTGACAGATGAAATTTCAGTCTGTGACGTCACCTGTTGCCGGGTGGCCCTTAATTGGCCTGCTGAGCCCGCTGGGCGGGCTTAACAAGGTCAATCAAGGGAAAATCGCGCGGATTGGCCGGACGTCGAAGTAGGCGGGTCAAAAACCCGAAAGGGGAAGTCCCGCCTTCTTCCCGACAGGTTCGGCAAAATCTATCCCAAACTGTCTGTGTTTCAGGGGCCCATCCCACCTCCCCTTTGTCACAGTTTTTCACAGGCCTGAACATGCATTTTAAAACTAGCCAAATTTTCCTGGGGTTTTGAATTTTAAGCCCCTTTGGCCCAATATTAATTCAAACAGTCCAATATCTCTTCTTTTCTTTACTTTGGGGGAATCTGTGTAATTTTGCGAGCCTTACACCATTGCCCTTGTCACAGCCTGTAACCCAGCCAGCCCAGACTGCTGCCGCCCATGCTGAGCTGGTGCAGTCTGCAGCCAGGCCCTCCAGGCCCACAGCTGGTCGAGGCCGTCCTGCAAGGCCATCTGCAGTCTCTGGCTCCCAGACTCAGCAGCCTTCCACCAGCCTTGCTGCAGCCACTGGGGCCACATTACCGGGGAGCAGTAGCATTGGGAGGGGGGAAGTGCAAAGGGGAGGAAGATCATTGGGGAAGGCCCACTATCTAACATTTTTAGAGCAAATGGGGGGAGTATGTGTACCAAAGTTGATGGGCTGGATTTTAATTCTGGAGGCGTGTAGAAGGCAAGACTACAACTTTCGGGGTTGTAGTCCCGCCTCCATCGAGATGCGGCCAACCCACGCGATTTTCACTTGATTGACCTTGTTGAGCCCACCCAGCGGGCTCAGCAGGCCAATTAAGGGCCACCCAGCAACAGGTGACATCACAGATTGACATTTCATCTGTCAAGAGCTTTTGACAGATGAAATATCGGCGTTTCACAGCTCTTTGAAGCTGTCAAACACTGACAATCTGTACACTAAGTTAATTCCTTCCTCTCAGGCTGATTTAGAGATCTCTCCAGAACAGAAAGCTGAATGCTGCAGATTTTGTCAGCTCGCGGCCATTCTGCTTTCTGTGCCGGTGAGATGAGGGACTCCTGAGACCTGAAGGAAGTCTGTAAATGTAAGTAAAACTTCTTTAAACACTTTACACACACCAAACACACTTACCTCTTCACCCATGCGCCCATCACTCACCTGAACACCGGACATCTCGAACCCTCCAAGTCCTTCAGCCCGACGGCTCGCCTCGCTAACTTGGCGTGGTTTGCAGCCATCGGGAATCCCACACTTCAACATTAAAAATAGGGATTAGGCTAAAAACTGCCTGTTAACGGGCAGTTAATTGGCACTAATCCCCTTCCCGCCTCGGGGAGGCGGGTCCTGTTGTGTATGTAATATGTGTGCTACTTTGAACCTATGGACAGGACTGCACTACTTGTTGGGCGTAGTGATACGCAGTACCACTCCTGGCCATAGGGGTATAAATAGTACTGTGGGTACTGATCTCCCCTCAGTTCCCGCCTGTGGGCATGAAGTAAAGACCTACGTGTAGTCCCTACCTCCAACCAGTAAAGACCTGTTTTATTGTTACTGATTAAGTCTGAGTATTAATTACTTGAACAACTCACAGATTTAACACTGGCGACGAGTCTGATTCGGACCCTACGGCAGTCACTCCACGGCAGCTTCGTCCACAGCCAGGACGTTGCAGAGAGGTTTCCACCCTCTCCACCCCACTGGAAGACATCCTGACCTCGGAGCCTCCATCGGCGACCGTCAGCTTCTTCTCCAGCTTGGTGGTGGGTAAGCCGTTGTCTGAGCCGGGCAGCGACGCGACAGGCAGTCGACCGCGTTGGCCGCACGAACGGGGCTGGGGGAGCTGGAGGAATAGGGCGCGAGAGCCGCTTCGAGCGGGAGGCGTTTCAACAGAGCGATCGCATCTCCTGATAAGAGCCGAGAGCCGCTTCGCGATCCAGCAATCGCATCCGCTGATAAGGGCCGCACTCGGGCGATCGCGGCGAAGATAAGGGCCGCACTCGGGGGCTGAAGGGAGACGGCGTTGGGGGACGGGTGAAGACCGCCAAGCGCGGGAAAACCGCCATTTTGTGGGCGGAGGACGACGGCAAGAGCGGGAAGCCGCCATCTTGGATAGCAGTAAAAAAAAAAAAATCTGAGAAATTGCAAATCTATAATGCCTAAACACGGGAATATTAGCACCTTTGATAGTGACCTCGAAGATTGGGCCATATATGTTGAAAGAGTAAAAAATTATTGTAAGGCCAATAAAATTCGTGACCAAGATAAAGCTCTAACATTATTAAATTTAATGGGTGCGAAGACATACGGGCAATTGAAACACCTGTTATCACCAGATGAACCGGCGGATAAGACGTTCGATGAGATTGTTACTGTCCTGAAAGATCATCTAAACCCCACGCCGCTGATGCTAGCGGAACGATTTAGATTTTACGACAGAAGGCAGCTACAGCATGAAAGCAATGCTGATTATTTGCTGGGATTGCGTAAATTAGCGAAATATTGCCAGTTTGGAACGGGACTGACAGAGGCACTTCGAGACAAATTTGTGTGTGGTTTATTTAAACAGGATACACAAAAGCGACTGCTCGAGGAGAATGAGCTGACGCTTGAGAAGGCGGTCACTATGGCAGCTGCACACGAAGCCGCAGCGAGAGGCACGGCAGTAATGCAGCTACGGTCACCGGAGCTCAGTGCACACAAATTGGGTGTGAGTTCTGGCAAATGTTATCGTTGTGGAAAGACAACGCATGATCAGAACCAGTGTTGGTTTAAAAACCAAGAATGTAGAACTTGTGGTAGGCTTGGACATATAGCTAGAGTATGCAGGTCAGCGAAGAAGACCAGCAACAAGAAGTCACCGCAAGGAAAATACGCAAAGGTACACAAGGTGACCAAACAGGAGTCCGATTCAGACGCTAGCAGTAATGAACTGGCTAGCTTAAGAGTACTCAACGCTGGTAAGGGTGCAGACCTCCAGACAATTTGGGTCACTCTTCAGATAGAAGGAGTCCAAGTAAAACTGGAATTGGACACTGGATCGGCATTGACGGTCATAAATAAGAAAGATTACGGAAAGTTATTCCAACATATTCCCCTACAGGATACGGGGATTATATTGGAAACATACACGGGGCAAAGAGTGTACCCCATCGGGAAAATAGAGGTTGCAGTGGTCCACAAGGGCGTAGACAGTCAAATAATGGACTTATATGTGATATCTGAAGGAGGTCCTCCACTACTAGGACGGGAGTGGATTAGGAAAATGAATATGGACTGGCATTTCCTACAAACAATAACGAGTGAGAACTCGGTGAAGATAGTCGGCCCAGACTCTGGAACGGATGATGGTAAGCCCAACTCAGGTGCAAAAGACAAAGTTTCAGCACAGAATTCCACTGAGCAACAACAACATAGTTTAACTGTGGATTCTGAGTCTGGCAAGTCTACTGATGTGCCCATTTCTGAGGGACACCGGGCTCGAACTCAACTCCATTTCAAACTACAACAGCAATTAGAACAAATGCTTCGCCGTTGTGAGCAAGAGTTGAATGCAACGAAAGAGTTCTTTGATATAGAGTTGGAGAATCTGGAAAGACAGCAGAAGCAGCTGATGGAGAAAATGGAACAGGAGCACACAAAACGTCTGATGTCAGAGGAGTTAACGGTCAGCCAACTCTGAAATGGGAAAAACTTGAACACGAACTTCAATATTCAAACGAAAGGGGTTCGGAGCTCTCAAAGGTTATTGGAAGAGCTGAGGTGGCAACACAGACTGAGATGACTGCAACAGAGCAGCCCTTGGATGCCAAAAGTACGCTGACTCACGTCAACATAGAACAACAGACCGCTGAAACAGCTGCTCCGGTAGAGGGATTGCATAGTCCGAGCAATCAATCTCCAAAGGAAGTTGAAGTATTAAAATCACAAATGAGGTCACTAGTAAACGACTTGCTGAAAGCCCAGAAAAAGCTGGATGCAGAGGTACACATGAAGAAGTCTCTTCAGGAAAGATGTCTGGATTTGGAACAAGAGCTGGCTAACGTCCAGCTGGGTATGGAGGAAATAGACGACCCTCTCACTGGTCTAGCTCAGGACGACACCGAATATTACTATGACCTGGTGGACGACACCGAATATTACGATGTCCTGTCCTGCCCAGCTTGTAACTTCGACTCCCAAAGTGCAGAAATCATGGAGGAGCACCAAAAGTCTACGGAACATCGGGAGAAGCTGGCTCTACGACGGAAACAGGAGGAAGAGAAGGAGGAACTGCGCATGCAGCTGGCAGCTGTGGCAGCTGACAATGGAGCCCAGAGAGCCTCCAAGAAGCAGAAAAGGAAAAGTAAAAACAGAAGATGACCCATCTGAACCATTATCACCTCTACCAGATCACACACGTGGTCCCTCCGAACGGAGCCAATTCAGTTCGGAAGTTCAAACTGTTAAATCCATGGAAGGACTATTGAATGAGTCACTCCAGCAACGTGAACCGACTCCACCACAGAGATTGAATCTGTGAACTGTTTTCCGCAGAGACTGAATCTGTGATCTGTTTTGACATGAAGTTATCTATGTATCTATGTTATTCTGTTATGTAAACCTGAAGTTATATATGTATATATGTTATTACGTTATGTTAAATGGGGAGATGACTGTAAAGCTAGGAAGGGAGGAATGTTGTGTATGTAATATGTGTGCTACTTTGAACCTATGGACAGGACTGCACTACTTGTTGGGCGTAGTGATACGCAGTACCACTCCTGGCCATAGGGGTATAAATAGTACTGTGGGTACTGATCTCCCCTCAGTTCCCGCCTGTGGGCATGAAGTAAAGACCTACGTATAGTCCCTACCTCCAACCAGTAAAGACCTGTTTTATTGTTACTGATTAAGTCTGAGTATTAATTACTTGAACAACTCACAGATTTAACAGGTCCCAGTGCGGGTTGGGTACCCGCCTCCTTTGAAACTGGCATGGAGGTGGGTTGGGGGCGGGTTGGGGGCAGGTTGGGTTCGTGCCCCCCTGATTTCGAGATTTTAACCCCCCACACGCCTCCAATCCCACCTCCACGGCCCAATGAAAATCCTGCCCAATGTGTTTGTAAATATATTGTTCAGTTTGGTAAGAAATATTTCCATGTGCTAAGAACCAGTTCTGTTTGTTCATAAATTGTGTTTGTTTGTTATTGGTTGTGTTTAATAAGACAGAGTTGTGCAGAATAATAAATGTTTATTTCAACGTTACGAATTTGGTCATGTTTCTCATTGGAAATTTGGCCGGTCATAGGGACTGCGAGCTGGCTATAATGATCTGGTTGTTCGCCCAAATGCCATCTGCTCTCTCATTCTTCAGAAGCGCTGTGAATGAGGCGTTCATGGACGGCCCTGCAGAAGCAACATTGAGTGGCTCCCTCCCACGTTGCTGCTCCTCCTCCTCTTCATCCTCCTCCTCCTCCTCCTCTCCCTCTTCCTCCTCCTGAGGTGACCCACCAATCCCTGGTGGCAATGGCTGGGTCCTCAGAATGGCGAGGTTGTGCAGCATGCAGCACACAACGATGGAAAGGGAGACTCGATCAGGGGAGTACTGCAGGGCTCCTCCAGAGTGGTCAAGACAGCGGAACCGTTGCTTTAGCACGCCGATGGTGTGTTCGATCAGGTTCCTGGCTCTCGTTGTATGCAAGCTCAGCAGGACTGTTGGGGTTACGGAGCAGTGTCATCAGCCAGGTGGTGAGTGGATAGCCCTTGTCCCCGAGGGGCCAGCCGCGAGCTTGATGCGGTGGCTGAAAGAGGTCTGGGACATCAGTCTGGCGCAGGATGAATGCATCATGGCTGCTGCCAGGATAGCGGGCATTGACGGCGAGGATGCGCTGTCTGTGGTCGCGCACCAACTGCACTTTCAGAGAGTGGTAGCCTTTGTGGTTGCGGAACACCTCTGCATTTTGATGAGGTGCCCGCAATGCCACATGGGTGCAGTCAATGGCGCCCTGAAACATGGGGAAGCTCACTATCCTTGCGAAGCCACATGCGCGTTCATGCTGTTTGTCTCAGGTCATGGGGACTGAGATGTAGTCCCTTCTCCTTCTGTACAGAGCATCTGTGACCTCCTGGATGCAGCAATGGACAGCGAACTGGGAGATGTTGGCAATATCCCCTGTTGAAGCCTGGAAGGAGCTGCTAGCGTAGAAATTGAGAGCGACTGTGACCTTCACTGCCACTAAGAGAGACGTCCTGCTCCTGAGCTGAGGCTGGAGCTCTGGCTGCAGGAGATGGCAGAGCTCTGTGACCACCTCCTTGCTGAACCGGAGCCTTCTAAGGCACTGCTCCTCTGACAGATGAATGTATGAGAACTGCTCCTGGAATACCCTGGGAGGGTAAGGTCACCTGTGGAGAGCCCTGTTGGCCCTCCTCCCTCTGGCCACGATTTCCAATCTTTCTCTCCGCCTCTGCTGTTGAAGCTGGAGGGCGAGGCCCCGTGCCAGTACAGCCCCCATTAACTCTTGTAAATGTTGCAGTACCAAAGGTAAGAGAAATGCAACCTGAAACTCCTTCAAGTGGGAACCCGTCAAATCTCTCCAAACGCCTCTCTGTTTCTATCAACGTGCGAAGGCAGAATTGATTGCCGACAGGAAATAACAGAAAGTGCACGCTTTTAAATAGCGCTCCCCCAGCTCCCAGCCGACTGCAAACCTTTGTTCCTGTCGTTCCTAGCGGCAGGCGCTGAGGAATGGGGGGCGAGAATCAATTTCCAGTCCAGGGTGCTACCGGGGCGCTGCGCGCTTGGGTGACGTCACGGCCTCCAGGCGCAGGAGATCGTGGCGGTCGTGTTTAGCGCCACCGCAAACCGCCAATTGAATTTCGCGGGCGGCGCTAAAATCGGCGCGCACGGGCGGTAAGTCGTTAGCACCCCGTTACCAACCAAACCCCCACCACCCGGAGGTGCTAACGGGCGGCGCTAACCAACCAAATTTTTTCCCCTATGTTGTTTCAGCTTGGCTCAGTAGTCGCACGTTCACTTCTAAGTCAAAAGATTGTGGATTCAAGACCCACCCCACGACTTAAGTACTTAACTTAGGCCAACACTTCAGTGCAACACTGAGACCATGCTGCTTTGCTAGATGTGCCACATTTCAGGCGAGATGTTCAACCGAGGACCTGTTTGCCTGTTTAGGTGGAGATTAAAATAATCCAATCGCACTCTTTGACAAAGAGCAGGGATGTTCTCCTGGTCTCCTGGCCGGCTTCTATCCCTCATTCAACACTAATCATGTATCTCACACGTCCTTGCTGTGCTCAAATTGGCTGCCAGGTTTGCCTGCTTAACATCAGTGACTACATTTCAAATCAAATGCATTGTTTGTGAAATGCTTTGGGACATCCTGAAGACATGAAAAGGCAAACGCAGGATTGTTCTTTCTTTCTTTCTCTCGCCTTGGTATTCCCAGAGTTTATATAATGCCCCTTCTCCATGCTGTCTACATATATTCCCTTTTAACTAACAGGGACCACACCAAGAAATCTGCAATCAAAGCAACAAATGAATGACTTCTTCCCTTCTGATATTATATTTCTTTCTCTTGCATCAAAAGCTATCTTTGACAGAATCCTAGTTTGGCTACAGCTCTCTTTGAGAATAATTACAGACTTCACCGTTAAACTTTTATGTCTGCTCTCTCAGGTGGACGTAAAAGATCCCACGGCACTATTTCAAAGAAGAGCAGGGGAGTTCTCCCCGATGGCCTGGCCAATATTTGTCCCTCAATCAACATCACTAAAAAACAGATTATCTGGTCATTATCACATTGCTGTTTGTGGGAGCTTGCTGTGCGCAAATTGGCTGCTGCGTTTCCTACATTACAACAGTGACTACACTTCAAAAAGTACTTCATTGGCTGTAAAGCACTTTGGGACGTCCGGTGGTCGTGAAAGGCGCTGTAGAAATGCAAGTCCTTCCACCCTTCCCATTCCATTCCATTCTCCATTTCTTCCATCAAGATCTCAAAATATTTAGATGTTATTACATGAAACGTGACTGAAACTCCATTGTTTTTCCTTTCCATTCACAGGATGTGAGCGTCACCAACAAGGCCAGCATTTATTGCCCTGGAGAAGGTGGTGGTGAGTGGCTTATTAGGCCATTTCAGAATCGCTGTGGGTCTGGAGTCACATATAGGCCAGAGCAGGTAAGGATGGGCTAATTTCCTTCCATGGGTTTTTATGACACTTGAGTAGTTTCATTTGTCATCTTTACTAATATTAGCTTTTTATTCCAGATTTAGTTAATTAATTAATTGATTTATAAATCCTCCAGCTACCTGTGGTGGGATTTGAATTCATATTTCTTGGATCAGGTTTCTGGATTACTAGTACCAATAACATAACCACTATACCACCGTACCCTTTCTACCTGTCACACTTTACTCTCGCCCATACCATGCCCAGCATGCCATTGTGAAGCTTGAGCATGTGGGCGATGGCCACGTCTCACATGGGAAGAGTGCCTTATGCCCCGCTAATGCAAACTTGCAGGCATCAGTGCACTAACTGTGATTTAGGTGTGCGGCCAAAAGCACGTCAACAGAAACCATCACAGCCGAGCGGGCTGCAACCATCGTTACTAACACAAAGATATCAATGCCACTACTTCAAGCATGCAAACTCGTAAATATTGGCTCAATACCCTGACAACATATGGAGAATAATGGTTTTAACTTCGCTTGGTTTGCCAACGATGCAATTTTCATTATTTGGCACTGTAGTTCCAGTGAGCACGATTCGCACAGATGTAAGGGAGAGAGGCTTGGCTCTGCTCGCTGTCCCTGAGGAACACTTTGTAGCTTTTAAAAGCTCTTTTGAATAACTTGTCCGTGACTACACAAACCACTCTGGGTACAGGTACAGGAAACTCTTTTTTATCCGGCACCGACGGGACCGGCGTGGTGCCGGTTGATCAAAAAGTCCGGATTACAGAGAGGTATACGTACCAAGGTATGAGAGCCCCGTACACGGCCACAGGTGCAGGAGCCCCGGTTACACGGCACTTGTGCAGGAGTCCCTGTTGCACGGCCACAGGTGCAGGAACCCTGGTTACATGGCCACAGATCCAGGAACTCCGGTTAGACGGTCTCTAATATATAGTAAAACTTACCTGAACCAACTCCTAAATTTTGCCGGCTAAGAGAGATTTCCGGATATTTAGGTGCCGGTTAAAAGAGAGTTTCCTGTATATTGTGTATAAGTAAAACAGGTTTATTAAGCATTAAACATCCGGTACAAAGAAGTAATACTTAACAAGAAGAGAGTCACAGTCTGTTCATCGAACCCCGGCATTCCTTCCGAGTGACTGTAGCGTGGTCTCTTTATTCTCTGACTGTGTTCTGTTGACTGAAGCTTCTTCGTCCTCCTCTGGCTTTGCGCTGCTTTCGGTGTTCAATATCTGCATTTTTAGACCCTTTCTCTCCCATTTTGCCTACGTGGCAGTAATTAGCTCTCTGACACCTGGTAAATGTCCCTCCTCTCCTTGCCAACCATCTTATGGCCTCGTTAGCCCCACTAGGCCTCTTTCTTTGCATAACAAGATACCTTTGTCTAAGAATTTCACTTCACGGAACATCCTTGAGGTGTTTTCTAAACAGTTTGTCTATTTTGCAGTTTCTAAAATGAAGGATGTCTCCAACTCCTAACTCTTTTCTCTAGCTCTTACCTCTTTTCCACAACATTACCTGACAGTCTCCGTGTTTATTCAGCATCACATTCCATTACTTCAGTAATTTAAAACAGAGGTTTTTAGTCAGGTTGGCATAATTTCCCATCCTGCTTTGGTCTCAGCCATTCGCCATTTTATGCGGGCTTTTTAGGTTTTTAACATACAATTTCACATATTATAGTTATATAAAAATGGTTACAGGATCTTAATAATGTTTACTAAATCCTACCAGTACACTCTATCCTGGAATTTATTTCCTGGGCCTAAAGCAGAGGAAAAAGGGGGGAAGAGACCCGTGATGCTGAATCTTCACCCTTCTAACGTTGCTCAGGTACTTCCGGGGGGTTTGCACTGGGGGCCGGGATGCAAGTCCATAAAGTCATGAACATTCAGCTTGTCTGGGAAAGAGGAGGGAGCGATGTTGCCTCATCTACTGGGTCTCCGCTGGTCAGACGCCCAAACAGAAGTTAACCAGCAGAAGGCTTCCATCCTGTTCGCAGACCCCGGAAGATGTGAGAGGGAGTGGGAAGGAAGTATACAGAAGGCCCAAAAAAAATCTTCCCTTATCCAGGGCCACCATGAAGGCATGTCAGGATTATTATGTTTTGGACAGCAGCCAGGTATAATCTGGCTTCCCTACTCTGCTTCCAAAGGCAAGGTCCTGCCAAGGGACAGGGCTATGCCAGGGAATTCCAGGCCTATTAAAATTACCTGAATCTAGAAATAAAATCGGATTCAAATTGTGTCAGGCAAAGCGCACTTTGAGTGATGCTCTGCCTGATTTATGTCCAGGCAATTCAATTCAATTTTATTTGTCATATATGCAGCAGACGTGTGTACTGCACAATGAAATGTTGATTTTTACGAGTCCTCCTCTGGCAGAGAAGGGGGAAGAAAATTGGCCTGTAGTTATTCTTTTCTCTTGGTCCCTTCTATTCTCTTCTGAATCAAACGCATTAGCACAGCAGCATAGAATCAATGGGAGTAATTTTTGACCCCCAAGAACGGGTGGGTTTGGGTCAGTTGAGAAGTTAAAATGCGAAAAATTTCAAACACACCTCCAAACCGCCCACTTCTGGTTCTAACGGAGGAGGGACGGGGGGGGGGGACCAATCCGCTCTCAGGAGGTGGGTCAGTCAGTAAAAGCTTTTAAGGAGGCTGCGTGCCACCAATTTTACAGTCTTTTTATTTTTAACCCATTTTGGCTGGGCTTCCCTGGCCTCGGGAAACCCGGCAGGTAAAAGGAGGCGAGAAGGGCCGGATCTGTGAGATACTTACAGCACTGCTTGTGGTCAGGAGGAGGAAGAGTGCTTCCCCACCCCAGCCCAACAAGCTTACCTGCTTCCAGCTGTACAATCACCGACTCCCCCCCAATATCGTCCCCCGCGATCACCCTCCCCCCCCCGTACTGCAATCTCTCCCTCCCTCCCTACCAGCTCTTTGGCTGTGGCCTTGTGCCTGTTAATCAGGCTGGTTGTCGGGCGTGAAACCTGCAAAAAAAAATTAAAAGACGTCCTGCACTTAATATCTGCAGGTCGTCCGGTTGCTGTCCAGAACCCCTCCCACCACCCCATCCCAGTTCCCTCCCCACCTCCCCTTAAATATCGGGACCAATAAAGCATTAATGAAATTGCATGCTGGCTGCACTGCTCTACGTCCGTTCAACCAACGAGTACAGTTTCTGGAAATCAGATAAATTATGCAGAATAAGGGGGGGGGGAATGGGATGCACTTTCCCACTGTTGCTATTCCTGTACAAATGCTTTGCTCACTTGTACTAAGTTCTTCTGAGCACTTTTAAAAATAGGAGTTAACCTGCCTGAGTTATAATAGCACACAAAGGAATTTAGCATGAACACATTAAGCACTCTTACAGGAGCAGTGCGAATATTTACCCAATACAGCTTCAAAGAGTAAGAAACCAAGGATCCGAAATTCTTATCTCCAATCATTTTCCTCCAGGATTTTGCCCGTTTTCGAGCGCCCCCCCAAAGTGAGGAGGCCTCCCGCCAAATCCTCGCCCCCCCCCCCAAAAAAACACCGCTGCCATAATTTTCCTCCACCCCCCCCCCCGCACCCCCACTGGGGGCGGACCGTAAAGCCACTGCTTGCCCACCCCGCCACGTACAAATGACAGAGCTCATTGGTCAGATCCATTTCTCTGCCCTCCTGCCGAGACTCGCCTTCATAAAAGAAAACCTGTTTGAAAGAGAGGTTGAGGCTTGTTTGTGGTAGGCCATGAGAAGAAGACCCCCTTTTTTGGGAGGTCCAAAGCTCCAGAGGGGGTGATGAGAAAAAAAATTTACGCAGGGAGTTGTTGTGATCCGGAACGCGCTGCCTGCAAGGGCAGTGGAAGCAGATTCAATAGTAACCATCAAAGGGGAATTGGATAAATACTTGAAAAGGAAAGATTTGCAGGGCTATGGGGAAATGTAGGTTGGGCCTCTACTCATTGGAATTCAGAAGAATGAGAGGCGATCTTATCAAAACATATAAGATTGTGAGGGGGCTTGATCGGGTGGATGCGGGGAGGATGTTTCCACTGATGGGCGAGACTAGAACTAGGGGGCATAATCTTAGAATAAGGGGCTGCCCTTTCAAAACTGAGATGAGGAGAAACTTCTTCACTCAGAGGGTAGTAAATCTATGGAATTTGCTGCCTCAGAGAGTTGTGGAAGCTGCGACATTAAATAAATTTAAAACGGAGATAGACAGTTTACTAGCTGATAAGGGAATAAGGGGTTACGGAGAGCAGTCAGGGAAGTGGACGTGAGTCTAAGTTTGGATCAGCCATGATCCTATTGAATGGCGGAGCAGGCCCGAGGGGCCATATGGCCTACTCCTCCTCCTACTTCTTATGTTCTTATGTTCTTATGAAAGAGCGGGGGAGTGGGACTAATCTTTCAAAGGGCTGGCACAGGCACAATGGGCCAGATGGCCTTCTTCTGTGCTGTAGGATTCTATGGTTACAGACACTTAGTTCTCTTCCACAATTACCAAGTCTCCCATTGGGCAATAGTCTCCTACTCCATCGCACAGGCATTCTCCGCCTTGAACCATTCTGTATCATTCTGCATATAAGATGCCAAGGACAAGACCTTTCCCTGAAAAAAAAAACCTGGCAACATTTCGACTGCAATCGAGAAGAGAGGTAGGCAGAACCCTTTCTCTCTGTGTGTACCTAGACATCCGAACCCAACCGGCTCAGCTATTCTGTCCCCCCCCCCCCCACTCTTTCCTTGGCTGTGCTCAAACCTGCCCCTTACACACCGAGATCGCGGGAAGCCCAGCCGGCTAATCCTTCCAGCCACTCGGTCTTGCTCAAGAGGCTCCCTACTCGGAGCCACACAGCCAGTCAGCAGCGGAGTTGAGGCACGGAGGTAAAAATCAGGAGAGATGCAAAAACGGGCCGTCAATTCGAACCAGGTCCAAAAGAGTTTCGAGTCTGAGCAGGCCTGAGGATTGGAGATTATCGACAGATATTTAATGTTTTGGTGGCTTTATTGCTCAGGTGGTGGGTTGATGGTATAAGTCACCTGGAGCCACTTGTCTTAGTGCCACTGTTTCCTCTTCCCAGTGATGTCTACAAATATCCACCATCGTTGCGCGCTATTAATCCATCAGTAGGGAGCCTCCTTCGATTTGGTAATTACTATAAATCTACTTTGTTTGTATAGTTTATGCACATGTAGTAAAGATTTTCTACAAGTGCTAGGTGTGGTGTAATTGTAAATGCGTGAATAAAGAGGTTTTATGATTCAACTTTACCTGCTGCAAAAAAGGTAACCTGACCAAACGTGGCTTTATAAAATACTAGCCTGGAGTACCCGGCGTTGCCAAGGGAACTGAAGAACCCTCTGCCATGTTTATAAAACTGTTTATAAAACTGTTGGGATTGAAGAACTCTTGCTAAGCACCCAGGAGGTGGTTCTTAAACTTTGTTTTTTGTTAATGGGGATCGCCAGTAGCCATACACTCCAGGTTTTACAGTTTTCCTTCTATGTGAATTTGGAGGTAGCAAGCAGAATTATAATTTTGCAATGTTATCATTGACATTAATGAGAGAGAGAGAGAGAGGGAAGGAGAGAGAGAGAGAGAGAGGGGGGGAGAGAGAGAGAGAGAGAGGGGGAAGGAGAGAGAGAGAGGGGGGGAAGGAGAGAGAGAGAGAGGGGGGAAGGAGAGAGAGAGAGAGGGGGAGGAGAGAGAGGGGGAGGAGAGAGAGAGAGAGGGGGGGAGGAGAGAGAGAGAGAGGGGGGAAGGAGAGAGAGAGAGGAGGGGGGAGGAGAGAGAGAGAGAGAGAGGGGGAAGGAGAGAGAGAGAGGTGTATTGATTTCTTTGTGGGTTCAATGATGAGACATTTATGAAAGAGAATGTCTTTTAATCTAAAGTCTGTTCAACTCTTTTTAACAGCATTACAGGAGACACCATGCTAGTGATCCATCTAAAACGAAAGCAAAACTAAACTTGCTTGTCTCTGTCACATGCCCTCTGCTGGTCAGGCACAAGCAATCAATACATGCAAATATGCTGGTAAGGCATCATAATCAAACAGGCAAATACCATCACTATTTGCTGATATCATTACATCTCCCTTTCTTAAAACAAAAGTATTTTACTTTTAACTAACAACATGTTTTCTTTGTATTAATCTGCATTTTAACTGTAACACTTAATGAACTTACATTATCATTATCATGATCAAGGTTTTTTAACCTTGCTTTGTGTGTTCACATGAAATATGTAAATACACTAGAACTTGAAGAAAGAATAAGATAACATTACTTCCTTCTATAACAATAGTCCTTAAATTTGCTCAGTGAGTCTCTCAGGAGGCTTCACATGTCTTGAGGATTTTCTGATTGATTGCCCTTGAATCTGAGTTGTTGCCTCAGATGATGTGTTCTCAGCTGTGTGATCAGGTTGTTCAACAGTATCAGTCTTTTGACCTGCTGTGTGATCAGGTTGTTCAACAGTATCAGTCTTTTGACTTGCTGTGGCTGGTTCCATGAGAAGATCTCGATGATTTCTTCTCAGAACAGCACCCTCATCTGTCTGAATGGTGTATGATCTTGGTTGAACTTCACTCAGGACAGTTCCCTTCTGAGTCCATATGTTTGTTTTGTCTTTGAACCTTACTTGGTCACCAGTGTGGAGTTCAGGTAGGTTTTGTGTTCCTCTGTCATAGTAGTACTTTTGCTTTTCTTTCTGTTGTTCTTTGAACTTCCTCACTTTCTCCCC
Organism: Somniosus microcephalus; assembly: GCF_052327205.1. Lineage (NCBI taxonomy): Eukaryota > Metazoa > Chordata > Chondrichthyes > Squaliformes > Somniosidae > Somniosus > Somniosus microcephalus. The sequence continues at coordinate 17,990,395 of NC_141004.1, read as the reverse complement.
CTCTTTTGTTTTCAGGAGGTTCTCCGGGATGGGTAGGTTTGACCTTAGCCGACATCCCATAAGGAGTTGGGCTGGTGACTTACCACACTCGAGCGGCATTGTGCGGTATACAAGCATGCTCTGGTAGAAGTCAGTTCCACTGTCTTTTGCCTTGTACATCAGTCTTTTCACTGTCTGGACCGATTTTTACACTAGACCATTGGACTATGGAAAGTGAGGACTTGACGTTGTGTGGACAAAGTCCCACTCTTTGGCAAAGTGTCGGAAACTTGCATTGTAAAACTGGGGTCCGTTGTCTGTGAAGACCTCGCTTGCCACGCCATGTCTGGAGAATATGGCTTTCATACATGTTATCACAGCATCTGCAGTGGTGGTGTACAGTCTACAAACCCTTGGATACAGGGAGTAATAGTCTGTGACTACAAGATAGTCCTTCCCTTGACATACGAATAGGTCAGCGCCTACCTTCTGGTAAGGTCTGTCTGGCGCTGGGTGTGGCTTTAGTGGTTCTACCGGATTGCTTGCTCGATATTTCAGGCATATTGTGCAGTTTGATACCTCATTTGTCACATCTTGGTTGATTCGTGGCCAGTACATCACCTCTCGTGCTCTTTTCTTACACTTTTCGATTCCCAGATGTCCTCCATGGATCCTTTTTAGCATCTCTTTTCTCAGACTCTTTGGGATAACTATTTTACTTCCTTTGTAGATGATGTCTTCGACCACTGATAGTTCCGCCCTGCAGTTCCAGTACTCTGCCATGTCAGGTGAGCAGTCTTGCTTCATGTTGGGCCATCCATCCAAGATGCTTTTTCTCAGTCGTCTCATTGTTTCATCTTTGTTTGTCTCAGTCTTTATGAGCTCCATTTTTGCATCTGCTATGGGCAGTGCACTTGTGATCATGTCCACGTAAGCGTTCACTTTTTCATCCATTTTGGTGTTTGCGGGCTCACTTGGGTCAACAGCTCTGGACAACGTGTCTGCTGTATACATCAGCTTACCCGGTGTGTACGCAACATTCAGTGTATAGCGTTGCAGCCTGATCATCATTCTTTGTATTCTAAGCGGACAGCTATTTAGTGGCTTTTGGAACAATGCAATCAAGGGCTTATGGTCAGTCTCTACACTGATTGCTTGTCCTGACACAAACTGGTGACATCTTTCACAGGCGTATGTGATGCTGAGCAGCTCCTTTTCTATTTGAGCATATCGCGTCTCCGCGTCTGTCATTGAGCGCGATGCATATGCAATAGGTTGCCAGTAGTCATATTTTTGCAGAAGAATGGCACCGAGCCCACTCTGTGATGCATCTGATGATACCTTGATGGGTCTCGCTGGGTCATAAAACCTCAGAACTGTCTTGAACTTGCTTCGTCCAGCTTCATCTGCCAAAATCCTGATGATGCATCTAACTTGCTGAAATACTTTGCTTTTGCAAACTGTGACATGATTTCCTCATGTGTAGGAAGCTTGAAGTGCTCTCTCTTTATTGCTCTGTTTAGATCTCTTGGATCCAGGCAAATTCTGAGCTTTCCATTCTTTTTGTCCACAACGACGAGGGAACTCACCCACTCAGTTGGCTCATCTATCTTCTGAATCACGTTCAGGCTTTCCATCCTGTCCAACTCTGCCTTCAGTTGCTTTTGAAGAGCAAACGGAACTTTTCTGCATGGATGTATGACCGTTGGCATACTTTTATCTACTCTGATCATGTGTTCTCCTGGCAGGCAGCCTAGACCCTTAAATAGGTCGTTGTACTCTTTCATGAGTTCATCATAGACTGTCTCTCCTTCGCTTTCCACAACGAGGACTCTCTTTACCAGGTTCAGTCTCTCACAGGCTTTTAAACCTAGTATGGCTTGCACATCCTTTGGCACCACGATTAATGCTAGCGTGTGCTCTCTGTCCTTGTGTGTTACTTTGACAATGCATCTTCCTTTCACTGGTATATCAGTACCTGAGTATCCTTTCACTTTTATTCCATTTATCTTTGGTCTGGGTCTAATTTTCTTAAAATCAGTCTCTGATATCACATTAACTTGTGCTCCAGTATCCAATTTAAATGGAATGTGTATGTCATTCACTTTTAGTGTCAACATCCAGTCTCTTTTTTCTTCTTTGTTTTCAGACACAACATCTACATTGAACTCCTCTATCTCACTTTCATCTACTGCATGGACCTTGCTTTGTTGCGCTTGGTTCTTGCAGCAATGGGCATAATGGTTGTTTTTGTTGCAACTATTGCATTTTTTACCATATGCTGGACACTTTCTTGGTGGATGCTGTGTACCGCATCAACTACATGACTTTCGATTGTCCCTTTCATTTTTGTTCGCTGGCCACGCCTCTTTTTTCACATTGGCGCTCTTTTTGTTAAACGGTTTGTGTCCGTTCTTACTCACTGCATCCACGTTGCAGCTACTGTCACTGAACAGCTCCTTTGCCTGCAACTTCACAGTCTCTGTAGCCCTACACAGTGCTATGGCTTTTCCCAGGTCTAGATCTTGCTCTCTTAGCAGTCTTTCCCTTGGACCATTATTCGGAATACCACACACCAGTCTGTCTTTTATCAGCGAGTCTGTCAGTCCCACAAATTCACATGTTTTGCTTCGGTTTCTCAGTTCAGTCACATACTGATCAATAGTCTCTCCCATTTTCTGTACACATGTGAAAAATCTATGCCTCTCAAACGTCACGTTAAGTTTAGGCATGCAGTAGGCCTCAAACTGTTCCATTATTTTATCTAGCTTCATATTGTCTCCATCAGCAGCGAAGGTGAAGTTATTATACACCTCCAGCGCTTCATCACCCACGACATGTAAGAACACTGACGATTTCTTTTTATCACTTTTCTCATCAGCTCCGATTGCCGCTAAATACAACTCCACATGTTGTTTGAATCTCCTCCAATTTTCAGTCACATTACCTGTCAACTGAAACTTCGCCGGTGGGTGTAATCCTTCCATTTTTTCCCTTCGTTAGCTATTCTCCAATGGTAAGTAATGATGTTCTCTTTTGGCTTGCTAATATGTGGAGAGCTGATTTAACTTCAGATTTTTCCTCTTCATCTCTTTCAATCACTTCTGACACCATGTATTGATTTCTTTGTGGGTTCAATGACGAGACATTTATGAAAGAGAATGTCTTTTAATCTAAAGTCTGTTCAACTCTTTTTAACAGCATTACAGGAGACACCATGCTAGTGATCCATCTAAAACGAAAGCAAAACTAAACTTGCTTGTCTCTGTCACATGCCCTCTGCTGGTCAGGCACAAGCAATCAATACATGCAAATATGCTGGTAAGGCATCATAATCAAACAGGCAAATACCATCACTATTTGCTGATATCATTACAAGAGGGGGGAAAGGAGAGAGAGAGAGGGGGGGAAGGAGAGAGAGGGAGAGGGGGAAGGAGAGAGAGAGAGGGGGGGAAGGAGAGAGAGAGAGAGAGAGGGGGAAGGAGAGAGAGAGAGAGGGGGAAGGAGAGAGAGAGAGAGGGGGGGAAGGAGAGAGAGAGAGAGGAGGGGGAAGGAGAGAGAGAGGGAAGGAGAGAGAGAGAAGGAGAGAGGAAGGGGAGGGAGAGAGAGGAGAGAGAGAGGAGAGAGAGAGGGAAGGAGAGAGAGAGAGAGAGAGAGGGAAAGAGAGAGAGAGAGGGAAGGAGAGAGAGGGGGAAGGAGAGAGAGAGAGGGGGGAAGGAGAGAGAGAGAGAGGGAAAGAGAGAGAGAGAGGGAAGGAGAGAGAGGGGGAAGGCGAGAGAGAGGGGGAGAGGAGAGAGAGAGAGGGGGAAGGAGAGAGAGAGAGGGGGAAGGAGAGAGAGAGAGGGTGAAGGAGAGAGAGAGAGGGGGAAGGAGAGAGAGAGAGGGGGAAGGAGAGAGAGAGGGGGAAGGAGAGAGAGAGAGAGAGAAGGAGAGAGAGAGAGAGGGGGGGAAGGAGAGAGAGAGAGAGAGAGAGAGGGAAGGAGAAAGTGAGGGAAGGAGATAGAGAAGAGAGGAAGACACCCCGAGGAAGGGGTTGGACTCAGAGCCCGCCGCGGTGACCCGGAGCCCCCGTTCGCGGCCTAGCACCTCAGGCCCGGCCCGACTCACCTCAGCTCAGCTCCCGCTCCAGCCCGCCGCCGCCGCTCCCCCGCTTGCTGTCTCTCGGGCTCTCGGGCCGCGCGGTTCTCTCTGTCTCGAGAGAGAGAGAGAGAGAGAGAGGGAAGGAGAGAGAGAGAGAGGGGGAAGGAGAGAGAGAGAGAGAGGGAAGAGAGAGAGAGAGAGAGGAAGGAGAGAGAGAGGGAAGGAGAGAGTGAGGGAAGGAGATAGAGAAGAGAGGAAGACACCCCGGGGAAGGGGTTGGACTCAGAGCCCGGCCGCGGTGACCCGGAGCCCCTGTGCGCGGCCTAGCGCCTCAGGGCCGGCCTGACTCACCTCAGCTCAGCAGCCCTGCCCACACACACCATAAAACGCCCCCCGTGACGCATCATACCGCGGTTCCCCCGTAGGATTGGTCAACCATCACGTCACTCAACGCTAATGAGCTGAAATGAGCGGATTTTGTCCGTTCTTTGTAAACTGTCTGAACAATTTTTGAATGACCAAAAAATAAACACGCCTATGACACTCCCCCTAATCATAAGCTTTCTTTTGATATAACATATGTGTAGGTACGCTCTATAACTTTTGAGTTTACCGCACGCATTCACACAGACAGACAAACTCATTTATATATATAAAATAATAATAAAGATACACGCGATATACATAAGCACACGCGTATCTCAATCTTTTGAGTTTCATTTCTACTGAATGTGGATGTGGTCCCAGCAGTTTATCTTTCACACACACCACAGCCACTTCCTATGTCTTCAGAAAAATAATTTTCTCAACAGCAAAAAGCCACAACAGGTAGGATATTCAGGTCTCCACATCAGTCGGCCACTCACTTTTCATCATTTTGGAATAGGTTCTCAAGCTCCTGAGCCTCACCGAATGGATCCTAGTCTGTGCCTTCAATTCTCTCCATGGCTTCCCTGCCCTGCCATCACCCCCCCACCCCCCTCCCATGTCTCAGGATGCACACACTGCTCCTCTGACACCGTACCCTCTGCTCCACCACCCTTGCTACAGCACCGTTAATGTAGTAGAACGACCCAGGCGCTTCATTAGGACAGGTGACCAAAAACTCAAAGAGGTATGTTTAAGGAGAGTCGTAAAGGAGGAGAGAGAGGCCTTAGGGAGTGAATTCCAGAGCTTAGGGCCTAGTCGGCTGAAAGCGCGGCCGCAAGGACAAGAGGCCAGAGTTGGAGGAACGCATTGTTCTTGGAGGGCTGTAGGGCTGGAGGAGGTAGACAGAGATAGGGAAGGGGCAATGCCATGGAGGCATTTGAACACGAGGATGCAAATTTTAAAATAGAGGCGTTCAGGAGCCAATGTAGGTCAGCGAGCACTGGGGTGATGGGTGAAGGGGACTTGGAGCAAGTTCGAGTACTGGCAGGAGAGTTTTGGATGAGCTCACATTTCTAGAGGGTGGTAGATGGGAGGCCAATCAGGAGCGCGTTGGAATAGTGGAGATAGACACAGTTTGTGTGTAATTGGGTGGGACTATGTAGACAGAATAGTGTTGGTTTATGCTATATAGTCACAGGCCAATGGTGGGAGGGGTGGCAGGGTCAGGGACACTATTTATTGGGTGTAAGCGGAAGAGGGACAGTTTGGCTGTTTAACAGCATGTTGTGTGGTCCGTGCCTGTGGCAACTTCCTGTTCTGCTTTGCTCTTGGCCCATTGTCAATTGGGTGAATTATTGGTAGGGTTGATGAGGTAGCTAAGAGTTGGATAGAAAATGCGCATAGGAAGGAAAATCCCGATGTTTTATCAGCTTTACACTTTCACGGAGCCAGCGAAAGTCCCGCTCCGAGTGGCAGATATTTTTGTTCCCATATTTATGATGTGGGAGGAGACCGCCGCGTGCTCCAGTTAAGGCAGACATCTTGCTGCCGGGAGAACGAAGCTTACAAAATCTGCACCTTCTGTACAAATGTACCAAGCAGCAAGCCAATCATTCATAGCGCATGGTTTAGAGGGAAAACGAGATCAGTCCTGGCTCTAATGGCTTCCACACTTCTGTCTTATTGGAATTAAGGGGTACGACTACAATGTCTGTGGCTGCATTCCTGTTGAATGCAGCCTCTCCAGCTGTGGTCTAGATGGACTATGGTGGCTCAGTTGGTAGTACTCTGAGTCAGAAGGTTGTGGGTTCAAGTCCCACTCCAGAGCCATGAGTACAAAAACCTAGCCTGGCAATCCTGAGGGAGTGCTGCGCTGTCAGAGGTGCCGTCTTTCGGATGAGATGTTAAAGGGAGGGCCCCCGTCTGCTCTCTAGGGCGGCTGAAAAAGATCCCGTGGCACTATTTCGAAGAAGAGCAGGAGGAGTTCTCCCCGGTGTCCTGGCCAATATTTATCACTCCTCCAACATCGCCACATGGGACACCTCTGTGCCATTCTCAGCATTAAGTGCAGGGCAAGGTCCTGCCCAGAGCCCAATTAACTGAGATTGAGACCATGCTGGTGAAAGCGCAAATGCAGTGTGCCAGGCACGTGATGAGAATGTCAAGCGACAGAGTTACTCAGGGCTGAAGGAAGAATGGCACTCCGATGGTGCCCAATGAAGATGGAACAAAGGCGCAAAACTGTGGGAAGCCACAGAGTTGGATGGAGAAGTGCAATCTTCAATGGAGTTCAGCAATTTGAAGAAATCGAAAGACCAAGACCAAACAAAAGGTCCAGAATAACATTTAAGTACAAATTACTGTTGTGAGGACCTGCTATTCTTACCTGGCCTCGGTGATCTACCTAGTACTGACACAGGACTACTGCACTGGACACTGCACTGGACACTGCACAGGACTACTGCACTGGACACTGCACTGGACACTGCACTGGACATTGCACTGGAGACTGCACTGGAGACTGCACTGAACACTGCACTGGAGACTGCACTGGACACTGCACTGGAGACTGCACTGGACACTGGACACTGCATTGGACACTGCACTGGAGACTGCACTGGACAACTGCACAGGACTACTGCACTGGAGACTGCACTGGACACTGCACTGGAGACTGCACTGGAGACTGCACTGGACACTGCATTGGACACTGCACTGGAGACTGCACTGGACACTGCACTGGACACTGCACTGGAGAATACCCCTGGGATTTTTGCTGAGGACAACACTACTGACTGCACGGTTGGCTCTACTAGGAATTATACTGAGGACTCCAGTCCCCTGAGTATTTTGTTACAGATAGTTTAGTTTTTGGGGTTTTTCATCCCTCAAAGGTCTAACCTTCCCTCAGGTATGCCATCTTCTGCCACGTTTACAGCCAGGTCTTTTTGATGTGGCCGAGATCACTTTCCCTGTCAGTTATTGCCTCAAGCGTACTTGAGCATCTAATTAGGCTGACACTCTGGTGCAGCACGGAGGGAGTGCTGCATTGTTGGAGGGTGAGGCCCTTACTGCCTGTACTACTGCTTCCGGTGAATGTTAGGGATCTCGTGGTACTATTCGAAGAAGAGCAGGGAGTTCTCTCATGTGTTCCAGCAATGTTCTTTTGTTGACCAGTGTCACCAAAAGCAAAGTAGTCATTCATCTCACCGCAGGTTGTGAGATCATGCTGTGCATCAAATGGCAGCCACATTTGCTCACAGATCATCAATCACCACACTTCAACGTACTTCATTGTTGTGTAATACTTTGAGTCATTTCTGAGAGATGTGATGAGGTGTGATATCAATGTCAGTCTTTTCTTGGGTTCATCATAGTTGAAGGTGTCAAAATGCACTAAGTGCTTCTTGACGAAAGGTCATCGACCTGAAACGTTAACTCTGTTTCTCTCCTCACAGCTGCTGCCTGACTTGCTGAGTATTTCCAGTGTTTTCTGTTTTTATTCTAAGTGCTTCTTGTCCTAGGGTCATATTAATTGATGTCCCTTCTGAAGAGGCTTCTGTGCCTTTACACATTGGTGCAAAGGACACAGGTGGGAGCTTATCCACCAAGGCAAGTGAGCCTGTGAAGGTACAGGAGATGTCAATACTATCAGAACCAGCCAAGTTGTGTGTCCTTCTGGTTCCTGAGAAACTGTGCCTTGCCCTTAACTCTGCATTCTCTGTTTCTGTGGAGATGAGATACTCTCCTAAGGTAGCACCTGCCTATGCCAAACATAAGAACATAAGAAATAAGAGCAGGAGTCGGCCATACAGCCCCTTGAGCCTGCTCCGCCATTCAATAAGATCATGGCTGATCATCGACCTCAACTCCACTTTCCCACCCGATCCCCATATATATAGAGTCCAAAAATCTATCGATCTCAGCCTTGAATATACTCAAAGACTCAGCATTCACAGCCCTCTGGGGCAGAGAATTCCAAAGATTCACAACCCTCTGAGTGAAGAAATTCCTCCTCATCTCAGTCTTAAATGGCTGAACCCTTATCCAGAGACTATGCCCTCTAGTTCTAGACACTCCAGCCAGGGGAAACAACCTCTCAGCATCTACCCTGTCAATCTCCTTCAGAATCCTGTATGTTTCAATGAGATCACCTCTCATTCTTCTAAACTCCAGAGAGTATCGGCCCATTCTACACAATCTCTCATCATAGGACAGCCCTCTCGTCCCAGGAATCAATCTAGTGAACCTTCGTTGCACCGCCTCCAAGGCAGGTATATCCTTCCTTAGATAAGGAGACCAAAACTGTGCACAGTACTCCAGGTGTGGTCTCATCAAGGCCCTGTACAATTGTAGCAAGACTTCCTTACTCTTATACGCCAACCCCCTTGCAATAAAGGCCAACATGCCATTTGCCTTCCTTATTGCTTGCTGAACCTGCATGCTAGCTTTCTGTGTTTCTTGCACGAGGACACCCAAATCTCTCTGAACACCAACATTTGAAAGTTTCTCACCATTTAAAAAATATTTTGTTTTTCTATCCTTCCTACCAAAGTGAATAACCTCACATTTCCCCACACTATACTCCATCTGCCACCTTACTGCCCACTCACTCAGTCTATCTATATCCCTTTGCAGACTCTTTGGGCTGGATTTTGCCATCCCCGAGGAGGCGGGTTTGAAGCAGCGGCATAAGTCCTTAAGGCACTTAACTACCACTTAAGTGCCTGTATAACCCTCTTTTGAGAGGCCTTTCAGAGTTTACCACATTTCCCGCATGCTGCACGTCTCCTCTGGAACACGCCAGCTAATCCTGTCAGGTTCACAAGTGGTTGGCTTACTAACAGCTGCAGCTCCACCGTAAAAACGGAGTTTTCCACAAGGATCATTTGCAGATGGCAGAACTTTTTTTTCTCAGGTCTTGGAGAACTTTTTGCAGGTCTACTGATTTTGGAAGTGTTGAAGATGAGATCCATCTCCACTGTGACCTCCTGGGAAAACCCTCTCCCCACATTGACTGAGCGCTTCCTCAACTGAGGTATATATCAGCAGCATGGGAACCATTTATCTCCTTTCCTCCTGGACCTCAGATTCGGACGAAGAGCAGCCATGGCAGCAGCAGAACCCGGAACAACAGCAGCACCAACAGCAGCAGCAACAACAGGAGCGCCAACCTGCTGCTCACCCACCTGAAGCTGCACAGGCCAGAAGGCGCCAGCGCAGGGAAGCACGTCGCCACAGGAGATATCCCCAAAACAGGGTTTACAGACAGAGGCTGAGCTACCTCAACATGAGTGAGCAGCAGTGCCAAAGGATGCTGAGACTTTTGCGAGAGGTAGTGGATGACATCTGCACAATGCTGCAGCAAGACCTGGAGCCCAGGGGAGCGGGTGGACACCCCTTACCAGTGGCCATAAAAGTCACCACCGCCCTCAACTTTTTTGGTTCAGGCTCATTCTAGGGATCAACAGCAGTCATCAGCAGCATCTCCCAGGCAGCCGCACATACTTGCATCACGCAGGTAACTGATGCCCTCTTTGTAAAGGCGCACAATTACATCAACTTCTCCAAGGATCAAGCAAGTATAATCGCGCGTGCGGTTGGATTTGCTAATATGGCAGTCTTTCCAAGGGTGCAGGGCGTCATAGACTGCACACATGTGGCCCTTAAGGCACCCATAAGGCACCCCATCGCAATCCAGGTCTTTTTGTCAACTGCAAGGGCATCCACTCCCTCAATGTGCAGCTGGTGTGTAACCACAATAAGGAAATTTTGCATGTTTACGCCAAGTACCCTGGCAGTTGCCATGACTCGTTCATCCTGCGGCAGTCTAGTGTGCCTCCACTCTTCAGTCCGCCAAACCAACTTTGCAGATGGCTACTTGGAGACAAGGGCTATCCCCTGAAGACGTGGCTAATGACACAGTTGAGGAGGCCATCCAATGAAGCTGAGGAACGCTACAACTCCAGCCACATTTCAACCAGATCCATTATCGAGCAAACCATCGGTTTGCTGAAGATGTGATTCAGATGCCTTGATAGATCAGGTGGAGCCCTGCAGTACTCAGCAGCCAGGATCGTCGTGGTCTGCTGTGCACTTCACAACATGGCACAGCGTTGTGGATTGCAGCTGCCTGAGGTACAAGTGGCTCAACACATAGCCTCCTCAGATGAGGATGAGGAGGAGAGCGAGAACGAAGACCTTGCGGAGGTGCATCAACCAGCGGCAGCAGCATACGAGAACATTGCTGCCCGGGATGCAAGGGATGCACTCATCTTGGCCAGATTTGTTTAGGCTGCTCAGTCAAACACATTTGGCTCACACCTTCTTACCGCACCATCGACAATGGACAAGAACCTGCGGCTTCCTATCACTCTGACCACCATACTGACAATTCCAAGTCACCCTGAGCCCTCAATGTGGAAGTCCCATTTGCGAAATGACACAGCCCACAACTTCAACAGTCTGCCATCACTTCATTTTATAACATTCAGTAAAGGATGGCATTTCACAATTAAACACAACAGAACACCCATGTGACTACCCTTGTGACTGCTTGTGCTTTATCTTCCTCTTACGCGTGCTCCTACGTGGTGCTTCCCCTGTGGCTTCAGCAGATGTGGAGGCCCCTTGCTCACTTTCATGCTGCTCCAGCCTCGACACCTTTGGCGGGCGTCCTCTGGGGTTGCGAACCTGTGAGGGCTCAGCAACAGCCTGCTGCTCCTGCGGCTGTGCAGGGGCTGAGACGCCCATCTCAGTTGGGTGAGGACTCTGGTGGGGCTCTGACCGTGGGCTCCACAGTGGCATGGTCGTGTGAGCGCTTGGAGAGGAGCCCCCACTTCCTTGTTGTCTGCCACCAACATCCCTCTCATGGGCCAGCCCCATTTCAGAGCTACCAAGTGGCTTGACAGCACATTGCTGCACTTCAGGGGGGGCAGGAGGACCCGTTTCTGCACTGGCAGTCCTACTCCAGAGGACTTCCATGAAGCTTTGGTTTCTCTGCTCAATAGCTGCCCATTGCTCCTCCAGAGATGTCAGTCTATTCTGAACAATGACCATGTTTTCAAGACCCTAGCGACTTAGCTCCTCCATGGCCGTAGCCATCCTCTCCTCTACCATAGCCATCCTCTCCTCTATGGTAGCCATCCTTACCACAGAGGTAGCCATCCTTTCCACGGAGGTTGCCATCCTTTCTGTGGTGATGCCTTCATGCGCCAATGCCTCCACAAAGGCTCTGCTCATGTTAGCGATGGACTCCTCCATCCTCTCCACACTCGCAGTGACCCTAGAGACAAAACCTGCCAGAGACTCCTGCACCTGTTCCTGGAGTTCCATCACCGCTCTCCTTCTGGATGGACCTGAAGGCACATGTCAGGGTCCCAGCTATACGTTCCTCTGCTGGCCGCCAGAGGGCGGTTTAGGATTCCTCAGTACACTGCTGCCATGTCTCTGTACCTCTCTCCTCACCTGTGTCTCATTAGAGTAATTGTCTCATTAGAGTAATCAGGCCTGTTATTTAAGCTGACTATTTCCAGCCCCAGGCGCACAGTCCTGAGTTCTCATGCCTGCAAGTCAGAGCTTGGTTTTTAGTCCTTGCCCTGCGTTTGGTATACTCGCTTTCGCTTCTTTCAATTGTTACTTTGATCGTTTGGTTGAAGAGTTCTCTGTGCGTCCAGAATTTGAAGTGCCTCCTGGTGAAGCATCTTTTGAGTTTTACTCCATCTCAAGTCTCTGGCTGTCTGCATTTGGGTTCACTACCGCACACGTATCAGCAGCTCGCTTGTGTTTCTTTGAATTGTTGCTTTGGTCGTTTGTTTGAAGAGTTCTCTGTGCGTCCCGAATTTGAAGAGCCTTCTGATGTAGCATCTTTTGAGTTTTACTCCATCTCAAGTCTCTGGCTGTCTGCATTTGGGTCCACTACCGTACCGTAACAGCACAGGGTCGACATGCAGCTGAGCCGAGCTGGGAGCGCCCTGCATCCTCCGACGAGGACTCTCCACTGCTGTCCCTGTCTCCACCATCTGCTGATGCTCACTTGTGGGCTGTGATACACCAGGTGACAACTCTACTCTATGTCCCAAAGGTCCCACCGAGGTGTGAGTGTCTGTGCTGGTGCTGGGTGCGCTTAATTCTTGTGATGCTGCGCCCTCAGAGGTTGCAGCTTCCTCTGAGAAGTCTTCTGGCTCAGGCTCTTCCTCCTGGACAGTGGGGGGGGGGCTGTCGATGGTCCTGTGGGGGAGTAAAGGAAAGAGTTAGACATGTGATATAAACATTGCAAGCACATGGAATTGTGCAGATGGTCATAAGTCAAACTGTTAGAGCATCAGAATCAATATCAGTCACTCATGCAATGTAAATGAGATGATGCAAAACTATTCTGTCACTAGCTTGCTCTGATGCGCCCGTCTGTCCATCCCCCACTTGCACATCCTCCATGATCTTGAGGGCCACCTCTTATTGTGGGCTCTCTTTTCCTGCAATGAGGGGCACAAGTGGAGTTTGAGTGATAATGATGGAGTGAGGGTAGAGAATCCATAGCATAGATGCTTAGAAGGACACAAAGATGGAGTGAGGTCCCAGGACCAAGGGCCCTCCCTTTGTGTTGTAAGTTGTTGCCATAGCCTAACAGTGATAGGGAGTGTGAGGGCAGCATAGTCAAATAGTTAAGTGAATGTGTACATAGAGAGAGAGGGAATGGTTAAGAGTGCAAGGGGTGTAAGGGTCAAGTGGGATGTGGAGGAGGAGGTTGACAATGCAGAGTGCAGGTGATGAGAGGCGATGAGGAGCAGATTGAGGGTCATGGTGATGTCATACTCACTTTTCCTGTGGGGAGAAGGTCATTAAACCTCTTTCGGCACTGCAGCCAGGTTCTGCTGCACATTGATCATGAACTGACCTCCTGTCCCACTTGCAGCCACAGAGCTTTGGTCTGCTGGGGAGGTTTTTCTTCTGAGCTCTGGCTCCCTCCACCAGAGCTTGGAGGGAGTCCTCATCAAAGCGGGGTGCGGCCTTGGATCTTGAAGTTGACATCTCCGTAGCACAAATCACTTAGAAGAATCCCACATAAAAGTTGTAAAGCAGAAAATGAACCAAGGCTGCTCGCAGGATTTAAATGCAGCCGCATAGATGGCGTCATCAGAGGTGAGTTTCACGACCAAAAGACTCCTTGGGCCAGGGGTTCACACACGCTGGGAATCAATTGCCCAATTAGGGCAAAATCGCTAAATTATCCCGCCTGACATCGGAGGCGGGAGCGGGAACCGCCGACCACCTGACCCGCCCCCAACCCGCCACCAATGGCAAAATCCAGCCTTTTGTGTTCTCCTCACAGCTTACTGTCCCACCAAGCTTTATATCATCAGCAAACACAAGCTACTCTGGTTCTGACCGGTACCGGCTATGCTCTCATTGGCTCACCATCTGCGTAGTGGAGAGAAATTGGCGCTCGTCCTTCGGGAGCTGCGCTGTGCCACACAATTTGAACGGACAATTTTCAACTCCATTTCTGTCAGCATCGAACATTATTAAGAAGCTGTCCGAACCCTCACTACCGACTGGTACTGCGGACTCCAGTACCAGATAAAACAAGCCCATGGTACCAGAGCCTTGGAGAAGAAAAAGTAGCAGCGTTCAGCTTCTCTCACATGCTGTTTTCTGTTAGACCCACCTGCAGAACCAAGCAGCACGTAGGCGGCTACACACTTTAAAATTCTATTTCCGTGCATACGAGATTTCACAGGCCGCCCACTGTGCAGGTGGTACATCACCAGCCGTGATAAAGTAATAATCTTCCCATCTACAAGACATATATTACATATTACATAGTATTTACAGCACAGAAACAGGCCATTCGGCCCAACTGGTCCAGGCCGGTGTTTATGCTCCACACGAGCCTCCTCCCACCCCTCTTCATCTCACCCCATCAACATATCCTTCTATTGCTTTCTCCCTCATGTGTTTATCTGGCTTCCCCTTAAACGCATCGATGCGAGTTGCCTCAACCTTCCCTGTGGTAGCGAGTTCCACATTCTAACCACTCTCTGGGTAACGAGTTTTCTCTTGAATTCCCTATTGGATTTATTAGTGACTATATTATGTTTATGGCCCTTATTTCTGGTCTCCCCTGCAAGTGGAAACATCTTCTCTATGTCTACCCTATCAAACCTTTCATAATCATAAAGGCCTCTATCAGGTCACCCCTCAATCTTCTCTTTTCTAGAGAAATGTGCCCCAGCCTGTTCCTGATAGATGTAACCTCTCAGTTCTGGTGTCATTCTAGTAAATCTGTCTTGCTCCTTCTCCAGTGCCTCTATGTCCTTTTTATAATATAGAGACCAGAACTTGCTCACAGTCCTCCAAGTATGGTCTCCTATTACGACGTTTTTGTATCAACTTTTTTCATTTAAATTCCAGTATCCACATTTATAATATAATACTGACACACTCCCAGGGACCCCCTGCGAATACTGACACACTCCCAGGGGCCCCCTGAAAATAGTGACACACTCCCAGGGACCCCCTGCAAATACTGACACACTCCCAGGGACCCCCCTGAAAATAGTGACACACTCCCAGGGACCCCCTGCAAATACTGACACACTCCCAGGGACCCCCTGAAAATACTTACACACTCCCAGGGACCCCCTGAAAATAGTGACACACTCCCAGGGACCCCTGCGAATACTAACACACTCCCAGGGACCCCCTGCAAATACTGACACACTCCCAGGGACCCCCTGAAAATAGTGACACACTCCCAGGGACCCCCTGCAAATACTGACACACTCCCAGGGACCCCCTGAAAATACTGACACACTCCCAGGGACCCCCTGAAAATAGTGACACACTCCCAGGGACCCCTGCGAATACTAACACACTTTCAGGGACCCCCTGCAAATACTGACACACTCCCAGGAACCCCCTGCGAATACTGACGCACTCCCAGGAACCCCCTGCGAATACTGACACACTCCCAGGAACCCCCTGCAAATAACGACACACTCCCAGGGACCCCCTGCAAATACTGACACACTCCCTGAGACCCCCTGAAAATACTAACACACTCCCGGAGACCCCCTGAAAATACTGACACACTCCCTGAGACCCCCTGAAAATACTAACACACTCCCGGAGACCCCCTGAAAATACTGACACACTCCCTGAGACCCCCTGAAAATACTAACACACTCCCTGAGACCCCCTGAAAATACTAACACACTCCCTGAGACCCCCTGAAAATACTGACACACTCCCAGGGACCCCCTGAAAATACTGACACACTCCCAGGAACCCCCTGCAAATAACGACACACTCCCAGGGACCCCCTGCAAATAACGACACACTCCCAGGGACCCCTTGTAAATACTGACACACTCCCAGTGTGTAATGGGTACTGCTTATGTAAACTTGTCACACTGCAATGACACCCTCCTTTAGCACCTCGGTTTTGTGTCTCCCAACTCTTCAGCCCGTACCGCATGGAAACCCCTACGCTCCAGCCAACTCCACTTCCCGAGTGAAGTTTTGTCATTTAAACTTCAGGTAATAATATAAAATCAAAGTAGTATACAAAAATAATGCTCAGCTAAATATTCATGTCTTAAAAATGGGTCTTAATTACATCTGCACGCCCTGATCCAATTGTCCCTGCACTCGATCCTGAAAATGTCAATTGCTCCTGTCTCATCACGTACCACACCATGGATGATTGACTAGTAAATATTTAAAGGTGGGGAAATCTGGATCTTCTTGCTGGGTTTACTGTCTGTCCCAAGTTGGGTGAATGACCTGTACTGCATTATTCCCACCACTAGCTCATCCTAAATTGAATTTTTACCCTTATTACTCATGTAACTGTACAGTTAACATGGAGCATTACATGTACATTATTTCGCAAGCAAATCAAACAATACTTCTCGGCAAAAATCCAATTAAAGGCAGTCAACAGACGCAAAACATTCCACCAATGCAGTAGCTAGCAATCACCAATCTAAGTCTGTTTCAAGAGTGAGACAAAAATATTAAGCATGTACAAGTCAAACTGGTTTGTAGGCTAATTGGATTAATGCTTTTACAGCTAAATAAACCAGTTCCTTATGTCACAAGAAGACCCGCTAATTAAAGCACAGGCGCCAATAATATGTAGTTGATAGACACCATTTAACAATTATACTGAAGCATACAAACTCAGGCTCAGTCCCAGAAATTGTATGGACACTGTACTGGAGAGCTGTATTGAGGACGATGTTGAATCTATACTAGGTGACATGAACCTTGTCATTCATGTGGAAATGACTTATGAAGTAATACTGGGCGACCTGCTGGTGGCGCTGTCCAGGGAGAGTATAAATACATGGGTCCAGCTTGCTCAGGACATTCTTTAACAGGAACTAGTGAAAGACACAACTAGATCTCCATGTTGAAAAACAGTTGATTAAAGCCTTGTTTAATACTCCGACCAAGTGCCTCGTAGTTTTCTTATGTCACTAGGTACTTGTGGCAATTTTGGAATTGCACTGGCATTGCCCTAGGTACTATACTGACCACACCCGATTCTACTGAAGACTGCAACAGGCACTATGTTCAACACTGCATCAGGAGATATAATGGGAACTTTGTTGGGGGCTGAACTGGGAAGCTTATGCGGGACCCGTAATATTGACTGTACTGGGCACTACTGCATACTAAATTGAAGTTCAAAAAGGAATTACACTGGCCATCATATAGAAATACACCAGACATTGTACTAATGGCTATACTGACCACTTCATGGGACACATTCTGGGAAAGAACTTCACTGAATATGCTGCTGGAACTGTACTGGACACTGTATTGGGGACTGTACTGGACACTGTATTGGGAATTGTATTGGACACTGTATTGGGGACTGGTCACTGTATTGGGGACTGGTCACTGTATTAGAGACTGTACTGGACACTATTGGGGACTGGTCACTGTATTGGGGATTGTAATGGACACTGTATTGGGGAGTGTGAAATAACAACAGAAAGTGCTGGAAACACTCAGCAGGTCAGGCATTATCGAATAGAGAGAAACAGAGTTAACGTTTTGGGTCGAACCCTGCATCAGAACTGGAAAAGTTTAGGGAGGAGAGATTTTTAAGCAGGGGCAGGGAGGACGGGAGGAAAGAATAAAGGGAAGGTCTGTGATGGGATGGAAGGCAGGACAGATTGAACAGCAAAAGGGATGATGGTGCAAGGCAAAAGGAGATGGTAATGCGACAAGTTAAGAAACAAAAGATGAGTCTTGATGAGGTGTAAAAGGTGAATCATCAACAGCTGCCATGTGGGAAAAAAAAGAAAACATAGGGGCCGAGGTTATGGTCTGAAATTGTTGAACTCGATGTTCAGTCCAGAAGGCTGTAAAATGCCTCATCGAAAGATGAGCTGCTGTTCCTCGAGCTTACGTTGAGCTTTGTTGGAACAGTGTAAGAGGCCGAGGACAGAGAGATCAGAGTGGGAGTGGAGCGGAGAATTAAAGTGACAGGCGACCGGAAGCTCGTGTTCCCCCTTACAGACTGAACGGAGGTGTTCCGCAAAGCGGTCACACAATCTGTGTTTGGTCTCCCCAGTGTAGAGGAGACAGATGTAAGAAGTCACACAACACCAGGTTATAGTCCAACAGTTTTACTTGAAATCACAAGCTTTCAGAGCGCTGCTCCTTTGTCAGGTGAAGTGGAGAGATGCATAAAGACACAGCTTATATAGTCAGAGAATAATGCAAGATGATTAGAGGTAATCTTTCTAACTGCCATTTATCACACCTTGGCAGAGAGATAATCACAGCAATCAAAGGTGTGAATGGTGTCCAAACAGGTCAGTCAGGAAAACATTACATCAAAGTCTGATTGACTGCTGAAGTGTTCCCCAACTGGGAGGGAACACTCCTGCCTGGCGATTGTTGCGCGGTGTCCGTTCATCCGTTGCCGCAGTGTTTGCATGGTCTCACCGATGTACCATGCTCCGGGGCATCCTTTCCTGCAACGTATGAGGTAGACAATGTTGGCCGAGTCACATAAGTATGTACCATGTATCTGGTGGGTGGTGTCCTCACGTGTGATGATGGTATCTGTGTTGATGATCTGGCATGTCTTGCAGAGGTTGCCGTGGCAGGGTTGTGTGGTGTCATGGTCGCTGTTCTCCTGAATAGTCAAGGACATTCAGCCTCCGATCTTCGGGTAAGCATTCTCCAAGGCGGCCTTCGAGACACATGACAACGCAAAATCGTAGAGCAGAAACTGATAGCCAAGTTCCACACTCATGAGGGCAGCCTCAACCGGGATCTTGGGTTCATGTCACGCTACATGTAACCCCACCTGACGTAGGGTCACCCAGACTCGAGTCGTCATTGGCTTGTTCTCTCTACACAGATGCGGCCGGACCTGCTGTGATTTCCAGCAAAAAAAATGTTTTTTGTCTATTTTTTGTTTTACATACAGACCCCAGCATCTGCAACATTTGACCCCTTGTGACCCCACCTCATTGTTCTTTGATGTAATGTTTTCCTGACTGACCTGTTTGGACACCATTCACACCTTTGATTGCTGTGATTATCTCTCTGCCGAGGTGTGATAAATGGCAGTTAGAAAGATTACCTGCAATCATCTTGCATTATTCTCTGACTATATAAGCTGTGTCTTTATGCATCTCTCCACTTCACCTGATGAAGGAGCAGCGCTCCGAAAGCTTGTGATTTCAAATAAAACTGTTGGACTATAACCTGGGGTTGTGTGACTTCTTACATTTGTCCACCCCAGTCTAACACCGACATCTCCACACCATAGAGGAGACAGCATCGTGAGCAACGAATACAGTATACTAGATTGCAAGAAGTACAAGTAAATCGCTGTTTCACCTGGAAGGAGTGTTTGGGGCCCTGGACGGTGGGAAAGGAGGAGGTAAAAGGGCAGGTGTTACAAATCCTGCACTTGCATGGGAAGGTGCCGGGCGAAGGGGAAGGGGTGTTGGGGGTGATAGAAGATACAGTATAAGGGACAGGATACTGTATTGTGGACTGGACACTGTATTGGAGACTGGACACTGTATTGGAGACTGGACACTGTATTGGAGTCTGTACTGGACACTGTATTGGAGACTGTATTGTGAAGGGCCCTAATTGCCTACAATGTGACTTTGGCCTCGCTGTAGAGGTAGCGAGTTGACTAGAGATTTAACAGCCCAGTTAACAGGACACGCTCAGGCTATGCCTCGAGACCAACGGAATGATGGGAAAGTTGGTCAAGGACTGAGATCAGCAGCGGTGGGAAAAGTGCTGACAGTGAACCAGAGTGAAAGACAAGCTCATCTGACTAGACTGGACGGAGTATCAATCAGGAAATAGTTGAGGCTTGTAATAAGGGAACATCTATAATTATGGGGGATTTTAACTATCATATTAATTGGACAAATCAAACTGGGCAGGGCTGCCTTGAGGATGAGTTCATTGAGTGTATTAGGGATGGGCTTCTTGAGCAGTATGTAACTGGACCGACCAGGGGACAAGCAACCTTAGATCTAGTCCTGTGTAACGAGACAGGATTAATTAAAAATGTCCTAGTAAAGGATCCCCTTGGAATGAGTGACCATAACATGGTTGAATTCCATATTCAATTAGAGGGTGAGAAGGTTGGATCTCAAACAAGCGTGCTAAGCTTGAATAAAGGAGACTATGAAGGTATGAGAGCGGAATTGAGTAGAGTGGATTGGGAAAATAGATTAAAGGGTAAGACGATACATGATCAGTGGTGTACATTTAAGGAGTTATTTTACAACTTCCAAAAAATATATATTCCACTGAGGAAAAAAGGGTGTAAAAGAAAAGATAGCCATCTGTGGCTAAGTAAAGAAATTAAGGATAGTATTCGACTAAAAACAAGGGCATATAAGGTAGCCAAATCGAATGGGAGGATAGAGGATTGGGAAAACTTTAAAAGACAGCAAAAAATAACAAAAAGATTGATTAAGAAAGGGAAGATAGATTATGAAAGTAAATTAGCAAAAAATATAAAAACAGATAATAAGAGTTTTTATAGTTATATAAAAAGAAAAAGGGTGGCTAAAGTAAATGTTGGTCCCTTAGAGGATGAGACCGGGAAATTAATGGTGGGAAATATGGAGATGGCAAAAACACTGAATGAATATTTTATATCAGTCTTTACAGTAGAGGACACTAAGAATATCCCAACACTGGACAAACAGGGGGCTATAGGGGGGGAGGAGCTAAACACGATCAAAATCACTAAGGAAGTGGTACTCGGTAAAATAATGGGACTCAAGGCGGATAAATCACCTGGACCTGATGGCTTACATCCTAGGGTCTTGAGGGAAGTGGCGGTAGGGATTGTGGATGCATTGGTAATAATTTTCCAAAACTCCCTGGACTCAGCAAAGGTCCCGGCAGACTGGAAAACTGCTAATGTAACACCCTTATTTAAAAAGGGCAGTAGACAGAAGGCTGGAAACTATAGACCGGTTAGCCTAACATCTGTGGTAGGTAAAATGTTGGAGTCCATTATTAAGGAGACAGTAACAGGACATTTGGATAATCATAATTTAATAGGACAAAGTCAGCATCGTTTTATGAAGGGGAAGTCATGTTTGACAAATTTGCTGGAGTTCTTTGAGGAAGTAACATATAGGGTGGATAAAGGGGAACCAATGGACGTAGTGTATTTAGACTTCCAAAAGGCATTTGACAAGGTGCCACACAAAAGATTATTGCTTAAGATAAAAAATCACGGGATTGGTAATATTCTGGCATGGATAGAGGATTGGCTATCTAACAGAAGGCAGAGAGTTGGGATAAATGGTTCATTCTCAGACTGGCAATCAGTAACTAGTGGTGTTCCGCAGGGGTCAGTGCTGGGTCCCCAACTCTTTACTATCTATATTAATGATTTGGAGGAGGGGACCGAGTGTAACATATCAAAGTTTGCAGATGATACTAAGATGGGAGGGAAAGTAGTGAGTGAGGAGGACATAAAAAACCTGCAAGGGGACATAGACAGGCTAAGTAAATGGGCAGAGATTTGGCAGATGGAATACAATACTGGAAAGTGTGAGGTTATGCACTTTGGCAGGAAAAATCGTAGAGCAAATTATTATCTTAATGGCAAGAAACTGGAAAGTACTGAAGCACAAAGGGATCTGGGGGTCCTGGTGCACGAAACTCAAAAGGTTAGTATGCAGGTACAGCAAGTGATTAAGAAGGCCAATGGAATGTTGGCTTTCATTGCTACGGGGATAGAATATAAAAATAGGGAGGTATTGCTTCAGTTGTACAAGGTATTGGTGAGACCGCACCTGGAATACTGCATACAGTTTTGGTGTCCATACTTAAGAAAAGACATACTTGCTCTCGAGTCAGTACAAAGAAGGTTCACTCGGTTAATCCCGGGGATGAGGGGATGGACATATGAGGAGAGGTTGAGTAGATTGGGACTCTACTCATTGGAGTTCAGAAGAATGAGAGGCGATCTTATTGAAACATATAAGATTGTGAAGGGGTTGGATCGGGTGGATGCGGGGAGGATGTTCCCGATGATGGGTGAAACTAGAACTAGGGGGCATAGTCTTAGAATAAGGGGCTGCTCTTTCAAAACTGAGATGAGGAGGAACTACTTCACTCAGAGGATGGTAGGTCCATGGAATATGCTGCCCCAAAAAGCTGTAGAAGCTACATCATTACATAAATTTAAAACAGAAATAGACAGTTTCCTAGAAGTAAAGGGAATTAAGGGTTACGGGGAGCGGGCAGGAATTTGGACATGAGTCTAGGTTCGGATCGGTCATGGCCCTGTGGGTAGCGGAGCGGGCCCAAGGGCCGTGTAGCCTGATCCTGCTCCTATTTCATGTGTCTAATTCTGTTAGATTCAGGAGATAGTTCTGTGATAGTAGATTGGCGGTTAGGATCAGATCAGCCATGATCTTATTGAATGGCGGAGCAGGCTCGAGGGGCCGATTGGCCTACTCCTGCTCCTATTTCTTATGTTCTTATGTTCTTATGTTCTAACCGCATCATCCTGCTAAGCAAGCAAAGGAATGCGATAACCAGGAGCCAGCTTGTGGGAAACAAGGTCTTGCCAACTGGTAAAGCCATCTTGGCTGGGTCTGCTATTGATAAGAACTGGTAAAGTCATCACGGTTGAGGACAAAGTGCAGGCAGCTTTGTAAATGTACGTACGGAACAGAACAAAACAAACTTTCTGGGCGTGACTTGACTTTTGTGCGCGAAGGGCTATATTTAAACAGCCCAGGTTCAACTGATAACTGGCTGATCTAGACAGACAGAAGAAGCAGGAAGAGGGAACGGCCACTCATCTCACAGACAACCACTTCGACCAGGGGAAGACCGACCGGGCTGGTGAGAGTGAGTATACACTCGATAGTCTAAGTAACTAAGGGGACTAGTAAGAAAAACTGTTCGAGATTTACGCTTGATGAACAGTATGTGTGTGTTTAAGAAAGGAACTACCATATTAAACGGAACCAAACAATCAGTTGCAGTGTGAATCTTCTTTCTCTCACTTATATCGTAAATCTAGAGTCTGAAACCCAGGTGGGGAAGAGAAAGCTCCCTACAATTGGGGAATGGACACTGTATTGGGGACTGGACACTGTATTGGGGACTGTACTGGATACTGTGTTGGGGACTTTGAAGTGCTCCTTCCAGCAGGCACTGACTGCCTCTCTGTACTTGATGAGTACCTCTCCATTCTTGGCCCACAGTGGGGCAGGACCTTGGGTGCTTGGGCCGTAGGTGGTCTTGACTGCGCTAAAGAATCCACGCATGTCGTGGTTGTCGACAAGCTGCTGGATCTCCTGCACTTTCTCCACCCACCACCTGTTCTTTAGGTCGCGAGTTTTTTGTTAGACCTCGGCCTTCAGGCGTCTGTAGAGTTGCTTTCTTGCTCTCGAGTTCTGTTGCTGATTCCAGATCAGGAATGCCTTGCACTTGCGGCTTGTTAAGTCCTGGATCTCCTGGTTATTCTCGTCGAACCAGTCTTGGTGTTTCCTGGTCGAGTGAGCAAGCGTCTCTTCACAGGTGCTGATTATGGAGGCCTTGAGTGCAGACCAGTTGCTGTGGACACTCTGTGTCTCTGAATCACTGGGATTCGTCAGGTTGGTTGTGAGGTGCAGGCTGAATAGGGCTTTCTTAGCAGGGTCTTTGAGTGCTCCAGCATTGATTTTCCTGCGGCATTGCTTCTGTTGCCGCCACTGTTTTGGGGCTACATTGATGGAGATGACAGAGCGCATTAGGATTAGGTGTCAGTGTTCTTGATCAGGCCAACATCCCCAGCATCGAAGCTTTGACCATGCGCAATCAGCTCCGATGGACGGGCCGCATCGGCCGCATGCCCGATACGAGACTCCCAAAACAAGCGCTGTACTCGGTGCTCCGACAGGGCAAGAGAGCCCCAGGTGGGCAGAGTAAATGCTTCAAGGACACCCTCAAAGCCTCCTTGAAAAAGTGCAACATCCCTGCCAACACCTGGGAATCCCTGGCCTAAGACTGCACAAAGTGGAGGAGAATATTCCAGGAAGGCACCAAACACCTCGAGTCTCTTCGCCGGGAGCAAGCGGAAGCCAAGCGCAAACAGCGAAAGGAGCGCATGTCAACCCAAGCACCACACCCACCCGCCCCTTCAACCACCGTCTGCCCCACCTGTGACAGAGTCTGTAGGTCCCGCATTGGACTCATCAGTCACCTGCAAACTCATTTTTAGTGTGGATGGAAGTCATCCTCGGTTCCGATGGACTGCCTAACAAGAAGAAGAATTGGAGACTGGACACTGTATTGGGGACTGGACACTATATTGGGGACTGGACACTGTATTGGGGACTGGACACTGTATTGGGGACTGGACACTGTATTGGAGACTGGACACTGTATTGGGGACTGGACACTGTATTGGGGACTGGACACTGTATTGGGGACTGGACACTGTATTGGGGACTGTACTAGACACACTGGCCTAGAAATTGGGTTTTGGCGCAGCCAGGGCTTTAGCGCCGGAAGTTAGTGCCGGCGCTAA
Source organism: Somniosus microcephalus (assembly GCF_052327205.1). NCBI lineage: Eukaryota > Metazoa > Chordata > Chondrichthyes > Squaliformes > Somniosidae > Somniosus > Somniosus microcephalus. The sequence goes on along the minus strand of NC_141004.1, from coordinate 17,965,914 downwards.
GTCCCCCTGCGCGCGCCAAAAATTCAGTAGCGCCGCGCCCAAACGGCTGCCGGCGCTACTGGAGGGTTTCAGCGCCTCCCAATGGGCGCTACCTGCCCCATTGCGGCGCTGTTCCGGCGCTGCGGCGCCCGATGCGGTGCGGCAGGCTGGGGAAGTGCAGGCCTCCTCCTTCCGTTAAGGAGGAGCTGCCTGCACCCGACCGCTGGCCGTTGACGGCTGAATAAAAATGAGCCCAGCACCTCGGAGAAGTGCCGGGCTCGCGGCCCACATGCATCTGTGCCGCGGGGGGGTCTTGGAGGAGTCCGGGGAGGGAGGTGCGGGCAGGCGGCCGCCGGGGAAGCGGCCGGCCGCCGCGCGACCTTAATGCGCCGGCGCTAACTTCAGCAAGGCACCTTTTACAGAACGTTGCTTGCGGCTGCCACGGGCGAGGCGGCCGCAACTCAATTTTGGAGTTCGGGCGGGTTACCACGGCAACCGGGACGCTGCGCACACCGATGACGTCATCGGTGCCGGCGCAGCGCTACCGGTGCAACGCCGCTTTAGGGCCCCACTCAATTTTTCAAATGGCCATAACTCTGGCGCTAGTCCCTCTAGCGCCTCAAAAGCGGCGCTAAGGCTAGTGAATTTCTAGGCCACTGTCTCTTAGGCAGTCTCTCAGAACTGAGGACGACTTGCATCCACACTATAAATGAGTTCTCAGGTGACTGATGAGTCCAATGCAGGACCTACAGTCTCTGTCACAGGTGGATAAGACGGTGGTTGAAGGGGCGGGTGGATGGGGTGCTTGGGTTGATGTGCGCTCCTTCCGCTATTTGTGCTTGGCTTCCGCTTGCACCCGGCGAAGAGACTCGAGGTGTTCGGCGCCTTCCCGGATGCTTCTCCTCCACTTTGTGCAGTCTTGGGCCAGGGATTCCCAGGTGTCGGTGGGGATGTTACACTTTTTCAAGGAGGCTTTGAGGGTGCCCTTGAAGCATTTCCTCTGCCCACCTGGGGCTCTCTTGCTGTGTCGGAGCTCCGACTAGAGCGCTTGTTTTGGGAGTCTCATTACGGGCATGCGGATAATGTGACCCGTCCATCGGAGCTGATCGATCGTGGTCAAAGCTTCGATGCTGGGGATGTTGGCCTGAGCGAGAACACTGACATTGGTGCACCTATCCTGCCAATGGATTTGTAGGATCTTGTGGAGGCAGCATTGGTGATACCTCTCCAGTGCTTTGAGGTGCCTGCTGTACATGGTCCATGTCTCTGAGGCATACAGTAGGGCAGATATCACTACTGCTCTGTAGACCATGAGCTTGTTGCTGGGTTTGAGGTCCTGGTCTTCAAACACTCTCTTCCTCAGGCGACCGAAGGCTGCACTGGCACACTGAAGACGGTGTTGGACTTCATCATCGAAGTCTGCCCTTGTTGACAGTAGGCTCCCGAGGTATGGAAAGTGGTCCACGTTGTCCAAGGCCTTGTCGTGGATTTTGATAATCGGGGGGCAGCACTGTGTGGCGGGGCAGGTTGGTAGAGGACCTTTGTCTTATGGATGTTTAGTGTAAGGCCCATGCTCTCGTACGCTTTGGTGAAGGTGTTGATGATGGGTTGGAGTTCACGCAGACGCAAGCGTCGCCTGCGTACTGTAATTCGATGACACAGGATGGGACGACCTTGGATCGGACTGGAGGTGATGGAGATTGAACAGTTTCCCGTTTGTCCTGTAGATTAGCTCCAATCCAGAGTTGGGGACTGTACTGGACACTGTATTGGGGTGTGTACTGGATACTGTATTGGGGACTGGACACTGTATTGGGGAATGGACACAGTATTGGGGACTGGACACTGTATTGGAGACTGGACACTGTATTGGGGACTGGACACTGTATTGGGGACTGGACACTGTATTGGGGACTGGACACTGTATTGGGGACTGGACACTGTATTGGGGAATGGACACTGTATTGGGGACTGGACACTGTATTGAGGACTGGACACTGTATTGGGGACTTTACTGGACACTGTCTCTTAGGCAGTCCCTCGGAACCGAGGATGACTTGCTCCCACACTAAACATGAGTTCTCAGGTGACTGATGAGTCCAATGGGGGACCTACAGTCTCTGTCACAGGTGGGGCAGACGGTTGTTGAAGGGGTGGGTGGGTGGGGTGCTTGGGTTGACGTGCGCTCCTTGCGCTGCCTGCGCTTGGCTTCCGCTTGTTCCCGGCGAAGAGACTCGAGGTGTTCGACGCCTTCCCTGGTTGCTTCTCCTCCACTTTGTGCGGTCTTGGGCCAGGGATTCCCAAGTGTCAGTGGGGATGTTACAATTTTTCAAGGAGGCTTTGAGGGTGTCCTTGAAGCGTTTCCTCTGCCCACCTGGGGCTCTTTTGCCGTGTCAGAGCTCCGAGTAGAGCGCTTGCTTTGGGAGTCTCGTATCGGGCATGCGGACAATGTGGCCCGTCCATCGGAGCTGATTGAGCGTGGTCAAAGCTTCGATGCTGGGGATGTTGGCCTGAGCGAGAACACTGACGTTGGTGAGCCTATCCTGCCAATGGATTTGCAGGATCTTGCGGAGGCAGCGTTGGTGGTACCTCTCCAGTGCTTTGAGGTGCCTGCTGTACATGGTCCATGTCTCTGAGGCATACAGCAGGGCGGGTATCACTGCTGCTCTGTAGACTATGAGCCTGTTGCTGGGTTTGAGGTCCTGGTCTTCAAACACTCTCTTCCTCAGGCGACCGAAGGCTGCACTGGCACACTGAAGGCAGTGTTGGACTTCATCATCGAAGTCTGCCCTTGTTGACAGTAGGCTCCCGAGGTATGGAAAGTGGTCCACGTTGTCCAAGGCCTTGTCGTGGATTTTGATAATCGGGGGGCAGTACTGTGTGGCGGGGGCAGGTTGGTAGAGGACCTTTGTCTTACGGATGTTTAGTGTAAGGCCCATGCTCTCATACGCTTTGGTGAAGGTGTTGACGATGGTTTGGAGTTCGCGTAGGCGCAAGCGTCGCCTGCGTACTGTAATTCGATGACACAGGATGGGATGACCTTGGATCCGCACTGGAGGTGATGGAGATTGAACAGTTTCCCATTTGTTCTGTAGATTAGCTCCAATCCAGAGTTGGGGACTTTACTGGACACTGTATTGGGGTGTGTACTGGACACTGTATTGCGGGCTGGACACGTATTTGACACTGTATTGGGGGTGGACACTATGTGACACTGTATTGGGGGTGGACACTGTATGTGACACTGTATTGGGGTGGACACTGTATTTGACACTGTATTTGGGGTGGACACTGTATTTGACACTGTATTGGGGTGGACACTGTATTTGACACTGTATTTGGGGTGGACACTGTATTTGACACTGTATTGGGGACTGGACACTGTATTTGACACTGTATTGGGGTCTGGACACTGTATTTGACACTGTATTGGGGGTGGACACTGCATTTGACACTGTATTGAGGACTGGGCACTGTATTTGACACTGTATTGGGGGCTGTACTTTATGCTGCGTCAGCTGAAGATTTGGAAGGGTTGAGAGTATCCGCCGCTGTGCGGAGTGAATCAGAGCCCGGAGCGGACACATGCTCCGCACTCACTATCTGCTGTCTACAGCGGCAGCTAAAACTTCAGTCTCGGAGCTGCTTTCTGGGAAATCACATGTGCAAAGGGGGTGGGTTGCTAAATTTAGAAGAATCGCTGGTGAGTGAGTGAGTGTGTGCTCAGGACATGTAGTATCAGGAGCCGCCGAGCGATGTGCGCTGACAAATGTGATGTGAGCTGTCGCTGCGATCGCGACCTTATCTCAGCCCAGGAGTTACACCCAACATCTTCTCCCTATGAAGAAGCCAGCGTCCCTCTGGAAACCCGAGGTAAGTAAGAGCTCACCCCGCAGATCTTCGAGCCACCGGTGTGCGGATTCCCCCACCCCAGAGGAAATTTATTGTTAAAGTTAATGCAATTTTTATTTTAAAAAAACCACTTATGGCTGCAAAGGAATTGAGCTGGGACTCGATCGACCTGAAATACTGAGCAGATAGCAGTCGATTGATTGTCTGGTTTGAAATGCTCTTTGCAAATGCTCCGGTAAGGATAGTTAGTGTCTACTTTCACTTTCTCTCCTCTCTTAGCAGTATTTATTTTAACTAAGCTTCAGCTATTGAGTCAATACCAGTATTTGGAGATCTGATATTTTATTATATATATGTAGCATTGCTTCTGCCCCTTTCTCAGTTTTGTGCATTCTCTTGCCCCTTTTCGCTGCTCAGGTCTCCCATCCACCAGCAGCCAGCCCCTGAGGCAATGGCTAGGTGAGATTTGTTTCACTTCAGACTCAGGCACGCAGTTTCCAAGCACACAGCCACGGGTCAGGGAGGGGGGATCTGCTGCCGACCTGCCTGTGCCACTTCACTGTACCTGTGACTCCCCCCGGTTAACCCAACCCCCCCCCCCACCTCCAGCCTCGTCTCGCCTCTCCTGGTCATCACAGGAAGACACACCTTGAACAAATGACATGTCACACCTCACATCACCTGGCAGAAACTGGCTGTAGTTTGTAAAGAGCTTTTTTTTTTAAAAAAAGGGGGCATTAAATGTTGAAACCACCTCTGGGGGAGGCTTTATGACGATTGATATTTTACCAAAGAATAACTAACTGTCTTGTCAATCGGCCGGCGAGGAGCACGCTTCATTACAACAACAACAGCAACTTGTATTTGCATAGCGCCTTTAACATAGTAAAACGACCCAAGGCGCTGCACAGGAGTATTTTAAGACAAAAAATTTGACACCGAGCCACATAAGGATAAATTAGGGCAGGTGACCAAAAGCTTGGTCAAAGAGGTCGGTTTTAAGGAGCGTCTTAAAGGAGGAAAGAGAGGTAGCGAGGTGGACAGGTTTAGGCAGGGAATTCCAGAGCTTAGGGCCTAGGCAACAGAAGGCACGGCCACCAAAGGTTGAGCGATTAAAATCAGGGATCCTCAAGAGGGCAGAATTAGAGGAGCGCAGATATCTCGGTGGGTTGTGGGGCTGAAGGAGATTACAGAGATAGGGAGGGGCGAGGCCATGGAGGGATTTGAAACAAGGATGAGAATTTTGAAATTGAGTTGCTGCTTAACCGGGAGCCAATGTAGGTCAACGAGCACAGGGGTGATGGGCGAACGGGACTTGGTGCGAGTTAGGACACAGGCAGCCGAGTTTTGGATGACCTCAAGTTTATGTAGGGTGGAATTTGGGAGGCCAGCCAGGAGTGCATTGGAATAGTCAAGTCTAGAGGTGACAAAGGCATGGATGAGGGTTTCAGCAGCGGATGAGCCGAGGCAAGGGCGGAGACAACCTTGTCTGAAACCCTGGCACCTTCAACTTCACAGTGATACGAGCTGATAGTGAAAGTGTGGGTCCCACTCGCATCGCTGTGGAAATGCCAACATGCATCCTTCATGTACAGTATGAATACAACACTAAAGTATTTTATCCTCTTCTGTGTAAATGTCTTCTTTCTGCTCTTTCCTCTCTCATCCGAACCAGGGAGGAGATGTGGGGAATTTTCTTTTTACGCATCGAGTTGTTGTGATCTGGAATGCGCTGCCTGAAAGGGCGGTGGAAGCAGATTCAATAGTAACTTTCAAAAGGGAACTGCACAAATACATAGAATTGTATTGAATTTACAGCACAGAAACAGGTCCATGCTGGTGTTTATGCTCCACACGAGCCTCCTCCCATCCTACTTCATCTAACCCTATCTGCATATCCTTCTAACCCTTTCTCCCTCATGTACTTACCTAACTTCCCCTATTCACCTCAACTACTCCATATGGTAGCAAATTCTAACGACTCTCTGAGTAAAGAAGTTTCTCCTGAATTCCCTAGTGGATTTATTAGGGAATATCTTTTATTTATGGCCCCTAGTTTTGGGCTCCCTCACAAGTGGAAACATCTTCTCTACGTCTACCCTAGGAAACCCCTTCATGATTTTAAAGACCTCCATCAGGTCAGCCCTCAGCCTTCTCTTTTCTAGAGAAAAGAGCCCCAGCCGGTTTAGTCTTTCCCGAAGTCTGCAAAGGAAAGCGCTGCAGGGCTATGGGGAAAGAGCAGGGGGGAGTGGGACTACTTGGACAGCTCTTTCAAAGAGCCAACACAGTCACGATGAGCCGAATGGCCTCCTTCTGTGCCGCATCATTCTGTGATTTTCCTTTATACCTGGCTGCAGGTGTGAGGACTGCTAACGTTTAAAATACCGGCATAATCCCCACATGCATGTTGTGTCAGCCGTGGCTCAGTGGGTAGCGCTCTCGCCTCTGAGTCAGAAGGTTGTGGGTTCAAGTCCCCACGCCAGGGACTTGAGCACATTAAAAAGCTAGACTGACACTCCAGCGCAGTGCTGAGGGAGTGCTGCACTGTCAGAGGTGCCGTCTTTCGGATGAGACGTTAAACCGAGGCCCTGTCTGCTCTCTCGTATGGATGTAAAAGATCCCATGGCATCATTTCCAAGAAGAGCAGGGGAGTTATCCCCAGTGTCCTGGCCAATATTTATCCCTCAATCAACATCCCTAAACAGATTATCTGGTCATTACCACATTGCTGTTTGTGGGAGCTTGCTGTGCGCAATATGGCTGCCGGGTTTCCTACATTACAACAGTGACTACACTTCAAAAGTACTTCATTGGCTGTAAAGCGCTTTGAAACATCCTGAAGTTGCGAAAGGCGCTATATAAATGCAAGTCACGTTCTTTCTTATGCTGTTGCAATCTTGATGTGGAATGGGAGAAGAATTTACATAGAATTACATAATATTGTACAGTACGGAAATAGGCCATTCGGCCCAACAGGCCTGTGCCGCTGTTTGTGCTCCTCACGAACCACTTCCCACTTTACTTCATCTCACCCTATCACCATATCCTTCTATTCCTTTCTCCCTTATGTACCTATCTATTTCCCCCTTAAATGCATCCAATAGGACTAAACAGACTAGATGCAGGAAGAATGTTCCTGATGACGGGGATTCCAGAACCAGGGGTCACAGTCTAAGGATAAGGGGTAAGCCATTTAGGACAGAGATGAGGAGGAATTTCTTCACCCAGAGAGTGGTGAACCTGTGGAATTCTCTACCACACAAGGCAGTTGAGGCCAACTTATTAAATATATTCAAGAAGGAGTTGGATATATTTCTTAAGGCTAAAGGGATCAAGGGATATGGGGAGAAAGCAGGGGCAGGGTACTTAATTTGGATGATCAGCCATGATCTCATTAAATGGCGGAACAGGCTCGAGGGGCCGAATGGCCTACTCCTGCTCCTATCTTCTATGTTTTGAGCTTAGGCTTGGTACTCCCTCCAAATGTAAGTGTCTTTGGACTGCCACTCCCTCCAGTGAGACTGGGCGGGAGCTGGTTAACATGTTTCCAAACCTTTACTCTTGAACTGGCTGTCAGCGATGTTGATCTGAACTCTGATTTAAAACATTTCCCCCCATTCGTTCGGGAAAGCCCCTCAGCTCTTCAGGCTGTGATTGAAAATTTGAGGTCAGTCTTGTGTTGTTGGCTGCTTACTGGCCTCAGTTGTCCCCAGACTAGGGAGATGAAAAAGTCAGCCAGGGTCCCACTTCTAATTACTGTCCAATAACTCTGGACGCAAAAGTGAATGTGATAGATTTTAGTCTTCAACACCTGGGGCGGCAGATCACACACAACAACAACTTGCATTTTTATAGCACCTTAAATGTTGTAAAACTTTCCAAGGCGCTTAAGAGGGAAGCGTTCACAATAGCAGCTAGCATGGGAGGGCCAGGAAGGGAAGTTGGGTGGTCACCGGTTTGGTGGGAATAGGGTCGCGGGAGCAGGGGGTGGGTCTCATGGACAAGATGAGCTCGGAGAGGGCATGAGTGGAGATAGCAGAGAAACTAGAGAAAGCTGCGAGTTCAGGGCTGGGGCAGGGTTGGGGGGGTGGGGGTGAGTGGATGGTGTGGGAGAAACCTTGGGGTAAGTTTGGTTTGGTGGACTAAGGGAAGGGATGGAAGAGGCAGAGGCAGCTGAACAGATGGTCTCAATCTTAGCGACAAAGTTCATGAGCTCCTTGCATATGCTGGAGGTGAGGATGGAGGGGGCAGGAGAGAGGGGATTAAGAGGACGGTTGGTCATTTCAGTGGATAGAAAAACAGGCAATTTCTATAAAGGCCGTGCAATTTGCTCTGCCAGATTATCAGGAACGATTGAACAGGCTGGGGCTCTTTTCTGTAGAAGAGAAGGCTGAGGGGTGACCTGATAGAGATCTTTAATATTATGAAAGGGTTTGATAGGGTAGATGTAGAGAAGATGTGTCCACTTGCGGGTAAACCAAAACTAGGGGCCATAATTATAAGATAATCAGTGATAATAAATCCAATAGGGAATTCAGGAGAAACGTCTTTACCCAGAGAGTGGTTAGAATGTGGAACTCGCTACAACAAGGATTAGTTGAGGAGAATAGCATAGATGGCATTTAAGGCTAGATAAACACATGAGGGAGAAAGGAATAGAAGGATATGCTGATAGGGTGAGATGAAGAGGGGTGGGAGGAGGCTCGTGCGGACCATAAACACCAGCATGGACCTGTTAGGCTGAATGGCCTGTTCCCGTGCTGAACATTCTATGTAATATAATTCTATGAAAGCAGGGATTCAGGAGACAAGTCAAGAATCCTATGTCTTTACTGTAATATGCAGTGTAGAAGTCTCACCTTCATACATACTATTAAGCATAGGGGGGATGATGCATGTGAGTGTGATTTATAATCCTAACTTACTGTAGGATTTGAAATTACTTTTATTTTTTATTTGCTCAATGAGCAAGAATATAATGTAACACTTTTGGGCAGTCACTTTAATCATCAACTAAACCCAGCTCAGCTAGCATGGCCAGATGATCGAGAAAGCTTTCTCTAGTCTAGCACTAAAACACACCTTAACCACAACCTCAGAAAAAGGCCAGCTGTGTTAACGTTTCAATATAAGGGGAAGCTAGATAAGCACATGAGAGGGGAAAGGAATCGAAGGTTATGGTGATAGGGTGAGATGAAGAGGGGTTGGGAGGAGGCTCGTGCGGAGCATAAACAACGCCATGGACCAGCTCGGCCGAATGGCCTGTTTCTGTGCTGTACATTCTATGTAATTACCAGCCCCGGGCAGTGAAGATGAAAATCTGCCTCAATGTGTGTAAAGCAGGTGTGAGGATCAAGTTCCGGTGTGATGCCCCCTCACAGTCACGTCATTTGTTGACGATCGCTGCCTAGGCTTTAAGCATTGAAAGTGGCCCCTTGGGGGAAGGCAGCAGACCTAACACACCCAGACTCCAGTGTGAGTCAGCACTCTCACAAGAGGAGGAGAGAAAAAAAATATTTTGCCCCACCACTTCATATTCGAGCAATGATTTTTTATTACTCCGGAAAGGATGGGTCCTCCCCTCCCTTCTCTGCTTAAACTATCAGCTGCCGTGTGATATCGATGTGTTTTACGTTATGCTACGTGCGGCAAAGGTGCACATAGCCCGCAACACAGTAAGGCATTCTTTTTTTTTCAAAGGAATTCAGTTCGAGGTTTAAGATTTTTTTTTCTCAGCAGTTAAATCTAAAGTTAATACATTACAGTTCACCCGCTAGTGAGACGGTGGCACCCTGTCTTTTAACGCCTGGAATCTGGATTCAGATTCAACCCCCAGGACTGATGGGGTGTAAGTTCCGCAAGCTGTAGGTCTCCTAATTGAAATGTCTTTGAACTGTCTCATCCCATTCGTTCACGGGATGTGGGCATCGCTGGCAAGGCCCAGCATTTATTGCCCATCCCTAGTTGCCCTTGAGAAGGTGGTGGTGAGTCGCCTTCTTGAACCGCTGCAGTCCGTGCGGTGAAGGTACTCCCACAGTGCTGTTAGGGAGGGAGTTCCAGGATTTTGACCCAGCGACGATGAAGGATCGGCCGATATATTTCCAAGTCAGGATGGTGTGTGGCTACAAGAACAAAAAGATGGCCACAGTTTGGCACAAAATAAGCAGTCCCGCCCAGGGAGGACATGTGCTAGAAACTGAAACGTTAACAAAGCCAGTGTAGGAATCTTTTTCTGAGGTTGTGGTTAAGGTGTGTTCTAGTGATAGAATAGAGAAAGCTTTCTCGATCATCTGGCCATGAGAAAGCTGAGCTGAGTGTAGTTGATGACTAAAGTGACTGCCCAAAAGTGTTCTTCCTCATTGAGCAAATAAAAAGCAAAAGTAATTTCAAATCCTACAGTAAGTTAGGATTATAAATCACACTCAATTGCAGCATCCCCCCTATGCTTAATAGTATATATGAAGGTGAGACCTCTACACTGCATATTTTTTTTATTAGTTCCTGGGATGTGGGCGTCGCTGGCAAGGCCCAGCATTTATTGCCCATCCCTAGTTGCCCTTGAGAAGGTGGTGGTGAGCCGCCTTCTTGAACCGCTGCAGCCCGTGTGGTGAAGGTGCTCCCACAGTGCCGTTAGGTAGGGAATTCCAGGATTTTGACCCAGCGACAATGAAGGATCGGCAATATACTTCTAAGTCAAGATGGTGTGTGACTTGGAGGGGAACTTGGAGGTGGTGGTGTTCCCATGCACCTGCTGCCCTTGTCCTTCTAGGCGGTAGAGGTCGCGGGTTTGGGAGGTGCTGCCGAAGAAGCCTTGGCGAGTTGCTGCAGTGCATCTTGTAGATGGTACACACTGCAGTCACGGTGGAGGGAGTGAATGTTTAAGGTGGTGGATGGGGTGCCAATTAAGCGGGCTGATTTGTCCTGGATGGTGTCGAGCTTCTTGAGTGTTGTTGGAGCTGCACTCATCCAGGCAAGTGGAGAGTATTCCATCACACTCATAACTTGTGCCTTGTAGATGGTGGAAAGGCTTTGGGGAGTCAGGAGGTGAGACACTCGCCGCAGAATACCCAGCCTCTGACCTGCTCTTGTTGCCACAGTATTTATGTGGCTGGTCCAGTTAAGTTTCTGGTCAATGGTGACACCCAGGATGTTGATAGTGGGGGATTACAGTAAGGACATTTGATTCTTGACTTGTCTCCTGAATCCTTGCTTTCATAGAATTACATTACATGAAATGTACAGCACAGAAACAGACCATTTGGCCCAACTGATCTTTGCCGGTGTTTACGCTCCACATGGACCTCCTCCCATCCCTCTTTATCTACCTCTATCAACATAACCTTCTATTCCCTTCTCCCTCATGTACTTATCTAGCTTCCCCTTAAGTGCATCTATACTATTAGCCTCAACTACTCCTCGAGGTAGCGAGTTCCACATTGTAACCACTCTCTGGGTAAAGCAGTTTCTTCTGAATTCCCTATTGGATTTATTAGTGACTACCCTAGTTTCATGGGCCCTAGTTCTGGTCTTGCCACAAGTGGAAACATCTTCTCTACGTCTTATGCACTCCTCTAATTCTGCCCTCTTGAGCATCCCTGATTATAATCGCTCCACCATTGGTGGCTGTGCCTTCTGTTGTCTGGGCCCTAAGCTCTGAAATTCCCTGCCTAAACCTCTCCACCTCTCTACATCTCTTTCCTCCTTTAAGATGCTCCTTAAAACCTACCTCTTTGACCAAGCTTGTGGTCACCTGCCCTAATTTCTCCTCATGTGGCTCGGTGTCAATATTTTTGTCTTTTAATACTCCTGTGAAGCGCCTTGGGACATTTTACTACGTTAAAGGCGCTATATAAATACAAATTGTTACTGTTGTTGTTATCTATGAAACCCTTTCAAAATCTTAAAGACCTCTATCCTGCTGCCGTGTTTCTAATGAAAGTGAATGGAAAAAGATAAGTTAAAGAGGCAGCAGCACTGCCTGAAAGGGGAGTTGTTGAAATCTTCAGATAAGGATCGATTCGTGCATTGTCCCGGAGCAATCTACATCAGAAATTCCTATGTGGCAGTGCCATATCGGCCAACAAAAATAATAATTGTGCTGTGGTTTTATGTATTATCCCAGTTCATGTAAGACCAAAGACCAAGGAAAAATGTAACAACAGTTGGGATCCAATACACTACAATGGTGTTATTGTTGCAACATGATCTATTACTGCACAATTCCTTTTTGACACAATTGTTGGGTTCTGTTGCAAGTAGTCCTTTATAAGAAGGCAAGTATTCTGAAGTGCTCTATTCCAGTGCTCATTATTAGAGTTTAGAACGAAAGATCTTGCATTTCTGTAGCACATTCCACATCCTCAGGGCATCCCAAAATATTTCACAGACCATTAAGTACGTGTGCAGTGAGGCCGCTGCTGCCTTACAGGCACGCACAGCCACAAACAGCAATGGATACGCTTGTGTGGGTTGAGGGATAAATATTGACCAGGTCACAGGGAAAACTTCCCACTTCTTCAAATAGTGTCACGGGATCGTTTACATCTACCTGAACACAGGGCCTCGGTTGAGCACTGCATCCAAAAAGCAGAACCTCTGACAATGCAGCACTGCCTCAATGCTGCACTGAAGCGTCAGCTCAGAATGCGTGCTGATGTCCTGCAGCGGGACTTGAACCCACGACCTTCTAATTCAGAGGCTACCACTGAGCCACGCCGACACACATTTATTGGGATGTTACTTAGCGTTCCCAATGACGCAGCAAGTTTATCCACTGTTGCGGTTTGCATTTTGTGGGGGTACTGGAGGCCACTTGATACCTGCAACGCTATTCACCAGCACGGAGTCGAGACCTTCAGCAGGGGAGAAACTGCCCTCAAGATGCTTCTTAAAACCTACCTCTTTGACCAAGCTTGTGGTCACCTGCCCTAATTTCTCCTCATGTGGCTCGGTGTCAATTTTTTTGTCTTTTAATACTCCTGTGAAGCGCCTTGGGACGTTTTACTACGTTAAAGGCGCTATATAAATACAAATTGTTGTCGTTGTTGTTATCTATGAAACCCTTTCAAAATCTTAAAGACCTCTATCCTGCTGCCGTGTTTCTAATGCTTCTCATTTTTAAAGCCTAGTTTATTCCCAGGCAATCTCGTACCTGGTTGTAGTTAATATTTTAATTGCAAAGCTCCCAACAAATACCTTCTTACTGTCTTTATAAAATCACAAATATGACAACCCCCGCCAACCTTTAGCTCCAGTTCCTGACTTTTTCGTTAGGAATGGAATTGGGAGCAAAGAGAAGTTCTGAGCAACATTAGAAAATAAACATATCGTTAGATCTTCACTTGGAAAAAATACAGAATCTCAGTAACAGCTGCATTATCCTCAGATTATCTGAACAGCAGCTTTTATTTCTACAGTGCCTTTAGCGTTAAAAAAAAAGCCCAAGGCGCTTCACAGTATAAGTGTGTGGAAAATATGCGCTGAGACAAGACATTCGAGATTAAGAGGGGTGACTAGAAGCTTGGTTGAAGAGACGGGTTTTGAGGAGAGGTTTTTTTTTAAAAAGAGAGAGAGAGATGGAGAGGGTTAACGGGGAATTCTAGCGAGTAGGATGCAGGCAGCTGAGGCAAAGGGAGGGTGGATGCACAAGAGGTTGGGGTCGGAGGAACAGAATGTTTGGGAGTAGGATATAGGACTGATGGAGGTTATGGAGGTGGGGAAAAGGGGGCGCGGTTCAGATATGGGTAATATTACTCTCTAACACGGCTTCACTTTATCTAAATAACTGCGTCCTATACTACATTACTCGTTGCTCTGCAGTGATTTTCTGCAGAAAAACTGGCTAGCAGAACTATCTTTATCATCCCCCTTTCTCTTCTACCTACTCCCCTCCGTGTAACGAACCTGCTCATCAGATTTAAAGTAAAATCGAAGGAATAATTAATTTAAGCTTTATATTTACAAAAAGTTTCCTAAAACATTCAGTTTCACTTTTAATACATAACCAAGTCTTTCAGAAGTCCTTGAGCCAACGGTGATTTGGAACATGATTGGGCACTGATTTGATAGGACCCAGCTCACAGTGGATAGGCAAGAGAAGGTCATTTTGGCTTTGTTCTTATTTGACCCCCATAATTAATTTTGAAACACCCCAAAATTCCCGTTCAAAGCTTGGATTGTCAACGTATAATTTACATAACTTAGACAAGAAGGGGGCTTCCCCACCAAACAGTGCTATCACAGCTCGGCCAGAACAAATACCAGCTGGTGCCGATCAACCGAGTAGTCATGGCGCTGTACCACTCAAAGTCATGCTCTGTCAAAGTTTTTAGTTTGAATTGGCCGGCAATTAGACAAAGCAAGCTTTATCCCAGTGTATTGCGTTTTCCATCAGTGCAGTCCAATATGGCATTGATTATTGTCGGTCTCTTGCTCATTGAGATTGTGTCCACTTGCCCATTTCCTGTTAGCTATGTGCTGATTTGTGTCTATCTTACTGGCAGTGTGGAGGAGATGGGTTTGTGTCGAGTTCTCTCCCTTACTGGCAAAGTAATGCTGATTTTTTTCCCATTTGGCTCTCTCGTATTGGCAGCGTGATGGGGCTGGTATTTTTGTCCATTCAAATAGATTTTTGTCAGAAAATAATATTTTGAGATACAGTATATGAGTAGTTTGAGACACAAATGGTAAGTGTAGCGTGCTTGGGAGCAACAGGTGACTTTGGGCCTATGGCCAATGTTCCCCGTGAGCTGCGATTTGTTCCGCGCGGCCTGTTTCTTTTAATGCGCGGTCCCTTTAAATTTCTGCGCAGGCGCGGTATTTACAGTGTAAAAGCCGGTGAGAGCGGCCAGCGCGGGACCTTTGAGATTACTGCTCGGCCGCGCACCTTAGCGGGAACATTGCCTATGGCTCCCAAAGCTCTCCACCACTGGGGGGTTTTCCTGGCCTCGTGTCTGGGTCTGCTGTAGACTCATTGATAGAGATTGATTGCTGTGATTGGTCAACAACTCCATTATTGTATCGTGCGACTACCAGGGTGGTAGAAAGCGAACTAAATGGACCTTGGTCTTTTTGCGTCTAGCAATTCCTATGTTCCTCTCTTACTGGGAATGTGCAAGTGCTCTATATCAGAGAATTAGTAGACGCTTATCACAAAATTATACATTTTTTATAACAAATATCTCCTGTTCTTTATATTTCTGTCTATATCCTGCCAGCTTTTCCAAGATAAATTCCTATGGCCACATTATATATGTGGTTGATTTTTAATGCCCTTTGAGGTAACTTTGAAGAAAACAACTCCTGCTGCAAACTGGGGATGGTCATCAAATGTGACCCCGCCACCATCGCCCACATCGAATAAAAAAGCCTGCAGTGCCACCACTGACAGGGAGGTGGAATTACAGCGTTGCACTTTTTTTAAATTCTCGGGATGTGGGCATCGCTGGCTAGGCCAGCATTTATTGCCCACCCCTACTTGCCCTTGAGAAGGTGGTGGTGAGCCGCCATCATTGCAGTCCGTGTGGTGAAGATACTCCCACAGTGCTGTTAGGGAGGGGGTTCCAGTATTTTGACCCAACGCTGACAAAGGAACGGCCGATATATTTCCAAGTCAGGATGGCATGTGACTTCGAGAGGAACTTGGAGGCAATGGTGTTCCCATGCGCCTGCTGCCCTTGTCCTTCAAGGTGGTAGAGGTTGCTGATTTGGGAGGTGCTGCCGAAGAAGCCTTGGCGAGTTGCTGCAGTGCAGCTTGTAGATGGTACACACTGCAGCCACGGTACGCCGGTGGTGGAGGGAGTGAATGTTTAAGGTGGTGGATGGGATGTCAATCAAGTGGGCTGCTTTGTTCTGGATGCCTCTTGAGTGTTATTGGAGCTGCACTCATCTAGGTAAGTGGATAATATTCTATCATACTCCTGACTTGTGCCTTGTAGATGGAGGAAAGGCTTTGGGAGTCAGGAGGTGACACACTCACCGAAGAATATCCAGCCTCTGACCCACTTTTGTAGCCACAGTAATTATGTGGCTGGTCCAGTTAAGTTTCTAGTCAATGGTGACTCCCTAGGATGTTGACGGTGGGGAATTCAGCGAAGGTAATGACATTGAATGTCAATGGGGACGTGGTTAGACTCTCTCTTGTTGGAGATAGTAATTGCCTGGCACTTGTGTGGTGCAAATGTTACTTGCCACTTATCAGCCCAAGCCTGAACGTTGTCCAGGTCTTGCTGCATGTGGAACAGACTGCTTCATTATCTGAGGAGTTGCCAATGGAATTGAACACTGTGCAATCTCAGCAAACATCCCCACTTCTGACCTTATGATGGAGGAAAGGTCATTGATGAAGCAGCTGAAGATGGTTGGGCCTAGGGCACTGCCCTGAGGAACTCCTGCCGCTGGGGCTGAGATGATTGGCCTCCAACAACCACAACCATCTTCCTTTGTGCTAAGTACGACTCCAGCCAGCGGAGAGGTTTTCCCCTGATTCCCATTGACTTCAATTTTACTAGGGCTCCTTGATGCCACACTTGATGTCAAGGGCAGTCACTCTCACCTCACCTCCGAAATTCAGCTCTTTTGTCCATGTTTGGACCAAGGCTGTAATGAGGTCTGGAGCCGAGTGGTCCTGGTGGAACCCAAACTGAGCATCAGTGAGCAGGTTACAAGTTTCTATCTATGAACATGGAGCAGTGAGGTTAGTTTTTGATTGCTCCAGCAAAGAGCCAGCGCAGATACGATGGTGCGACTGGCCTTCTTCTGTGCTGTAAACAAATATGGTTCTAATCATTTATTTTGGAGGGACTGCTAATTCCTAAAGGAATGATGACCAAGCTGTCTGATCCGGTTTCCTTCCCTTTGATCCAGTCATGTGCTTTCTTATCAGTGCTAAGTAAGATACTTTTCCAGAGAGTGTTGGAGACCCGAGACTGTGCTCCCTCCTATCACGTAACACACACACATTGCCTTTCAGCCTTTCCTGGACTGCACAGAGCACCCTTATTCTTCAAAGTCAGATTCTTTAACAGCTCAGATTAGCTTCTCTATTGTATGTGGAATCAGCTTGGTCGAGACTTGTCTGTGCAGGATGTGTATATGTAATAATTAATTGTCCTCAATTGGTGACCAATAACATTTGACGGGTGGGTGGTTGTCCACATACCATGTCATAAATCGTGCCATTCATGTAGAAATGGCTTATGAAATATACTGGGCGGCCTGCTGGTGGCGCTGTCCAGGGAGAGTATAAATACTCGGGCACGGGCCCAGCTTGCTCAGGGACATTTTGTAAACGGGAACTAGTGAAGGATAACTAGATCTCCATGTTGTGAAACAGTCGATTAAAGCCTTGTTTAATACTCTGACCAAGTGCCTAGTAGTTTTCTTACGTCACACCACATCTTTCGTGCTGGAGATGCTGTTCATTTGTTGACTATTCAGAAATATCTTGAATATTTATCGATTCATGAGGGATTGTGGAGAAAAGTAATTTCACCATGGCATAATTATCATAGTGGATGTAAAAGATCCCATGGCACTATTTCAAAGAAGATTAGTGGAATTATCCCCGGTGTCCTGGCCAATATTTATCCCTCACCCAACATAACAAAAACAGATTATCTGGTCATATTAACATTGCTGTTTGTGGGAGCTTGCTGTGCGCAAATTGGCTGCCGCGTTTCCCACATTACAACAGTGACAACACTTCAAAAAGTACTTCATTGGCTGTAAAGTCTTTCTTTTTTCTTTTAGTAATAGTTGCCACTGCAGCTTTTAGGGATATGGCTAAAAGCAATTGTCATTGTATCCCATGGGGGTACTGCTGGATATCAATGTAACCCACTGTGACTCATGGGGATTAAAATGGTGTTCATTGACATCCACTTTGTCCCATGGATTGAAGATATCCCTCTGTCCCATGGGATAGCAATGGTGATTGACAGTGTCCACTCTCTCCTATAGATGGCATCAGGGATTAATGACAACACCATGGGATAGAACGGATGCTGTCAGGGAATGCCACTTCTGGAGCTCAGTGTAAATCTACATTTCTGTGTTAAAATGAAGTTCCTCAATATACCACATGTTGCTTCCCCTATGGGACCGATGGGAGAGAATGATGGATGGGCTGAATGGCCTTTTCTCTTTCCTAGATTCTTATCTCCTAATATTCTAACATATCTCCAGATTTCTAGGGCAATATCTAAAGGCATCCAGTGACCCCCAATAAACAATTCAGTGAGTGACAGAGGGCAACTGTGTTTTATTGATGTGGAATGTTGGCCTTACTGTGTAAGAAGGTTGTGCAATGTTTTATAGTATTAGTTAATGCTTCTCCAAACATAAATAATCTTAGGCTGCATTTACACTACATCTGTAACATTGATGTCAAGTAGTTTCACTTTGTACCAGTGTAATGTAAATCTGGAGTCAGTGAAAGAGCTGTCTAGGGAAGCAGATTGAAACTCTTTGAATCATGCTAGGGAATGGACACTACAGTTCTGATGCTAGGAATATTTCCACAGGAGCAGAGAAGGCTAAGAGGAGATTTAATGGAGTTTTTTTTTAATTATGAAGGCTTTTGATGGGGTGAATAGGGAAATGCATTCACCTGAAATTTCTTCAGGGTTTCTTCCCCTTTGCCGCCTTAACATCAGTGGAGGTTCAGCAGGAAGTTACGGTTTCCTCCGGGCGGGGGGGGGGGGGGGGGAGTTAAATTAGACCCTAAAAGGTGAATTAGCCTCCCTCTGTGCTGTAAACTTTGATGGTTCCCTCCTCTAGTTGTAGCGTAAATGTTGTTTTCTAAACTTGTTAAAGAGTTAGACAAAGAACTTTACAGGAAAGATGTGATTGCACTAGAGAGGGTACAGAGGAGATTTACGAGGATGTTGCCAGGACTAGAGAATTTTAGCTATGAGGAAAGATTGGATAGGCTGGGGTTATTTTTTTTGGAACAGAGGAGGCTGAAGGGAGACTTTATTGAGGTGTATGAAATTCTGAGGGGCCTAGATAGAGTGGATAGGAAGGACCTATTTCCCTGAGCAGAGAGGTCAATAACCAGGGGGCACAGATTTAAAGTAGTTGGTCTGAGGTTTAGAGGGGAGTTGAGGAGAAACTTTTTCACCCAGAGGGTGGTGGGGGTCTGGAACTCACTGCCTGAAAGGGTGGTAGAGGCAGAAACCCTCATCACATTTAAGAAGTACTTGGATTTGCACCTGAAGTGCCGTAACTTGCAGGGCTACGGACCAAGAGCTGGAAAGTGGGATTAGGCTGGAGAGCTCTTTGTCGGCCAGCATGGACATGATGGGCCAAATGACCTCTTTCTGTGCCGTAAATTGCTATGATTCTAAAGCCTCTGGGCTTTCCTAGGGAGTCATTTCCTTGCGAGTAATTGACTATATCTGAGATTGTATCTGTTGCGGTTGCTTTGTCCTTTCAGTGGTAAGCCCATCATTCAATATTCTATATATTTAGTAACAGTAAGTGACATGAGTCATTCCATTAGCACCAATATTTGCATTCCATGTTTTGAGACACTTGCAATCTGTTGGGTGATTGCAGAAGGAATACAGAAAGCACATGTGATAGGAACACTGGCTGAGGAACATGAACGACATGCCCAATAGATTTGTTTAAACAATAAACACGTTCTGTGATGTCTGTTCACAAAAGTAACGTTTGGGCCCAATGAGAAAGTGCAGGAAGACCATTCAGCCCATCTGGCCAATGATAACCCTTACCCCCCCCGCCCCCCCGCCACCGTCCCTACCAGCCTGTCTCCATACCAATCCCTGTCCCCTGTATAACATTCTCACTAGACAAGTGATTGCCGTTTGTAACCGTTCTGCAACATATTGGAACCAGACATTTGAAGATTTGAGGCCTTTGTGCCAACGCATCTCAGGAAATTGCTGGTGACACATATTACGTGGAAGAGAAATCAAATTGCAGATCCATGATGAGAGAAAAAAAAGTCTCGAGCAAAGCTGTCGATAAAGTTGGCCGGAGTTGCTCTGTTTAGCTTAGCTTCAGTCCAAGGAGGGAATTGTTCAACTTTTCCATCCTGGTTCTGAGAGGATGGACACATTTTGGAGGGTTTGCTGTTTAGAGTTGGCTATGACCAAGGGACTGATTAGCGCCTGGCCCGCCCATACCAGGAGATTGCCTGTATGCTGCCCGTGATTTTCCATCCATTTAAATCGATAGAGAGAAATTCACGGAACGATTTCCCAACATTCGCAGCTGGCAGCGTGTCCGCAGGGAAAGCCAGTCCTCCAAAATCTGGTTTTGAGCGAATAATTTAGCTGGCACTCCAGTGAGGTGCTGAGGGAGCGCCGCACTGTCGGCGATTTCATCTTTCAGATGGGACTTTAAACCGAAGCCCCCGTCTCCCCTCTCAGGTGGACGTGAAAGATCTGGTGGCACTTTTTAAAAGAAGTGCAGGGGAATTCTCCCAGTGCCTTGGCCAACATTCACCCCTCGACCAAAACACATTAAGTGGTCGCTTATCTCAGTGATGCTTGTGGGGCCTTGCTGTGCACACAATAGCTGCCATGTTTGCCACTAAAACAACTGTGGCTACATTTTAAGAAATAATTCATTGGCTTTTTTAAAAAATTCGTTCATGGGATGTGGGCGTCGCTGGCAAGGCCGGCATTTATTGCTCATCCCTAGTTGCCCTTGAGAAGGTGGTGGTGAGCCGCCTTCTTGAACCCTGTGGTGAAGGTGCTCCTACAGTGCTGTTAGGGAGGGAGTTCCAGGATTTTCACCCAGCGACGATGAAGGATCGGCGATATATTTCCAAGTCAGGATGGTGTGTGACTTGGAGGGGAACTTTGAGGTGGTGGTGTTCCCATGCGCCTGCTGCCCTTGTCCTTCTAGGTGGTAGAGGTCACGGGTTTGGGAGGTGCTGCTGAAGAAGACTTGGTGAGTTGCTGCAGTGCATCTTGTAGATGGTGCACACTGCAACCACGGTAGGCCAGCGGTGGAGGGAGTGAATGTTTAAGGTGGTGGATGGGGTGCCAATTAGTGGGCTGCTTTGTCCTGGATGCTGTCGAGCTTCTTGAGTGTTGTTGGAGCTGCACTCATCCAGGCAAGTGGAGAGTATTCCATCACACTCCTGACTTGTGCCTTGTAGATGGTGGAAAGGCTTTGGGGAGTCAGGAGGTGAGACATGCCGCAAAATACCCAGCCTCTGACCTGCTCTTGTTGCCGCAGTATTGATGTGGCTGGTCCAGTTAAGTTTCTGGTCAATGGTGACCCCCAGGATGTTGATAGTGGGGGATTCGGCGATGGTAATGCCGTTGAATGTCAAGGGGCGGTGGTTAGACTCTTGCTTGTTGGAGATAGGCATTGCCTGGCACTTGTGTGGCGCGAATGTTACCTGCCACTTATCAGCCCAAGCCTGAATGTTGTCCAGGTCTTGCTGCATGCGGGCATGGACTGCTTCATTATCTGAGGAGTTGCAAATGGCACAGAACACTGTGCAGTCATCAGCGAACATCCCCACTTATGACCTTATGATGGAGGGAAGGTCATTGATGAAGCAGCTGAAGATGGTTGGGCCTAGGACACTGCCCTGAGGAACTCCTGCAGCGATGTCCTGGGGCTGAGATGGTTGGCCTCCAACCACCACAGCCATCTTCCTTTGTGCTAGGTATGTCTCCAGCCAGTGGAGAGTTTTCCCCCTGATTCCCATTGACTTCAATTTTACTAGGGCTCCTTGATGCCACACTCTGCCAAATGTCGCCTTGATGTCAAGGGCAGTCACTCTCACCTCACCTCTGGAATTCAGCTCTTTTGTCTATGTTTGGACCAAAGCTGTAATGAGGTCTGGAGCCGAGTGATCCTGGCGGAACCCAAACTGGGCATCAGTGAGCCAGTAATTGGTGAGTAAGTGCTGCTTGATAGCTGTGGGGAGTCCTGAGGACATGAAAGGCACTATATAAATGCAAGTCCATTTTATAAAAGCTTAAAAAAGAAGGGACAAGGAAAAGGCCAACCAGCTAACGAGGATGATGATTTACCCACTCTTATTACTCAAAAGGAAGGCTCAACGTGGTTACTGCATATTAAAACCACAAGAATATTTTTTGCCGTTGATCCTTCCCCAGCGCCAACGGTTTTTGCATGTAAATTTGCACGACTGACGTGGAACAGAATGAGTTTGCTGACTATTATTTTCATTTCGGTGCTGATATAGTGCGGAACCTTTTTGCAGTTTATTGTGGGACTTTCCAGCCTTGTTTTAAAGTTATGGCCAATATTCTGGTCACACCACAGGTGGTGAGATGATAACTGCGTAGTACTGGGGGGAGATAAGATGCACGGTTTCAAAGTCATGTTATAAGGGAGGAAGAGGAACGGAGAGAGGAAAGCCAGCATGCGTGTGTGTGTTCCCTCTCTCGCTCTGCTTATTTGGCTTGTAATCAAATAATTCCTTATGCATATTCTCTGTGGCCGCAATCGCAGATGAGCCTGTGGTTTGAGTAAATTCGGAGTCAAAGCTTCATTCCAAACTTATCCCCAGGGATTGTATTCCATATATTCAGATATAATTTTATACATAGAAACATAGAAGATAGGAGCAGGAGTAGGCCATTCGGCCCCTCGAGCCTGCTCCGCCATTTAATGAGATCATGGCTGATCATCCAAATTCAATACCCTGTCCCTGCCTTCTCCCCATATCCCTTGATCCCTTTAGCCTTAAGAAACATATCCAACTCCTTCTTGAATATATTTAATGAATTGGCCTCAACGGTCTTTTGTGGTAGAGAATTCCACAGGTTCTCCACTCTCTGGGTGAAGAAATTCCTCCTCATGTCAGTCCTAAATGGCTTACCCCTTATCCTTAGACTGAGACCCCTGGTTCTGGACTCCCCCGCCATCGGGAACATCCTTCCTGCATCCAGACTGTCTAGTCCTGTTAGAATTTTATAAGTTTCAATGAGATCCCCTCTCATTCTTCTAAACTCTAGCGAATACAAGCCCAATCGACCCAATCTCTCCTCATACGTCATACATCACAGAATGCACATTTAATCTAGGAATTGCTGTTGGTAATATTAACCAGGAAACCGTTCACCTGTGTCTCTGCCTGTTATTTTCAAGTATACGTCAACCCTTTTAGCAGGCAGGGGAATGACGCACAAACGCGTTGGGTTAGAAGTGGCACCGTGTGGCCCCCATTCTACGAGCGTACAACTGCCGCAACTAGGCCCATTTTCTGGGAGCAATCTCCTGCACCCCGAAGGACCACATGTCAGACCCAAAATTGGGTTTGAGCCATTTTTTTCAGGCATCTGGGATGGCCATCTAAAGCAGGCATTAGGTCCCCTTGCGTACGCCCATGAGGGGGGCCTTGTGCTTGCTTTAGGTCCGGTCATGGAAAGTAGGCTGCTGTGAGCGGGGCAAGCGACGGGCCTGTTCTACTCGGGCTTTTCCAGCTCCATGGCATTCTTGATTTGTGCACCTGTACCCCCAGGTCTCTCTGTTCCTGCACCCCCTTTAGAATTGTATCCTTTAGTTTATATTGCCTCTCCTCATTCTTCCTACCAAAATGTATCACTTCACACTTTTCTGCATTAAATTTCATCTGCCATGTGTCCGCCCATTCCACCAGCCTGTCTGTCTTCCTGAAGTCTATCACCATCCTCCTCACTGTTCACTATACTTCCAAGTTTTGTGTCATCTGCAAATTTTGAAATTGTGCCCTGTACACCTAAGTCCAAATCATGAATATATATCAAGAAAAGCAGTGGTCCTAGTACCGACCCCTGGGGAACACCACTGTATACCTTCCTCCAGTCCAAAAACCAACCGTTCACCACTACTCTGTTTCCTGTCATTTAGCCAATTTCGTATCCATGCTGCTACTGTCCCTTTTATTCCATGGGCTTCAACTTTGGTGGTATGCCTATTATGTGGCACTTTATCAAATGCCTTTTGGAAGTCCATGTACACCACATCAACCGCATTGCCCTCATCAACCCTCTCTGTTACCTCATCAAAAAATTCAATCAGCCTTTAACAAATCCGTGCTGGCTTCCCTTAATTAATCCACATTTGTACAAGTGGCTGTTAATTTTGTACCGGATTATCGTTTCTAAAAGCTTCCCCACCACTGAGGTTAAGCTGACTGGCCTGTAGTTGCTGGGTTTATCCTTACATCCTTTTTTGAATAAGGGTGTAACATTTGCAGTTCTCCAGTCCTCTGGCACCACCCCCGTATCTAAGGAGGATTGAAAGATTATGGCCAGTATCTCTGCAATTTCCACCTTTGCATCCCAACCGGTCCTGGTGACTTATCTACTTTTAAGTACAGCCAGCGTTTCTAGTACCTCCTCTTTATCAATTTTTATCCCATCCAGTATCTCAACTACCTCCTCTTTCACTATGACTTTGGCAGCATCTTCTTCCTTGGTATTCCCTCGAGTATAGAAGATTGAAGGGTGATCTAATTGAGATGATTAAAGGAGTTGATAGTGTAGGTAGAAACTATTTCCTCTGGTGAGGGAGGCTAGAACAAGGGGGCATAACCTTAACATTAGAGCCAGGCCATTCCAGGATGATGTCAGGAAACACTGCTTCACACTTCTCTTCGACGGAACCTCTTCAGTGGAAACCTGGAACTCTCTTCTCCTAAAAGCTGTTGAGGCTGGGAGTCAATTGAGAATTTCAAAACAGGGTTTGGTCGATTTTTTTTTAGGCGAGGGTATTAAGGGTTACAGAACCAAGGCGGGTAGATGGAGTTAAGATACAGATCAGCCATGATCAAATTGAATGGCGCAACAGGCTCGATGGGCTGAATGGCCTCCTCCTGTTCCTATGCAGATTATTTATGCGCAAAGTTCTCTTTCGTTGTTTCGATGTCTGTTATGTTGATGTGCAGGATATTTTTGCTCTATTCAAACCTGGATATTATTTCTGGGTGTTTACTGTAGTTGGTTGTAGCTATCAGTAGGTTTTTTCAGTACCCAATAGCATAACATTCCTTTATTAGTTGCAGTTTTGCCTCTGCATTGTCACCATCTGTCCAATATTTATGGCAAAACAAAAATGCTTAATTCAGATTCTGGTAGGGCAGAATCATCTGTGCTCATCTTGAGTGTCTTGTGAAACTTCAGTAGTGCAGCTGGTTGGTCCCAGTACTTGGCTGTACCCTCCGTTGTGCTGACCTTTGCCCCTTTGTGGCAGCCACAAATGTTTTTGGTTTTATCTGTGAACAACTTTCCCTTTTATACAGAAACCCTAGCAATTGCATACAGTTAAAAATGTACTGTACTTGCTGGCCAAGGCTGAAGGGGCCCGAGATGTCTGCTGTAGAGGGCCTCGTGAAGTATGTATGGGTCAATGTATGTATGCGAGGTTATCCACTTTGGGGGCAAAAACAGGAAGGCAGATTATTATCTGAGCGGCAATAGATTGGGAGAAGGGGAAGTGCAATGAAACCTGGGTGTCCTTGTGCACCAGTCGCTGAAGGTAAGTATGCAGGTGCAGCAGGCGGTTAAGAAGGCAAATGGTATGTTGGCCTTCGTAGCGAGAGGGTTCAAGTACAGGAACAAGGATGTCTTGCTGCAGTTGTACAGGGCCTTGGTGAGACCACACCTTGAGTGTTGTGTGCAGTTTTGGTCGCCCTATTTGAGGAAGGATGTTCTTGCCATGGAGGGAGTGCAGCGAAGATTCACCAGACTGATACCTGGGATGGCAGGAATGACGTATGAGGAGAGATTGGGTCGATTGGGCTTATACTCACTGGAGTTTAGAAGAATGAGAGGGGATCTCATTGAAACTTATAAAATTCTAACAGGACTAGACAGACTAGATGCAGGAAGGATGTTCCCGATGGCGGGGGAGTCCAGAACCAGGGGTCACAGTCTAAGGATAAGGGGTAAGCCATTTAGGACAGAGATGAGGAGGAATTTCTTCACCCAGAGAGTGGTGAACCTATGGAATTCTCTACCACAAAAGGCAGTTGAGGCCAACAAAGGAGGACAAAGGGACTAATTAAGAAAGGGAAAATAGAATATGAGAGTAAGCTTTCAGGGAACATAAAAATTGACTGTAAAAGCTTCTATAGATATGTGAAGAGAAAAAGATTGGTGAAGTCAAGCGTAGGTCCCTTGCAGTCAGAATCAGGGGAATTTATAATGTGGAACAAAGAAATGGCAGACCAACTAAATACATATTTTGGTTCTGTCTTCACAAAGGAGGACACAAATAACCTCTTAGAGATGCCGGGGAACATAGGATCTGATGAAAGGGAGGAACTGAAAGAAATCAGTATTTGTAGGGAAATGGTGTTAGGGAAATTGATGGGATTGAAGGCCGATAAATCCCCAGGGCCTGATAATCTACATCCTAGGGTACTTAAGCAAGTGGCCCTAGAAATAGTAGATGCATTGCTGATCATCTTCCAACATTCGATGGAATCTGGAACAGTACCCATGGATTGGAGGGTAGCTAATGTTACCCCACTATTCAAAAAAGTTGGTAGAGAGAAAACGGGGAATTACAGACCGGTAAGCCTGACATCGGTAGTGAGGAAAATGCTAGAGTCCATTATAAAAGATGTAATAGCAGAGCACTTGGAAAACAGTGACAGGATTGGACAAAGTCAACATGGATTCACAAGAGGTAAATCGTGCTCGACTAATCTACTGGAATTTTTTGGGATGTAACTGGTAAAATAGATAAGGGAGAACCAGTGGATGTGGTGTATCTGGACTTTCAGAAGGCCTTCGATAAGGTCCCACATAAGAGATTTAGCGTGTAAAGTTAAGGCACATGGGATTGGGGGCAAGGTATTGACTTGGATAGAGAACTGGTTGGCAGACAGAAAGCAAAGAGTTGGAATAAACGGGTCTTTTTCCGAGTGGCAGGCAGTGACTAGTGGGGTACCGCAGGGATTGGTCCTTGGACCCCAGCTATTCACAATATATATTAATGATCTGGACAAGGGAACTAGATGTAATGGCCCAGTAATTCCTCTCTGAACGCGTGAGTACGGTCGGGGTACTCACGCGTCTGGCCGGAGGAAATGCCCGTGTTCAGCATGCACAGCGCATGCGGGGAAAACCGGCATTTCCAGTCTCTGAACGAAGGGGTTCAGAGGCACAGCGCGTGCGACTGCACAGGCAGCGCTTGCGCAGTGAACTTCGTTGATTTCATTCATGGATTCAGTGAGGGTAAGTCCTTACAAGTTACACTTGAAAAAAGCATGTGTAAAGTTGCTCCAAGGCTGCGGAGGAAGATATATTTTATTGTGGAGCTTCTGAAAGGTGTTTGGGAAAGGGAGGAAAGTTATTTTAAGAAATGCTGAGGTAAGTTTTAAAGTTTAAATTTTTTTTTTTAAACGGGTTTTCAGTACAGTAGGTAGAAGGAGCAATTGTGGCTGTGTGAATTGAATGTGAGAATGAGTGTTCTAAAATGAGTAATGTAACATTTCCAACACTTTTAAGAAAGAAACTTTTCATCAGTAATAAGTAATTATGTATGTATGTCCGCATATATTCCTTTACGTATATGTATGTATGTTTTATATTCCTTTACTTATGTGTATGAATGTATGTTTTTAATTATGATTTTCCAATAAGTTACTTTCTCTGAAAGTCATAATTAAATACATACATTCATACACATACGTAAAGGAATATATACATACACGCAAAGGAATATATAC
The DNA here is from genome assembly GCF_052327205.1 of Somniosus microcephalus. Classification (NCBI taxonomy): domain Eukaryota; kingdom Metazoa; phylum Chordata; class Chondrichthyes; order Squaliformes; family Somniosidae; genus Somniosus; species Somniosus microcephalus. Next base: position 17,938,406 of record NC_141004.1, on the reverse strand, counting down.
AGACATACATACATAATTACTTAAAAGAATATATTACTGATGAAAAGTTTCTTTTTTAAAAATGTTGGAGTCATTTTCACATTTAATAAACACAGCAAATTCAATTCACATAGCCACAATTGATCCTTCTACCTACAGTACTGAAAACCCGTTTTAAAAAACAAAAATAAACTTTAAAACTTACCTCAGCATTTCTTAAAATAACTTTCCTCCCTTTCCCAAACAAAAATATTGCCTTTCAGAAGCTCCACGATAAGAAATATCTTCCTCCGCAGCCTCTGGAGCAACTGTACGCATGCTTTTTTCATGTGTAAGTTGTAAGGACTTGACCTCACTGAAAGCATGAATGAAAGCAGCGAATTTTACTGCGCACGCGCTGCCTGTACAGTCGCACGCGTTCTGCCTCTGAACCCCTTCGTTCAGAGGACAGGAAATGCCGGTTTTCCCCGCATGCGCTGTGCATGCTGAAAACCGGCATTTCCTCCGGCCAGACACGTAAGTACCCCGACCGTACTCGCGCGTTTGGAAGGGAATTACTGGGCCAACATTTTACATGTCAATAAAATGAAAAATTTAACAATTGCACGATTTGCCCCCTCGCATCTGCGACTGAGGGTCCAAGGAGGTGCACTGCGCAAGAGGTCATCGTCGTACGTATCCTCACACTGTTCCCTTTCGGGAACTGTATGAAGTGGTGGAAGGATTTCTGGCCACGTTAACACTCCTTCCGTGACCATAACCATCTTCATACCAGCCATTAGGGTGGTTAGTCCTATGGCGTGAGGGTTTTACGGGCTCCCACAACCCATCTGAGGGGGGGGGGGCCACCCACACCCGCGGACGCAAGTATCCCGCTGGATGTCCACCCAGAATTTATAGTTGGAGCTCCGACTCCACTTGCCGGGACTGTCTGGAGCGGGGTTCGAAACCCTACTCCTTCTGGCCCAGCGGCGGGGATGCTTACCGCTACGCAAAAGGCCCACTCCGCGCAAAAGGTGACACCCATACGTTTCCTGCGCCTTTTCCCTCCCCGTGACTGGAGCCCTATGCTGCCACTTGAAAGACCAAGCTATCATCTGTCCTTTTTGCGGCGCCTTTGACTTCTCATTACCAATGATGAGCAGGCGCTGCGCCTCCACCTCGTTGAGGAGATTGCTGAGGTCATCATCAGTTCAATTGTGAGTTCTTTTAATGCCGTGAATTGTGCTCATTCCAGCCATTTCACGTTGCTAATCGGATTGGGCCTTTGGCGTAGTGGTAGGATCCCCGCCGCTGGGCCAGACGGGGTAGGGTTTCGAACCCTGCTCCAGACAGTCCCGGCAAGTGGAGTCGGAGCTCCGGCTCTAAATTCTGGGTTGACATCCAGTGGGATATTTGCGTCCGTGGGTGTGGGTGGCCCCCCCTCCTTGTATACTAACCACCCTAATGGCTGGTTCAAAGATGGTTACGGTCACGGAATGAGCGTTAATTACGGCCATAAATCCTTCCACCACTTCATACAGTTCCCCAAAGGGAACAGTGTGAAGACACGTATGACGACGACATTGCTAAATAAATAAATGGAATAAAAAAAATTCTTTTAGGGCTTTTAAAAGTCTTTAAATTGCTTTAATTCTGTTTAAAACTACTTCAGATTCTTCAAAATAATGTAAACGTTTTTAAAAGTTTATAAAGGTTACCAAACGCTTCATAAAAATACCAAAAACCTATTTAAAATGCTGCTTTGCATGTAAAAATGCTTAGCAGCTTGTGAGAAACATTGGGGGCGTGTCCTATTAAACTGAGACCTCAAGGGGCGTGTCTCAGTTGCACAGCACGCTACAGGCTTCGCGCTGGCTGCACTCCTGGGCGGCGTGACGTCAGACGCTGCCCGGGAGTCAACATTTTAAAACAGCAATTCCAGGCGTCCCTGAAGCTCAACGGCCGGCGTGTCGGGTAAGTGCATATCAGGGGCTTGCACGCGCGGCAAGCCCCCGACCCGAATTTCTGGGCCAATATCTCCAAATTTGCAGACGACACAAAGCTGGGTGGGCGTGTGTGCTGTGAGGAGGATGTCGAGAAACTCCAGGATGATTTGGACATGTTGGGTAATTGGACAGAAACATGGCAGATGCAATATAACGTGGATAAATGTGAGGTTATCCACTTTGGTGGCAAAAACAGGAAGGCAGATTATTATTTGAATGGCAATAGATTGGGAGAAGGGGAAGTGCAACGAGACCTGGGTGTCCTTGTGCACCAGTCGCTGAAGGTAAGCATGCAGGTGCAGCAGGCGGTTAAGAAGGCAAATGGTATGTTGGCCTTCGTAGCGAGAGGGTTTGAGTACAGGAACAAGGATGTCTTGCTGTAGTGGTACAGGGCCTTGGTGAGACCACATCTTGAGTATTGTGTGCAGTTTTGGTCGCCTTATCTGAGGAAGGATGTTCTTGCCATGAAAGGAGTTCAGCGAAGATTCACCAGGCTGATACCTGGGATGGCAGGAATGACGTATGAGGAGAGATTGGGTCGATTGGGCTTATACTCGCTGGAGTTTAGAAGAATGAGAGGGGATCTCATTGAAACTTATAAAATTCTGACAGGACTGGACAGACAGGACTGGGTAACAGCTATGTCTAACTTAAGCGTAACCGTAGACTCCTTACAGAATGCAGGTTCAAATAATAAGTCTCAAAGATATCAGATTTTCTTTCCGACAGAATAACGCGTAGGTTTCCAAACTCCAGACCCTCTGATGTCTACACAGTGGATCCCAGGGGTTCCCTGACATCAGGGTTTCTTCCTCTTTCCATTGTAGACTTACCAACACGTCGGGCTCGATTTTAACTCCCAGGCAGAAGTGTGGCAAAGCTTGCGCATCCGGGAGCGGCAACGGGCGTGCCGACTCATGCCAACACGGCCAGGTAGCCGGTGGGGAATTGGATGCCCAGCCATTAAAACCAGACGGCAGGAGGCCAGGGTTGCGGGTCCTGCACAAGGTAAGTGTTCTGGGAGGGGAATCCCAGTCGGGGGGGGGGGTGGGTGGGTGGAGAGGGGTGGTGGGGGTAGGTGGGCAGGAAGCCCAGGCTAGGGAAGGGCCAAGATTTTCTTGTGCCAATCAAGCACATGTAAAATCTCCAGGCAGAAAAAAGTTCCACGAAACTTCTTGGCCCACAAGGAAACTTAAAAAAAAAGAAATTTAAAACTTCCTGACGTAATAAAACTCACTATGCACTTGGTTCGCGTATAAAGCAAGGCTTTAATCAATTTGTTTCATAACATGGAGGTCTAGTTATCTTTCACTAGTTCCTGTTTACAAAATGTCCTGGGCAAGCTGGGCCCACGCCCGAGTATTTATACTCCTTGGACGGCGCCACCAGCTGGCCGTCCAGTGTTATTTCATGAGTCTTTCTTCATGGATCATAAGATTCATAACACTTCCTTTGCTGGACCTCTTCTGGCCCTGGCTCCTGTTCTCGGCTGGTTTTGCCTGGTGGGGGGAAACCACCTCCACTCAGGCTTCAGGTTAAAATGGCAGATCAGGCCCCGACAACATCATCTGCCTATTTAAAGAGGACGCCGCCGACTAGAGGCAGGTGTCCTTGCCACCTGCAACTTAAAATTGCAGTCAGCCGGACCGGGCGGGAAGGGAGTGGGTAAGTCTCCCCGCTCCATTTCAACTGCCCCCCCACCATCCATCAGCCTCCCCCCCTCCCCCCCCCCCCCACCCCACCTCCCGGACCTGGTTTCCACCAAGCGGGGGAGGTGTTAAAATCGAGCCCGACATCTCGGTTGCTGTGCACGAAACGGAAACATGTTCTGCAATGGCAGCCCTTTGGCTAGCTGGCATCTCTTTTTGCAGATTAGGATATGGTGCCTCTGAGAATGGGTCAACTTAGCAGGAGCGCTCTGGGAGTCAGTCAATACTTGCATGGGACCCCAATATCAAAAGAACATGAAAAACCGCTGGAGTAATGAATATTGGAATCCAGCAAATTCATTTAATGTCATGTCAGTTAGGGTTTTTTAAAATTCATTTTTGGGATGTGGGCGTCGCTGGCAAGGCCGGCACTTATTGCCCATCCCTAGTTGCCCTTGAGAAGGTGGCGGTGAGCCTTCTTCTTGAACCGCTGCAGTCCGTGTGGTGAAGGTGCTCCCACAGGTGGGTGAATATTTGTTTAAGTACAGACTAAAGCGGATAATAATGAGGATAGGCAGAGATGGTGAGCAACGACTGCAGCCCCTGCAGCATCGCCCATATCCGATGAGTAAATAATAAAAAGAAACACCCCGTGGAATAGAATTTTTCCAGTGTTGGTGGCCGTGGAATGGAACTGGTGGGAGTTGAATAGTATGGGTTGGAATCATATCCTGGAGTTTCACCATATTCAGGAATCAGCAAGAAGTCTCACAGAATTCTGTCTGCTTGGAGTTTTTCCTCCTACTTGGCCATCCCAGGAGAGTGAATGGCCTGGGGAAGGAATTAACTCGCTAGGGACAAGTAGCCTTTTCTCGTTTCAGGTTTTCCTAGTAACTCTCTCGAGTAGACAAAGACATTTTGGAAAAGGGAGGAAGTAAGGCCAAGGCTTGAAGGTAGCCTTGCTGCTAATCAAAGGCAATAATTGCTGCAGTGACCTCTCCATTTATAGCAGTTGTCGTATTTTTCTTTTCTTCAATTTACGAATCATTTTCCCCGCACAGAAACGTGTTGGACCAAACAACACCGTGGGCCAAATCTGATGCATGGACTTGGTGTTCTCTGAACCTGCCCGAGCCTGTTCTATTTTTATACAGTGAGCCAGTTTTAGATGCCAGTGCTGATTTCCTTTCAGCTGACGTTTACCACTATGTCACTGAACTCTGGTTGAAGTGCCGGTATCTCCTGTATCTCGTTGTTTTATTGAAAGCCAAATTTTGTCAATAGTTAACGAGGCCGACAGTCGGGGGAAATTTGACGGCCGTGCTTTTTGGAAATAAGTTGGTTTTGTCTCGATAGCATTAAGATTAAGGATCTGCCTGTATTGTTCCCATTTAAGCCTGTGATCCAGGAGAATGAAAATCTTAAACACCTAAGTTGGATCTTCATACCTGTGCCAAGTAATTACTGAAGTTGGATAGCAAAATCAGTCTGTAAGGGTGACCCCGAGCTTCCGGTCGCCTGTCACTTTAATTCACTGCCCCATTCCCACTCAGACCTCACCGTACTCGGGCTCTTGCATTGTTCCACGGAAACCCAGCGTAAGCTCGAGGAACAGCACCTCATCTTCCGATTAGGCACTTTACAGCCTTCCGGACTCAATATCGAGTTCAACAATTTCAGATCATAACCTCGGCCGCTATTACATTTTTACATATATTTTTTATCCACACCTTTGCTTTGGTCCTTCCCTCTTTTTTTCTCTCCCACATGGCAGCTGTCTCCCATTCTGCCAGCGCATTTCACACCTAATCTAGAGCCGTCTTTTGTCTCTCCACTAGTCCTGTCACCATTTCGTCTGGTTTTGAATACCTCTTAATCTCTCTTCGCTTCTCTTTTGTTCTCTTATCCCCATTTCCCAGCCCCCAAACTGGCCTTTTAATTTGTTTCATTTCCTGTGTTTTTTCAGTCTTGACGAAGGGTTTCGACCCGAAACGTTGACTCTATTTCTCTCTCCACGGATGTTGCCTGGCCTGCTGAGTTTTTCCAGCATTTTCTGTAATTACTGAAGTTGGTTTGTGTGCTCTTGGCAATGTACAGTGCAAAGTGCTGACTGGCTCCTTTCATGGTCATGCGTGGCCATGCCAGTTCGGGACCTCAAGACCCCTAGATCCTGCCTGCATGTTGCTGAAAACTATCGTAAAGGACATTAGGTTTTCACTATTAGTTCACAAGCCAGATGCCTTAAAACCAAAATGAAACTCAGAGCTTGATAACCCTTCCCAATGAGTAGTTTGATGAAGACATCCATCCGTCCCTCTCTTCATTCTGTCATTCATATCAGCTGTGGCTCAGTGGGTAGCACACTTGCCTCTAAATCAGAAGGTTGTGGGTTCATAGTCCCACTCCAGAGAAATCTGGGCTTGACACTCCAGTACAGTGCTGAGGGAGCGCTGCACTGTTGGTAGGTGCCGCCTTTCAGATGAAACATTAAACTGAAGCCCCGTCTGCTCTCTCAGGTGGATGTAAAAGATCCCATGACACTATTTCGAAGAAGAGCAGGAGAATTTGTCCTGGCCAATATTTATTCCTCAATCAACATCACTAAAACAGATTATCTGGTCATTATCACATTGTTGTTAGTGGGAGCTTGCTGTGCGCAAATTGGCTGCTGGGTTTCCTACATTACAACAGTGACTGCACTTCAAAAAGTACTTTGTTGGCTGTAAAGTGCTTTGGGATGTCCTGAGGTCGTGAAAGGTGCTATATAAATGCAAGTCTTTTTTTTTATTCATTGCTGTGCAAGAACTTGCAAGATGCCAAGTTGTCTCTCCCTTGCTGATGGCTTGATGCGTACTGAATGGTGCAAGTTGCAAGCCTCGGGCACGGAAGGTGTGACTCTTAGTTAGCAGATGACGATGGTGAGGATAGTACTTGTGAGTGACTGCGGTTTGTAACAGGGTGAAGATTTAGCATCCTAGTGGGTTCACACGATTGTGTGAAATTCTAGTGGGCATTATTTTAACTAAATCGTTAGCCTGTTTATTACCAAGGGTCTACCCCGAGAAGTGCCGGGGGAAGGCCCTGAGAATCATCAAAGACGCGAGCCACCCCAGCCACAACCTCTTCGCCCTGCTCCCGTCCGGTAAGAGATACCGAAGCATACGGTCTTGTACCAGCAGGTTTCGAAACAGCTTCTACCCCCAGGCCATAAGACTCATGAACGAATAATTTATTATTATTTATTATTGTTTTTATTTATTATTACTGTATTTCTATTAGTATTTTTATCAGTGCTATGCCATATTTATTCCAATGTTGGGAGGACTCGTAAAAATCAACATTTCATTGTGCAGTACATGTTTGCTGCATATATGACAAATAAAAATTGAATTAACACCTGCATTGAAGTAGCAGACAGTTATTTCCTAGAAGCGCGTTAATGCGTCATATAACGTTACACTATTTTGCCTCATTAAGATTACAAGTGTTACTGTCACATTATTTGGCTACAATACATGCTTAAAAGTATAATTGTGGTGGATTCTAAACATTTGTTTCGTTTTCTCAGTTTCAGTAATCTCGAACTGTAAAATTCCGTTCACAGTCGAAGCCCATGTGAGCCACCCTTAATAAAAAATGATCATTTTTTGCCAGGAAGCTACGTCTGCTAACTAGTTATTCTGTAGAAATTTGAGATTTATAGCTTCTCAGAAAGGGTTATGAAAATTTGGCCAGCCTGTGTTCTATAGACCACATTTAGAGCACTGTGTTCAGTTCTGGGCACCGCACCTCAGGAAAGATATATTGGCCTTGGAGTGGGTGCAGCACAGATTCACTAAAATGATACCGGGGCTAAAAGGGCTAAATTATGAGGACAGGTTGCATAAACTAGGCTTGTATTCCCTTGAGTAGAGAAGATTGAGGGGTGACCGAGTTAAGGTGTTTAAGATGATCAGTCTAAGGATAAGGGGTAAGCCATTTAGGACTGACATGAGGAGGAATTTCTTCACCCAGAGAGTGGTGAACCTGTGGAATTCTCTACCACAGAAGGCAGTGGAGGCCAATTCATTAAATACATTCAAGAAGGAGTTAGATATATTTCTTAAGCCTAAGGGGATCAAGGGATATGGGGAGAAGGCAGGGACAGCGTACTGAGTTTGGATGATCAGCCATGATCTCATTGAATGGCGGAGCAGGCTCGAGGGGCCGAATGGCCTACTCCTGCTCCTATCTTCTATGTTTCTATGTTAAAGGGGTTGATAGGGTAGATAGACAGAAACTATTGCCTCTGGTGGGGGGAGTCCAGAACAAAGGGGCATAACCTTAAAATTAGAGCTAGTCCATCCAGGAGTGATGTTGGGAAGCACTTCTTCCCACAAAGGGTAGTGGAAATCTGGAACCCTCTCCCCCCAAAAAGCGGTTGAGACTGGGGGTCAATTGAAAATTTCAAGAATGAGATCGGTAGATTTTTGTTAGGCGAGGGTATTAAGGGATACAGAACCAAGACGGGTAAATGGAGTTAAAATAAAGATCAGCCATGATCTGACTGACTGGCGGAACAAGCTCGAGAGTTTGAATGACCGATTCCTGTTCCCGTGTGGTCAGATTTCACATCGGGGCTCATGAATCATAGGTAGAATTGACGTGACCTTTGAATCATGATCAAAAAGAAAGAAAGAAGTTGCCTTAATGTGGAGCCTTTCCCAACCTCGGGACGTCCCAAAGCGCTTTACAGCCAATGAAGTACTTTTGAAATGTAGTCACTGTTGTAATGTAGGAAATGCGGCAGCCAATTTGGGCACAGCAAGCTCCCACAAACAGCAATGAGATAAATGACCAGATCATCTGCTTTGGATGTTGATTGAGGGATAAGTCTTGGCCACGACACCGGGGATAACTCTCCTGCTCTTCTTCAAATAGTGCCGTGGGATCTTTTACATCCACCTGAGAGGGTAGACGGGGGTCTCGGTTTAACGCGTCATCCAAAAGGCTGCACCTCTGACAGTGCACAGCGCTCCCTCAGTACTGCACTGGCGTGTCAACCTGGATTATGTGCTCAAGTCTCCAGAGTGGGGCTCCAACCCACGACCTTCTGACTCAGAAGCGAGAGTGAGCCAAAGGTGACACTCAGTAGGGAAGGATTTGGGCAGTAATTATGCTTCAAGTGAAAAGGAGAGGAGAGGAATAAGAGGACATGTATGGCCACATAATCCATAGTGAGATTTTACACCCTGCAGTCTGGAGAAGTAGTATCCTGTATGTCCTTGCAGTCCATAGAGGGTCTTTCTGTCCTGCGCTGCTGCAGTAAAATTCTTCAAATTCCTCTTTGATTTCTCACAGGCTTTTTCAACGTCCACAATGTCTTCTGTTTTTTTGTAACCACCAAACAGAATAAAGGACATTTCCAAAATTCCAAAGTGGGGTTTCCCACTGTGAGTATAGATATGTTAGGAATCTTGTTGAATGAACACTATTTAATACTGAGTTTTCCAACATGGATGTTTTCTCACTTCTCCAACCAGAAATTCAGAGCAAACAGCCTAAGGATGCCGTTATACTATCGATAGTGGTCTCCAACTGTGCAGCTAACAAACCCAAGTTATACTGCCGGCCAGCGAGGCATATTGAGCTCAATGGCAAAGGAGCTCTCTCTGTGCATGCTTGGATGTCTGTACAGAGCTATGCTCCAGATCATTTACAAAGTAATGCAAAGGCAGACAGGACCCCTCGCATTCAAATGATTCTGTGGTAATTTATAAAGTTCCTGGTAGCTTCAAAGGGTCTGAATTTCAGCATAGCAGCAGAATAATATATTGGGACAACATTTGCGATCGGACGCCTCCAACCCACAAAATGTCTACGAATGTATCTGGTGGCCCGGGAAGAATGGTGGCTTGCACTCCTGGGCCGCTCCGGGTCTGCGCGGGCAGAGCCCCCACGTATCCCAAGGGGCGCAAGCTGTTTGTAGGTACTCCTGGGATCACATGGGCCGGCCCAACCAATGGAAGAAGGCGCTAATGGGGCGCAAAGCAACTAGTACCCGGGTGCGGCGATGTTTACGCCGCTCGCGAAATTGACCAAACACTACCACCACGATCTCCTGCGCCCACAGATCGTGACATCAATCGAGCGTGCAATGCCCCGGTAGCGCCCCGGACTGAATATTGAGTTAGCAACGACAGGTTGAGGGGAGCGTTTTGCAGTCGGGAATAGACTGGGGGAGCGCTATTTAAAGGCGACCGCTTCCTGCATTTTTTTGTCGGCGACATTTTTGCACCACGCATTCTGAGAGAGAGAGAGAGAGACTTCTGGAGAGATTCAACGCTGTGTGAAGGAGTTTTGGGTACTGAGCAGCACTTTGCAGGTTCATCTGGATTTGACCTTCCTTGCATCGATTTAGAAGAGACTATGGGGGCTGCACTCTGAGCTCTTTCCCTGGGCCTCTCCATTGCTCTTTCCAGCAGATTTGATGTACAGGTCTCTCCAGACCGAGGTTCAAGGCTGCAATGAGCCAGGTATGGATGGAGAGCAAGATCGACCCTCCCCTTTAAGAACTTTAAGAACTGGCCGGCGCCAGTGTGTCTGTGTTCCATTGCTGACTGACATCACATGAGCTTCGCCAGCGCTCTGAGGTAGCGCCTCGCTCCTCGGCGTTAGCGCCTTAAGAGAGGTGTGTAGCACCTAATTTAGCGCTCCAATCACCTCCAGGGGCGACAGAAGCCAAGTTTGCAGTTGGAGGTGATAATTAATGCCAGGCGCTAAACTTTGCGCCCGGCTGATAGCTGCGCCCCAAGCGGGGCGATACTGAATTTCTCCCCCCAGATGTTTTACTAATGGCACTTTGATGTACTCCACTGTGTACCCCAGCTCTAGACCCTTGGTGGAGATTCCAGGCAATTAGTTCTAGAATAAAGCTCTCTGCTCCTCGCCTTAACTGAAACATTAGAAGGGCACTCCCTATTGCACCAATGTGACATTTCCATTTCCTATTTCATCTTACCTTGTGCTATATTTGGGTAAATGCCAGTTTAGAGCAGATCTGTCTTGTAAACAAACAACCTTTAGAATCCTTTTTGGCTAAAGGAATGTCTAACTCATGCCTCGGAGTTTCTTGACCAAACAACTGGGAAATCTAATTGCCAGATGTACCATCTTGAAGTCAACTTGACCCTAAAGAGACCTTACTCACCTCCCCACCCATGGACCATAACCAGACTCAGTCACCTAGGACTCTTGCAGCTGTAGGACAGAGGAGATTGTCGCCGGACTTTGTTGGGCTGGATACAAACCCAGTACTCGGGTGAAAGGACAGGGTGTTGGAACTGACTACGTCATCTAGTTGCAGTTTCCAAACATGACAAACCCTTTTTTGTTTCAGGGCCACTGATAACCTTTCTTGTGGTCACTGCTGAAAGAATCAATAAAGACCCAAGGGCTGTTAACCCATGAAATCAGACGCTGGCTTTTCACTTCTGCGAGCTGAGTTCAGTACCAGCCTAGAGTGATGAGATGAAGGTCTCCCTATCTTATTGATATAAGGGTCCTATCTGAAATATGTTTGAATGCTGTCAAGTTCCTAATGGTCATGGGCCCAGAATTTGACAATAATTGGCACTAAATTAACAGCCTCACTCAGAGAGGGTCTGGTAGCATGTGTTACTGGTCTAGTAATCCAGAGGCCTAGACTAATGATCAGGAGACTTGAGTTCAAATCCCACCCCGGCAGCTGGGGAATTTAAATTCAGTTCATTAAATAAAAAATCTGGAATAAAAAGCTAGCTGACCATGAACTACCAGATTATTATTAAAAAAAACCTTCTAATTCACTAATGTTCTTTAGGGAAGGAAATCTACTGTCCTTACCCGGTCTGGCCTATATGTGACTCCAGACCCACAGCAATGTGGTTGACTCTTAACTGCCCTCTGAAATGGTGGCAGTTAGGGATGGGCAATAACGCCCACATTCAATGAATAAAAAAAAAGGATGGCTTGTATGGTATAGCAGGGGTGCTTTTGTGAGGTTGGGGCTGAGGCACATTGTTGCAGCAGAGTAGAGGAGTCTTTACTTTTGCACCTTACTGGGCTGTTCCTGATCTGGGAGTCCCTGGTGCGGACACTGTCCAGTATTAGCATCATACCTTGATGAGCACAAAATTCACAAAAAGGTTAAGAAAAAAACGATGAAAGTCAAAAGACATAAACGTGGTGGGAATGTGGCACTCACAGGGAGTGGTTGAGGAGATTAGCAGAGATGCATTTAAGGGGAAGCTAGATAAGTACATGAGGGAGAAAGGAATAGAAGGATATGCTGATAGGGTGAGATGAAGTTGGGCGGGAGGAGGCTGGTGTCGCTCATAAACACCGGCATGGACCAGATGGGCCGAATGGCTGGTTCCTGTGCTATAAAAGTCTATGTATATGTCTATATTTGCACGCTCACACTTTATCAATTGATTGAGGTGCGCAGTTGGTCATTACTGTTTCTGTGTTTTATTGCAGGCACTCTGCTGCTTGTGCCTTGTGTTATTGCTGCCTGTTACTGCAAAAGAGGGATGGTGCAAGAACTCAGATAACTTCAAATGGCTAACACAGTCACTTCAGGACATGATCAATGAACTGGTTAGAGAAATGAAACAGTATAATGCACACCCCTCACTGTAACACCGCCTGACTATTCTTTCTCATTAACACTCTGATAAACCCTGCAACCCTCACCTCTCGCTTTAATTTACCCCCACTCAATACCCCGCGCAGCCCAGGACCAGCTTTTCTAATGTTAAATTTTACGAAACTGTGAATAGCCTGCGCAGTCCCTTAAAGGGGCCGTGCAACCCCCAAAAATATTAGGGGGAGCACTGCTCCTACTTTATACCCGGCACTTTTAATCCCTCATGTTAGTGCTATTGACTTTGCTATACCTTACACTCCTCACTGCAATACTGCCTGATGTGGCCTGCACCCCTCACTATAATACAGGAAACTCTTTTTTATCCGGCACCGACGGGACCGGCGTGGTGCTGGTTTATCAAAAAGTCCGGATTACAGAGAGGTATAGTAAAAGGTACCAGAGCTCCATACACAGCAACAAATCCAGGCTTCCCTGTTGCTTAGCAACAGGTGCAGGAACCCCGGCCACAAGATCCAGGCATCCCTGTTGCTTAGCAACAGGTGCAGGAACCCCGGTTACACGGCCACAGATCCAGGAACGGCCACTAATATGAAGTAAAACTTACCTGAACCTACTCCTGAATTTTGCCGGTTAGCAGAGATTTCCGATTATTTAGGTGCCGGTAAATCGAGAGTTTCCTGTACTCACAGAGCCAATTAACCCCAATTGATCTCAAATATAATAGTTTTAAGAGTCTAACTACATCTCTCTTTCCCAGAATGATAATCTGCTCCCAAATATGGTAAAATACGACGTCTTTACGGGTGTCAACACTGCTGAACTGGTAAGTGATGCTTATTTTAGATTTAATGTTACAACAGGATAATTAGACGTGATTTCTGGGTTGTTCTGTTTCACTGTATGAATCAACGTTAATATATAGGGTGTAACACAGAAGTCAGGCTATGTCGATGCTCTTCATTACAAGAAAATATAAACGAAGCAGGATGTATATATTTGGAGGCAGCAATCGTCACTTTTTTTTTTCACGGCTTGCCTCTTGGTCATCCCCTGCTCTTCTTCGAAATAGGGATCTTTTACGTCCACCTGAGAGAGCAGACGGGGCCTCGCTTTAACGTCACATCCGAAAGACGGCACCTCTGACAGTGCCGCACTCCCTCAGCACTGCACTGGGAGTGTCAGCCTAGATAATGTGCTCAAGTCTCTGGAGTGAGACTTGAACCCACAACCCTTTGCCTCAGAGGTCAGGGTGCTACATGTGCCATCTTCTCTAAACACCGTTTTAATACATTTCCCCTTCCAATTTCTTCCCCTTTTGTCCTGAAGGTGTTGACTTTTGCTGGTCTACGATTCCATGGATAATGGCAGCTTTCTTGCTACCTCAGTCAAGTGGTCATTCTTCACATGTGACCTTAGACAGTGACCAGGACATGTGTCCTGGCCAATATTTATCCCTCAATCAACATTACTAATATAGATTATCCGGCCATTATCACATTGCTGTTTGTGGGAACTTGCTGTGTGAAAATTGGCGGCTGCGTTTCCTTCATTACAACAGTGATTACACCTCAAAGTTGGCTGTAAAGTGCTTTGGGACAACCCGTGGTCGTGAAAAACACTATATAAATGCAACTATTTCGTTTAGCGATTGTCAGCAGGCTATTTGATAGTGGGGCGTTATAGTTTTGCCCAATCCTGTCCTCACTTGAAGTCTATATGCGTTCATACTTTCCATCAATGGGGGACAGCGGTGGGGGGAGGGGTGGATCACAAGATAGCAATCAAGTGTGGGAACCTTGGCTTATTTTTCCTTCTCTAACCCTGGGCACTGAGGCCAACTGTGTTGCTCCATGTTCTGTTTTGGTCAAGCTCAGCTAACTCAATACAGCTCATGGACTGAACCTGGTGCCTTCCAGACTGCATATCTCCGTTCCAAGTGCATTTACCCGCAAAGCCACCTAGAACACCTGACACCATTTCTATTGCACACACTGGTATAATGTGAGCTCTCGTTTCCAGCTGGTAAAAATGTTTAAGTCATTTCATTATTTTCTCCCCAACAGACTGATCGCTGTTTCATCATCGTCACCGCCCAGCAACTCAACAGCACACTTCTGCGCCTGATGAGCAACTTTGGAACAAACACAAACAATCACAAACAGACTGAAAAAATAGTGGCTAACCTAACTAAAATTTACACATCTTATTCTGATGAAGTATGGGTTTGTCTTTCTTGCTAATTTTTTTTAAGTGTTATTGCAGTAAGATTGCCCTACGACTGAGATGAGGAGAAATGTCTTCACTCAGAGGGTTGTGAATCTTTGGAATTCTCTACCCCAGAGGGCTGTGGAGGCTCAGTCATTGAGTGTATTCAAGACAGAGATCGATAGATTCTCGGGCACTATGGGAACCGAGGGCTATGGGGATCGGGTGGGAAAGTGGAGTTGAGGCAGAAGATCAGCCATGATCTTATTGAATGGTGGAGCAGGATCGAAGGGCCGTGTGGTCTACTCCTGCTCCTATTTCTTATGTTCTTATTAATCCATTTTAGTATCTGAAGGTCCCCGAGTAGAGGAGGAGTTGGCCATTTTCTAGTTCAAACTCATGGTAAAAGTGAATGGATTTTTTCTGTTGCAGGTAATCAGTGGGTAGCTAGCGATATAGGAGGAGATCTCAAGCCCTCCACTTCCCATCTGTACCCTCCCATTTCTGTTCAAGGACAGTGTTTCAGGTGATTTGTGAAGTCATTTGCTGCTCTGGACTTGTCAGGGGAATTGGAAGGATGTCTGCCACTTCTTTCATACACTGGAGTTTATCAGACCCAACACTTGCGTCACTCCCATTAGGGCAGGGTGGGGTTTCCTGAGCAGACAAGATAAGGGCTTAAAGTGTCTGACGGGGAGGAGCTGTGATGAGACTTTGCAAAACCAGTTTTACCTTGAAGGCGGTGATTTCAACCAGTACCTTCTTTTGACCTTTGATGACGCTGGAGGATTTCTTTCTTTAGAAAATAAACAGTCTGGTACACTTCAACCCCACCCTCCCGGTGCTATCTTCGCCGCTCTCTATCCTCTGCCCCTGAATCATTAGGAATAGGAGCCTTTTCTGCCATTCAGTCAAATCATGGTTGATCTGTACCTCAACTCCAATCACCCACCTTTGATCCATATCATAAGAACAGAAGAAATAGGGGCAGGAGTAGGCCATTCGGCCCTTCGACCCTGCTCCGCCATTCAACAAGGTCATGGCTGATCTTCTACCTCAATTCCACCTTCCCGCACTATCCCCCTATCCCTTGATTCCCCTAGAGTCCAAAAATCAATCAGTCTCAGTGTTGAAAATTTCAATTGACCCAGTATCCACAGCCTTTTGGGAAAGAGAGTTTTGGATTTCTACAACCCTTGTGTGAAAATGTGCTTCCTGATTTCACTCCTGAATTAGAGCCTAGCTCTAATTTTAGGATTGTGCCCTTGTTGTCATTGAAACTTATAAAATTCTAACAGGACTAGACAGACTAGATGCAGGAAGGATGTTCCCGATGGCGGGGGAGTCCAGAACCAGGGGTCACAGTCTAAGGATAAGGGGTAAGCCATTTAGGACTGAGATGAGGAGGAATTTCTTCACCCAGAGAGTGGTGAACCTGTGGAATCCTCTACCACAGAAGGCAGTTGAGGCCAATTCATTAAATATATTCAAGAAGGAGTTGGATATATTTCTTAAGGCTAAAGGGATCAAGGGATATGGGGAGAAGGCAGGGACAGGGTACTGAGTTTGGATGATCAGCCATGATCTCATTGAATGGCGGAGCAGGCTCGAGGGGCCGAATGGCCTACACCTGCTCCTATATTCTATGTTTCTATGTTCTGGATTCCCCCACAGCCTTCTAAACTCAAGGGAATGCAAGCCAAGTTTATGCAACCTGGCCTCATAATTTAACCCTTTAAGCCCCTGGGCCATAGCGTCAGCAAGCAGCAGTTGTTAGTTATTCCATCCTCCCCCTTCTTCAGCCTCTCCTCAGGCCACAGCAAGCAGAAGACCAGAGGTGAAAATTCCTCTCTCTAATTTCAGCAGATGAGAAATGGTCTCTATTCCACTATTACGTCGATGAAACTACCGAGCTCCAGTGGCATGAAGAATGCTTGGGAGTCAGACTGGATCTTGATATCACAGCCAGGCAGTGGGAGGCAGCACATGGGGCAAATGAATACTCTTCACTTATCATGCCCTGCTCAGTTGTGGTACTGGAATGCTTCGTTCCCTAGTGCACCCTGGAGCGAAGTTATTGGGAGTCGTTCAGGTATTTTCCACTGCTCCTCATGCTTCCACTCAGAACAGGATTACAGTTGAATCCGACCTACTCCATTGCATTTTTGGGCTGCCAGTGGATATACCTTCGGATTATGGGTGGGGTCAATTCAATTTTATTTGTCATATATGCAGCAAACGTGTGTACTGCACAATGAAATGTTGATTTTTACGAGTCCTCCCAACATTGGAATAAATATGGCATAACAATGATAAAAATACTAATAGAAATACAGTAATAATAAATAAAAACAACAATAATAAATTATTCATTCATGAGTCTTATGGCCTGGGGGTAGAAGCTGTTTCGAAACCTGCTGGTACGAGACCGTATGCTTCGGTATCTCTTACCGGACGGGAGCATTGACTTGTTGCAATAGGTAGCCGACCATTGTATACGAGTGGGATTACCAAAGTCTGCCAGGTTATGGACAACAGTCCAATCTGGAAAAGAATCACATTTCAGTCAGGATAAATGCTCCCTTACTTGGGGCCCCTAGCCTGGAATACCATGGACAACACATCCACACTGGACCCTACCAGCCTGATGTCCTTGATGCTCTCTGAGGACACCAGAAATAGGGAGCAGTCTCTTTCCAAGCTCGACGGGATTCGGCAGTTCCTCTTGTATGCTCCCATGATTGGTGGTGCTATGGTTTAAGGAAGGTTCCCATCAGGTGATTGTAGTTCTATTTTATCATGGAGTGCACTGGCACAGGTTTCTGGTAAGCTTTGATACCTTCAGCTCCCTCGCTGTGTATAACTGATTAGCCTGTGAACAGGTACCTTTTTCTTAGCGCAGGTGTTTTTAAAATGTGTTCTGTTTTCTGATTCCATAGGAATTGCTAGATGATAAAATACCAAGACGCATCTAGTTTGCTTTCTACCAACTTGGTAGTGGCATGATACAATGACAGTGGAGTTGTTGACTAATTGCAGCAATCAATCTCTATCAATTAGTCTACAACAGGCCCAGACATGAGGC
Organism: Somniosus microcephalus; assembly: GCF_052327205.1. Lineage (NCBI taxonomy): Eukaryota > Metazoa > Chordata > Chondrichthyes > Squaliformes > Somniosidae > Somniosus > Somniosus microcephalus. The sequence continues at coordinate 17,920,871 of NC_141004.1, read as the reverse complement.
GAGGAAAACTCCCAGTGGTGGAGAGCTTTGGGAACCATGGGGGAAAGATTCAGTTGGTTTGCACCTCCCGTAAGCGCCTTAAGAGGGCGCTAATGGGACACAAAGCAACTTGCGCCCGTGCGCGGCAATGTTTGCACCGCTCACGAAATTAACTAGACATTTTGCGGCGGCACTAAACACTACCGCCACGATCTCCTGCGCCGGCAGATCGTGACGTCAGTCGAGTGCGCAATGCCCCGGTAGCACCCCGGACCGGATATTGAGTGGCGTCCCGTGCCTTACCACCTGCCGCTAGCAACGACAGGTTGAGGGCAGCGTTTTGCAGTCAGAAAGGGACCGGGGGAGCGCTATTTAAAGGCGACCGCTTCCTGACATTTTTTGTTGGTGACATTTTTGCACCACGCATTTTGAGAGAGAGAGAGAGAGACTTCTGGAGAGATTCAACGCTGTGTGAAGGAGTTTTGGGTACTGAGCAGCACTTTGCAGGTTCATTTTGATTTGCCCTTGTGTCGATTTAGAAGAGACTGTGGGGGCTGCACTCTGAGCTCTTTCCCTGGGTCTCTCCATTGTTCTTTCCAGCAGATTTGATGTACAGGTCTCTCCAGGCCGAGATTCAAGGCTGCAATGAGCAGGATGTGGATGGAGAGCAAGATCGACCTCCCCTTTAAGAACTGGCCAGCGCCAGTGTGTCTGTGTTCCATTGCTGACTGACATCACATGAGCTTCGCCAGCGCTCTGAGGTAGCGCCTCGCTCCTCGGCCTTTGCACCTTAAGACAGGTATGAAGCGCCTGATTTAGCGCTCCAATCACCTCCAGGGGCGATAAAAGCCAAGTTTGCAGTCAGAGGCGATAATTAGCGCCAGGCGCTAATCTTTGCGCCCGGCCGATAATTGCGCCCCAAACAGGGCGATACTGAATTTCTCCCCCCATAGGTCCAAAGTCACCTGTTCCTCTCAAACACGTACCACATGTAATTCATCAAATTACTCATAAACTATATCTCAAAATGTTATTTTCTGAAAGAAATCTATCAAATTTGCATTTGAATGAATCAATACTAACTGCTCCCATATTTGTTATTCCGTTATTATTGTTTCTGTTACTAGTTACACTCTATTCATGATTCTGCATTGTTACTTAAGGAATAGACCTTAAATAAAAAGATAAAGCAAAACTAGTTATTAATGGTGAAGCAATGTGCTAATTTAATAAAAATGGTAATACTCCAGAAATGTTTACTTAAATTGAGAAATCTAGGTGAGGAGTCAAGGCCCATAGTGAAGGTAGAATAGTGGCTGAGAGACTGGGTGTAAAATAGCGCAATTAGGGCTTCTTAAAAACAAAAGAACATAAGAAATAGGAGCAGGTGTAGGCCATTCGGCCCCTCGAGCCTGCGCCACCATCCAATAAGCTCATGGCTGATCATCGACCTCAACTCCACTTTCCCGCCTGATCCCCATACCCCTTGATTCCCCATAAGTTCAAAATTCTTATCGCTCTCAGCCTTGAATATACTCAACGACTGAGCCTCCACAGCCCTCTGGGGTAGAGTATTCCAAAGATTCACCACCCTCTGAGTGAAGAAATTTCTCCTCATCTCAGGCCTAACCCCTTATCCTGAGCCTGTGACCCCTCATTCTAGACTCTCCAGCCATGGGGGGAAACAGCCTCGCAGCATCTACCCTGTCAAGAAAGGTGCAATGCCCACAACTGTATCAGTACAATCGAGAGACACAAGAGTGGGATGGAAAGAGAGGTTGGAGGTTAGAGGTGAGAGGGTAATCTATCAAATGGGAGACTTGTTTTTCCCACAGATTCTGAGAGTTGTACAAAAATCCCAGTTTATTGACGAGTTTGACATTGGGGGGACGGAATTGTGTAAAATGCTAAGCAAACATTTCCATTACAATGTTCTGGAAAAAGGCTGTCGCAAGTTTGGGTCATCGGACTGGTTTATATATAATTACAAAATATATATTGGGGTGTGGGGAGTAACTTTTTAAATGTGGGAAATAAATATTTTCTTCTTCATTTTTTATTCCTCTCCACAGAATTCTCATCGGTGTTTGAAACCGGACACGAAGGTTGTTACAGCATATAGAAGCGATCTGTTCGCATACTTTCAAGCTGTCTTGAATCACTATAAATATATATTTGATCAGTGCGAGTCAGAAGATCGAACCACAAAGCCTTCAGAGGGCTACCTTAACTTCCTTAAAGGTAACTGAGAGTTCATAGAATTTTGCAGCACAGAGGCGAGAATTCAGCCCGTCGTGCCTCTCCCAGCTCTTTCTAAGAACTCTCCCTACTCCCATTCACCTACCCTTTCCTCGCACCCTTGTAAATTTCACTTTTTTTCTTTTATCTCTTTTTTGTGCTCTATGCCTTTATTTGCAAAACCTAGGATCTCATTCTTTTTTTAAAGCTTTAACTTGTTTACCTCAATTCCTAAGTCTGTCTGCTGCTTTACTCCTTTTAAAGTTTTACCGTTCAGTTTACGTTCCCTCTCTTTATTCTTCCTTCCAAAACATATCAGCCCACTTGAGCAGCAAATTCTTACGGTCCAGAGCATCACCAATCTTATATAACTTGCTGTGCATTCTGCCCAATTTTGCCTCTTCGACAGTACAAGGTCCAGTCTTTACAGCTTTCGCCTTTCAGCCTATCCAGTCTTTACAGCTTCCTCCTTCCAGTTATCTTGCTATCTACAAAAGCAAAATACTGCGGACACTGGAAATCTGAAATAAAAACAGAAAATGCTGGAAATACTCAGCAGGTCAGGCAGCATCTGTGGAGAGAGAAACAGAGTTAACATTTCAGGTCGATGACCCTTCGTCAGAACTGGAAAATGTTGGAGATATAACAGGTTTTTAAGCAAGTGCAGGGGCAGGGAAAGGGAGGAGGGGAGGAAAGAACAAAAGGGAAGGTCTGTGATAGGATGGAAGGCAGGAGAGATTAAGAGACAAAAGGGATGATGGTGCAAGGCAAAAGGAGATGGTAATGGGACAAGTTAAGAAACAAAAGATGACTCTAGATGAAGTGTAAATGGCGATGGCAGAATGATCGACAGCTGCCCTGTGAGAGAGAGAAAAATAATGATAAGGGCAGAGGTTCTGGTCTGAAATTGTTGAACTTTATGTTGAGTCCAGAAGGCTGTAAAGTGCCTAATCGAAAGATGAGGTGCTGTTCCTCGAGCTTACGTTGAGCTTTGTTGGAACAATGCAAGAGGCCGAGGACGGAGAGGATGTTCCACTCCCACTCTGTCCTCGACCTCTTACACTGTTACATCTCCAACTTTTTCCAGTTCTGACGAAGGGTCATCGATCTGAAACATTGACTCTGTTTCTCTATCTACAGATGCTGCCTGACCTGCTGAGTATTTTCAACATTTTCTGTTGTTATCCTGCTATCTACTCAATCCAACTATTCTCCTCCAGCTGTTCAATCTTTATGGCTACCACCTCCCCTGCATTATTTCCTTTTATTAATGTTTGCTAAATTGAGACTGTTCATGTCCTTTCTGGTGACATTTGACCATTGTTTCAACATAAGAACATAAGAAATAGGAGCAGGAGTAGGCCTTACGGCCCTTCGAGCCTGCTCTGCCATTCAATAAGATCATGGCTGATCTTCTACCTCATCTCCACTTTCCTGCACTATCCCCATATCCTTTGATTCCCTTAATATTCAAAAATCTATCGATCTCTGTCTTGAATATACTCAACGACTGAGCCTCCACAGCCCTCTGGGGCAGAGAATTCCAAAGACTCACCACCCTCTGAGTGAAGAAATTTCTCCTCATCTCAGTCCTAAATGGCCGACCCCTTATTCTGAGACTGTGACCCCTGGTTCTAGACTCCCCAGCCAGGGGAAACATCCTCCCAGCATCTACCCTGTCAAGCCCTTGTCCAATTTTATCTACCTATAACACAAAGCACTACAAGTAGTGTAGGCAAAAAGCAGCAACTCCTTCCCCCTCTTCTCCGAATTCCCACTCTTTCCAAATTCCCAAATAAAACACTGTTCAAATCCACTCCGTTTAATCCCGCTCTGTGCAGACATGTCCCATAAGAGATTAGAAGAAGAATCAGACTGGTGGGAAGATAGGTACGAGGGGGGTAAGAAATGAAGAAAGAGGGGGCTAATGGAATGGATGGGTATAGGAGCAACAGCTGGTATGAACCAAGCTGATTTAGAGGGAATGTGGGAACCTGATGAGGTGATGAGAAAGCAATTGAAAGACATTTTATTCAAAATGAACCAAGAGTAGAGAGATGATTTAATTGAACATCAAGGCACCTTATTATCTACTGAGGAGTTAGTGAGAGAATTGGGCAAAGTACAAAAGACAATTAATGAATTAATAGATAATAATAATGAGGCCAATAAAAAGCAGGAGACAACAAGAGGCGTTATGTGTAGCCTGTGTGGGGCTTTTGTGATCAACATAATCCAGAAAGGAATGGACCAAATAAAGAGACGTGAGGTGCCTCTGTTTATTTGAGAAACGAATGAGAAGGTGGTTTAACAACCATGGGCTGTACTTTATTACGATGTTGTGTGGGTGCTGTGTGGTAGAGGAGACATCATGGAGTGTGCGTGTGCCAAGAGGCAAAAGAGCATGATAGAGGGATCTTTAGAAAGCCTTTTGTCTCCACGGGCCCATTACCATCTCATCTGGCTTCGCATACCTTTTATTGTCTCTTCTTTTGTTCGATCGCAGCTTTGCCTTCGATCTTTTTATTTTCTTTCCAGTTTTGAAGAAGGGTTTCAACCCGACACGTCAACTCAAATTTCTCTCCACGGATGTTGCCTGACCTGCTGAGTTTTTCCAGCATTCTCTGTTGTTATTTTAGAAAGTAGGAATTGATTCACAGCGGCCGTTCTTTCAATGAATTAACTTGCTCGCTTATTCCTGCAGCCTCCACCGCCTCCATCTCTTCAAATTGCTACCTGGTTGACCTTCGCAATGAATCACAGTCAAAAGATTTCCACGGGAACACTTCCACACAACCTTCGTATAATGCGAGTGCACCACAGCCTTCCAGCTCCTTGATGCCTCCTGTACAGACTGTAATGGGCTACGAGCTTAGTTCCAGCATGGGAGTCACGTCGACAGTGGCCAGTGTAGTCACAGAAGACAACAGTGGGAGCGCTGCCACCAACCAGAGTGCTTTATTTGGGAGCATTTCAACAGATGACCCACGTCACAGTGATGGCAACTTAACACAAAAAGAATTTAGTGATAGTGGAACTGTGCCTGATACACTGCCCACATCAAGCTCTGCTGCACCTCATTCACAGACTGCCTGTGCACCCATTGGAGCAGCAGGAACAGCGAGTCCACATGAAGATAAACAGCAGATCTACTCCCAAAAGTATCTGTATCCATTCATAGGAACTCTGTCTATACTGTTTCTGGTGCTCTGTGCAAACCTTTATTACTACTCCAAGACTAGGGTAAGAAATTGCTTCTCGTTCAGTTGCTCCTCATATTTCCTTATCTGACCTTCTCTCCATGTTTAATCCTTCAGCTTCTACTGGGCTTCATCTAGCGACTGAGAAGAGAACTAATAACACAGGGTATCTGAATTCATAAAGTAACTTGCGCTCCAAAATGTGGGGTAAAAGACAATTTTGGAAAACACTGGGGAGAGACGCGCTAAATGGTATTTGAAGACAGATTGAAATGAGAGCAAAGTTGGGGAAGGGGGACTATTCCACTGGCAGAGGTCAAATGGTGGGGGGGGGGGTAGGCTTTCATGTAGATTAAATCTTTCATTGTATGAAGACAAGGAGAAGTGGATGCAAGATCTACATGTTGTCCACTGTGAGTGAGGATATCCCAGCCTAGACTTTTCACCAGTTCTGTCCGGGACCCAGCATCACTCCAGCAGGGTACTGTAAAATCCGCTCGTCTCCACTACTTCTGGGAGTTCCCGCCGTAAGTGATGGGGAATAGAATACGCCTGGCCAAATATGGGCAGGCATTTTCAAGTGCGAGGCAAATAACAGAAATAGGTCAATTCTGTCATTTATGTCCCAGCAGTGCTGGGCAGTAGAGACATCTGTTCGTCCCAGGTGTCCAGTGTTGCTATGGAGAGCAGGGAGGGGGCCTTTAAAAAGGCTATGTGATTGATCACAGTGCAATTGGTTGTATAGGCTTCGGCAGTGTTTTAACATTTTGTTTTTTAAAGTCCCCACTTTGAAGACAGGTGACCCATTATTCCTGTCCTCACTCACCTACATTGGTTCTTGTTTCCCCAACACCTCAAATATAAAATGATTATCCTCGTGTTTAAATCCCTTTATGACCTTGCACCTTCCTGTCCCTGTAACGTCCTCCAGCCCTACAACCCTCCGCCTAATTTTCCGTTCGTCTCTTGTGAATCCTCCCTCCTCCCTTCTTCTCTCTCTTCTTCTTAGGCAGTCCCTCGGAACCGAGGATGACTTGCTTCCACATTAAAAACGAGTTCTCAGGTGACTGATGAGTCCAATGCGAGACCTACAGTCTCTGTCACAGGTGGGGCAGACGGTGGTTGAAGGGGCGGGTGGGTGGGGTGCTTGGGTTGACGTGCGCTCCTTGCGCTGTCTGCGCCTGGCTTCCGCTTGCTCCCGGCGAAGAGACTCGAGGTGTTCGGCGCCTTCCCGGATGCTTCTCCTCCACTTTGTGCGGTCTTGGGCCAGGGATTCGCAGGTGTCGGTGGGGATGTTACACTTTTTCAAGGAGGCTTTGTGGGTGTCCTCCCTTCACCTCTCCGTAGTCAGCCACGCCTTCAGCTACTTAGGCCCTAGGCTGTGGAATTTGCTCCCCAAACCCCTCCGTCTCTCCACCTCCCTCTCTTCCTCCTAAGATTATCCTTAAAACCCACCACTCTGACCATGCCTTTGGTCACCCACTCCTCCCTTGGGTCATTGTTTGTTTTTTTTTTTGATTACGCCTCTGTGAAACACTTTGGGACGTTTTTCTATGTTCGAGGCGCTAAGTAAATGCAAACTTGTTGTTGTCAAATTCTGAAGGGATCCGATCTGGGTGCGATGTAGATTATCCTTTTTAGAAACAGTATATGCAGAAGGGCCTGTGGGTTATAGAACATTTGGTGGTGATGTCGTGGGAAAGGGTTCCAATCACCTGATCTCTCTTTTGTTACTGTTTGGGCGGAGTGTAGCTCAGTGAGAAAAAGCAAGTTAATAAACCACAAAAACATCAGTCTGTCAGCAAATGACACACCTGCTGGAATTTCCACAGCATGGCCCGTTTCGACAAGCTAGGCAAGGAGAGAGAGGGAGCAGAGGTTACATTTGTACTTATACCTGAGAATATCTCGAGGCTGTCGATCTTTATATTCCTTACCCAGCAGTAGCTTATACAGCTTCCAGACAATCCAGAACTTTTTGTAACAGCTCATTTATTGAATTGGGTTACATAAAAACATAAGAAATAAGAGCAGGAGTAGGCCATATGGCCCCTCGAGCCTGCTGCGCCATTCACTAAGATCATGGCTGATCATCGACCTCAACTCCACTTTCCCGCCCGATCTCCATATCCCTTGATTCCCCTAGAGTCCAAAAATCTATCGATCTCAGCCTTGAATATACTCAAAGACTCAGCATTCACAGCCCTCTGGGGCAGAGAATTCCAAAGATTCAAACCCTCGGAGTGAAGAAATTCCTCCTCATCTCAGTCTTAAATGGCCGAACCCTTATCCTGAGACTATGCCCCCTAGTTCTAGACACTCCAGCCAGGGGAAACAACCTCTCGGCATCTACCCTGTCAATCCCCTTCAGAATCTTGTATGTTTCAATGAGGTCACCTCTCATTCTTCTAAACTCCAGAGAGTATCGGCCCATTTTACACAATCTCTCATCATAGGACAGCCCTCTCGCCCCAGGAATCAATCTAGTGAACCTTTGTTGCACCGCCTCCAAGGCAAGTATATCCTTCCTTAGATAAGGAGATAAAACTGTGCCCAGTACTCCAGGTGTGGTCTCACCAAGGCCCTGTACAATTGTAGCAAGACTTCCTTACTCTTGTACGCCAACCCCCTTGCAATAAAGGCCAACATGCCATTTGCCTTCCTTATTGCTTGCCGAACCTGCATGCTGATTCTCTGTTTCCTGTTTCCTCTGTATGAGGACACCCAAATCTCTCTGAACACCAACATTTGAAAGTTTCTCACCATTTGAAAATCATTGTTTTTCTATTCTTCCTACCAAAGTGAATAGCCTCACATTTCCCTACAGTATACTCCATCTGCCACCTTACTGCCCACTCACTTAGTCTATCTATATCCCTTTGCAGACTCTTTGTGTTCTCCTCACAGCTTACTGTCCCACCTAGCTTTGTATCGTCAGCAAACTTGGATACATTACACTCGGTCCCTTCATCTAGGTCATTAATATAGATTGTAAATAGTTGAGGCCCCAGCACTGATCCTTGCGGCACCCCACTAGTTACAGCCTGCCAACCTGAAAAGGATCCATTTATCCCTACTCTCTGTTTTCTGTCCGTTAACCAATCCTCTATCCGTGCTACTATATTACCTGAATAGCTGAATAGCAACTTCCTGCAAGAAATGACTACAATTGACACTGTGCTCGGTGTCCTACATTGGCTCCCAGTCCAGCGACGCTTTGAATTTAAAATTCTCAAGTCCCTCCATGGCCTCGCCCCTCCCTATCTCTGTAAACTCCTCCAGCCCCACAACCCCCCGAGATCTCTGCACTTCTCCAATTCTGGCCACTTGCACATCCCCGATTTCCTTTACCCCACCATCGGTGGCCGTGCCTTCAGCTGCCAAGGCCCTAAGCTCTGGAATCCCCTCCCTAAACCGCTCCGCCTCTCTACTTCTCTCTCCTCCTTTAAGCAGTCGGCACAGCAAGCCACAATCTGGAATTTCCCTGACACAACATGTAAAGGCTTGTTTTTTGGCCCTTTGTATGTGTTCCTTTAAAAGGGAATTAGATCGCTGCTTGAAAAAGAGGAGACCAAGTATTTTCCCCACACAGTAGTAGATTGGGGATGAGCGGGTTGTCCTATGAGGAGAGATTGAGTAGATTGGGCCGATCCTCTCTCGAGTTTAGAAGAATGAGAGGTGATCTCATTGAAACATACAAGATTCTGAAGGGGATTGACAGGGTAGATGCTGAGAGGTTGTTTCCCCTGAGTGGAGTGTCTAGAACTAGAGGGCATAGTCTCAGGATCAGGGGTCGGCCATTTAAGACTGAGATGAGGAGGAATTTCTTCACTCAGAGGGTTGTGAATCTTTGGAATTCTCTGCCCCAGAGGGCTGTGGATGCAGAATCGTTGATTATATTCAAGGCTGAGATCGATAGATTTTTGGACTCCTGGGGAATCAAGGGATATGGAGATTGGGCGGGAAAGTGGAATGGAGGTCGAAGATCAACCATGATCTTATTGAATGGCGGAGCAGACTCGAGGGGCCGTATGCCCTACTCCTGCTCCTAATATGTTCTTAGATTTGTAGATTAGACTTCCATCAAAAATAATTAATACTGTGTTGATTAGTTCCTTTTGAAAGGACCTGAATGGACATATGGTTAACAAGAGGTTTGACGATTATAAAATCATTTATAGGCCATGGTGATCAAGTGATTTACAGAATACTGTACTTTAACTGGAATCATGGCATGTCATATATAGAATTCAGCTGGCTGGGAACGGTAATGCATACCCTAAAGTGAGGCGTAATGACGGAAAAGCAAGGAGTAAAAAATAAGCTCAGTTCGGTGTCATTCCTAATTAATCTGATTTTTTTTGTTTCCAGGGAATTAACAGATGGTCCTGGAGAGCAGGCCTCCACGTTAATTATGAAGCAGATGCCAGGTACCCAACTTTTCTCCTCTATAGTTTCCTTAAAGTATATCATATGCCTCCACCTCCCGCTTCCGAAAAAGCGAGCTGGTGTTGCCTTTCCCTTCGGCCGGCAGAGCACAGGTCCAAGAGACGCCTCTCTCCTCCCATTAGCGCCATCTTTTAATCAGTGGAATGGCTTCCCAGTCCAGTTGCTCCATCGTCTTGCCCTCTCGGCAGTAACCACAGTCAAATTCATGAGGCAGCTGTCCTTGGTACAGCTATCTCCAATTGAACCCTTCTGTTGTTGCTACTTATATTGAAACAGAGCAGGAGGTTTTTTTTTTCCCCCCACAGTACTTAGCTTGGCTTGTGACCACATTTTGAGGCATCATACCCATGTGTTGATATTTCTGACTGGCCAAAGAGATCACTTTGTTGAAAATTGTGGTGTATGTACCTTTAAGAGCAATTATGGTGTATGTGCCTTTAAGAGCCCCAGGTGTGCGTAATGCCGGTAATTGCCACTTGGGCTATATAAGCCTGTGTATTGTGTATATCCTTTAGAAACCCCCCCCCCAGACTTGCTTAGTAAATACCTATGAACCAACTCCTGTCTTCAGTGTCTTTATCTACACACGAACACTACAGTGGCGACGAAGTGGAAACGGACTTACCTGCAATTCGGCAGCACCTCAAGGACATCGATTCCTCCAGCGTCCAGAAGACTCAAGGAAGTAAGAGAAACTGTGGTTTCACCAGCTGGCCAAGCTGGTGACAGGTACTGCGCTAATCCTTCCTGGGCATCAGGCTGGAGCTCCAGCGGCGGGCTCTACAGCTGAGACAGGCAGCGGAATCGGAGGCAAGCAATAACGGACTGGGAGGGTGCACTCGAGAGACGGCCGGCGTGGCAAGCAGGTCAGCGTTTAGACCTCCGTCGGGAACGAGTCTCCAACAGTGAATAAACGGAAACCACAGTAAAACAGCGTTGTTATCGGTAGCAGCGGCGGGAAAGCGCGGGAAGCGCCATATCGTTGCTACAGAGAGAAAAAAAAAGCGCGGGAAGCGCCATATCTTTTCTTAAATGCCTAAATCTGGTAATATTGAGGCTTTTGATGGCGAAATAGAAGATTGGACCACATACGTGGAAAGAGTAGAGGTTTATTGCACTGCAAATGGAATAACAGATGAAAAAAAAGCTTCAATACTTCTGAACTTAATGGGCGCGAAGACATACGGGCTGTTACGAAATTTAATCACTCCAGCCAAACCAAAGGACAAGACTTTTAAAGAAATTGTTGATACCCTGCAGGAGCATTTAAACCCAACACCGCTGCTGATAGCGGAACGATTCAAGTTCTTCAAGAGAAATCAACACAAGAATGAAAGTAACGCTGATTACCTAACCGAATTAAGAAAGCTATCAAAGTACTGCCAATTCGGAGCAGGACTATCGGATTATCTTCGAGACAAATTTGTTTGCGGTCTCTTAAGTGAAGGAACACAAAAAAGACTGCTTTCTGAAAAAGATTTAACATTGGACAAAGCTTTCAGTATGGCTGTATCATACGAAGCAGCAGCAAAAGGAGCTGCAGAGATACAACAAGAGACACAGGACTTCGGCACCCATAAAATGACACAGGAGTTCGGAAGATGTTATCGCTGCGGCCGATCCACCCATAACCAGAGGAACTGCTGGTTCAAGGGCAAAGCATGCAGGCAATGTGGTAAGATTGGACACATTGCACGGGTATGCCAATCTGGACAAAATAAATCCACTGACAGAAAACAAAAAATCAATAAAGAAAAGTACAGGAAGGTACAAATGATGACGGACAATAGCTCCGAAGACCAGAATAGCGATAGCGACTCCGGAAACAAGAGACTAAGCTGTCTCAAATTACATAATGTACTTGCCAAAGAGGATTACCAAACCATTTGGGTTACCCTCACAATAGCAGGGTCCCCAGTTAAAATGGAGCTAGATACAGGATCAGCTCTAACCGTAATAAATCGACGAGATTACGAGAGGCTATTTTCGCATATACCTCTAAAAGACACATCCATTATCTTAAAAACATATACGGGGCAGAAAGTCTACCCCAAAGGAAAAATAAGGGTGCCTGTGGTATACAACGGCAAAGAAATACAGAAGTTGTATTTATACATTCTACAAGATGGTGGTCCACCGTTGTTGGGACGTGAATGGATAAGGAAGATACGTTTAGACTGGCACTCCATTCAGGCACTGACGGTGACCAGTAAGGAAAAAAACAGTGATGACATCATACCTGAACGATTAAAAGACATCTTGGCCAACGCCAAAGAAGTGTTTCAAGAGAAACTAGGAACCTTGAAAGGCATCACCGCCTCAATAAAAGTGGAAGATACAGCAATTCCAAAAATTTTTAAGGCAAGACCGGTGCCATACGCAATACGTCTGGCAGTCGAGGCAGAGCTGAAGAATTTGGAAAAGGCAGGCGTATTATCCAAAATAGATTGGAGCGAATGGGCAACACCCATCGTTCCAGTCATGAAAAAAACATTGAAAAATAACTCTGAGGAACAGAAAAAAATTCGCATCTGTGGGGACTTTAAGGTGACTGTAAACCCGGTCCTTCACACGGTACAGTATCCTCTTCCGAGGATAGAAGATATTTTCGCCTCACTATCCGGAGGGAAACGTTTCACAAAAATTGACTTGGCACAGGCATATCTACAGATGGAGGTTGAGGAGACCTCTAAAAAGTATCTCACAATAAACACACACAAAGGCCTGTACCAGTACAATCGACTGGTTTTTGGAATAGCATCAGCTCCAGCTATCTGGCAAAGAGCTATGGAGCAAGTCCTGCAAGGGATTCCGGGGACTCAATGCTACCTAGACGACATCCTTATAACAGGAGAAAACGACAACGAGCACCTTGCCAATTTGGAGCAGGTGCTCACTAGGCTGAAAGAACGGGGCCTACGAGCAAATCGCCCCAAGTGCGAATTTTTCCAAAATCAGATATCATATTGTGGCCACATAATTAATAAGGAAGGGTTGCATAAGTCACCTGAGAAAATTGAAGCAGTTATAAAAGCCCCAGCACCTGAAAATGTTTCACAATTAAGGTCATTCCTGGGATTAATAAATTACTATCATAAATTTTTACCAAACTTATCAACTATTCTACACCCTCTTAATGATCTTCTACAGACAGGAGTGATTTGAAAATGGAACGAAGACTGTAAACGTGCCTTCCATAAATGTAAAGACTTAATCACATCCGAAAATTTTTTGGCTCATTACAACCCATCACTACCAATCAGACTGGCGTGCGATGCATCCCCTTACGGCATAGGAGCGGTATTGTCCCATAGATTCCCTGATGGCTCGGAACGGCCGATAGCTTTTGCGTCACGCTCATTGAACTCAGCTGAGCGTAACTATGCCCAGATAGACAGGGAAGCACTCAGCCTGGTATGGGGAGTGAAGAAATTCAACCATTACCTACACGGACAAAAATTTACCTTGCTGACTGACCATCAACCCCTCATCTCCATATTCAACCCTAAAAAAGGTGTCCCCATTATGACGGCACAAAGACTACAGAGGTGGCCCCTTTTTCTAGGGGCACACCAATACAACATTGAATACAAAGGGTCAAAACAGCATGGGAATGCTGACGGTTTATCACGCCTACCATTGCCAACGATAGAAGAGGCACCTACAGTAGACCCAGTAGAGATATTCCACTCTACCATAGTGGAATGTCTACCGGTGACAAATTCTGCCATTGAAAGGGAGACAAGAAATGACCCTACTCTCTCACGGGTCTACGATTTAACAGTGAAGGGATGGCCAGCACATGGCGAACCACTGTTGCCAGCATTCTCGCAAAGAAGAGAACAGCTGTCAGTGTGCCGAGGAACCTTGATGTGTGGATCCAGAATGGTGATTCCACCCAAACTCCAGGATAAAGTGCTAAAGGAGCTTCACGAGGGGCATCTGGGTGGAGTGAAAATGAAGAACCTAGCTAGGGCGTTTGTATGGTGGCCAGGTATCGATGGAGACATCGAAGCCATGACCAAGAGCTGCCTGGGATGCCAGAAGGTCCAAAATGCTCTGCCACAGGCCCCTCTACATCCATGGGAGTGGCCCTCATCTCCCTGGCAAAGGGTGCACATCGACTTTGCTGGTCCATTTATGGACTCAATGTTCTTAATCGCAGTTGATGCACACTCCAAGTGGCCGGAGGTAATAAAGATGTCCTCCACCACCACGGAAAAAAACCATCACAGTATTAAGGACCATATTTGCCAGGAATGGGCTGCCGGAGCAGATATGTTCTGATAATGGACCGCAATTTGTGTCCGAAGAATTCAGAAAGTTCTTAAAGAACAATGGGGTAAAGCACTACACGTCCGCCCCATACCATCCCGCCACCAATGGATTGGCTGAAAGGTTTGTCCAGACCTTCAAGAAGGCCATCAAGGCCATGGGTAATGAAGACATAAAACTTCAGCACAAGGTGGATAACTTCTTATTTGCATATAGGAATGCAACGCATATGGTTACTAACCAAACTCCCGCCATGATGTTCTACAATAGAAACCTAAGATGCCGGCTGGATTTGGTCAAGCCCAACATCCGAAGGGATGTGGAGAACCGGCAGTTTCAGGGCATGAATGAAAGGCCAACTAGGGCCTTCCAGATAGGCCAACCGGTTTTGGCCCGGGACTACCGTACCGAGAAATGGCAGCCTGGAACTATCTGCACACGATTAGGACCACTGATGTATACCGTGGACATCGGAGACAGCATAATAAGGCGCCATGCTGACCAAATCATCAAGTCATCCGAAAAGGGACAACCTACACCACCACTCTATACATCTAACGATGAAGTAGAGATACCCATATCTACCTCCGATCCGGTGATACTGGAGCCCGATGAACCCGACACTGGCCTTCAAGCCGAATCAGCCTTGCCAGAAGAACCTACTACACCACCAGAAACTACTACACCCCGAGGCGTTATCCGGACCGAGTCAGGAAGCCTCCTGAGAGACTAACTTATAATTAATTAATACAGCAATGTATATTATTTTGCATATAACATGTAATTAATAATTACTTAAAATATGATGTACTAGTTAGCTAGAAGGGGAGGAATTGTGGTGTATGTGCCTTTAAGAGCAATTATGGTGTATGTGCCTTTAAGAGCCCCAGGTGTGCGTAATGCCGGTAATTGCCACTTGGGCTATATAAGCCTGTGTATTGTGTATATCCTTTAGAAACCCCCCCCCCCAGACTTGCTTAGTAAATACCTATGAACCAACTCCTGTCTTCAGTGTCTTTATCTACACACGAACACTACAGTGGCGACGAAGTGGAAACGGACTTACCTGCAATTCGGCAGCACCTCAAGGACATCGATTCCTCCAGCGTCCAGAAGACTCAAGGAAGTAAGAGAAACTGTGGTTTCACCAGCTGGCCAAGCTGGTGACAGGTACTGCGCTAATCCTTCCTGGGCATCAGGCTGGAGCTCCAGCGGCGGGCTCTACAGCTGAGACAGGCAGCGGAATCGGAGGCAAGCAATAACGGACTGGGAGGGTGCACTCGAGAGACGGCCGGCGTGGCAAGCAGGTCAGCGTTTAGACCTCCGTCGGGAACGAGTCTCCAACAGTGAATAAACGGAAACCACAGTAAAACAGCGTTGTTATCGGTAGCAGCGGCGGGAAAGCGCGGGAAGCGCCATATCGTTGCTACAGAGAGAAAAAAAAAGCGCGGGAAGCGCCATATCTTTTCTTAAATGCCTAAATCTGGTAATATTGAGGCTATTGATGGCGAAATAGAAGATTGGACCACATACGTGGAAAGAGTAGAGGTTTATTGCACTGCAAATGGAATAACAGATGAAAAAAAAGCTTCAATACTTCTGAACTTAATGGGCGCGAAGACATACGGGCTGTTACGAAATTTAATCACTCCAGCCAAACCAAAGGACAAGACTTTTAAAGAAATTGTTGATACCCTGCAGGAGCATTTAAACCCAACACCGCTGCTGATAGCGGAACGATTCAAGTTCTTCAAGAGAAATCAACACAAGAATGAAAGTAACGCTGATTACCTAACCGAATTAAGAAAGCTATCAAAGTACTGCCAATTCGGAGCAGGACTATCGGATTATCTTCGAGACAAATTTGTTTGCGGTCTCTTAAGTGAAGGAACACAAAAAAGACTGCTTTCTGAAAAAGATTTAACATTGGACAAAGCTTTCAGTATGGCTGTATCATACGAAGCAGCAGCAAAAGGAGCTGCAGAGATACAACAAGAGACACAGGACTTCGGCACCCATAAAATGACACAGGAGTTCGGAAGATGTTATCGCTGCGGCAGATCCACCCATAACCAGAGGGACTGCTGGTTCAAGGGCAAAGCATGCAGGCAATGTGGTAAGATTGGACACATTGCACGGGTATGCCAATCTGGACAAAATAAATCCACTGACAGAAAACAAAAAATCAATAAAGAAAAGTACAGGAAGGTACAAATGATGACGGACAATAGCTCCGAAGACCAGAATAGCGATAGCGACTCCGGAAACAAGAGACTAAGCTGTCTCAAATTACATAATGTACTTGCCAAAGAGGATTACCAAACCATTTGGGTTACCCTCACAATAGCAGGGTCCCCAGTTAAAATGGAGCTAGATACAGGATCAGCTCTAACCGTAATAAATCGACGAGATTACGAGAGGCTATTTTCGCATATACCTCTAAAAGACACATCCATTATCTTAAAAACATATACGGGGCAGAAAGTCTACCCCAAAGGAAAAATAAGGGTGCCTGTGGTATACAACGGCAAAGAAATACAGAAGTTGTATTTATACATTCTACAAGATGGTGGTCCACCGTTGTTGGGACGTGAATGGATAAGGAAGATACGTTTAGACTGGCACTCCATTCAGGCACTGACGGTGACCAGTAAGGAAAAAAACAGTGATGACATCATACCTGAACGATTAAAAGACATCTTGGCCAACGCCAAAGAAGTGTTTCAAGAGAAACTAGGAACCTTGAAAGGCATCACCGCCTCAATAAAAGTGGAAGATACAGCAATTCCAAAAATTTTTAAGGCAAGACCGGTGCCATACGCAATACGTCTGGCAGTCGAGGCAGAGCTGAAGAATTTGGAAAAGGCAGGCGTATTATCCAAAATAGATTGGAGCGAATGGGCAACACCCATCGTTCCAGTCATGAAAAAAACATTGAAAAATAACTCTGAGGAACAGAAAAAAATTCGCATCTGTGGGGACTTTAAGGTGACTGTAAACCCGGTCCTTCACACGGTACAGTATCCTCTTCCGAGGATAGAAGATATTTTCGCCTCACTATCCGGAGGGAAACGTTTCACAAAAATTGACTTGGCACAGGCATATCTACAGATGGAGGTTGAGGAGACCTCTAAAAAGTATCTCACAATAAACACACACAAAGGCCTGTACCAGTACAATCGACTGGTTTTTGGAATAGCATCAGCTCCAGCTATCTGGCAAAGAGCTATGGAGCAAGTCCTGCAAGGGATTCCGGGGACTCAATGCTACCTAGACGACATCCTTATAACACCCCTGTTCAGTAACCCCACCCCTGTTCAGTAACCCCGCCCCTGTTCATTAACCCCACCCCTGTTCAGTAACCCCACCCCTGTTCAGTAACCCCACCCCCGTTCAGTAACCCCACCCCCGTTCAGTAACCCCACCCCCGTTCAGTAACCCCACCCCCGTTCAGTAACCCCACCCCCGTTCAGTAACCCCACCCCCGTTCAGTAACCCCGCCACCGTTCAGTAACCCCACCCCCGTTCAGGAACCCCGCCCCCGTTCAGTAACCCCGCCCCCGTTCAGTAACCCCGCCCCCGTTCAGTAACCCCGCCCCTGTTCAGTAACCCCGCCCCTGTTCAGTAACCCCGCCCCTGTTCAGTAACCCCGCCCCTGTTCATTAACCCCACCCCTGTTCAGTAACCCCGCCCCTGTTCAATAACCCCGCCCCTGTTCAGTAACCCCGCCCCTGTTCAGTAACCCCGCCCCTGTTCAGTAACCCCACCAGCCTGCGATAAACCCTCTGCTTTTCAGTACCAATACTACTCTTCAGCAAACGGACCACTCTTCAGCGGAGAGACCATACACACTAAATGATACAATTTTAATGTGGGTGCAAGAACAGAGCGACCTGGGGGTGTTTGTGCACAAATCTTTGAAGGTGGCAGGACAGGTTAACAAAGCAGTTAATAAAGCATACGGGATCCTGGGCTTTATAAATAGAGACATAGACAGAAGCCGGGAAATTATGCTAATCCGATATAAAGCACTAGCTCGGCCCCAGCTGGAGTATTGTGTCCAATTCCAGGCACCGCACTTTAGGAAGGACATGAAGGCTTTGGACAGAGTACTGAAGAGATTCACTAGAATGGTTCCAGGGCTGAGGGATTACAGTTACGTGGATAGACTGGAGAAGCTGGGGTTGTTCTCCTTAGCGCAGAGAAGGCTAAGAGGAGATTTGATAGAGGTGTTTAAAATCATGAAGGGTTTAGATCGAGTAAATAAAGAGAAACTGTTCCCAATGGCTGAAGGGTCGCTAACCAGAGGACACAGATTTAAGGTGATTGGCAAAAAGAAAGCGACATGAGGCAAAACTTTTTCATGCAACGAGTGGTTAGGATTTGGACTGCGCTGCCTAATGGGGCGGTGGAGACAGATTCAATAGTAGCCTTCAAAAGGGAATTGGATAAATACGTGAAGGAGGAAAAATTGCAGGGATATGGGGAAAGAGCGGGGGAGTGGGACTAACTGGATTGCTCTTCGAAAGAGCCGGTGCAGACTCGATGGGCCGAATGGCTTCCTTCTGTGCTGTACTATTGTATGATTCCTCTGCTCTTCAGTAACAATCCTACTCTTCAGTAAAAGGAACACACTTCAGTAACTCCTCTACTCTTGAGTAACAGTGCTCTTCCCAGTAACGCACTGGCACTCCTTAGTAATTTCACTGCACTTCGCTGCAGTCACCCCCACAGGTATAGTTTTCAGTTTCTACATTGAGTACTACATGGAATTTTACAGCATAGAAACAGGCCATTTGGCCCAACGGGTTGTATATGAATCTTTAATACAATTAATCGTAAAGATAAAATAAAAATAAAGCTTTGCCTTGAAGTGGCGTTCCCACTTTAACTTTGAAAAATGCAATAGTAATCTTATCCCCTCGTTGCTCTCATTAAATGTGAAGCTGCTCTACTCCATAAAGTAAGCCACTCCAATCTAAAGACCTATTTTCTAACACTTTTTACAGCTCTTTTAGCAAAATCGAGTGAAAAGTTACATAAACTACTATCAAGGTCGAGCTGGCAGTTGCATCCTAAATGTCCCAGATACCCATCGTTGCCTCTTCTGAAGACACTGAGTCATGCTTGGGAATGGTCCACAGGATCAATGTCCTCAGTTGCCTCGTCCATTTTTATATCTGAGCCTAAATAGAGAACGTCAGCAGCCTATTCCCTAGAGCCTCTATATGTCCTTTAATTAGCAAACAATTATTACTAACGGGACCAAGGCTCTCAAAGCTGTACCATCTTCAAGTAAAAGGGAGATGTGGAGTGAGAGCCCCAATGCAGATGCCTTCTAAATAAACGGTAACTCCATACAGTTACATAATTCCCGTCCGATAAAAACAATGACTATATACAATTACATGTGAAGTAACTCTTACCCTGCTGTGTAAATAATGATTCCATTTGGTTACACAAGTAACACTTATTCTGCTGTATAAACAGTGACTATGTACATTTACACAGCGAGTAACAGTAATCCTCCTGTATAAACAACAGCTCATAGTTAGTAACCATAAACCTGTTTATTTTTAAGTAGGAATTCCACACAGTTGCACCCAAAGAGTTAATATGAACACTTTTAAGATGAACTACTAGCCCTTGGCTCATCTTCAGCATGTTTGGGAAATGACTCACATTCACATGCAGAGGCCCAGCCATTTATGAAATGATGAATTCAAGAATGTGCTATGATTGGTTAGAATTTGGCACCCAGCTGGTTTAGCTTATTGCTCAGACTGTCAGACAACTTTCTGCAATTTTCTCATTACAGGAGGAGCTTTCTGGAAACAGAAGTCTAACGGGCTCTAAAGGAGTGAAAGAGCGGTGAGTCTACAAAACATTTCCCGATTAATGTAGTAACCCAGTGCCTGCAAATCCATTGGCAGGATAGGCGCAACAACGTCAGTGTTCTCGCTCAGGCCAACATCCCCAGCATCGAAGCTTTGACCGCGCTCGATCAGCTCCGATGGACGGGTCACATTGTCCGCTTGCCCGATACGAGACTCCCAAAACAAGCGCTCTACTTGGAGCTCCGACACAGCAAGAGAGCCCCAGGTGGGCAGAGGAAATGCTTCAAGGACACCCTCAAAGCCTCCTTGAAAAAGTGTAACATCCCCACCGACACCTGGGAATCCCTGGCCCAAGACTGCACAAAGTGGAGGAGAAGCATCCGGGAAGGCGCCGAACACCTCGAGTCTCTTCGCCGGGAGCAAGCAGAAGCCAAGCGCAAGGAGTGCACGTCAACCCAAGCACCCCACCCACCCGCCCCTTCAACCACCGTCTGCCCCACCTGTGAGAGACTGTAGGTCCCGCACTGGACTCATCAGCCACCTGAGAACTCATTTTTAGTGTGGAAGCAAGTCATCCTCGGTTCCGAGGGACTGCCTCAGAAGCAGAAGAAGGAGCTGCGGGCGCAGAACCACACTCTGTAGCAAACTGGTACTACAGTGCCAGGCATCGTCACACTGTTTAACCCATCAGTGTTGTATTCCGCAGTCTCGCCAGTGCTGTGCCTGCATCAGTGTGGTAGTGACGTCAGACAGTTAAAAGACAGAAATAGGAAATCTGGTGTACCTGATACGCCATTCGGATGAGACGTTAAACCGAGGCCCGTCTGCCCTTTCAGGTGGATCTAAAAGATCCCACGGTGAAAGTGACTTCTCCTCGGTGTCCTGGCCAATATTTATCCCTCAACCAACATCACACAACAGATTATCTGGTCATTATTGTAACATTTGCATATTGATTTATCATTGGCCGCAGGCATCTGTAAGGAATACCTATTATATTCACGTGATCACATGCTGAGTTGTCACTGGCCTGCAGGCATCTGTAAGGACTGCTATTGTTTTGAAGGACCCAGGGTCCTAACTCCATCTGGTCCACACGGTGCTGTATTGATTGAGAAAGCTTACAGACCTGATGCTTCATTAAAAGAGTTTAAACTGTAATACTCCGTTGTCCTGCAATTTATTATTTTTGTACAAAGTGTGCAAAACAAGACATGGTGTCAGAACAGGGATTTGAAATGGACATCGTTGGAGCTCCCTTACCTCGAATGAATTGGGAATCTTTGAACTTACCTAGAGAATGGCGCAAGTTCAAGCAACACGTGGAGTTAATGTTTTCGGGTCCACTGAAAAGCAAAGGGGAGGAAGAAAGATGCAGCTACCTACTCCTGTGGATCGAAGAAAAAGGGAGAGACATTTTTAACACATGGTCTCTCACCACGGATGAGGCAAAGGTACTGAAAAGTTATTTTGACCGTTTTGAAGCATATGTGATGCCCAAGACAAATACGATATTCGCTAGGTACAAGATTCAGGAGAAAGTACAAGGAGCTAGTGAGTCGTTTGAACAGTTCGTGACTGAGTTAAAACTGCTGGTAGAAGACTGTGTATATGCAGATAAAAATGAGATGGTCAGAGACCGCATTGTGTTTGGAATACATTCAGCTAAAGTGAGAGAGAAACTTTTGAATGTTGGGTCCGGGCTAACGCTGGACAAAGTTATAGACATAACTAGATCGCACGAGATAGCCCAAGAACATTGAAAACCATAACCGGCGCCACGAGTAGCTCGAGTGAACAGACAGTGCACGCAATTAATAGATACACACCAAAGAACACTGCCCAGAGAGCGTGTTTCAGAACAGAAAGAACAGAGAGAGTTCTAAAAATGGGCGACACAGACATAAAACGCTTCAAAAACTGTGGATATTGTGGAAACAACTGGCATGGAGAAAAGGAGTACTGCCCTGCCAAAGGAAGGCAATGTACTAAATATGGTAAACGGAACCACTTTGCTAAAGTTTGCAGGACTGCTTTCGGAAAAGCAGTACACACAGTGAGTGACAACCAAATGCCAGATAGAGAGCCAAATGCAGAGGAACTGTTTATTGATTCTGTGTCACAGAAAAAACAGATTTCAGAGACTGAGCAAGCTTTTGCCAATATTGAGATAGGAAAACAGGGCAAAGAGCTTAAGTTTAAACTAGACACTGGATCCCAGGTTAACGTAATTCCTCTGAGTGAGTATCACAGCTTGAAGGATGAGTGTGAGCTACAGCCCACCTCACGCAGACTTACCGGCTATGGGGGTGAGCAGCTCATTGTAAAAGGCACATGCGTGATGAAATGCAAGTACAAAGAAAGCGACATGATGCTGGACTTTTACATTATTGACACTCAAGCACCTCCAGTGCTAGGTCTAAAGGCATGTTTAGACATGGACCTCGTCAAGCTAGTGCTATCATTGACAGCACCAGTCGCGAAGCAGACAGTCATGGAAGAGTTTGCTGACGTTGTCAAAGGAATCGGACTATTCCCAGGTGAATGCACTATTCACCTTGACCCAGCAGCAACCCCTGTGGTTTGCCCACCGAGAAGGATACCCCTTGCTCTACATAGTCGCCTGAAGGAGGAGCTGCAGAGCATGGAGAATACAGAAATCATCGTCCGGGAAACAGAACCGGCAGAGTGGGTCAACGCGTTAGTAGTGGTTGAGGAACCACGTACAGGCAAGCTCAGAGTCTGTCTCGACCCCAGAGATTTGAACAAGGCTATCAAACGCCCTCACTACCCTCTACCAACGCTAGATGACATCACACCCAAGCTAGTGGAAGCACGTTACTTCAGTGTAATGGACGCACGATCACGATACTGAACTATCAAGCTCACGGAAGAGTCATCTAAGCTAACAACGTTCAACACACCATTTGGACGCTACTGATTTCTGCGTTTACCATTTGGTCTTATCTCAGCTCAGGATGAATTCCAGTGGAAGATCGACGAAACCTATGAAGGCCTCGACGGAGTAGTCGCAATCGTAGACGACATCCTCATCTATGGCAGGAATAGAGAGGAACATGACAGGAACCTCCATTCGATGCTACAAATTCACGGGAGAAAGGTATCCGGCTCAACCCCGAGAAAAGCATAATCGGATACACCGAGATCAGTTATTTCGGGCATCGCCTCTCAACTGATGGCATTAAGCCGGATACAGAGAAAATCTCCGCCATCAAGAAGATGGAGCCGCCGAAGAACCGCGCAGAGCTAGAGACAGTACTAGGCATGGTTAACTACTTAGCCAAGTTTGCCCCGAGCCTCTCCGAAATCAACGCACCCATGCGTCAGTTGCTCAAACAATCCAATGAGTTCTTGTGGGACAAACAACATGACACAGCATTTCAGAAAATGAAAGACCTAATCACCAGAGAACCAGGACCAGTTCTTGCCTACTTCGACCCCAACAAAGAGCTCAGACTACAAGTGGACGCGTCAAAGTACGGACTAGGCGCAGTATTACTGCAAGAAGGAAAGCCCATCGGCTACGCTTCCAGATCTCTCTCAGACAGTGAAATCAACTATGCTCAAATCGAGAAAGAGCTATATGCAATTCTGTTTGGATGTACGCGTTTCCACCAGTACGTCTATGGCCAACAAGTCATTGTGGAATCCGACCACAAGCCCCTCGAGTCAATCATGAGGAAACCACTAGCCGCAGCCCCACCAAGGCTACAGAGAATGATCCTTCAGCTACAGAAGTATGACTTCACAATCATTCACCATCCAGGCAAAGACATTCCAGTCGCAGACACGCTCTCCAGAAAGTCTCTTAGCTACCAGGACAGCAGCCTCGGTGAAGGCATGGATGTGGTGTACAACAGCTTACCTGTGAGTGACTCAAAACTGAAGGAGATCCGAGCAGGAACAGAGAAAGATGCACAACTCACACTGCTGAGCAAAGTCATACATGAAGGATGGCCTGAGGAAAGGAGGCAATGCCCTCAGAGCATATTTGAATTCTGGAACCACAGAGACGAAATGTCACAAATCAACGGAATCGTCTTCAAAGGGGAGAAAATCATCATTCCTACCAGTCTCAGAGAAGCGACGTTGACAAAAATTCATACTGGACATATGGGCATGGAAAAATGCAAACAAAGAGCACGTGACATGTTTTGGCCCGGAATGTGCAAACACATTGAGGACATTGTCGGAAAATGTTCCATTTGTCTAGATGCCGCCCATCAAATGTCAAAGAGCCCATGATACCTCACCGTATCCCAGACAGGCCCTGGCAGGTCGTCGGCCGCAAGCAAGTGCATGCAAAACGTGTACAGAGACAGCAACACCAAAAGAGATACTATGACAGGTCAGCTAGACTACTGCCGCCGCTGCACAATGGAGAATCCATCAGAACCCAGGAGCATGACTACTGGAAGCCAGCAGTCATCATCCAGCCAGCTGACACTGAGCGATCGTATCATGTCCGCACTCCAGAAGGACAGGTGTACCGCCGCAATTGCAGGCACCTCCTGAACACCAAGGAACAACACCGTCATTCCGACGAGAGGTCAAGCCCAGAGTTATCCCTGACTTGTGAACTGTCAAAGGGTGTGGGTGGATCGCTGCCCTAAAAAAACTGTACATCGTTATTGAAACGTTGAGATGTTTTCAGTGCTAGTTAAACGTTGAGTTACTTATATGTTGATGCTACTGAGAACATTATGTAGAAGGAAGGTTCAAAAGTAATGCATAACATTTTTCTTTTAAAAGAAAGGGGATGTAACATTTGCATATTGATTTTTCATTGGCCCGCAGGCATCTGTAAGGATTACCTATTATATTCACGTGATCACATGCAGAGTTGTCATTGGCCTGCAGGTATCTGTAAGGACTGCTATTGTTTTGGAGGACCCAGGGTCCTAACTCCATCTGGTCCACATGGTGCTGTATTGATTGAGAAAGCTTACAGACCTGATGCTTCATTAAAAGAGTTTAAACTGTAATACTCCGTTGTCCTGCAATTTATTATTTTTGTACAAAGTGTGCAAAACAAGACAATTTCAACATTGCTGTTTGTAGGACCTTGCTGTGCGCAAAATTGGCTGCCGCGTTTCCTACATTACACCAGCAAGGAAGTGGAGCACTAAATCAAGTGCTACCACTTCCCTTGGAGCACTAAAGCCGGCAGGAGGGGCGGTAGGGGTGCAACATTGCCCAATGTCGAGGACAGTGCTGCCGGGAACGGAGGCTCCTTCCCTCCCTTAAAGGGAAGGGCCATCGCTACAGGCTCTGCAGTGAAAAGAGGTACCTCATTGCCTACGGCAGCCACGAACCGCCCCGATCAGCCCCAAGCACTGGGCTGATCCACCGCGGCCCAAGAAAATAATGAAAAATGGACGTTAGGCTCCACAAGACATTTTTTCCCCCCCGCAACCATCATATCCTTTAAACAGCACTCTCGAAGCGCCCGGCCTCCCGAACAACGCCTCCTGCAGCTGTCGGTGTTTTCGCCCGGCGATGCTGCAGGGGGCGGAACCGAAGTTCTGGTCCGGGGCGCTACCGGGGCGATGCGCAGGACGATGACGTCACGATCTCCAGGCGCAGGAGATCGTGGCGCAGTGTGTTACCGCCGCCGCAAACCTCGCGGCCAGTTTAGCGGGAGACATTCATCTCGCCGCGCCCGGTCGGTAAGTCGTTAGCGCCGCGTTATCGCCCCCCCCGGAGGCGCTAACGGGAGGCGCTAAGGAGGCCAATTGCTAGCCCTAAGACTTTTTTCATTATGTTTTTGCAAGTAGATAGAAACAGGAGTGGGCTATTCAGCCCCTCAAACCTGCTCCGTCATTCAATTAGATTATGGCTGATCTGTACCTCAACTCCATTTACCCGTCTTAGCTCCATATCCCTTGACACCCTCACCCAACAAAGTAGAGTTGAGTCGGCAGCTGTACCTCAAAGATTGCTGAGGAAAACGGACATTGGTGAGGCTCACAACTATATTAGTTTTAAATCTTTATTGCCTATGGGAGCTAACTTCTGGCCTTTGTGTTGCAGGGGTGTTATGGTCTCCAGAGAGATTTCGCTTCTGTGAAGCAGCCAGTGTTTGCTTTCTTCCCATGTTATTAATGGAGCTGGAAAGTCCCCGTGAATTCCCCCCGAAGTGTAGATTAATGCCTGAACTGCTCGTGACCATCGTTCTGGCTACTGACTGCAGCAAACCTGGCTTTGACCCAAGCAATTACGGCACTCGAGCTGGCAGGGGTGAAAGAACAAACAAAGAATGTTGGATTCCTGCAACACACAAAGAGGCTTTATTTAATTCAAGACCGGTAACCGGGCAACACTGGCAACGTGAAGTTTGTGGTTAGAAGCAGGGAAGGAGGACGAGCTGAATACTTTCACCCGACTCGTCCCATATCTACCTGCTTCTGTTGCTCCAGGTTAATGGCGTGGAATCTGAGCTATGTCAACCATTTTAGAGACTGTTACAGGATCCAGATATGTTTCTGCAAAAAAAAAATTGACTCTCGAGAAATTATTTTTATATTTACAAAAGAAAAACTGCATAACGAGTAGGATAGTTAAACTAGTAGCCGAAGCAGGAGTTACCAGTGAGAATCGTCATAAGTTACCAATTCAGCAACCCAGTTTCACCATCGAATTAACAATCTGACATCACCACAGCATCATAGTTACCAGTCAGTCATCACTGAGGCACCTTGATGCAATGTCACCGTTGTTTTACTAGTCCACTAGTCCACATCAGCGGGTCACCGTAGCGCCAACAATCTAACATCACTAAAACACTGAGGCCTAGAAATTCGGTTGGTTGCGCCAGGGATTAGCGCCTAAAGAGGGCAATAACTGGGGCGATAGCCAAATTCCGGTGGGGCGCAAGGCGTTTAGCGCCTCGCCCCATATTGAGTATGCATTTAGCGCCGGCGCTAACGCTTAGCGCCCGCTCATGGGCGCAGGCTAATTATGATGTCATCTGAGTGTGCAACGCCTTTTCGGCGCCCCAGACGGGAAATTCAGTGGCGCCCCCCTCCGTAGCGCCTGGCGCTATTAGTGACAGTTTTCCTGGGCCTTACCAAGTTGCTCTCGGGCTGGAGGAGCGTTATTTAAAGGGGACTGGTGTGGTTTAAAAACGGCACACATTTCTGGTGCACAACTTCCTCGAGAGCTACAAAGAGTTGCTGACCTGCACACTGAGAGCCATTTGACCACTGGGCCCACGCTGGCAGAGGAACAGCAGCCTTCTGACCATCGCCTTGTTGTTGGTGAGCCTTGACAACGGGGAACCTTCCTGTGGGCACTTATTATGGGGCCTGCATTGGAGGGGAACGTCCTGCTGCTGAATCATCTGGAAAGGGCACTGAGACGCTGGGAGAGGGGGGCGGGCATGGCCAGACGGAGGAGGGCCAATAGACGTCGCCACAGCAGACCTTACGCTGGCAGGGTTTTCCGACAGCAGTTTTCCTACATGAACATGCCGGAGGAGCAGTGTGTCAGAAGGCTGCGATTTAGAAAGGAGGTGGTGACTGAGCTGTACCAGCTGCTTCAGCCAGATCTGCAGCCGGTCTGATACCCCCAAGCCTGTGAAGGGCAAGATGCATGTAAATAGCAGACATGGCCATTGTAAATGAAGAAAGTGTTTCATTACACAAAATGTGGTTCCTTCAAACATGAGAAAGCTATGGCAACAGAAAGCAAAACTAATACATTGACACATAATTGCCTCTCACACCCGGGAGACTGTCCAAAACATAAATCACATTCCGACCATCTTCCTTGGCCTTGATTCCACTGCGCCAACCAAAGCATCCAATGCCCCATCAGTGAGGCGTTCCGCCCTCTGCCTCACCCTTTCCATTTCTTGCTAGGCTGGTGCGCCACAGGTAGGCTCCCACCGCTTTGAAGGCCTACAAGGCAGTGAGTGTGTCTGGTGATGCCAATTGACCTGCCCCTTTAAGAGCTGGCCGGCGCCAGTGTGTCTCAGGGAAAGTGATTATTGAAAGCACCTGCGCTGCGCCCCGCCGCAGCGATATTGGGTAGCGCCTCCGCGTTAGCGCCTTCAGAGTAGCGTGCAGCGCCTGATTTACCGCCGCAAACACCATCAGGGGCGCAACGACCCAATATCGCGCCAGGTGGCGCTAAGTCGCAGCTGGCGGTACTCTTAGCGCTTCGCCAGATCTAACGCCCCAACCGGGGCTATACTGAATTTCTAGGCCTGAGTTGCTAGTCTAAAGTCTGGAAATTGAATTCTGCTTCACCTCTGTTACAAGCTACAAGAATTATGTTTCTAAAAGAAATTATTTTCAAGTGTTCTTGTCCACCTCAGTTGGTTCCTGATATCGCAAAAAATGTTGTAACTGAGATTTTGATGTGTAAAGATTTTACAGATAGGTTCACCACTGTACACGGAAAATGCGGATTTTACAGTAATGTCACCAAAATATCTTGCCTGAAATATGTACAAATTGTATAAGGTTTCGGGAGGAATTACCCACAATGATAGGATTATGCCCAAAGGGTGCGGAGGTTTGTACAATTGTAGGTTCATATGAACAAGGAGGGGTTATCCATCCAGTGAATGTTATATCACCAGGAGTCTGTGTTTATGACAGGGCATCAATGTGACATGACTGATCCCATTCTCTACATCTAGAGCCCAAATGGTGACGTAAGGTCAGCTGATACCAAATACTGATAACCATAGTCAGCTTACAGCTATAAGGAAGAGCTCTGATTGACTGTGACATCCGTCTCCCCTTCTCCGTCTTATCCCATAACCGTGTCTCCCCTCCCCCATTCCCCACCACCTATCAGAGTTGTGCCGAAGTCAAGGGAATCCAGGCAAAAACAGGAAACTATTAACTCACGGTGACGATGAACGCAAAATAGGCAAAAGACTCTGGCTTCGAAATTCCTTG
This sequence comes from Somniosus microcephalus, assembly GCF_052327205.1. NCBI lineage: Eukaryota > Metazoa > Chordata > Chondrichthyes > Squaliformes > Somniosidae > Somniosus > Somniosus microcephalus. Next base: position 17,891,960 of record NC_141004.1, on the reverse strand, counting down.
GGTCGCAATCCTGGCAGTTTGAGGCCCTCCAGCACTGACCCCAGCAGAATTTGGCGGCTCCAGGGGAGGGCACTTCATTTGCATAGGTCAGGTGAGTCCAATCACCACTTTGGGTGGATCTCTGGCACCCACCTGCTCTTGACTATAGGAAACTCTAGCACCGGACTGGCTGTGACTGGGAGTTTGCCCATACTCACCCCCCCCCCCACCCCACCTCGACCCTGCCAATGGTCCTGTCAGCCCTCTGAACAAGGGGACCAATCTGTGCAGGAAGTTCTTTGGGATCCAGGTCGTTTGCCAAGCCTGCATTTCACTGGTAGGGGCTGCGTATTCCCCTGTGGAGGTCGGTGTGCCCCCACTCAATGGGCAGACCAGCCGCCGCTAATATGTCCATCCCGCTACACTCAGTTCAGGGTCTTCCCGACCCCTGGCTACTGTTTGCCTTGTAAGGGACAGAGGAGAGACTTAATTGAGGTGTATAAAATAATGAGGGGCCTAGATAGAGTGGATAGGAAGGATCTATTTCCCTTAGCAGGGTGGTCAATAACCAGGGGGCATAGATTTAAAGTAATCGGTAAAAGGATTAGAGGTGAGTTGAGAATTTTTTTCACCCAGAGGGCGGTGGGGGTCTGGAACTCACTGCCTGAAAGGGTGGTAGAGGCAGAAACCCTCATCACATTTAAAAAGTACTTGGATGTGCACCTGAAGTGCCGTAAACTACAGGGCGACGGATCAGGAGCTGGAAAGTGGGATTAGGCTGGATAGCTCTTTTTCGGTCAGCATAGACACGAGGGGCCGAACGGCCTCCTTCTGTGCCGTAATTTTTTCTATGATTCTATGAAGGGGCAAATCAAGGTTCCTCCCAGGAAACCGTGGCGATCTAGCACAAAACCAGGTCTCTGCCATTTTCCTGAGGGTTCCGCCAGTCTCCCATGGAATTTTGGAGCCTTTCATGTTTGTAAGATGTAAAGTATAAATATAATATTTAACAGCTGTACAACCTGTCACCATTGTAATCTGTGTCATCATAAACCTTATAATCTAGACAGACCATTTTAAGGAAAGCCTTGAGTGCCATCTGGTCATGTCCTACAGCCAGATGCCCAAAGAGGGGAACAGTGGTGTATAAAAATACCAGTAAACAGTATATGAAGGTACCCACATGGAGAAATGGCAAAGAATGTAAAGCTAATCTCTGGACATACGATACCATAGAATTTTCATTTACTTCATCTGAGAATTGATGTGTATATATACACGGCCGATTTCTCAATGCACCTTTTATCCGTAGATGTTCACTATTTTGTACTTTTTTTTGTTCTTTCATTTTATTATGAATGTTAAATATTTTTGTTCCATTGCGAAGATTGTTTTCTTCAAATTCTGTAATATTTCCCATCTCCGCCACTTATCACAGCCTAAACCCTAATCTATGCCTCTATCACGTCAAAACTCAACTCTCCAAAGCAGCCCCTTCCCTCTCCCATCCCTCCACTTGCTCTGAATTCCATGGTCCCTGTCCTCACCTGTAAAAAAAAAAAAAATTAAAATCCTGTACTCCTTACCGAGCTCCTGAGCCTCACCAAACGGATCCTATTCTGTGCCTTCAATTCTCTCCATGGCTTTATTTCCCCCTCCCGCCACTTCTTCCCCACCACCCCACACACCGCCCATGTCTCAGGATGCACACGCTGCCCCCTTTGACACTGTTCTACGCCTCGTTCCCTCTGCTCCAGCATCATTTCCACAACTGCAACAGCAACTTGCATTTATATCGCGCCTTTAACGTAGTAAAACGTCCCAACGCGCTGCACAGGAGCGTTATCAGACAATATTTGACACCGAGCCACATGAGCTATTAGGACAGGTGACCAAAAGATTGGTCAAGAGGTAGGTTTTAAGGAGCTTCTTAAAGGAGGAGAGAGAGGAGGAGAGGTTTAGGGAGAGAATTCTTAAGGCCCAGGCAGCTGAAGGTACGGCCACCAATGGTTGAGCGATTATAATCAGGGATGCTCCAGAGGGCAGAATTAGAGGAGCGCAGATATCTCGGAGGGTTGTGGGGCTGGAGGAGGTTACAGAGATATATTGCGGGGCGAGGCCGTGGAGGGATTTGAAAGCAAGGATGAGAATTTTGAAATCGAGCTGTTGCTTAACCGGGAGCAAATGTAGGTCAGCAAGCACAGGGGCGATGGGTGAACGGGACGTGGTGCGAGTTGGGACACGGGGCAGTGAGCACAGGGGCGATGGGTGAACGGGACTTGGTGCGAGTTAGGACACGGGGCAGTGAGCACAGGGGCGATGGGTGAACGGGACTTGGTGCGAGTTAGGACACGGGGCAGTGAGCACAGGGGGCGATGGGTGAACGGGACTTGGTGCGAGTTAGGACACGGGGCAGTGAGCACGGGCGATGGGTGAACGGGACTTGGTGCGAGTTAGGACACGGGGCAGTGAGCACAGGGGGCGATGGGTGAACGGGACTGGGTGTGAGTTAGGACACGGGGCAGTGAGCACAGGGGGCGATGGGTGAACGGGACTTGGTGCGAGTTAGGACACGGGGCAGTGAGCACAGGGGCGATGGGTGAACGGGACTTGGTGCGAGTTAGGGCACGGGGCAGTGAGCACAGGGGCGATGGGTGAACGGGACTTGGTGCGAGTTAGGACACGGGGCAGCGAGCACAGGGGGTGATGGGTGAACGGGACTTGGTGCGAGTTAGGACACGGGGCAGTGAGCACAGGGGGTGATGGGTGAACGGGACTTGGTGCGAGTTAGGACACGGGGCAGTGAGCACAGGGGGTGATGGGTGAATGGGACTGGGTGTGAGTTAGGACACGGGGCAGTGAGCACAGGGGGTGATGGGTGAACGGGACTGGGTGTGAGTTAGGACACGGGGCAGTGAGCACAGGGGGTGATGGGTGAACAGGACTGGGTGTGAGTTAGGACACGGGGCAGTGAGCACAGGGGGTGATGGGTGAACGGGACTTGGTGCGAGTTAGGACATGGGGCAGTGAGCACAGGGGGCGATGGGTGAACGGGACTGGGTGTGAGTTAGGACACGGGGCAGTGAGCACAGGGGTGATGGGTGAACGGGACTTGGTGCGAGTTAGGACACGGCAGTGAGCACAGGGGTGATGGGTGAACGGGACTTGGTGCGAGTTAGGACACGGGGCAGTGAGCACAGGGGGTGATGGGTGAACGGGACTTGGTGCGAGTTCGGACACAGGGCAGTGAGCACAGGGGTGATGGGTGAACGGGACTTGGTGCAAGTTAGGACACGGGGCAGTGAGCACAGGGGCGATGGGTGAACGGGACTGGGTGCGAGTTAGGACACGGGGCACTGAGCACAGGGGCGATGGGTGAACGGGACTGGGTGCAAGTTAGGACACGGGCAGCAGAATTTTGGATGAGCTCAAGTTTACGGAGGGTGCAAAGTGGGAGGCCGGCCAGGAGAGCATTGGAATAGTTGAGTCTGGAGGTAACAAAGGCATGGGTGAGGGTTTCACAGCAGATGAGCTGAGGCGGGGCGGAGATGGGCAATGTTCCAGAGTTGGAAGTAAGTCATCTTGGTGATGGAGAGGATATAGGGTTGCTCAAAGCCCCTTTCTAAATCACTCTACGGTGTCACCTTAGTTTTCAAAACGCCTCTCTTCGACTGTGCTTTCAATCCCCTCCCCAAGTTCTGTTTTCTCCTTTTCCCTCCTGCATTCAATTGTCATTTTCCTCGGCCCTGCAAAGCATTTTGAGACATATCCCGATACACGAGGAGCACTGGAGGCAGTGAAGTTGTTGTTACCCATTTTCATTTGTCTGAGTCAGCAGGCGTCTCCGCAGTGCTGCACACCTAGCAGCAACAAGCCCAGAGCGGGGGCTATGGCCAAGAGGCAATCGGGAGAAGTCAGCAGAAAGTGCCATAGGACACAAGAGTGGAATAAGTGTGAAACAAGGACAAAGCCAAACTTTGTGTCCAATCTAACAACCTTTTTTAGGCGTCTGCCCATTAGGCTATAAAAGCACAGGTCCACCAATCCGCATGCATTGCCACCCACTATCATTGTTCAAACACCTTGAGGTGGTTTACATTTCATTTCCATAGGTTTAGTATTTCTTTCATAAACTCTTAACCTGTATTACCCAAAGAAATATTTCAACTAGTTCTATTTCAGTATTTATATAACAGTATGACAGATTGAACTGGGAACAGGACAAATAGCACTGATCTGGGGCGAATATAATTTGAAAAGGAGGCAGTGTGGCAGTGGCAGGTTTGTTCTGTATTGATGCTGGAACAAAATGGTCGGGATGGAACGGATTCTGTATTTGACGCCACTGAGGTGTGAGAGAGTGAGCTGGGCTGAAGGTAGGGTCGCCAACTCTGGTTGGGACGTATTCCTGGAGGTTACATCACATGACCTCTCACCTCCCACCGCTCCGCCCGGTCAAACAGCCTTTTTTTTTCCCCCATCGCCAAATGTTTTATAACTAATGAGCAAAAGCGTTCAAACACTTTATTCACTGCGCCAATGATTTTTCTCCCAGGTTGACCTGGAGTTTAACCTTTAACTCCTGGAGACTCCAGGTCAGTCCTGGAGGGTTGGCGACCCTGGCTGAAGGCCTGTAGTATTCCTCAGACCTCGGGGTAAGATTTTCTCTGTGCGCTGCGTGTAACCAAATCATACTCCCATTTCTAACGGCCTTGTTACTTTGTTCCACAAAGTGTGGAGAGACAGTCTTCTCCGCTGAACCTCCCTTGCTACATGACCTGGTATAACTAAAGAAAGACTTTCAATGCTTAAGCCAGTTCATTGATTGCACTTCTTGCTAAGATAGACGTCCACCAAGGAACAATTTTTCCTACATGCCTATTTGCTTTGCACCATGTTCAACAAAGGGTTGGTGTGTTTTTTCTTAAAAGAGAGCTTTGTGTATCTTTGATGTGATCGTCAGTAGGAGCACTGTGACATAAGCAGCACATCAGCGGGATTCGGGGCCATTTTCTTGGTGTGCCGTATCTGTGCGCAAGCTCATTGAAGTTCCGTCTGCCAGCCAGGAGATAATGTATAATGGCTTTTACTGCAACTGTGACACACTGATGTGCTTGATGTTTTGCTCCATGTGAAACCTGACATGTTTTGACAAGTTGGATGTTTTACCAGTTAAGTGTGATCACCTTGATATTGTTCGGTGTGTTGTATGCTTCACCCCGTGACATGACGTGATGTGACGTGACATGAGCTGGCCTTGTGTTGAGGGTCGTTTCTGCTTCTGCTTTACATTCTTATTCAAGGCACAGACTGTATCAAACTGCAGATTAAACATACCAATTACCATCTGACTTGTCCTCGTCTTACTTTATGAACCATTATAAAGCCACTATACTGCAGACTCACAGGATAGCTGGTAAATGATTGGTTGGTAAAGGTCACGTCGTTTTTCTTTACTATTCAGGTTCCGGGCCGGTGAGTATCACTTTTTTTTCTTGTCTGTTGTCTTTTAGTCTTTAAGTTAGGGCAGAGAGGTATACTAAAAACTTTAGTTAATTAATCTAATAAATGGAGGCATGGCAGGGCAGCTCAGTCCCATGGAGTGCACATCCTGTGCCATGTGGGAAGTCCTGGACGCTTCTCATGGCCTGGACGACCACATATGCGGGAAGTGTCGCCAGCTACAGCAGCTCGAGCTCCGGGTTTCGGAGCTTGAGTGGCGGCTGGAGTCACTGCGGTGCATCCGTGAGGCTGAGAACTTCGTGGATAGCACGTTTCAGGATGTGGCCACCCCGCAGCTTAAGAGTGCAGGCAGAGAGGGAGTGGGGGACCGCCAGACAGAAGAGGATCACCAGGCAGATAGGGCAGGAATCCTCTGAATGCATCTCACTCGATCACTGATTTTTATCTCTGAATACTGGTGGGGGGTGATGGTTCCTCTGGGGAGTGCAGCCAGAGCCAAGTCCACAGCACCGTGGGTGGCTCAGCTGCACAGCTGGGGGGGGGGGGGGGGAGGAAGAAGAGTGGAAGAGCAATAGTCATAGGGGATTCGATAGAGGAACAGACAGGCGTTTCTGCAGCCGCAGACGTGACTCCAGGATGGTATGTTGCCTCCCTGGTGCCAGGGTCAAGGATGTCACTGAACGGCTGCAGGACATTCTGAGGGAGGAGGGTGATCAGCCAGAGGTCGTGGTCCATATCGGTACCAACGACAGGTAGAAAGAGGGATGAGGTCCTGCAGGCAGATTTTAGGGAACTAGGAGAGAGATTAAAAAGCAGGACCTCAAAGGTAGTAATCTCCGGATTACTCCTGGTGCCACGTGCTAGTGAGTACAGAAATAGGAGGGTAGAGCAGATGAATGCGTGGCTGGAGAGATGGTACAGGAGGGAGGGCTTTAGATTCCTGAGGCATTGGGGACCTTTTCTGGGGGAGGTGGAACCAGTATTAGCTGGACGGGTTGCACCTCAACAGAGCCGGGACCATTATCCTCGCGGCGGGGGGCGGGGGGGTTGCTAGTGCTTTTGGGAAGGGTTTAAACTAGCTTGGCAGGGGGGTGGAAACCTGAGAGTATTTTCAAAAGGGAGAGAAGCAAAGCTGGAAATGGAAGGCAGAAAATTAGTAAGGGAGTTTGGAAGGCAGAGGAAACAAGGGCTAGGAAATAGACAAGAAGACAGTTTGGCAGTGCTAAATGGTATATACTTTAATGCAAGGAGTCTAGGAAATAAGGGAAATGAGCGAAGGGCACAGATAGACACGTGGGAATATGATATTATAGCCATTACTGAGACATGGCTGAAAGGAGGGCAGGAATGGCAGCTCAACATTCCTGGTTACAGGGTTTTCAGATGAGATAGGGGGGTAAAAAAGGAGGGGGGGTCGCAGTATTGATTAAAGAGTCAATTACAGCTGTGAGGAGGGATGATATGTTAGAAGGATCATCAAATAAGGCCATATGGGTTGAACTAAAGAACAAAAAAGGGGCAAACACACTGCTGGGAGTGTACTAGAGACCCCCAAACAGTCCGAGGGAGCTAGAAGAGCAAATTTGTAGGCAAATTTCTGACAAGTGCAAGAACAATAGGGAAGTAATAGTGGGGGATTTCAATTACCCCAATATTAACTGGGATACTACCAGTGTAAAAGGTATAGAGGGCACAGAATTCCTAAATTGCATTCTGGAGAACTTTTTTAGCCAATACGTAGCAAGCCTAACAAGAGGGGGGGGGGGGCAGTTCTGGATTTAGTTTTAGGGAATGAAGCTGGGCAGGTGGAAGGAGTATCAGTGGGAGAGCATTTTTATGGTAGTGATCATAATTCAGTTCGTTTTAGCATAATTATGGATAAGGACAAAGAAAAAGCAGGAGTAAGGGTTCTAAATTGGGGGAAGGCCAATTTTACTAGGTTGAGAAGTGATTTAGCAAAAGTGGACTGGAAACAGTTACTTGAAGATAAATCAGTGTGAGAGCAGTGGAAGTCATTCAAGGGGGAGATACATGGGCCTCGATTTTAACTGAGCCGTGGAGGCGGGCTTGGAGGCGTGCGGGGGGTTAAAATCGCAAAAACTGGCGGGCGGGACCACCCCGCCTGGTTCCCGACTCCGAGCCACTTTTACTCAGGCGTGTCTGATGGTCCCGAATCTGTCCCGCATCCAACAGGTGGGACTGGTCTTTAAGGCCCTTAATCACCACTAAATGGCGTCTATAATGCCATTTTAACAGTCCCTTGCAGTCCCCCCCCCCCTCACGCCTGGTGAGAATCATGACTGTGAAACCTGGCGGGAGTACTATTGGCTTGCTGACTATCAGCTGCAGGTCCACCATTAAAGAGGAGATTTGATCAGCCATCATTTGCAGGTGGCAGGATTTTTTGTCTCAGGCCTGGGGCAACTTTTACCAGGCTTAACCACACCTGTGGAAGGTTGGAGCCTCACACACATCTCCAGTGTGAACTCCTGGGAAACCCCTTGCATCACACAGATAACCAATGCCCTCTTTGACCTCGCGCACAATCACATCCATTTCACCAAGGATCGCGCAAGTGTGACGGCGCGCGCGGTTGGATTAGCTCATCTGGCAGACTTTCCAAGGCTGCAGGGCATCGTTGACTGCACACATGTGGCCCTTAGGGCATCCCATCGCAATCCAGGTATTTTTGTCAACCGCAAGGGCTTCCACTCCCTTAATGTTCAGCTGGTGTGTGACCATAAGAAGGAGATTTTGCATGTTTGTGCCATGTACCCTGGCAGTTGCCATGACTCCTTCATACTGCACCAGTCTAGTGTGCCTCCGCTATTCAAGCCGCCAAACCGACTTCACGGATGGCTACTTGGAGACAAGGGCTATCCCCTGAGGTCCTGGCTAATGATGCCATTGAGGAGGTCAGCCAACGAAGCTGAGGAGCGCTACAGCTCCAGCCACATTTCCACCAGATCCATTATCGGTTTGCTGAAGATGCGCTTCAGGTGCCTGGATAGATCAGGTGGAGCCCTACAGTACTCAGCAGCCAGGGTCTCCAGAATCGTCGTGGTTTGCTGTGCACTTCACAACATGGCACAGCGTCATGGCTTGCAGATTCCTGAGGACCAAGTGCCTCCTCACATACCCTCCTCAGATGATGATGATGATGAGGAGGAGGAGGAACAACAACAATAACAACAACCAGTGGCAGCATTACGCCAGAACATTGCTGCCCGGGATGCAAGGAACGCACTCATCCTGGCCAGATTTGCTTAGCCTAGCCAATCAAGCACTTTTGCCTCGCAGCTTCTTACCTGAGCATCGACAATGGCCAAGACACTGCGGATTCCTAGCTCTTTGTCCAGCATACTGACAATTGCAAGTAATCCTAAGGCCTCAATGTGAAAATTCCATTCGCGAAATGACACACGCCACAAATAATAAAAATGACTATGGAGAAGGTCATAGACTTAGGTAGCAGTGGGGGAATTAAAAAACAGAGCATGTCAGGAAGGGACAGAAGGTATGGAGTAAAAGGTAAAGTAGTAAAAGGGGAAAAAGCAGGAACTAAGTGTCACAAAACATATTTGAAAGTTCGTTATCTGAATGCACGTAGCATTCATAACAAAATGGACGAGTTAACGGCACAAATAACTACATATGGGTATGATCTTGTGGCCATTACAGAAACATGGCTGCAGGTGACCATGACTGGGAATTAAATATACCAGGTTATTTAACAATCAGGAAGGACAGGCAGGAAGGAAGGAGAGGTGGGGTGGCTATGTTAATAAAGGAAGGAATCACTGTAATACAGAGAAATGATATTGGGTCAAAGGATCAGGATAGTGAAACAGTTTGGGTGGAGATACGGAATAATAAGGGGAAAAAAACACTGGTGGGCATAGTCTATAAGCCTCCGAACAGTTGCAACTCTGTTGGACGGAGTATTAATCAGGAAATAGTTGAGGCTTGTAATAAGGGAACAGCTATAATTATGGGGGATTTTAACTATCATATTAACTGGACAAATCAAATTGGGCAGGGCAGCCTTGGGGATGAGTTCATTGAGTGTATTAGGGATGGGTTTCTTGAGCAGTATGTAACTGAACTGACCAGGGGGCAAGCAACCTTAGATTTGGTCCTGTGTAATGAGACAGGATTAATTAAAAATGTCTTAGTAAAGGATCCCCTTGGAATGAGTGACCATAACATGGTTGAATTCCATATTCAATTAGAGGGTGAGAAGGTTGGATCTCAAACATGCGTGCTGAGCTTGAATAAAGGAGACTATGAAGGTATGAGAGCGGAATTGATTAGAGTGGACTGGGAAAATAGATTAAAGGGTAAGACGGTACATGATCAGTGGTGTACATTTAAGGAGTTATTTTACAACTTCCAAAAAAAAAATATTCCACTGAGGAAAAAAGGGTGTAAAAGAAAAGATAGCCATCCGTGGCTAAGTAAAGTAATTAAGGATAGTATCCGACTAAAAACAAGGGCATATAAAGTAGCCCAATCTAGTGGGAGGATAGAAGATTGGGAAGTCTTTAAAAGACAGCAAAAAATAACTAAAAGATTGATTAAGAAAGGGAAGATAGATTATGAAAGTCAATTAGCAAAAAATATAAAAACAGATAGCAAAAGTTTCTATAGTTGTATAAAAAGAAAAAGGGTGGCTAAAGTAAATGTTGGTCCCTTAGAGGATGAGACCGGGAAATTAATGGTGGGAAACATGGAGATGGCAAAAACGCTGAACAATTATTTTGTATCAGTCTTTACGGTAGAGGACACTAAGAATATCCCAACACTGGACAAACAGGGGGCTCTAGGGGGGGAGGAGCTAAATACGATTAAAATCACTAAGGAAGTGGTACTTGGTAAAATAATGGGACTCAAGGCGGATAAATCCCCTGGACCTGATGGCTTACATCCTAGGGTCTTGAGGGAAGTGGCGGTAGGGATTGTGGATGCATTGGTAATAATTTTCCAAAACTCCCTGGACTCAGCAAAGGTCCCGGCAGATTGGAAAACTGCTAATGTAACACCCTTATTTAAAAAGGGTAGTAGGCAGAAGGCTGGAAACTATAGACCTGTTAGCCTAACATCTGTGATTGGTAAAATTTTAGAGTCCATTATTAAGGAGACAGTAACGGGACATTTGGATAAACATAATTTAATAGGACAAAGTCAGCATGGTTTTATGAAGGGGAAGTCATGTTTGACAAATTTGCTTGAGTTCTTTGAGGAAGTAACATACAGGGTGGATAAAGGGGAACCAGTAGACGTAGTGTATTTAGACTTCCAAAAGGCATTTGACAAGGTGCCACACAAAAGATTGTTGCTCAAGATAAAAAATCATGGGATTGGGGGTAATATTCTGGCATAGGTGGAGGATTGGCTATCTAACAGAAAGCAGAGAGTTGGGATAAATGGTTCGTTCTCAGACTGGCAATCAGTAACTAGTGGTGTTCTGCAGGGGTCAGTGCTGGGTCCCCAACTCTTTACAATCTATATTAATGATTTGGAGGAGGGGACCGAGTGTAACATATCAAAGTTTGCAGATGATACAAAGATGGGAAGGAAAGCAGTGAGTGAGGAGGACATAAAAAACCTGCAAAGGGACATAGACAGGCTAAGTAAGTAGGCAGAGATTTGGCAGATGGAATACAATACTGAAAAGTGTGAGGTTATGCACTTTGGCAGGAAAAATCATAGAGCAAGTTATTATCTTAATGGCAAGAAACTGGAAAGTACTGTAGTACAAAGGGATCTGGGGGTCCTGGTGCACGAAACTCAAAAAGTTAGTATGCAGGTGCAGCAAGTGATCAAGAAGGCCAATGGAATGTTGGCTTTTATTGCTAGGGGGATAGAATATAAAAACAGGGAGGTATTGTTGCAGTTGTACAAGGTATTGGTGAGACCGCACCTGGAATACTGCATACAGTTTTGGTGTCCATACTTAAGAAAAGACATACTTGCTCTCGAGTCAGTACAAAGAAGGTTCACTCGGTTAAACCCGGGGATGAGGGGGTGGACATATGAGGAGAGGTTGAGTAGGTTGGGACTCTACTCATTGGAGTTCAGAAGAATGAGAGGCGATCTTATTGAAACATATAAGATTGTGAAGGGGCTTGATCGGGTGGATGTGCTGAGGATGTTCCCAATGATGGGTGAAACTAGAACTAGGGGGCATAATCTTAGAATAAGGGGCTGCTCTTTCAAAACTGCGATGAGGAGAAACTTCTTCACTCAGAGGGTAGTAGGTCTGTGGAATTTGCTGCCCCAGAAAGCTGTGGAAGCTACATCATTAAATGCATTTAAAACAGAAATAGACAGTTTCTTAGAAGTAAAGGGAATTAGGGGTTACGGGGATCAGGCAGGAAATTGGACATGAGTCTATGTTCGGAACAGTCATGGCCCAGGGGCCGTGTAGCCTGGTTCTGCTCCTACTTCTTGTGTTCTAATTATGTGTTAGATTTCAGGAGATGGTTCTATTCCTGTTCCTGGCTGGGGTGGAGATCAACTTTTACAGAAGGTAAGTACTGTAGAAAATATAGGGACAGTGATCTCCTGGACGAGTTTCGATCGCCTAGATGGGTCGGAGAGGAATTTCCCAGATTTTTTTTCTCCCAAATTGGCCATTGGGTTTTTTATCTGGTTTTTCGCCTCTCCCAGGAGATCACATGGGTTCGGGAGGGATGTAGAGTGATAGTAGATTTGAGGTTAGGAACAGATCAGCCATGATCTTATTGAATGGTGGCGCAGGCTCGAGGGACCGATTGGCCTACTCCTGCTCCTATTTCTTATGTTCGTATACAGCAGTAGCCATCAGACTTTTTATTGACAGAATTCATCTGATGGCTTTTTTTAACAATACATAAAATTTCACCCAAGTGACTACCCTTGTGACTACTTGTGCTTTATTTTCCTCTTACACGTGCTCCTACATAGTGGTACCCCTGGGGTTTCAGCAGATGTGGAGGCCCCATGCTCACTTTCCTGCTGCTCCTGTCTCGTCACCTTTGGCGGGCGTCCTCTGGGGTGGCGAGCCTGTGAGGGCTCATCAACAGTCTGCTGCTCCTGCGGCTGTGCAGGGGTTGAGACGTCTATCTCACTTGGGTGTGGACTCCGGTGGGGCTTGGAAGTGGCATGGAAGTGTGAGCGCCTGGAGAGGAACCCCCACTTCCTTGAGGTCTGCCACCAACCTCCCTCTCATGGGTCAGCTCCCCCTCTGCGCCTGCAAGTGGCTGGAGAGCACCTTGCTGCACATCAGGGGGGCCATGGGGACCCGTTTCTGCAATGGCAGTCCTACTCAGAAGGACTTCCATGAAGGTCTGGTTTCTATGTTCAATAGATGCCCATCGCTCCTCAAGAGATGTCATTCTATTCTGAACACTCACCATGTTTTCTGGCGACTAACCTCCTCCATGGCCGTAGCCCTCCTCTCCTCTACCGTAGCCAGCCTTACCACAGAGGCAGCAATCATTTCCACGTAGGTAGCCATCCTTTCTGTGTTGATGCGTTCATGCACCAATGACTCCACAAAGGCTCTGCTCATGTTCGCTATGGACTCCTCCATTCGCTCCATACTCGCAGCGACCCTAGAGACAAAACCTGCCAGAGACTCCTGCATCTGTGCCTGGAGTTCCATCACCTCTGATCTTACGGATGGACCCAGAGGCAGAGGGTCGACATGCAGCTGAGCCGAGCTGGCAGAGTCCTGCGCCCTCCGACGAGGACTCTCCACTGCTGTCCCTGTCACCACAATCTGCTGATGCTCACTTGTGAGCTGTGATACACGAGGTGACAACGCTACTCTATGTCCCGAAGGTCCCACCGAGGTGTGAGTGTCTGCGCTGGTGCTGGGTGCGCTTATTTCTGCTGACGCTGCACCCTCAGCGGTTGCAGATTCCTCTGAGGAGTCTGGCTGCTCAGCCTCTTCTTCCTGCACAGTGGGGATGGGGGCTCTCGATGGTCCTGTGGGGTAGTAAAGGAAAGAGTTAGAGATGTGAGGTCAAGGTTATATGCACATTGCATATTGCAGATGATCATACGTCCATCTGTTGTAGTTTCAGAATCATTATCAGCGACTCATGCAATGTCAATGAGAGAGATGGAAAACTATTCTGTCACCAGCTTGCTGTGATGCACCCATTTGTCCGTCCCCAACGTGCGCATCTTTTTCAACCCCGACAATTTCCAGGACGGCTTCCTCCCAGGGGGTGAGCTGGGCTAATGATGGGGGGCCTCCTCCTGTCCTGGCACTTTCCCTTTTATTGTGAGCTCTCTTTTCCTGCAATGAGGGAGACAAGTGGAGGTTGAGTGAGAATGAAGGAGTGAGTGTAGAGATTGCATAGCATAGATACTTAGAAGGAAACAAAGATGGAGTGAGGTTGCAAGACCAAGGGCCCTCCCTGTGTGTTGTCAATTGTGTTCAAAGCATCAGAGTGATAGGGAGTGTGAAGGCTGCATGGTGGAATAGTTATGTGAATGTGAGCATAGAGAGAGAGGGAATGGGTAAGGGTGCATGGATGTGAGTGTCAAGTGGGATGTGGAGGAAGAGATTGCTAAAGCTGAGTGCTGGTGAGGAAAGGCAATGAGGATCAGATTAAGGGTGATGGGAACTTCATACTTACTTTTCCAGTGCGTTGAAGGTCATGGAATCTTTTCCTGCACTGCATCCAGGTGCGCCGTGTGACCCCCAAGGAGTTGACCTCCCCAGCCACCTGTATCCACACAGCCTTGGTCTGACTGGGAGGCCTCTTCCTCCCTGATGAAGGGAACAGGACCTCCCTGTGGGCCCTAGCCCCATCCACCAATGCCTGTGGTGCTGCCTCATCAAACTTAGGAGCTGCTCTTGGCCTCCCGCTGGCCATTGTTCCTGCAGGTTCCTGTGCCATCAAATGGAGAAAGCTTGGCAGTCTGCAGAAGAAGCAAGGCTTGCTGTGGACCTTAAATGCAGCAGCAATGATGACGTCATCGGAGGGGACTTTCAGTCATGAGAAACCCATTTGCAAAGGCTTCCCACACGTTGGAAATCAATTGGCCAATTGAGTTAAAATTGCATCAATCTCCCACATCCATTTAGATTCGTGTGGGAAACACGAAATTCGGGGAACACGCCAATAGCCCGTAGCTGAGTTAAAATCGAGGCCATGGAGTTCAGGGTAAACATGTTCCCACAAAGATAAAGGGTAGAACTGTCAAATTCAGAGCCCCCTGGATGACAAGGTGCATACAGGGTAAGATAAGGCAAAAAAGGGAAGCCTATATCAGATATCGTGAGCTCAATGCTACAGAAAGCCTAGAAGAGTATAGAAAGTGTAGGGGTGAGAGTAAGAAAGAAATTAGGAAAGCAAAAAGAGGGCATGAAAAAATACTGACAAGTAGAATCAAAGAAAACCCAAAGATCTTTTATAATTACATAAAGAGCAAGAGGATTACTAAGGAAAGAGTAGGGCCTATCAGGGACCAAAATGGTGATCTATGTGTGGAGGCGGAGGATGTGGGTAAGGTATTTAATTAATACTCTGCAGCTGTATTCACAAAAGAGGGGGACGATGCCAACGTTGAAGTTAAGGAGGAAGATAGTGAAATATTGGACGGGATAAACGTAGTAAGAGAGGAAGTATTAAGGGGTTTAGCATCCTTGAAAGTAGATAAATCACCAGGGCCGGATGAAATATATCCGAGGCTATTAAAAGAAGCAAGGGAGGAAATTGCAGAGGCTCTGACCATCATTTTCCAATCCTCCCTGGCTACAGGAGTGGTGCCAGAGGATCGGAGAACTGCTAACATTGTACCATTGTTTAAAAAGGGAGGAAGGGATAAACCGAGCAAGTGCAAGCCAGTTAGTTTAACCTCGGCGGTGGGCAAGTTACTGGAATCAATTCTGAGGGACAGTATAAACCTTCATTTAGAAAGACACAGATTAATCAAGGACAGTCAGCATGATTTTGTTAAGGGAAAGTCATGTCTGACTAACTTGATTGAATTCTTTGAGGAGGTAACAAGGAGGGCCGATGAGGGCAGTGCATTTGATGTAGTCTACATGGATTTTAACAAGGATTTTGACAAGGTCCCACATGGCAGGCTGATCAAAAAAGTAAAAGCCCATGGGATCCAAGGGAGAGTGGCAAATTGGATCCAAAATTGGCTCAGTGGCAGGAAGCAAAGGGTAATGGTTGAGGGGAGGTTTTGCGACTGGAAGGTTGTTTCCAGTGGGGTTCCACAGGGCTCAGTACTTGGTCCCTTACTTTTTGTAGTATATATTAATGATTTAGACTTAAATGGGGGCATGATAAAAAAATTTGCAGATGATACAAAAATTGGCCGCGTGGCTGACAGTGAGGAGGAAAGCTTCAGACGGCAGGAAGATATAATAATAATAATAATCAACTTTATTGTCATTGATAGTGCACAAGTGCAGTACAACGAAATGTAAGCTTGCGGCTCCCGAGAGTGTACATTTTGATTAAGACATTTAACATACATTTGGCTTGTAACATAAACATAAACATAATAAAGTGCATTAACAGATGTGCAGGCTTTAGAGTTTATTAGCAGAGTTCAGTAGGATGACAGCCCTGGGAAAGAAGCTGTTCCTAAATCTGGTCGTGCGGGTGCGAATGCATCTGTAGCGTCTCCCAGATGGCAGGGGGGCGAACAAACTGTGGCTGGGGTGGGTAGGGTCTTTGATGGTGGTCAATGACCTCCGTAGACAGCGTTTCTGGTAGGTGTTCTCAATGGTCGGTAGCCGGGTGCCGGTAATGCGTTGGGCAGTTTTGACTACCCGCTGCAGGGCTTTCCGGTCATAGAAGCTACAGCTGCCATACCACACTGTGATACAGTTCATCAGGATGCTCTTTATTGTGCAGCGGTAAAAGTTAGAGAGGATCCAGGGTGACAGGTTGCATCCCTTCAGCCTCCTTAGGAAATATAGGCGCTGCTGGGCCTTCTTCACCAAAGAGGAGGTATTGAGGGACCAGGAGAGGTCTTCCGTGATGTGGACTCCGAGGAACTTAAAGCTGCCCACCCTTTCCACCACAGCTCCTTGGATGTGGATCGGGGTGTGTCTTCCGCCTTTAGACTTCCTGAAGTCCACAATGATTTCCTTGGTTTTCTTGATGTTAAGGGCCAGGTTGTTGTCGGCGCACCACTTCACGAGGTACTGGACCTCCTCCCTGTAGGCTGACTCATCGTTGTTGGTGATCTGGCCTACCACCGTGGTATCATCCGCAAACTTGATGATGGTGTTGGAACCATGAACAGCCACACAGTCGTGGGTGAAGAGGGAGTAGAGGAGGGGGCTCAGCACACAACCTTGTGGGGCCCCCGTGTTCAGGGTCAGGGGGGGGGGAGGTGTGGTTACCTAATTTGACAGACTGGGGTCTGTTAGGAAGTCCAGGGTCCAGTTGCAAAGGGAAGTGTTCAGGCCAAGAGTGTGGAGTTTGGTGGCCAGCTTGTTGGGGACGATGGTGTTGAATGCTGAGCTGTAGTCTATGAACAGCATTCTGATGTAGGTCTCTTTACCATCTAAGTGATTCAGTGCAGAGTGTAGAGCAGTTGTGATTGCATCCTCCATTGATCTGTTTGCACGATAGGCAAACTGGTGTTGGTCAAGAGAGGCGGTAACACTGGCTTTGATGTGAGCCAGGACCAGTCTCTCGAAACACTTCATTATGATGGGTGTGAGTGCGACAGTTCGATAGTCGTTCAGACACGTCACAGCCGTTTGCTTTGGCACAGGAATAATGGTGGCGGTCTTGAAGCATGTAGGGACTACTGCCTGGGCCAGTGACAGATTGAAGATGGCGGTGAAGACATCAGCCAGCTGATCAGCACATTCCTTGAGTACCCGTCCAGGGATGCTATCAGGTCCAGCAGCCTTACGTGTGTTCACTCCGCGTAGAACACCCCTTACGTCGGAGGTGGACAGAGTGAGCACCTGGTCTTCCGGGGGTGGCAAGGCTTTGGTAGCCGGCTCCCTGTTGTCCCTGTCAAAGCGATGGTAGAAGTTGTTAAGCTCCTCCGGAAGGGAGTCAATGCTAACCGGGGGGCTGGTGTTTTTACTCTTATAGTCGGTGATAGACTGGATGCCTTGCCACATGCGCCGGGGGTCCGAGTTGTTGTGGAAATGATCCTCGATCCGCAGTGTCTGTTTTCTTTTGGCAGTCCTGATACCCTTTTTTAGGTTGGTCCTAGCTGCACTGTAAGCCGCCGCGTCGCCAGATTTAAATGCTACGTCGCGTGCTTTCAACAGCGAGCGGACCTCCCCGTTGAACTGGTCAGTTGGGCAGAAAAGTGGCAAATGGAATTCAATCCAGAAAAGTGTGAGGTAATGCATTTGGGGAGAGGCAACAAGGCAAAGTAATATACAATTAATAGGAGGATACTGAGAGATGTGGAGGAACAGAAGGACCTTGGAGTGCATGTCCACAGATCCTTAAAGGTAGCAGACAGGTCGATAAAGTAGTTAAAAAGGCATACGGAATGCTTTCCTTTATTAGCCAAGGCATAGAATATAAGGGCAGGGAAGTTATGCTAGAACTGTATACAACACTGGTTAGGCCACAGCTAGAATACTACGTGCAGTTCTGGTCACCACATTACAGGAAGGATGTGATTGCACTGGAGAGGGTGCAGAGGAGATTTACGAGGATGTTGCCAGGACTGGAAAACTTTAGTTATGAGGAAAGATTGGATAGGTTGAGATTGTTTTCCATGGAACAGAGGAGGCTGAGGGGAGATTTAATTGAGATGTATAAAATTATGAGGGGCCTAGATAGAGTGGATAGGAAGGACCTATTTCCCTTAGCAGAGGGGTCAAGAACCAGGGGGCACAGATTTAAACTAGTTGGTAGGATTAGAGGGGAGATGAGGAAAAATATTTTCACCCAGAGGGTGATGGGGGTCTGGAACTCACTACAAGGCTATGGACCTAGTGCTGGAAAGTGGGATTAGGCTGGATAGCTCTTTTCTGGCTGGCACGGACATGATTCTAACACCTGCTGGCCGCTACCAACTCCCAAGCTCTCATGTCAAAAGTTGTTAAGTTGCATTCTAAACACTACCACAGCAGCCAACATGTGTATCCCACCATCTCTTGTGAATATTGTGGCGTTTTGTGTACAAATGAAGCTTGATCTTCGCCAAAACTCTGACCCCAAGACACAATTCAACATATTAATGGGCAAACCAGAGAGGTTAGCTGGTCTGACAACAGTGAACCTAAAATATTGCAGAAGAAACTTCAGACAGCCTGGCTCCTACACATCCCACAGAGTCCCCAGATCCTACTTAAAAAGGACCGCCTTGTACACGGTTTATAATTCCATCTATCTAAAATTTAATGCTCCTGTTGCAGAGGTTCGGGTGACAGGAATGCGTATCACAATTTCGAGTGCGGAGTTAAGCATGACTGATTCGCAACCAATGTGAATTTCTATCCTTGGGTAAAATAGCCATAAAATTTATCCTATTGAGTGTCAGCCGTGGCTCAGTGGGTAGCACTCTCGCTCCTGAGTCAGAAGGTTGAGGGTTCAAGTCCCACTCCAGGGACTTGAGCACAAAAATCTAGGCTGGCACTCCCAGTGCAGTACTGAGGAAACATAGAAGATAGGAGCAGGAGTAGGCCATTCGGCCCCTTGAGCCTGTTCTGCCATTTAATGAGATCATGGCTGATCATCCAAATTCAGTACCCTGTCCCTGCTTTCTCCCCATATGCCTTAAGGAAATATATCTAACTCCTTCTTGAAAATATTTAATAAGTTGGCCTCAACTGCCTTCTGTGGTAGAGAATTCTACAGGTTCACCACTCTCTGGGTGAAGAAATTCCTCCTCATCTCAGTCCTTAAATGGCTTACCCCTTATCCTTAGACTGTGACCCCTGGTTCTGGACTCCCCAGCCATCAGGAACATCCTTCCTCTGTCCAGTCCTGTTAGAATTTTATAAGTTTCCATGAAGCGCTGCACTGTCGGAGGTGCCGTCTTTCAGATGAGACGTTAAACTGAGGCCCCGTCTGCTCTCTCAGGTGGATGTAAACGATCCCATGGCCACTACTTCAAAGAGCAGGGGAGTTATCCCTGGTGTCCTGGCCAATATTTATCCCTCAATCAACATCATTAAAAAAAAAGATTATCTGGCCAATATCACATTGTTGTTTGTGGGAGCTTGCTGTGCGCAAATTGGCTGCCGCGTTTCTTACATCACAACAGTGACTACACTCCAAAAAAAGTACTTCATTGGCTGTAAAGTGCTTTGGGACATACGGTGGTCGTGTGAGGCGCTATAGAAATGCAAGTCTTTCTTTCATAGTTTGAAGATGCTATGAAACCACTCAGGCGTCCCTTTCCCAATTTGTAACCAATTATGTATTTTTGTCTAGTCCAGTCACTGTACATAAAGTCTGAAAAAAAACACAACTACAGTTCAGATCCCTGTACCAAGCTTACTTTGATAAAATCTTGCAAGATCAGTTCAAACTGGCTTTCGAACTGTACGCTTGAGGGGAGAAACCAAGTTAACTTATACCAAACAGTTCTTTTCTCTCCTACAATCTTTTCTGATCACGGGTGTAAGCTTATTCTACCTTATCTTTTACTTTCATATTCATTTGATTATCTTCCGATTACTGAACTCAATAAACAGATCCAGCTTGAGGGGAGAAACCAAGTTAACTTAGACTAAACAGCGTGATTTATTGAATTAAAAGCTTTATAAGCCAATTATTTTAAATTCAACTGTCGAATTTGAAAAATCCAAAACAAGCCACGACAACTGGTAGCTGGATCTGTTTATTGAGTTCAGTAATCGGAAGATAATCGAATGAATACGAAAGTAAAAGATAAGGTAGAATAAGCTTACACCCGTGATCAGAAAAGATTGTAGGAAAGAAAAGGACTGTCTCCTGGAATTTCCATAGGGGTTTTTCTGCGGAAGATCAGTGGAAACTCCGGAACAACGGCACAAAGAGGCGTTGACACATTTCTGCGGGGTCTCCACCAATCTTCCACCGAAGTTATTGTGGAGTCGGGAGGAGGTGTCAGCTGTGGCTCAGTTGGTAGCACTCGCGCCTCTCAGTTTGCACAACAACAACTTGCATTTATATAACGCCTTTAACGTAGTAAAACATCCCAAGGTGCTTCACAGGAGTGTTAAAAGGCACAAAATTTGACACCGAGCCACATGAGGAGAAATTATGGCAGATGACCAAAAGCTTGGTCAAAGAGGTAGGTTTTAAGGAGCGTCTTAAAGGAGGAGAGAGAGGTAGCGAGGTGGAGAGGTTTAGGCAGGGAATTCCGGAGCTTAGGGCCTAGGCAACAGAAGGCACGGCTGCCAATGGTTGAGCGATTATAATCAGGGATGCTCGAGAGGGCAGAATTTGAGGAGGGCAGATATCTCGGGGGGGGGGGTTGTGGGGCTGGAGGAGATTACAGAGATAGGGAGGGGCGAGGCCATGAAGGGATTTGAAAACAAGGATGAGAATTTTGAAATCGAGGCGCTGCTTAACCGGGAGCCAATGTAGGTCATCGAGCACAGGGGGTGATGGGCGAACGGGACTTGGCGCAAGTTAGGACACAGGCAGCTGAGTTTTGGATGACCTCCAATTTATGTAGGGTAGAACATGGCCAATGTTTATCCCTCAGCCAACATCATTACCAATGCTCCCGCTAATTTTTTTTGGGTGCACGGCCCCCTTAAGGGGCTGCGCGGTCCACTCAAATTATAGCGCATGCGCGGTTTTCCCGTTATAAAGCTGTTGAGATGCCTGCACGGGAATCTGAGATCACTGCGCGGCCATGCAGCTTAACAGGGACATTGCTCATTGCTGTTTGTGGGACCTTGCTGTGCGCAAATAAGCTGCTGCGTCCCCTACATTGCCACACTTCAAAAGCACTTCATTTGTTTTAAACACACTTTGGGACGTCCCGAGGCCATGATATAAATGTAAGTCTTTCTTTTGGTGGGAGATCAGACGAACATAGAAACATAGAAGATAGGAGCAGGAGTAGGCCATTTGGCCCCTCGAGCCTGCTCCGCCATTCAATGAGATCATGGCTGATCATCCAAATTCAGTACCCTGTCCCTGCCTTCTCCCCATATCCCTTGATCCCCTTAGCCTTAAGAAATATATCCAACTCCTTCTTGAATATATTTAATAAGTTGGCCTCAACTGCCTTCTGTGGTAGAGAATTCCACAGGTTCACCACTCTCTGAGTGACGAAATTCCTCAACTCTGTCCTAAATGGCTTAGACTGTGACCCCTGGTTCTGGACTCCCCCGCCATTGGGAACATCCTTCCTGCATCTAGTCTGTCTAGTCCTGTTAGAATTTTATAAGTTTCAATGAGATCCCCTCTCGTTCTTCTAAACTCCAGCGAGTATAAGCCTAATCGACCCAATCTCTCCTCATACGTCATTCCTGCCATCCCAGGTATCAGTCTGGTGAATCTTCGCTGCACTCCTTCCATGGCAAGTGCATCCTTCCTCGGATAAGGCGACCAAAACTGCATACAATACTCAAGGTGTGGTCTCACCAAGGCCCTGTACAACTGCAGCGTTGGTGATACCTCTCCAAGATCTGCCTCCGCAAGATCCTGCAAATCCACTGGCAGGATAGGCACACCAATGTCAGTGTTCTTGCTCAGGCCAACATCCCCAGCATCGAAGCTTTGACCACGCTCGATCAGCTCCGATAAACGGGTCACATTGTCCACATGCCCGATACGAGACTCCCAAAACAAGCGCTCTACTCGGAACTCCAGCACGGCAAGAGAGCCCCAGGTGGGCAGAGGAAATGCTTCAAGGACACCCTCAAAGCCGCCTTGAAAAAGTGTAACATCCCCACCGACACCTGGGAATCCCTGGCCCAAGACCGCACAAAGTGGAGGCGAAGCATCCGGGAAGGCGCCGAACACCTCGAGTCTCTTCGCCGGGAGCAAGTGGAAGCCAAGCACAGGCAGCGCAAGGAGCGCACGTCAACCCAAGCACCCCACCCACCCACCCCTTCAACCACCGTCTGCCCCACCTGTGACAGAGACTGTAGGTCCCGCATTGGACTCATCAGTCACCTGAGAACACATTTTTGATGTGGAAGCAAGTCATCCTCGGTTCCGAGGCACTGCCTAAGAAGAAGAAGAAGTACAACTGCTCCTGTACTCGAATCCTCTCGCTATGAAGGCCAACATACCATTTGCCTTCTTAACCGTCTGCTGCACCTTCTGAACGTTGCAGAAATTCTACCTATATTTATAGAAGTTATACATAACAAACAGCTTATTATCCTCCACTTGAGGATTTCGGTAAAAGATGTTTGAGGGCCATTTTCATCTCGCTGCCACTTTTATTCTCAATTTGAATGGGACGGGGGAGGGAGACAAAAATAGACAACAAAAAAATTCACCCCTGCCTTGCCACGCAAGGACCACCCGATGCAGTTTCCGAGCAGTCCTTGATTTAGATGGCCACCATCCCTAGGGGAACTTCATTAATATATGCAAATCAGGCTCCTGTGCTGTATGTGCCAATGGGATTTTCGTGGTCCAACGGGTGGCGGATGGGCCAGTGGAACTCAACATAGAGCAGCTCAACCAGCAGTCCTTCAAGGGCCGCTTGCAAAAACCGCTCCGGGTGAGTTCTTGGAACTATTCTTGTGAGGCTAATCTCTCTCTCTTCTCTCTCTTAGGCAGTCCCTCGGAACCGAGGATGACTTGCTTCCACACTAAAAATGAGTCCGCAGGTGACTGATGAGTCCAATGCGGGACCTACAGTCTCTGTCACAGGTGGGGCAGACGGTGGTTGAAGGGGCGGGTGGGTGGGGTGCTCGGGTTGACATGCGCTCCTTGCGCTGCCTGCGTTTGACTTCTGCTTGCTCCTGGCGAAGGGACTCGCGGTGTTCGGCGCCTTCCCGGATGCTTCTCCTCCACTTTGTGCGGTCTTGGGCCAGGGATTCCCAGATGTCGGTGGGGATGTTACACTTTTTCAAGGAGGCTTTGAGGGTGTCCTTGAAGCGGTTTCCTCTGCCCACCTGCTCTCTTGCCGTGTCGGAGCTGCGAGTAGAGCGTTTGTTTTGGGAGTCTCGTATCGGGTATGCGGATGGTGTGGCCCGTCCATCGGAGCTGATCGAGCGCGGTCAAAGCTTCGATGCTGGGCAGCAATTCATGCGCCGGAGTCCAGCTAATATCATCCCCACTGCTGCCAGACCCTCAGTAACACCCCCCCTCCCCCCACAATTAATTGAATACCGCCGGCTCAACTCTGCTGAGAATTTCTCATCCCTTCCCCGATCGGCAAGCTGCCTCTCAGTGCTCGGAATGCACTGGCGGCTCGCCACTTGTATCTGAATGGGGCATGATCACTAAAATCAGTCGGGGCTCGATGCTATCACCAACCAACAGGCTGGGTGGGCAACTCAGCCACTGCCCGCCCGATCTGCCCCATAAACGGAAGTCGGCCCCTTTCCATTGCAAATATTTAACGGCTATCATATTGTTCACTCGTTCGCTGTTTGCTAAATTGACGTGATATCTTCAACTAAAAAAAATGAGACACTCGACTGCTTTTGAAGATTGTCGTGTGGATATATAAGGAAGTCCAGCACCTCATAGGAACAGAGTTTACTTTTTGGGTTTTTTCTGAGTCAGTTACCAAAAGCTTACCTAGATCTCCAGGCAGGGTTAGACACTCCCAAAGGGATGGGGAGTTGGGACTTTCCCGTGTTAGTTACCTAAGGTAGAAGAGCCGAAATAATCTCGGTGTAAGAATAATTTAGTAGACCCGGGACTGTAACAGCCCTCAATGTGTTACAGATTTGCAACACACTCTTCAAGGCTCTTTATAATAAATGTAAGTAGAAATACATGGAAGTTACAATGTGGAAACAGGCCATTCGGTCCAACCAGTCCGTGTCGGCATTTACGCTCCACGCAAGCAAATCGTTCTAATCACATTTACCCGCCCTGCTCCCGTATTCCTTCATCCTTCTTCCCTCTTCCTTCATCCAGCTATCTAATCTAATCTAATCTCGATTTTTGACCGAGTTGCTGCCTCAACCACTAACTCTGGAAGTGAATTCCAGCCCCGCAGGAACCCAAGGTTGTGTCGGAGTGCTCCAACATTTGCGATGATCTTATAATGGGGTACATTTTAGGATTTAGCACTTACAGCACAAAGCTTCGAGTGACGGGAGCACATATCAGAAATTGGGCTGAGGAAATCAGTAGGCCAGCTTTGTGGCCCTGTGATGAAATAACTCTGTGTTCTGGATTGTCTGTTGTTGTACTTGTTAATGTCTGGAATGTTTTACAGGTGTAGCCACTAATGTTCCTCCCTAGCTCTGCCTTTATGGATCCTCCTGATTGGTGTGAGTCTTATTTATAAGAGCTGGGTTTTACTCATAAGGGCTGGGTTGGTGATGAATGATGGTTGCCCTGTGTTAACCTGATGCCAAGATTCTTACTTAATAAAAGCCCTGAGTTTGAAGCCTTCACCTGGACAGAGAGTCAAGGCAGGGACTGGACCTGCTCAGCTCATTCTCAGCCTTGCTGTCTAAGGAGAAACAGAGTGGAAAGTGGTGGTCTCCTTCTACCATCAACTTCAACTACTGAGGTGCCTGGAGAGAGAGGACAGAGGAGGAGAGGAGGAAGGGGAAGGCCAACTTCATCATCAACCAGGGGAGAGGCCCTTCCCATCACTGCCTCCCCAAATTGGCCTCCTTTTCAGGAGAGGGAGAGAGGGGAGAAACAACCACCGACCAACCTTTTGGAAGGAGGGAAGAATAAGAACATCTACAGGTGGGTGTTATTAGGTGCACTCTCCTAAAGACTTTGTTTTGTAGGTGGGGGGAGGAAAGAAGACAGAAGACAGAAGGCCGGAACACCAAGGGGTGTCTGTGTGTGTGTGTGTGGCTCTTGTCAAACACTAGGCCACACACACCACTATTAAAACACCCCTTCCACTGCCTGACCTGGGACAGCTGGAGCTGCCTAGGCGAAGTCAATCAACCCATTTAAGACCTGGTGGAAAGGACTGAGCCTGGGCATTCTCCAGCTTTCCCGGGTGAAGACATCTTCTCCCCCCACCGGAAGACCAACAACAGACTTTATTTTTTCCATCGGAGAGTGCACCCCTGCCGACACCCACCCACCATCCTGAGTGGTGACCCTGCCCTTGCGGCCTCCCTCCTTCCCAACCCCACCTCTCTCTCTCTCTTCGTCTCTCTTTGCCTCTCTCTCTGAGGCACCTCTATTTTATATACATTAATTGCCACTTGAGCAGAGGGGAGAAGGCCCCTCTCCCAATTTTAGTTAATAAGGGGAGAGGTGTGCCTTCAATTTAACAGCTCCCTCTGATCAAGAGAAGACACTAATTAACCTGAGGCCATTAACACTTTCAGGCCTGTGACTTGGGGTGAGTGTGGCTCTTCTAAAAAACACCACCATAATGGCGACTACTTCATCGCCGGTGATGGGGCTAGCAAGGTCATATGCGGTGGTGGCAGCCACAGCCACGGCTGCTCCGGCTGCTTCTGCTGCCCCGTCACCTTTCTGATTGATCACTAAAAAGCTTGGGGTGAAGAGCTACACCCACCCCACAATGACTATTGAGGCGTGTGTAAAGGCCATGGATGGGGTTCTCGGCCCTTCAGCCATCCTCGCCGCCTCAAAAATGTACGGAAAGCCTGTGTTCTTCCTGGGGTCGGAGCGGGCGGTGTCCCTGGCCGTCGCCAAGGGGCTCACCGTGGGCGGGACCTTCCTGCCGGTGCATCCTCTTGAGGCCACCGTGCGGAGGATCGTTATTTCCAACGTCCCGCCCTATATTCCTGGTGAGCTCATCCTCCCCGACTTTCGCCAACTTGGGGAGGTGAGGTCGGGGATCACGCCTATCCCGCTCGGCTGCCGGGAAGCCAGCCTTCGGCGTGTCTTCTCCTTCCGGCGCCAGGTCTTTATTCAGCTGGCGCGGGAGGAGGACACCGACGGGGCATTCGTCGTCCTCCATGAGGGGACCGCCTATCGCGCCTTTTGGACAGCGGATGGTGTGCGGTGCCACGCCTGCAAGGAGGTAGGGCACATCCGGAAAAACTGCCCCGCCTCCAAGGCCGCCGGATCGTCTGGTGCGGCCGAGGCTGGCGCCGCCGCCGCTCCTCTCCCCGGGTCTGGCCGCGCCCCCCGAACAACCGATGCGCGGTCGACGCCGGAGGCCTATGCCATCAAGGCCTCCGGCGGGGGGGAGGGAGCGCGTCCAGGCGGAAGAAAGGCACGGAGAAAAACCAAACACCTTAGGGTGGGTCCCCCCGTGGAGGGCCGGCCATTGAACCTGGAGCCCCTGACACCCGCGCTCATCGTGGAGTTGGTCGGGCAGACGAGGGTGGGAGGGACCTCGTGCCCGAGCCTGTGGTCGCGACCGCCGAGGCGGAAACGTCAATACCTGCGGCCGGGCTCGGGCCCGAGGAACCCGACAAACCTGCTCCGCCGGAGGGAGCAGAGGAGGAGGCCTCTGCAGACATGGAGGTCTCCCTCGCTCCCTCCGTGCTAAAAAGAAGGCGCGACCCCCTAGAGGAGGAGGAGGACCGGGAGGAGGAAGGTCCCTCTGACCTGGGGTAGTCGTCGCCCGCCGCGGGTACTGCGCCCCCCCCCCCCTGCTGTCATCATCACCAGCGATCGGCAGGGGTCGCCTGTCCCTCGGGAGGCTGAGGCAGATGTGTCTGTCCGGCACGTGCCTCCCGGGGATGGGGATGAGACCCTGCCCATGGGGGGGGTCACGGAACAACCCGCGGCAGAAATTGAAACTGATATTGATATTCTCTCGGTGCCGTTACCCCTCGCCGGGTCGGGCGACCTGGGGTCTGGGTCGGGCGAGCTCGAGGAAAATGAGCTCGCCCAATATGACCCGGACATTCCCCAGGGGCTGCTCGACCTGGTTGAGGGTTTAGTTGAAGGCACCCCTTCCGCTGGGTCGGAGGCTGCTGGCGTGGAGGGGGAAGGCCCCCTGACTGTGTCTCCAGCGCCGGACGTCCTAGAGGAATTTCCATTTGTTTACTCCCCGATTTCTCTGGACGTTCTGGCGTCTGGGGCGGAGGGGGACTCCGAACCGCCGCCGTCTTCTGGCCCGGCGCCCCCGGAGGAGCCCAGGGAGGAATCCTCTGCCACCGATCCTGGGGGTGGGATCCGGGCGGAGGTGGGACCGGCCGATGCGGCCAAGCCGTTCGCTGCGCACTGCGCGACGGACGGGTCGGCCGCTGGTGGCGACCCCCCGGAGGAGGACGGGGACTCGGTGATGGGCACGGAGGACAAGTTGGATTCCATCGCCGACGAGGCGATGGATGACCTCGTGCCCCTCGCCGAGTCTCCCCTCATTCCCGTCAGGGAACTCCGGGATTTTGTGGCCGTGTGCCAGGGTCGTCAAAACAAGACCCGGCTGGCCCTCGCCAGGTGGTCGGAGCTGGCGCTGCTCATTGGGTTGGTCCGCGCCGCCGTCAAGATCATGGGCGCAGACGCGGACGTGAGCCCGCTCGAGCTGCGTCGGCTCAGGTCGTTCCTCACTGGGCTTCTGAGGGAGTGGCGGTCGACTAGCGGCTGCGCTCCCTCCTCCCATTAGGTGTAGGTAGAGGTTGCACTATGCTTCTGATATGAAGATAACCATAGCCAGCCTCAACATCAACGGCAGCAGGGAGGCTCGCCGCAGATTTAATAACCTTTCGGTCCTTCGGGACGGGAAGTATGCGGTGTGCTTCCTGCAAGAAACCCACACCGTTCCGGGAGACGAAGCCACGTGGCTCCTGGAGTGGCAAGGAGGGGTCAGCTTGAGTCACCTCTCCAATGTTTCCAGCGGGGTGGCTATCTTGCTGGCCCCGCATTTTCAGCCGGAAATCTTGGGGGTCAAGGCGCACGTGCCGGGCCACTTGCTCCAGGTCACTGTTCGCCTGGGGGGCGTGCCGCTCCATCTAGTGAATGTGTATGCCCCTCAGGCCGGTGCGCAGCAAGTGCGCTTCTTTGAAGAAGTGTCCGCTCTTCTGGGCTCCATCGACGTGGGCGAGTGCGTCATCCTCGGGGGGGATTTTAACTGCACCCTCGAGGTGAGGGACCGTCCGGGTCCCCTGCAATGCCCAGCGGCGATGGAGAAGTTGAGGGACCTGATCAGGTCCTTCGACTTGGTGGACGTCTGGCGAAATCTCCATCCCGACTCCAGCACCTTCACTTACGTGGGGTCTGGAGGAGGAAGGTCCAGAATCGACCGCCTTTACATTTCCCGGGCGTACGTCTCCTGCGTTCCGGCGGCTTCCATGCGGCCGGTGCCGTGCACGGACCACCACCTGGTGTGGGCGGAGCTCGTTCCGCTGCGCGCGCGGGGGGGGGCCGCATACTGGCATTTTAACAACCTGCTGCTGGAGGACGCGCGGTTCCGGGATTCGTTTCGTTGGTTCTGGGCCGACTGGAGAAGGAAGCAGGGGGGCTTCCCCTCCTTGAGGCTATGGTGGGACGTGGGCAAGGCTCACGTCGGTCTCTTCTGTCAGGAGTACGCGAAGGGGTCGACCAAGAGGCGGGAGGCCCGGGTCGGGCGGTTGGAGAAGGAGGTGCTCGACCTGGAGTCCCGTCTCTGTCAAGTCGTCGAGGACCTGGCCCTGCGGAAGGTGTACGAAGAGAAGAAGGGCGCGCTGAAGGACCTGCAGCTCGTCGGGTCCCGAGGCGCATATGTGAGGTCGCGGATCCAGTTCCTGCGGGACCTGGACCGCGGCTCCCCCTTCTTCTACTTGCTGGAAAAAAGACGGGGGGTCCGTAAGCAGCTCTTGGGGCTGCTGGCCGACGACGGATCTCTGGTCTCGGATCCGGAGGGAATCAGCGCGGAGGCTCGCGCCTATTACAGGGCTCTGTTCTCTCTGGATCCGTCCAGCGAGGATGCGCGCAGAGATTTGTGGGAGGACCTGCCGAAGGTCGGCCTGGAGGGCGCCGAAAAATTGGACGCTCCTCTGTGTCTGGAGGAGCTGACCGGCGCCCTCCGCCAGCTCTCCAGGGGAAAGTCCCCGGGGCTGGACGGGCTGACCGTGGAGTTCCACAGGGCATTCTGGGACGTCTTGGGGGGTGTGGTAAACCACTGTTGTTCACTGTTGTTCACTCCACTGTTGTTCACTTCACTGTTGTTCACTCTTGCCCATTGTTGTACCTGTCTGTGCATGCCTCAGCTGGCTCCGCCCCTGGCTCCACCCATATGCCCTGGTATAAAGGCGGCTGCTCTGCAGTTCCCCAGACATTCAGGACCGGTCGACCACTAGAGGCATGCCTTCGTTCTTTAGCTAATAAAAGCCTGTTTGTTACTCTCTTAACTTCCAGTCATTCTCAGTAATTGATAGCGCATCAATTTTATTAGCTAAACTTTTTTTCGATGGAGCAAATCCTCAAACCAGCACGCCTGGAACTAGACCCTCAAGAGGCGGATTCATCTACCAAGTTCGCACACTGGCTGCGATGCTTTGAATTTTTCCTAGAAGCCTCCGTCGAAACAGTTCAAAACGATGGCGACAAACTAAAAATTCTGACCTCCAAGGTGAACCACCAAGCTTATTCGCTCATCCAAGATGCGACTACCTACAAGGGTGCTCTCGACCTCCTTAAAGAACAGTACGCACGCCCGGTAAATGAGGTTTACGCCAGACACCTCCTGGGGTCCCGCAAACAGCAACCCGGGGAATCGATGGAGGTATACCTACGGGCGCTGAAGGTGCTCGGCCGGGCCTGCAAATGTAAAGAGGTGTCGGCCGCGGTGTACACGGAGGAACTTGTCCGGGACGCCTTAGTCGCGGGCCTCAGCTCCAACTACACCCGGCAGAGACTGTTGGAGCAGGGCGAACTCGACCTGAAGAAGGCCACGGCCCTCGCACTCTCGCTAGACGTGGCCCACCGGAATATGGACGCCTACTCCCCTGACCGCGCGGCCGCATCGTGGATGGCGCGGGCGCCGCCATCCTGGGACACGGTAGGACCGCCACCCTGCGCCGCGCCACCCCCGTCACATCCCGCCAACGGCCCAACTTCTGCAGCGATGTCCCGGGGCCCGAAGTGTTACTTCTGTGGCCAAGCCAAACACCCCAGAGCGCGCTGCCCGGCGAAAAACGCTACTTGCTCTGGTTGTGGGAAGAAAGGGCACTACGCCAGCGTCTGCAAGGCTAAACCTACCCCAAACTCCAGCAGTGCCGCGTGTGGGCCGAGCGGGCCGCCATCTTGGACGCCGCCATCTTGGACACCATCTTGTACGCCTCCAGCCGCGCGTGGCTCATGGGCGCCACCATCTTGGATGCCATCTTGGACGCCTTCGACCCTGGGTGATCCGTTCCGGCCGGCATTTTTGCAACGGGCCCCCGACTCACCCACCGCCTCACCTGATGACTGCAGTGACACGCTTGACCCTACGCTGGCCTCCGTTACACTGGACCAATCTAGACCTCACCAACTAGCCAGGTCCATGATGGACATTAAGGTAAACGGCCGCGCCACGACCTGCCTTTTCGACTGCGGGAGCACGGAGAGCTTTATCCACCCCGACACGGTGCGGCGTTACTCTCTCCCGGTCCTGCCAGCGCGCCACCGGGTCTCTATGGCCTCCAAGTCCCATTCAGCGGACGTCGGCGGCTACTGCGTGGTGACCCTTTCGGTGAGGGGCACAGAGTACAGAAACTTTAAACTGCTTGTCCTGCCCCATCTCTGCGCTGCCGTTCTACTGGGGTTGGATTTTCAGTGCCACCTTAAGAGTGTCACAATGGCATACGGTGGACCCCTTCCCCCACTCACAGTCTGCAACCAGCAGTTTTCAAATTGCCTGCCGCGCACCTTTTGCAGCCTCTCCACGCTTAAAGTCACCCCCCCCCCCGTTGTTCGCTAACCTCGCCCACGACTGTAAGCCCATCGCCACCAAAAGCAGGCGATACAGCGCTGGTGACAGAGTTTTTATTAAATCTGAGGTGGAGCGGCTCCTGAACGAGGGGATTATTGAAGCTAGCACCAGCCCCTGGCGAGCCCAGGTTGACTACAGCCAAACAATTAATCGATATACCCAACTGGACACATACCCCCTCCCCCGCATATCTGATATGGTCAATCAGATTGCAAATACCGCATATTCTCCACCATTGACCTTAAGTCAGCATATCACCAACTCCCTATCCGCTATGAGGACCGCCAGTATACTGCCTTCGAGGCAAACGGCCGCCTCTACCACTTCCTTCGGGTTCCCTTCGGCGTTCCCAATGGGGTCTCCGTTTTCCAAAGGGAGATGGACCGGATGGTCGACCAGAATGCGTTGCAGGCCACTTTTCCCTACCTGGACAATGTGACCATCTGCGGCCATGACCTGCAGGACCATGACGCCAACCTTGACAAATTCCTCCGCACTGCCCAACTCCTAAACCTTACGTATAACAAGGAGAAGTGCATATTCCGCACAACCCGCCTCGCTATCCTTGGCTGTGTTGTGGAACACGGAGTCATCGGCCCCGACCCCGACCGGATGCGTCCCCTTATGGACCTTCCCCTGCCCCACTGCCTCAAGGCCCTGAAGAGATGCCTGGGGTTTTTCTCCTACTACGCCCAGTGGGTCCCTAATTATGCGGACAAAGCCCGTCCACTTATCAAGTCCACCTCTTTTCCCCTGGCGGCAGAGGCCCGCTTAGCCTTCCACCGTATCAAAAAGGACATTGCTAAAGCCACCATGCACGCGGTGGACGAGTCCATCCCTTTCCAGGTGGAGAGCGATGCGTCCGACTTTGCCCTGGCCGCTACCCTTAACCAGGCGGGAAGGCCCGTGGCCTTCTTTTCACGAACCCTCCAAGGCTCCGAAATCAGACACTCCTCTGTCGAAAAGGAGGCCCAGGCCATTGTGGAAGCTGTGCGACATTGGAGGCATTACCTGGCCGGAAAACGATTCACCCTACTCACTGACCAGCGTTCAGTTGCTTTTATGTTTAATAACAAGCAGAGGGGCAAAATCAAAAACGACAAGATTTTGAGGTGGAGAATTGAACTTTCCACCTACAATTACGATATCTTGTACCGGCCCGGGAAACTCAATGAGCCCCCGGATGCTCTATCGCGAGGTACATGTGCCAACGCACAGGTTGATAGACTGCGGGCCCTCCACAATGACCTCTGCCACCCAGGGGTCACCAGGTTCTTCCATTTCATCAAGGCCCGCAACCTGCCTTACTCCATCGAGGAGGTCAGGACCATGACCAGGAACTGCCAAGTCTGTGCCGAGTGCAAACCGCACTTTTATAGGCCAGACAGAGCACACCTGATAAAAGCCACTCGCCCCTTTGAGCGCCTGAGTGTCGATTTTAAAGGACCCCTCCCCTCCTCTGACCGCAACGCGTACTTCCTCACTATCATCGACGAGTACTCCCGTTTTCCGTTTGCCATCCCCTGCCCAGACATGACCAGTGCTACGGTCATTAAAGGCCTGAACGACCTCTTCGCCTTGTTCGGTTTCCCCAGCTATATCCATAGCGACCGGGGCTCATCGTTTATGAGCGACAAACTCCGCCAGTACCTGCTCGTGAGAGGTATTGCCACAAGCAGGACCACCAGCTACAACCCCCGGGGGAACGGACAGGTAGAAAGAGAGAACGCGACAGTTTGGAAGGCCGCCCTGCTAGCCTTAAAATCTAAGGGCCTTCCAACCTCCCACTGGCAGGATGTCCTCCCCGATGCGCTCCACTCCATTCGGTCACTGCTCTGTACTGCCACTAACGGCACCCCTCACGAAAAAATGTTCGTCTTCCCTAGGAAGTCCACATCGGAGACCTCGCTACCACCATGGCTGATGTCTCCAGGGCCTGTCCTACTTCAGAAGCACGTGAGGACCCAAAAAACGGCCCCCCTGGTTGAGAGGGTCAACCTCCTCCACGCCAACCCTCAGTATGCCTACGTTGCGTACCCGGACGGGCGGGAGGACACAGTCTCCATACGAGACCTCGCACCCTCGGGGGCCCCTGAAACCAACATCACCCACTACCCACTACCATTGCCCTTCACCGCTACCCACAATGCACCGGCAGCAACGGACCCATACCTAACCCCTGTAGACGGCACGCCGTGGCACCGTGACCCGTCATTGATCACCAACCAACTCAACACCCATGAGGACGACACGCCAGTGCTCCGGCCCACGTGGGACTCGGCGTCGGAAGCTGCACCACCTCAGCCGTCGCCACGATGATCACGACGGCATACAAGACCCCCAGAAAGACTTAATTATATGAACTTTTAATACACTTCACCCCGTCGGACTCATATTTTAAGCAAGGGGTGAATGTGGTAAACCACTGTTGTTCACTGTTGTTCACTCCACTGTTGTTCACTGTTGTTCACTTCACTGTTGTTCACTCTTGCCCATTGTTGTACCTGTCTGTGCATGCCTCAGCTGGCTCCACCCCTGGCTCCACCCATATGCCCTGGTATAAAGGCGGCTGCTCTGCAGTTCCCCAGGCATTCAGGACCGGTCGACCACTAGAGGCTTGCCTTCGTTCTTTAGCTAATAAAAGCCTGTTTGTTACTCTCTTAACTTCCAGTCTTTCTCAGTAATTGATAGCGCATCAGGGGGCAACTACACGCGGGTCCTGGGGGAAAGTTTGGCGACCGGGGAGATGCCCCTCTCTTGGCGCAGGGCGGTTATTGTCCTGCTGCCTAAGAAGGGCGATCTCCGCCTCCTTAAGAACTGGCGCCCAGTCTCCCTCCTCAGCACGGACTATAAAATTTTTGCCAGGGCCATGTCTGCTCGCCTTGGCGCCGTGCTGGCCCACATGATCCACCCCGACCAGTCCTACACGGTCCCGGGCCGGACTATCCACGATAACATCCATCTGGTCCGGGACCTGGTCCACCATTCCCAGAGGGCTGGTCTGTCGGTCGCCTTCCTTTCCCTGGATCAGGAGAAGGCGTTCGACAGGGTGGATCACGAATATCTCTTCGGGACTCTGCGCGCATTCGGGTTCGGGACGCATTTTGTCGCCCGGATCCGACTTCTGTACGCTGCCGCAGAGTGTCTGATTAAAGTTAACGGGTCCTTGACGGCGCCCCTTCGCTTTGGGAGGGGGGTGCATCAGGGATGCCCCATGTCCAGTCAGTTATACACCCTTTGCGTAGAGCCTTTCCTGCGCCTCTTGCGGAAGAGGTTGACGGGACTGGCTCT
The DNA here is from genome assembly GCF_052327205.1 of Somniosus microcephalus. Lineage (NCBI taxonomy): Eukaryota > Metazoa > Chordata > Chondrichthyes > Squaliformes > Somniosidae > Somniosus > Somniosus microcephalus. The sequence goes on along the minus strand of NC_141004.1, from coordinate 17,857,346 downwards.
GCAATGGCCGGGCATGGAGGTGGTCCTCTCGGCTTATGCCGATGACGTGCTCCTCATGGTCACGGATCCCGCTGACTTGCGGAGGATGCGGGAATGCCAGCAGATTTACTCGGATGCATCCTCCGCCAAGATCAACTGGGAGAAATGTTCCGGACTCCTGGTGGGTCAGTGGCGGGTGGACTCCCTGCCGGAGGAGTTCAGGCCCTTCGCCTGGAGCACCACGCACCTCCTCTACTTGGGAGTCTACCTTAGCCCTGCCGAGGATGCCTGGCCGGCGAACTGGCAAGAGTTGGAGGCCAAAGTCACCACTCGCTTAGGACGCTGGACAGGACTGCTCCGAGTGTTGTCCTACAGGGGTCGAGCGCTGGTCATAAACCGGCTGGTGGCCGCCATGTTGTGGTACCGGTTGGTCACTTTGATCCCTCCCCTTGCATTTGTCGCCAAGATGCAGAAGAAGCTCACGACTTCTTCTGGGGCAAAAGGAAGCACTGGGTCTCTGCCGCGGTTCTGAGTCTCCCGCTTAGGGAGGGCGGTCAGGCGCTGGTGTGCCTTCGCACCCAGGCTGCGACTTTCCGTCTTCAGACGCTGCAGAGATACCTGTACGTCGAGAATCCTCCGAGATGGTGTGCGCTGGCGACGTATTTTTTCCGCCAGCTGCACGGCCTCAATTACGACATGCAGCTCCTGTTTGTGAAAGTGGGCAGCACGCGTGCCAGCCTGCGGGAGCTGCCTGTCTTCTACCAGGAACTGCTATGGGTTTGGAACTACGTCGCTTCCAGGCGCAGCTCTCCCCCGTCAGGAATTGCGGCTATCCTTCGGGAGCCGCTGCTCAGGAATCCGCACCTCCACGTCCGCGGGTTCGGGTGGCTGGCGGAGCGCAGGGCTGTGCCTGGCAAGGTGACGAGAGTCGGGGACCTGCTCGATGGCGGAGGAGCGGGCTGGGTGGCGCCGGAGGAGTTGGCGCGGCGCATGTCTTGGGCCAACGTCCAGCTCGCGGTCAATGCCATCGAGTCGATGAAAGCGACACTGCGCCCCAGCGCCACAAGGTGTATCGAGGCGGCTCAAGCGCGTGGGGCAATCCCGCCTGAGCTTTCCCCCGTTTGGACGGAATTCCTCATCGGCGCCCGGCCCCGAAACTCCCCTCGGGAGCCGGCGCCTCACAACTTGAGCCGTCTCAAGGAAATACCCTCCGTGCCTTTTCATTCCGCACGGAGGTGTTTCCTGTACGGGCTGCTCCTGCACACTCTCCACTTTGCCATCTTCGCCTGCCGTCCGGACCGTCTTGCCTTCCGGCGGAGGCGGAGGTCCCCAATGGAGGGCTCTCTATGCGGGAGTCTTCCCTTGTTCTATTGGGGACTTGGCCTGGAGGGTGTTGCACGGAGCAGTCCCGTGCAATATATTTTTAAGTAGGTTCACGGACTCCCAGGCCACCTGTCTTTTCTGCGGCCTGGAGGAGTCTGTGTTTCATATATACACGGAGTGTGAGAGGTTGCAGCCCCTCTTCCATTATTTGAAGGGGCTGCCCCTCGATTTTTGGTTGCACTTCAGTCCCACACTCTTGATCTACAGTCACCCGGTGCGGAGGGGAGCGGGCAGGTTGGAGGACCTCCTTGTGGGTCTGCTCCTGGGCCTGGCTAAAAAAGCCATCAATTGGTCCAGGCAGTGGGCGGTTGAGGGGGTCGTCCAGCCAGATTGCCTCCCTCTCTTCCGCGGCCATGTCCGCGCCCGGGTGGCCCTGGAGATGGAGCACGCGGTGTCCGCCGGCTCGCTCGAGTACTTCCGCGACCGGTGGGCGCCGGGGGGACTGGAGTGCATAATTGATTTGGACAACCAAATTTTAATTTGATTTGTTAAGGTTTATTTAAAGTTTAATTAGTTACAGTCTATTTGTTTATGTTTGGTTCAACCAAAAGAGCGCCTTTATGGATCCTCCTGATTGGTGTGAGTCTTATTTATAAGAGCTGGGTTTTACTCATAAGGGCTGGGTCGGTGATGAATGATGGTTGCCCTGTGTTAACTTGATGCCATGATTCTTACTTAATAAAAGCCTTTAGTTTTAAGTTTTAACCTCATGGATTCAGGTAGTTATTTGGCACATCAATTTTATTAAGTAACAACTTTGGAAGATGGATCGATTTTTGAATCCAGAGCGTCTGGATATCGATCCCCATTCGGCAGATGCATCGAAGAAATTTACGCATTGGCTTCGATGTTTTGAACACTTCATCGCATCGATCGATCCGACGGTTAACAAGTTGGGTCTTTTAACCAACTTGGTAAGTCATCAAACTTACTCTATATTTGAAGATATTTCTACGTATGAAGAGGCCCTTGTAGCTCTTAAGGCCCAGTACCTTAAGTTGGTTAATGAAGTATACGCCAGGTATCTTTTGTCTACTCGCAGTCAATTACCCGAGGAATCCCTGGATGATTTCCTGCAGGATCTTAAGACTTTGGCTAAGGATTGCAACTACAAGGCTGTCTCTGCCATAGTGTATCAGGAAGAAGCCATCCGCGATTCTTTCATATCTGGCCTCCGATCTAATTATATTAGACAGAGACTCCTCGAGAATGACTCGTTAGTTTTAAAAACAGTCATTGTTACGGCTCGATCGTTAGATGTAGCCCAGAAGAATTTAGAAGTATATGCATCAGCCCATGCGTCTCTCTCAGCCTCATGTGTTTCGAGTATGGAGGCATCCATAACGCCAATGGAGCCTCCACTTAATCCTACTGTTGTGGCTGTACCCCATGGGTCTAAGTGTTATTTTTGTGGCCAATCTAAACACTCCAGGAAAAGATGCCCAGCCAGAGAGGCTACTTGTTTTAAATGTAAGAAACGGGGACATTTTAGTAAAGTGTGTAAGGGTAATCCTGTACCCGATGTCTTCTCTGCTGCCGCCTATTGTTTTACTCTAGCCTCAGTTACGGTTGACCAGACCATACCGTGTTCCTTGTCGAAATCTATGATGGACATTAAGATTAATGGTCGTCCTACTGGGTGTTTGATAGACTGTGGCAGTACTGAAAGTTTTATACATCCCAACCTTGTTAACTCCTGTTCATTGAAGGTGTATCCTACTCGAAGTGAAATTGTGATGGCGTCCAAGTCCCTTACATCGGAGGTAACTGGATATTGTAAAGTCACATTGACCGTTAAGGATACGGAGTATAAGGACTTTAAACTCCTTATATTACCTCAGTTGTGTTTGAACTTAATTTTAGGCTTGGACTTCCAGTGTCAGCATGAGAGCGTTACCCTTAAGTATGGTGGATCTCAGCCTCCGCTCACAGTCTGCGGCCTTTCTACTTTAAAAGTAAGTCCGCCTTCTTTGTTCGTGAACCTTGCTCCTAATTGTAGACCTATAGCGACTAAGAGTCGATGGTATAGTTCAGAAGATAAAACATTTATAAAAGAGGAAGTGGAAAGGCTTCAACGGGAGGGAATTATCGAACACAGTAATAGCCCGTGGCGTGCCCAGGTGGTGGTGGTTAAAACTAGTGAAAAGAAAAGACTTGTGGTCGATTATAGCCAGACTATAAACTTGTATACCCAATTGGATGCCTATCCTTTGCCTCGTATTTCTGAGATGGTGAACCAGATAGCTCAGTATCGCGTGTTCTCCACCATTGATTTAAAGTCTGCCTACCATCAACTCCCTATTAAAATAAAAGACCGACTTTATACGGCCTTCGAAGCTAATGGGCACCTGTATCAATTCCTTAGGGTGCCCTTTGGAGTGACGAATGGGGTATCCGTCTTCCAACGGGAGATGGATCGTATGGTGGATGAATACGCGTTGGAAGCAACATTCCCGTATCTGGACAATGTTACTATCTGTGGGCGCGACCAACGGGAGCATGATCAAAATCTCGCGAAGTTCCTAGAGACGGCAAAGAGGTTAAACTTGACCTACAACGAAAACAAGTGTACCTTCAATACTACACGTTTGTGTATTCTTGGTTGTGTTGTGGAGAATGGGGTAATCGGGCCGGATCCTGAAAGATTACGCCCACTTAAGGAATTACCTTACCTCACACTGTAAAAGCTTTAAGAAGGTGTCTGGGATTCTTTTCGTACTGTGCCCAGTGGGTGGCTAGCTACTCAGATAAAGTCCGACTGCTTATTAAGTTGACGTCTTTCCCGCTATCGGCGGAAGCTCAGGAGGCTTTCTGTAATATCAAACGGAACATTGAGAAGGCAGCGGTATGTGCCGTGGATGAAAAGATCCCTTTTCAAGTGGAAAGTGATGCATCTGATTTTGCGTTGGCAGCAACTCTTAACCAAGCTGGTAAACCAGTAGCTTTCTTCTCTCGTACATTGCAAGGACCAGAAGTTCGACATTCTTCAGTGGAAAAGGAGGCGCAGGCGATTATCGAAGCAGTCAGGTATTGGAGACATTATCTCGCTGGCCGACGTTTTACGCTTATTACTGACCAGCGATCTGTGGCCTTTATGTTCAATACTAAGCAGAGAGGCAAGATCAAAAATGATAAGATTTTAAGATGGCGAATAGAACTGTCAACATATGACTATGATATTCAGTACAGGCCTGGAGTATTTAATGAGCCATCGGATGCTTTGTCACGAGGAGTATGTGCTAGTCTAGGTATAGATAAGCTTCAAAGTCTCCACGATGCACTCTGCCACCCTGGGGTTACCAGAATGAATCACTTCATTAAGTCCCACAATCTACCCTACTCTATTGAGGAGGTCCGGACAATGACCAGAACCTGTCGTGTTTGTGCTGAATGCAAACCCCGCTTCTATAAGCTGTCCGAGCCAGCTCATCTTATTAAAGCAACTCGACCATTTGAGCATTTGAGCCTCGATTTTAAAGGTCCCCTTCCATCGAGCGACCGTAATGTCTATTTTCTTAATATTACAGACGAGTACTCTCAGTTCCCTTTTGTTATCCCCTGTCCGGATTTGACCAGTGCTGTTGTAATTAAATGCCTCTGCCAACTGTTTTCTTTGTTTGGCATGCCTAACTATATACATAGTGATAGGGGTTCTTCCTTTATGAGCGAAGAATTGCGACAGTTTTTGCTATCGAAAGGGATTGCAATGAGTAGAACTACCAGCTATAACCCTCGTGGTAATGGGCAGGTCGAGAAAGAAAATGCGACAGTGTGGAAGGCTATCGTATTGTCTCTGAAGTCGCGAGGCCTGCCAACCTCTCGCTGGCAGGATGTCCTGCCAGACGTGCTGCATTCCATAAGGTCTCTTTTGTGTACAGCGACGAATGCCACCCCTCATGAAAGGGTGTTTAGCTTTCCCTATGGGCCCTGTGCTGTTGCGCAGACATGTGAGAGGCCACAAGACTGATCCACTGGTGGAAGAAGTACAACTCCTTCATGCTAATCCCCAGTATGCGTACATTCAATATCCGGATGGGCGAGAGGATACGGTCTCTATTAAAGATCTTGCACCTGCTGGAGCTCAAAGAGTTCGACTCAGAGTAGAGTTTTCAATCATGGTATTGGACCTTCAGAGACACAAACCCTCAGTGTGGAAAACACTGATGATTCAGGGAATTCGGATGAACCGGAGTTGGTACTCCGGGAGGAGCCTCGGCAAGAGTTACATCATTCCCAGAGGACTATCAGACCTCCTGACAGACTGAATCTATAGCAGGGGGTGAATGTGATGAAATAACTGTGTTGTGGATTGTCTGTTGTTGTACTTGTTAATGTCTGGAATGTTTTACAGGTGTAACCACTAATGTTCCTCCCTAGCTCCGCCTTTATGGATCCTCCTGATTGGTGTGAGTCTTATTTATAAGAGCTGGGTTTTACTCATAAGGGCTGGGTCGGTGATGAATGATGGTTGCCCTGTGTTAACTTGATGCCATGATTCTTACTTAATAAAAGCCTTTAGTTTTAAGTTTTAACCTCATGGATTCAGGTAGTTATTTGGCACATCAGGCCCACATAGAATTCTGCCTCTTAAAATTTACATTTCAATTTTTCCCACGGGCCCCGTGTATAATTGCTCTTATTGGCACATGGTTAAAAACTAGATAACTTCCCAGGTCAAATTTGTTTCATAGATGGTTCAGGGATGAAGGTCTTCCGTGGACATTGTCTATTGTGTTACTTCTAGAAGGTTATATCCATCTATCCAACATAGGTTGTTATTTCAACTAGGAGTCAACAGAGACAAAGAAAAAAAAGACTTGCATTTATATAGCGCCTTTCATGGCCACCGGATGTCCCAAAGCGCTTTACAGCCAATGAAGTACTTTTTGAAGTGTGGTCACTGTTGTAATGTAGGAAATGTGGCAGCCAATTTGCACACAGCATGCTCCCACAAACAGCAATGTGATAATGACCTGATAATCTGTTTTTGTTATCTTGATTGAGGGATAAATATTGGCCCAGGACACCAGGGATAACTCCCCTGCTCTTCTTCGAAATAGTGCCATGGGATCCACCTGAGAGAGCAGACGGGGCCTTGGTTTAATGTTTCATCCGAAAGATGGCACCTCCGACAGTGCAGCACTCGCTCTGTACTGCACTGGAGTGTCAGCCTAGCTTTTTGTGTTCAAGTCTCTGGAGTGGGACATGAACCCACAACCTTCTGACTCCGAGTCAAGAGTGCTGCCAACTTAGCCACAGCTGACACATGAGAGGTCGTACAAAATGGATTAGTTCTGCTGTTTCTATCCTGCTGGTTTATGGGTCAGGTTAAGCTGTGACATTTCTGTTCACATCGGAGTTTGGTCTGATGCTGCAATCACATCAATTAGTACATTTCAGAATGCACAGTGGAATCCGACCTGGAGTACATGCAGTGCATCGTTCCTCCTAGTGGGCTGAGTGGTTCTCCACCTCTGTACACTCATACTCTGCAGGGCCATTGCATCCTTGTCTTGTTCCACTCACCTGGTTTGGATCTTCCCAACGTTAGATCCAGCAACATGTTGCAGACCATTCCCAGTGAGTGAAATTGTCATCCAGACAGGAAAACGCTGAGAACAAGCCAAAGAGAAAAAGAGCGATGCTTGTTAAAAATAATAACATGTACACATACTACTTCCAATGGGCGAAACTTTCATCGTCAGACGGGGTTATGGAGCGGACGGGGACCGGATCCGCCCCCCGTTATACACCACCCCCATCCCCATCCAAAGGAAAATTGGGCAGAGTGTGTAACGGGTGGCCAATCTACTACCGCCCATTTTACACCCTCGCCGAAGTTGAATGTTTCGCCCAATGTATTTATTTCCCCTAATGCTTCATGCTGTGGAGGTGATTTGGAGACAGTCCCTTAGCCTCTTCAATGTGTTCTCTGTGCTTCGTTTGACGTCTGGCTCCACTTGCAATGCCTTGATAAAAAAAACGACTTTAACTGCGTGGGAGCAATAGTCATTGCAGCTCATTGTGATTTAAGCCTCGACCACATGCAGCTTGCCATGTATTGTATGTCCAGTTCTTTTACTGAGGTTTGTTATTATGACCTGCTAATTCAAATAAAAACAGACTGGTTGACTCCTTACATCATAGCAGAGAACAGGCTATTTTCTTTCAATCTAGTATAATGTATTCGCTGCTCACAGTGTGGGCTCCTCTACACTGGGGAGACCAAACGCAGATTTGGTGACCGCTTGGCGGAACACCTCCGTTCAGTCCGCAAGTGCGACCCCGAGCTTCCGGTCGTCTGTCACTTTAATTCTCCGCCCCACTCCCACTCTGACCTCTCTGTCCTCGGCCTCTTACACCATTCCAATGAAGCTCAACATAAGCTCGAGGAACAGCACCTCATCTTTCGATTAGACACTTTACAGCCTTCCGGACTCAACATTTTTTTTATTCGTTCATGGGATCTGGGCGTCGCTGGCAAGGCCAGCACTTATTGCCCATCCCTAGTTGCCCTTGAGAAGGCGGGGGTGAGCCGCCTTCTTGAACCGCTGCAGACCATGTGGTGAAGGTACTCCCACAGTTCAACAATTTCAGATCATAACCTTTGCCCCCATTTTTTCGGACGGCAGCTGTTGCTGATGATTCTGCCATTCCCATTTACACCTCCTCTAGACCCATCTTTTGTTTCTTTACTTGTCCCATTACCACCTCCTTTCATCTTGCACCATCATCCATTTTGTTATTTAATCTCTCCTGCCTTCCGCCCTATCACAGACCTTCCCTTTTATTCTTTCCTCCCCTCCCCCCCCTTTCCCTGCCCCTGCACTTGCTTAAAACCAGTTACATGTCCAACCTTTTCCAGTTCTGACAATAGGTCATCGACCTGAAACGTTAACTCTCTCTACAGATGCTGCCTGACCTGCTGAGTATTTCCAGCATTTTCTGTTTCTAATTCAGATTTCCACCAGCCGCAGTATTTTGCTTTTGTATCAGGATATTTTCTTACTTGAGCTCCCTATTGTTTTAATCTTCTTCCATTTTGTCTTAACTTTCTTTTCCATTTTCGTCCTCTCTTTCTTGTTATTTTTTCCTCAGTCTTGTCTTTAGAGTGAATTCTTGATTTATATTTTGTAGCTCATTATTCTGCGGTCTTTAACTCCCATCTCTTATTGTACGGCTGGGCCAGAAACCTCTCCAGTTTCTAACTGGATATTCAAAAATTTGACTGCCACCAAACCCCGTCTAGCTCAGCGCATAAATGGACATGACTGCTGGAACTGAGCTAGACTGACCATCAAGGTCCCAGGTTCAATTCTGGGCCTGTGCTGAGTTGGCTGATCATAGGAGTTGATGCTACAATTAACCTCAATTAGCACAGGTGGTCTAAAGAGGGGGAATCACCAACCAGCATCGTCTGCCCCTGATTGTTGTCCAGTGACCTTCTGCTGGAGTTTGTGAATGTTGAGAGAGGACATGAAGAGGACTCAGCTCCAATGGCTCTTCCCCACTGTCGAATGTGTCTGGTATCTGTGGAACTTTACTCCAGCAAGGCTCAGCACTTTCAAAGGAGGGGAGGACTTTTTTTTTTAATACAGTCTTTGCTTATAGTCTAGTTTTTATTTATCCAAAGTTGTTTCTGGCTTTGGAAGCCTTAATTGAAAAATCAGGAAGAAGGTAAAGCCTAACTACATTGAGAAGGATGACCCCATATTTCAGGATTGGGCAAATGTAGGCTTTGTACATAGGAACACAGCAACAGGAGTAGACCATTCAGCCCCTCAAACCTCTTCCACCATTCAATTAGATCATGGCTGATCTGTACCTCAACTCCACTTACCCATCTTTGATCCATACCTCATGATAACCTTACTTAATAAAAATTCTGTCGATCTCACTCTTGAAAATTTCAATTGTTCCAGCCAATGTTCCCTCTAATTTTTTTTTGTACTCCTTTGGGCGCGACCTTTTCATCCGTGGGCAAATTTTACAACAACTTTTACACCAACAACTTTTACACCAACAACAGCGACCACTTAACAGCATATATACAGTGATGCCATATTGCCACCCCACCGTCTCAAATCATGAGACAAGGTTCTAGACAAGTTTAACATAACGGGCTGGATTTTCATTCAGGAGCCGGGTTGGAGGCGGGACTACAACTTTTGGGGTTGTAGTCCCGCCTCCATTGAGATGCGGCCAATCCACATGATTTTAACTTGATTGACCTTGTTGAGCCCGCCCAGCGGGCTCAGCAGGCCAATTAAGGGCCACCCGGCAACAGGTGACATCACAGACTGAAATTTCATCTGTCAAGATGTTTTGACAGATGAAATATCACTGTTTCACAGCTGTTTGAAGCTGTCAAACACTGACAGTCTTACTTCTAACCTGAGTCCTTCTCCACAGACTCAGTTAGAAATCTCTCCTGCACAGAAAGCTGCAGGCTGTCACTTTTGACAGATCGCAGCCATTCTGCTTTCTGTGCTGGTGAGACGAGGGACTCCCGAGACCTAAAAGAAGGAAGGCTGAAAAGGTAAGAAAATGTATGTAAAACTTCTTTAATCACTTTAGACACACCAAACACACTTACCTTTGCACTCATGCACCCATCACTCACCTGAACACTGACATCTCGACCCCTCCAAGCCCTTCAACCCAACGGCCCGACTCCTCCAACTTGGCGTGGTTTGGAGCCGTCGGGAATCCTACAGTTCAAGCTTAAAAATAAGGATTAGACTAAAAACTGCCTGTTAACTACCTGTTAACAGGCAGTTAATTGGCACTAATCTCTTCCTGCCTCGGGGAGGCGGGTCCCAGTGCGGGGCGGGTACCCGCCTCCTTTGAAACTGGCATGGAGGCGGGTTGGGGGCGGGATGGTGTCGGGACCCCCGATTTCGGGAATTTAACCCCCCGCACGCCTCCAATCCCGACTCCACGGCTCACTGAAAATCGAGCCCAACTTCTCTGCTTTTGAATTCCATCCCTCTAGTAATGAGCCCCAGTGCTTTATTTGCACTATTATGGCTTTTTTAACCTGCATTGCTACTTTTAATGATTTGCGAATGTATACCCCTCGATCCCTTTACACCTCTACCCCATTTAGTCTCTTATTTTCCAAGGAGTAGGTTGTCTCCTTATTCCTCCTACCAAAATGCACCACCTCACACTTACTTATATGGAAATTCATTTGTCATTTACATGCCCATTCTGCATGTTTGTTTACGGTAAAATTAATATCACTTTCCCGTATTTTTTTCCAGCTTTAAACAATTTTCCGAATTAAAAAAAAACTACTCTTAAATTTTTGTTTCTGACAGGGGCGACCTGTGTTGACCCCAGGCGGTTTGAACTCTTCAGCAGACAGACGTGCTAACTGGGTTGGCCTGTCGAGAGTGAGGTGCCTCAACATTTCTAAAAATATAAGCCTGACGCCGGAATTCTGATTTTCAAAAGTAAGCTCCAATTTTCCCCACTTTTTATGTTATTAAGGTTTTTATTAACTTTCATCAGCAACAAGACTAAAATCATAAATCCACCCCTGGTGCAATATTGGATTTAGCAAAAAGTAGCAAATAAGATAGTAAGTTAAACTTGTGTTAATCATTCTTCTTCCTTCTGCTAAAATGCTTCCTTGCTTGACCTACTGATTGAAAGCCTAAAGTTACAAACCCATCTGCAGTAGGCTCACTTCATTTTAAAAAGCGGATTCACGTACAGCTCAAAAGTCGCACAAACTCGTTTCTCATTTCCTCTCCTAAAACATGTCACTGCCACCTGACAGACAGCAACAAAGTCCTTTCCTACTCACCTGTTGCAGGTAGAACTCGGCAACTCACTCACCTGTAACAGGTTTAATAATATGAGGTACAGGTGGTTATCTACTGATCTCTGAGGAAATCTACATGATATAAGGGGTTAATTTCAAGTGCTTGCTTGGTAAAAGTTTTCAGACTTGACACCGGTCAAGAGTCGATGTGTAACTAGAGCTATTGCACGTACTTGGATTACAGCCAAGAACAGATGTCTGCCCACCTAATGAGAATGTAGAAGTGAAACAATGGGTTCCGTTTTTGAAGTAACCAGTGACCTGACAACTTGTGACCGTAAGCAAACCTAGCCTCCCAATACATGATTAAGATTAAAGAGGACCTCCGGTTACACGATTCATGCCCTGTTATAGATTAACGGTTGACTTATGTGTCCAGGATCCTTCTGTCAATATGTCATTAATGCCTGATGATTAATCTAAAATGTATCCTGATAGAGGAACAAAGGAATGTCAATCAAACTTGTTTGTTACACTGTATAAATATGGAACGCTTACGCTGTATCATTGGAATAGTAGCCTCACCCCTTGAGTAGAGGTGTTGATTCCCCTTGCAAGAAGTGAAATAAAAGGCCTGTCCGTCTGACGAATCTAAGTGTGTATTGAGTCATTACCCAGAGCTAAGAAGTAAGGCACTTCTACATCTCTCCCACCGAGCTTCGTCCAGCCCCATAGCAGGCGCTGGCTGCACTGAGATGGCCTGCTCAGGAATGGCCCCGTTCTGATTGGCCCTGCTCAGGAATGGCCCCGCTCTGATTGACCCTGCTCAGGAATGGCCCCGCTCAGGAATGGCCCCACTCTGATTGGCCCCGCTCAGGAATGGCCCCACTCCGATTGGCCCCGCTCAGGAATGGCCCTGCTCCGATTGGCCCAGCTCAGGAACAGCCCCGCTCCGATTGGCCCCACTCAGGAATGGCCCCACTCCGATTGGCGCCACTCAGGAATGGCCCTGCTCTGATTGGCCCTGCTCAGGAACGGCCCCGCTCAGGAACGGCCCCGCTCAGGAATGGCCCCGCTTCGATTGGCCCCACTCAGGAATGGCCCCGCTCAGGAAAGGCCCTGCTCCGATTGGCCCCACTCAGGAAAGGCCCCGCTCTGATTGGCCCCGCTCAGGAATGGCCCCGCTCAGAAAAGGTCCCGCACCGATTTGCCCCGCGGGGACCGCGGAGTTTGCGTAACACAGGCCCCTAGAACCGTGATGCCAAAGGAGAAGGAGGGAGACGCTGCCCTCATCACCATGGCAACCGGCTGAGCGCGGCTCCTCTACAGATTCTGCCTGCAGCACGTGGAACTTCCCAGAGGCCGACACAACCAGCCCCTCACCCACTCCCTCATCATGTGACCGCTGCCCCAACTCTTTTGTTACTTTCCAATTGGGATCGGCTCTGAGTAAAGAAAGAAAGACTTACATTTCTACAGCGCTTTCACGACTACCGGACGTCTCAAAGCGCGTTACAGCCAATGAAGTGCTTTTGAAGTGTAGTCACTGTTGTAATGTAGGAAACACGGCAGCCAATATGCGCACTGCAAGCTCCCACAAACAGCAATATGATAATGACCAGATAAACTGTTTTAGTGATGTTGATTGAGGGATAACTATTGGCCCAGGACACTGGGGATAACTCCCCTGCTCTTCTTCGAAATAGTGGCCATGGGATCTTTTACGTCCACCTGAGAGAGCAGACGGGACCTCGGTTTAACGTCTCATCAGGTAGCAAGACTCGCAAACGCCTCTGCCTGGATTCCCGGGGCCATTGTGTATTGGGCCCCTCCCCCAGCTCCGGCAGTCCAGGTCTCTGCCCGGCATTTAATTTGAAGTGCGCCTGAGCGCTGGGACGTGTGCGCGGCCGTGCACCTTGGAGCGAACAGTGGTCCCAGCATCCACAGCCTTTGGAGGGGTGAGTTACAGATTTCCACTACCTTTTATGTGAGAAAGTGCTTCCTGATTTCACTCCTGAATGCCCGAGCTCTAATCTGAAGATTGTGCCGCCCTTGTTCTGGATTCACCCTCAGGAAATAGTTTCTCCGTACTTACCCTAATCAAATCCTTTTGTCATTTTAAACATCTCAATTAGAAGATTCCCCCAACCTTCTGAACTAAAGGGAATACAACCCAAGTTTATGCAATGTTAGCCTCATAAGTTAACCCTTTAAGCCCCAGTATCAATCTGGTGAATCTGCGCTGTACCCTCTCCAAAAACTGAACGCAATACTCCTGATGGAGTCTAGCTAAGACTCTGTACAACTAAGCATAACTTCCTCCCATTTATATTCTAACCCCCTTGAGATACATTCACCATTCCATTAGCCTTTTTGATTACTTTTTGTGCCTGTGCACTAGTTTTTAGTTATTTGTGTACCTGGACACCCTCATCCGTTCGCTCCTTCACAGTTCCTAGTCTCTCGTCGTTATGAAAATACTCTGATCTATCTTTCTCAGATCCAAAGTGGATGAGCTCACACTTCCCCACGTTGGACTCCAGCTTGCCCCAGTTTTGGCCTGTCTATGTCCCTTTGTAACTTCCTTCTCCCGTCTGCATAATTTACTGTGCCTCCTAATTTAGTGTAACTTTCAAACTTGGATATACAGCTCTCTATTCCTTCATCCAAGCCATTGATATACATGTTGAAAAGCTGAGGCCCCGTTCCAGTTCCCTGGGGAACACCATTTGTCACCACTCAGAGTACATTCCCTTTATCCCTATTCCCTGTCTCCTAACTCCCAACCAATTACTGACCCATGTTACAAGGTTACCTCCAATTCCATGCGCTCTCATTTTTGCTAATAATCTCTTGTGCAGAACCTTATCAAATGCCTTCTGGAAGTCCACATAAACACCATCCCTCGACACTCCCTTGTCCACCTTGTTAGTGACCTCCTCAAAAAATTCAACTAGATTAATCAGACATGACCTCCCCTTCATACATCCATGCTGACTCTTTTTGATTGGCTTATACTTGTTCAAATGTTCAGTCACTTTGTCCCTTTTGATAGATTCCAGTAACTTCCCCACAACTGACAGATTGAGGAAAGTTGTCAGCTGACTGGATCAGCGCTGCAGGAGATTGGATAGAGGTGTTCAAAATCGTGAAGGGTTTTGATAGAGCAAATAAGGAGAAACTGTTTCCACTGGCTGAAGGGTCAGTAACCAGAGGGCACAGATTGAAGGTGATTGGCAAAAGAACCAGAAGAGACATGAGGAAACCTTTCTTTTACACACCGAGTTGTTGTGATCTGGAACGCGCTGCCTGAAAGGGTGGCGGAACTAGTTTCAATAGTAACTTTCAAAGGAGAATTGGATAAACACCTGGAGGGAAAAAATGTACAGGGCCATGGGGAAAGAGCAGGGGAGTGGGATTAGTTGGATAGCTCTGCCAAAGGGCCGGCACAGGCATGATAGGCCGAATGGCCTCCTTCTTTACTTTATCATTCTATGATTCTATGACCCCGTGCTGTCTTCCACAGAGGACTCACAGCTGATCAGGCTTGAATGATGCCCTGGCGCTAATGTCGTTGGTGTGCCGTGTCCAAATCATATTGCTCTCCACGGTTATGGCCAGGAACTTCTGCTCTTTGCTGCTATTGGTTTTGACAGTAACGTAATCCTTATATCCTGTGAATTGAGTTATTGTTAAAAACCAATCAAAAGCAGCAAAGTTCCTGAGTATAGTTTCCAACTTGGAAGCTTCAGCACTTTAAATTTCCCAGGCTCGGATAAAGGGCGCTATATCCACCAATCAGAGAGCAACTCTTTCTAATCCTCTGGACATGGGAAGTTTAAAGGTCTGGGGCTGAAAGTTGACCTTGCCTATCTGCTCAACCTATCTGCACAACAGCTGTGGTCTCCAAACAATGGAAGAAACGCGTCGGAAATCATGGCAGAGATACCCGCACAAGGCGAGGGCAAATCCATCACTGTCAATGCTGGTAGAGAAAGAAGGACAGAACCCACCCCGTGTATTAGCAAGGCTGAGCTGTTCATGGGCCTACGGTAGTCGCAGACCGTGGCAATATCCAACCACAAAGAAAATCATGGCCCAGAACTTGGTGTCGGGGGCTTGCCGCGCGTGCAAGCCCCCGATGTGCGCTCACCCTGCGCGCCGACATCTGAAACCTGACCCGCAGTGGATTTCCTGTCAGTGGCCAGGTTCTGATGTCGGCGCGCTGTGCTACCCTGACCCAGCGGCGTAGTTAGTGCGATGTGCCGGCTGGGATCAGGTGAGCACTGTTCAGCCAATCAGGGGAGGGGAAACTTCATTCATAGGTTTGATAGTAAAGACTGTCAAACTCATGAAAAGTACGGCACCCCAAAACACTACTTAAACTTTAAATAAAATTTTAAAAAGCATCCCAATAATTAAATTAACTATGAATAACTTTAAAAAACGATTTTAAACAATTAATCAAATTAAAAAAAAAAAAAAAAATTTTTTAAATAGGGTCTAAAACTAAACTTACCTTACTGTAGATTCTTTAAAAATAATAAACCTGTGGGAAAAAAATGTCTAAATTGTACTAAAAGACCACTTACCTGTAAAACTAAGTACTTACGTGTGGTTTTTCAATGCATAAAAACCGGAGCCCTTTACACACGCGCAAATCTGTAAAAATACAGGAAATCTAAGTCGCACGCGCTGCCCGATACCGCGCACGCGTTCAGCCTCTTAACCCCTTGGGTCAGAGGACAGGAAATGCCGGTTTTCAGCGCATGCGCTGTGCATGCTCAAAACTGGCAATTCCTCCTGGCACACGCGTGAGTACCCTATCCGTACTCACACGTTGTGACAGGAATTACTAGGCCCATGTATTTAGGAGGAAGCTAGAAAAGTACACGCTGGAGAAAGGAATAGAAGGTAGGGTAAGATGAAGCAAAGTGGGAGGAGGCTTGTGTTGAGTATAAACACCAGCGTAGATCAGTTGGGCCGCATGGCCTGTTTGCTGTAAATTCTACATAAAAGCTCCACCTCAAGTATGAACTAAGCCAATGGCCCTGAAATCCGAACACCCATCAGAAAAGATTATTATGAATGCTAGAACACCTGTGCAATTTTGGTCGCCTTATCTGAGGAAGGATATAGAAACATAGAGATAGGAACAGGAGTAGGCCATTCGGCCCTTCGAGCCTGCTCCGCCATTCAATGAGATCATGGCTGATCTTCGTCTGAGATCATAGCTGATCTTACCAGTTCAGTACCCCGTCCCCGCCTTTTCTCCGTAACCCTTAATCCCCTTAGCCTTCAGAAATATATCCAATTCTCTCTTGAAAATATTTATTGAATTAGCCTTCACAGCCCTCTGTGGCAGGGAATTCCACAGGCTCACCACTCTTTGAGTGAAGAAATTCTTCCTCATCTCTGTTTTAAATGATTTGCCCGCTATTTTTAGACTGTGGCCCCTGGTTCTGTGCTCCCCGGCCATTGGAAACATTCTCTCTGAATTCAGCCTGTCCAGGCCTGCCATAATTTTATATGTTTCGATGAGATCCCCTCTCAATCTTCTAAACTCCAGTGAGTACAAGCCCAAACTATTTAATCTCTCTTCGTAGGTCATTCCCGCCATTCCAGGTATCAGCCTGGTGAATCGCCGTTGCACTCTTTCCATGGCAAGAACATCCTTCCGCAGATGGGGCGACCAAAACTGTACACAATACTCCAGATGCGGTCTCACCAGCACCTTGTACAGCTGTAGTAAGGTATCCCTATTCCTATACTCGAACCCCCTTGATATGAAGGCCAACATACCATTTGCCTTCTTAATCGCCTGTTGCACCTGCATGCTCTCCTTCAGTGACTGGTGCACAAGAACACCCAGGTCCCTCTGCACTTCCCCATCTCCCAATCTATTGCCATTTAGATAATAATCTACCCTCCTGTTTTTACCCCCAAAGTGGATAACCTCGCATTTATCCACATTATAGTGCATCTGCCACGTATCCGCCCATTCCCCCAACCTGTCCAAATCGCACTGTAGCCTCCTGACATCCTCATCAGAGCCCACCCCTCCTCCTAGTTTAGTGTCGTCAGCGAATTTGGAAATATTGCATCCAATTCCCTGATCCAGATCATTTATATATATTGTGAACAGCTGGGGTCCCAGGACAGATCCTTGCGGCACCCCGCTGGTCACTGCCTGCCACTCCGAAAACGAGCCGTTTATTCCAACTCTCTGTTTTCTATCCGCCAGCCAGTTCTCTATCCACGTTAATACTTTGCCCCCAATCCCATGAGCCTTAATTTTGCATGATAATCTTTTGTGTGGAACCTTATCGAAGGCTTTCTGGAAGTCAAGGTACACCACATCCACTGGCTCTCCCCCATCTATTTTACCAGTTACTTCCTCAAAAAATTCCAGCAGATTAGTCAAACACGATTTACCCTTTGTAAATCCATGTTGACTCTGTCCGATCCTTTCCCCATTTGTCAAGTGCTCCGCTATTTTATCCTTAATAATGGACTCTAGCATTTTGCCCACAACCGATGTAAGGCTTACTGGTCTATAATTCCCTGCTTTCTCTCTACCCCCCTTTTTAAATATTGGGGTAACATTAGCTACCCTCCAATCCACGGGTACTGTTCCCGAGTCAATGGAGTTCCGGAAGATGATCCTTAGAGCATCTGCTATCTCCAGGGCCACCTCCTTAAGTACCCTAGGATGTAGTTTATCAGGCCCCGGGGATTTGTCGGCCTTCAGTCCCCTCAACTTACCCAACACCATATCCCTAGAGATACTAATTTCTGTCAGCTCCTCCCTCTCATTAGTCCCTATGTTTGTCGATATTCCTGGGAGGTTATTTGTGTCCTCCTTTGTGAATACAGAACCAAAGTATGAGTTTAATTGGTCTGCCATTTCCTTATTCTCCATTATATATTCTCCCGAATCGGACTGCAAGGGACCGACTTGGGATTTTACCAGTCTTTTCCTCCTGATATACCGATAAAAGCTTTTGCAGTCTGTCTTTATGTTTGCTGCAAGTTTACTTTCGTATTCTATTTTCCCCTTCCTGATTAATCCCTTTGTCCTCTTTTGCTGTATCCTGTACTGCCCCCAATCTTCCGGTCTGGTGCTTTTTTCTGCCAGTTGATATGCCCTTTTTTTTGATTTTATGCTGTCCCTAATTTCCCTCGTTATCCACGGTTGAGTCACCTTTTTAGGTTTATTTTTATGCCAAACCGGTATAAACATGTTCTGGAATTCTTCCATTCTATCTTTGAATGCTTGCCATTGTCTCTCCACTGTCAATCCCCCCAGAAACACCACCCAATCAATCTTACCCAATTCCCGTCTCATACCCTCGTAATTCCCTTTATTTAAGTTCTGGACCTTAGTCTCTGATTCAATTTCCTCACTCTCCATCTCGACTGAGAGCTCGATCATATTATGATCGCTCTGACCCAAGGGGCCTCGTACAAGAAGATTGCTGATAAGTCCCTTCTCATTGCACAATACCCAGTCTAAAATGGCCTGATCTCGAGTCGGCTCCTCGACATATTGGTCCAGATAACCGTCCCGAAAACATTCCAGGAATTCCTCCTCCTCAGAATTTTTACTAATTTGGGTAGTCCAATCAATATGTAAATTAAAGTCACCCATGATGACAGCTGTGCTCTTATCGCACGCTTCTCTAATTTCCCTTTTTATGCCTTCCCTCACCTCCATATTACTATTTGGAGGCCTATATATCACACCCACTAACGTTTTCCTCCCCTTGCTATTTCTCATTTCTACCCATACAGATTCCGTTTCATCCGAGTTAATATCCTTCCTTTCCATTGCATTAATCCCCTCCTTTACCAGCAATGCTACCCCACCTCCCCTCCCTTTTTGCCGATCCTTCCTAAATATTGTATATCCCTGGATGTTAAGTTCCCAGCCTTGCCCACCCTGCAGCCACGTTTCTGTAATCCCAATCAAATCATACTTGTTTACCTCTATTTCCACAACTAATTCATCCACCTTGTTCCTAATGCTTCTAGCATTAAGATACAAAGCCTTCAGGCTTGCTTTTTTCACACTCTCATTGTGAATTAGTTTGGCCCTTTGTGTTTCTCTCCTTTGCTTATTGCTTCTCACCTTTCTACCATCTATTTCTGACTTCATATGACTTCCCTCTTTTCCACTACCTAGGTTCCCATCCCCCTGCCAAATTAGTTTAAATCCTCCCGAACCGCCCTAGAAAATATTACCCCGAGGACATCGGCTCCCTCACAGTTCAGGTGTAGACCGTCCCCTTGGTACAGGTCACTCCTCCCCAAGAACTGGTTCCAATGCCTCAAGAATTTAAATCCCTCTCCCTTGCACCACTGCTCAAGCCACGTATTTAGCTTATCTATCTTACTCTCTCTAAACTTATTAGCTCGTGGCACTGGTAGCAATCCAGAGATTACTACCTTTGAGGTCCTACTTTTCAATTTAGCTCCTAACTCCCTAAATTCAGCTTGTAGGACCTCCTCCCTCTTTTTACCTACATCGTTGGTACCTACATGTACCACGACAACTGGCTGATCCCCCTCCCCCTTCAGAATGCTCTGCACCCGCTCCGAGACATCCTTGACCCTTGCACCAGGGAGGCAACATACCATCTTGGAGTCTCGGTCTCGGCCACAGAAACTCCTATCTATCCCCCTTACAATTGAATCCCCTATCACTATAGCCCTATCCCTCTTTTTCCCGCCCTTCTGTGCAGCAGAGCCAGTCATGGTGCCCTGAACCTGGCTGCTGGTGCCTTCCCCTGATAAGTCATCTCCCCCAACAGTACCCAAAACGGTAAACCTGTTTTGGAGGGAGATGACCGCAGGTG
Organism: Somniosus microcephalus; assembly: GCF_052327205.1. Lineage (NCBI taxonomy): Eukaryota > Metazoa > Chordata > Chondrichthyes > Squaliformes > Somniosidae > Somniosus > Somniosus microcephalus. The sequence continues at coordinate 17,837,354 of NC_141004.1, read as the reverse complement.
ACTCCTGCACTACCTTCCTGCCTTTACCCTGCCTTTTGGTCACCCATTTACTGTCTGAGCTAGCCTTTACCTGCGGTGTGACCAACTCACTGAATGTGCTATCCACAACATCCTCAGCATCGCGTATGCTCCAGAGTGAGTCCATTCGCAGCTCCAGCGCCGCCATGCGGTCCGCTAGGAGCTGCAGCTGGACACACTTCCTGCACACATAGTTGTCAGGGACAGTGTCCCTGATTTCCCACATGGCACAGGAGGAGCATGACACGGGTCTGAGCTGCCCTTCCATGACTTAACCCTTACAATACCTTTTTATTCACTACGATTTAGCTTAATTATTGAATTCTACTTAGAATAAGTTTGTGAAAGTACTCACCAACCAGTCACCTACCTGTTTTCTGGTGTTGTATTTTCACTGCCGCCTCCTGTCCTGGAACCTTTTCCACCTAGGTTAGGCTCCTGAAATAAAATAAATTGAACCTACCTTTTCAACTTCCCCTAACCCCTAAAAGGTTAGAGGAGGTGGAAGGGTGGGAGACACTACACTGTAGTGTTTCGGGTTTAGCAACAGCTCCACCTATATAAGAGTTACTGGCCTCCTGCTCTCCCGACTGCACCAGCTGCTCCCTGGTGACGTCACACACTGATTACTATTTACCCCTCTCCTCTGCTGTTGATTTGGTACGCCTCGCAACTGCCGCCGGTTTTTAAGCCGGGCTCCTCCTCGCTGCTCTCTGCTGCTCCGAGTGGTCGGGCCTCGCAACTGCCGCCGGTTTTTAAGCCGGGCTCCTCCTCGCTGCTCTCTGCTGCTCCGAGTGGTCGGGCCTCGCAACTGCCGCCGGTTCTTAAGCCGGGCTCCTCCTCGCTGCTCTCTGCTGCTCCGATGTTCTTGCCATGGAAGGTTATCCACTTTGGTGTCAAAAACAGGAAGGCAAATTATTATCTGAATGGCAATAGGTTGGGAGAAGGGGAAGCGCAACGAGACCTGGGTGTCCTTGTGCACCAGTCGCTGAAGGTAAGCATGCAGGTGCAGCAGGCGGTTAAGAAGGCAAATGGTATGTTGGCCTTCGTAGCGAGAAGGTTTGAGTACAGGAACAAGGATGTCTTGCTGCAGTTGTACAGGGCCTTGGTGAGACCGCACCTTGAGTATTGTGTGCAGTTTTGGTCGCCTTATCTGAGGAAGGATGTTCTTGCCATGGAAGGAGTTCAGCGAAGATTCACCAGGCTGATACCTGGGATGGCAGGAATGACATATGAGGAGAGATTGGGTCGATTGGGCTTATACTCGCTGGAGTTTAGAAGAACGAGAGGGGATCTCATTGAAACTTATAAAATTCTGACAGGACTGGACAGACTAGGTGCAGGAAGGATGTTCCCGATGGTCGGGGAGTCCAGAACCAGGGGTCACAGTCTAAGGATAAGGGGTAAGCTATTTAGGACAGAAATGAGGAGGAATTTCTTCACCCAGAGAGTGGTGAACCTGTGGAATTCTCTACCACAGAAGGCAGTAGAGGCCAATTCATTAAATATATTCAAGAAGGAGTTGGATATATTTCTTAAGGCTAAAGGGATCAAGGGGTATGGGGAGAAAGCAGGGACCGGGTACTGAATTTGGATGATCAGCCATGATCTCATTGAATGGCGGAGCAGGCTCGAGGGGCCGAATGGCCTACTCCTGCTCCTATCTTCTATGTTTCTATGATATAAAATGGATTTTAAGATGGTAACAAACCCTGGACGTCACAGTGTTAATAGTACAAGTCTTTTTTAAACTTAAAAAAACATTAGCATGATTAACATACAACAGGAAGAAGAGCGGCCCTGATGTACGGTCATGGGTCAACAGATTGCGTTATTGCTTTGCTGAATGAGGCCCCTTTGACCAGGGAGCTTCTAATTTAAGTTAAAGTATGAAGCACTCTAGTTTAAAGGAGTGCGACTAATATACCTTCTGGGATTGAGTAGAAATGGAGACATTTGTAAGGATCCTAGTGCTGGGCAGAATCAGAGCTAAAGAAGTGCTAGAATCTGGAACAAGGCCAAACTAATTCTGTCAAACATCTGCATTCTTTAGGAACGGGAGAACACTTTATGGTCCACGCAGATCAAACCCTTCTGCTTTATCCCCTAGACTGCAGACTTGCCTCAAACTCTAGATGTCAGGTCAATGAACATCTGTCTTCTATTTCATTTGTACACATGGGAATAGTTTGATTCTTTTGAAGCTGATTTGAAGACTTCTGGTTTGTATATGTAAATTTTTTTTAAAAGGCCACAGTGGCTTTTATTGCTGGCCTCAATAAACTCCAAATCCAACGCCGATGTCGGTAGCAGCGGGCTTAAAGGGCTCATCATTTATTGTCAGTCAACTGCTGTGAGTAAAATCTGCCAATGCCATGCTGCCTGTGTTTTTGAACTGCTCAACATTGTTGAACTCTGTCAGAGGAAGGGAGGCCAGTCACCGCGCTGCGCCATGCTGCCTCACAGGAACTTCTGATCAGATGTAGTCAGGGTTTTTTAACAGAATGTGCATGACTCAGCACATCTCTTGCTCAAAACAAATCAGCCGCCCACATCCTGTTCTGCACTAAGTCCCGCTTGGCCTTCGCTCCTACTCTCCCTGACCTACACTGGTTCCCTTTCCCCCAACACGTTGAATTAAAAATCCTGGTCTCCCTCTTCAAATCCCTCCATTCTATCAGCGTAACCCTCTATTCCCTTCTCCCTCATGTGTTTGTCTAGCTTCCAATTAAATGCATCTACACTATTTACTTCAACCACTCCCGGTGGTAGCGAGTTCCACATTCTCACCACTCTCTGGGTAAAGAAGTTTCTCCTGAATTCCCTATTGGATTTCTTGGTGACTATCTTATATTGATGGCCTCTAGTTATGCTCATCTCCACAAGTGGAAACATTCTCTCTGTATCCACTCTATCAAAACCTTTCATAATTTTATAGACCTCTATTAGGTCACCCCCTCAACCTTTTTTGAAGCGTAAGGAGACCCAGCCTGTTCATCCTTTCCTGATAGGTATAACCTCGCAGTCCTGGTATCATCTTTGTAAATCTTTTTTGCACCCTCTCCAGTGCCTCTATATCCTTTTTATAATATGATGCCCAGGACTGTGCTCTGACCAAGGTTTGATACAAGTTTAGCATATCTTCCATTTGATTTAAACTAAGCAGGAAAAATAACAGTGGGACTGATCATCAACTCCCCTAAACAAGTCAAACATTCCCCTCTCCAATAAAATCTCACGGCTGCGTCCCCTCACTTTATCTTGTTTCAGATGTTTGCGACTCTTATTCCTAAACCGTTTTTAACTCTGATTCCTGACACACTGTTTCACGGGTTGAGGGGCCCAGTGCTCCAACACAGATCTGCACATTCCAAATTTTCGTTTGTGGCCAAGCGTTGGAGGAACCACCAGCTGGAAATTAGACACTTCTCCTTTGGGAGGGAAACTGAAGAGCAAATCATCGCTGACGCCTCTAACTACCATCATAGCGCAGTGCGATCCCAACCCACACAAATATCCAGAACCATGCATAAAAGAACATAACAGTAGACCTCTTTAATCCCCCTTCTCAAAACATCCTGCATTGCCAGCCCCCTTGGGATGATTGCAAATTCAGGCATTCTACTTACAATAAGTTATTAAAAAATATAATGTGCAGTATGGATCCAAGGATTGTCCTGGTGGTGGTTGGGGGGTAGGGGTGGATTTCTAATCATAGAGCCATAGAGTTATACAGCACAGAAAGAGGCCCTTCGGCCCATCATGTCCGCGCCGGCCATCAAGCCCTGTCTATTCTAATCCCATTTTCCAGCACTTGGTCCGTAGCCTTGTATGCTATGGCGTTTCAAGTCCTCATCTAAATGCTCCTTGAATATTGTGAGGGTTCCTGCCTCTACCACCCTTTCAGGCAGTGAGTTCCAGATTCCAACCACCCTCTGGGTGAAAAAGTTTTTCCTCAAATCCCCTCTAAACCCCCTGCCCCTTACCTTGAAACTATGTCCCCTGGTTATTGACCCCTCTACTAAGGGGAAAAGTTCCTTTCTATCTACCCTATCTATGTCCCTCATAATTTTGTACACCTCAATCAGGTCCCCCCTCAGCCTTCTCTGCTCTAAGGAACACAACCCCAGCCTGTCCAGTCTCTCTTCATAGCTGAAGCACTCCAGCCCAGGTAACATCCTGGTGAATCTCCTCTGTACCCTCTCCAATGCAATCACATCCTTCCTATAGTGTGGCAACCAGAACTGCACACAGCTGTGCCCTAAGTAGCGCTTTGTACAGCTCCAGCATAACCTCCCTGCTCTTACATAGATACATAGATACATAGAAGATAGGAGCAGGAGTAGGCCATTCGGCCCTTCGTGCCTGCTCCGCCATTTAATGAGATCATGGCTGATCCTTTAATTCAGTATCCCGTCCCCGCCTTCTCTCCGTAACCCTTAACCCCTTTTGCCCGTAGAAATATATCTAATTCCCTCTTAAATATATTTAATGAGCTGGCGTACACTGCCCTCTGTGGCAATGAGTTCCACAGGTTCACCACTCTCTGAGTGAAGAAATTCCCCCTCATCTCTGTCCTAAATGGTTTAGCCCTTATCCTTAAATTATGTCCTCTAGTTCTGTTTTCACCCGCCAAGGGAAACATTCCTTCTGCATCCAGTCTGTCTAGACCTGTCAGAATTTTATACACTTCTATGAGGTCCCCTCTCAATCTTCTAAACTCCAGTGTGTACATCCCTAAACTACATAGTCTCTCCTCATAGGTCATTCCCGCCATTCCTGGTATCAGCCTGGTGAATCGCCGCTGCACCCCCTCCATGGCAAGAACATCCTTCCTCAGATGAGGCGACCAAAACTGTACACAGTACTCGAGGTGTGGTCTCACCAGTGCCCTGTACAGCTGCAGCAAGGTATCCCTGTTCCTGTATTCTAACCCTTTTGCTATGAAGGCCAGCATACCGTTTGCCTTCTTGACCGCCTGTTGCACCTGCATGCTCGCCTTCAGTGACTGGTGTACAAGAACACCCAGGTCTCTCTGTACTTCCCCCTCTCCCAATCTATTGCCATTTAAATAATAATTTGCCCTCCCGTTCCTGCACCCAAGGTGGATAACTTCGCACTTGTCCACATTATAGTGCATCTGCCATTTATCCGCCCAATCGCCCAGTCTGTCCAAATCGCTCTGGAGCTTCCTGGTCTCTTCCTCTGAGCCCACCCCACCTCCTAGTTTAGTGTCGTCTGCAAATTTGGAAATGCTGCATCCGACTCCCTGATCCAGGTCATTAATGTAAATTGTGAACAGCTGGGGGCCCAGGACAGATCCCTGTGGTACCCCACTTGTTACTGCCTGCCATTCAGAAAATGAGCCGTTTATTCCAACTCTCTGTTTTCTATCTGACAGCCAGTTCCCTATCCACGCCAAAACTTTCCCCTTTATCCCATGAGCCTCAATTTTCCATGCTAATCTTTTATGTGGGACCTTATCGAAGGCCTTTTGGAAGTCCAGGTACACCACATCTACTGGCTCTCCCCCATCTATTCTACCAGTTACTCCCTCAAAAAATTCCAATAGATTAGTCAAGCACGATTTACCCTTTGTAAATCCATGTTGACTCTGTCCTATCCTGTCCCCATTTGCTAAGTGCTCCGCTATTTCATCCTTAATGATGGACTCCAGCATTTTGCCCACAACTGATGTAAGGCTTACAGGTCTGTAATTACCTGCTTTTTCCCTACCCCCCTTTTTGAATAGTGGGGTAACGTTAGCTACCCTCCAATCCATCGGCACTGTTCCCGAGTCTAATGAATTCTGAAAAATCATCCTTAGTGCATCCGCTATCTCTAGGGCCACCTCCTTCAGTACCCTAGGATGCATGTTATCAGGCCCTGGGGATTTGTCCACCTTCAATCCCTTTAGCTTCCTTAACACCATATCCTTAGAGATATTGATTTGCGTCAGTTCCTCCTTTGCCAATGTCCCTATTTTTCCCGATATCCCAGGGAGGTTTTTTGTGTCTTCCTTCGTAAAGACTGACCCAAAGTATGCATTTAGTTGATCTGCCATTTCCTTATTTCCCATTATATATTCCCCCGTATCTGACTGCAATGGACCAACTTTGGTTTTCACCAGTCTTTTCCTTTTGATATATTTATAAAAGCTTTTGGAGTTAGTTTTTATATTTTCCGCCAGCTTGTTTTCGTAAGCTATTTTGCCCCTCTTGATCATGCCCTTTGCCCTCCTTTGCTCTATCTTAAACTGTTCCCAATCTTCCGCTCTGGCGCTTTTTTTGGCTATTTTATACGCCCTATCTTTGGATTTTATGCTGTCTCTAATTTCCCCTGTTATCCACGGTTGAGTCACCTTTTTAGATTTCCTTTTATGCCAGATTGGTATAAACAATTTTTGCAATTTTGTCATTCTATCTTTAAATGTTTGCCATTGTTTATCTACCTCCAGTCCTCTCAGGAACGTTGTCCAATCAGACCTACTCAGTTCCCGTCTCATGGCATCATAATTCCCCTTGTTTAAATTCAGGACCTTAGTCTCTGAGTCAATTTCTTCGCTCTCCATTTCGAGTGAGAAATCGATCATGTTATGATCGCTCTGACCCAAGGGTCCCCGTACAACAAGATTACTGATTAGTCCCTTCTCATTGCACAGTACCCAGTCCAATATAGCCTGTTCCCGAGTTGGTTCCTCGACATATTGATCCAGATAACCATCCCTCAAACACTCAAGGAATTCCTCCTCCTCATTATTTTTACTGATTAGGCTAGTCCAATCTATATGTAAGTTAAAGTCACCTATGATGACAGCTGTGCTCTTATTGCACGCTTCTCTAATTTCCCTCGTGATGCCCTCCCTAACCTCTATTTTACTATTTGGAGGCCTATATACCACTCCTATTAATGTTTTTCGCCCCTCGCTATTTCTTAGCTCCACCCATATAGATTCTGTATTAACTGAGTTAATATCCTTCCTTTCAATTGCATTTATCCCCTCTTTTACTAGCAATGCTACCCCTCCTCCCTTTCTTTTTTGTCGATCCTTCCTAAATACTGAATACCCCTGTATGTTAAGCTCCCAGCCCTGCTCACCCTGCAACCATGTTTCCGTAATCCCAATTAGATCATAATTATTAACCTCTATTTCCACAGCTAATTCATCTACCTTGTTCCTGATGCTTCTCGCATTAAGGTATAAAACCCTCAGGCTTTTTTTTATGCTCACATTTTTTATGAATTAGTTTGGCCCTTTGTTTTTTGTTCCTCACCCTTTTACCATTTATTTCTGTCTGCCTTTCACTTTCCTCTATTTCACTACATAGGTTTCTAGCCCCCTGCCATACTAGTTTAAATGCTCCCGAACTGCTTTATCAAAAATTACCCCGAGAACATCAGTTCCATCTCTGCACAGGTGTAGACCGTCCCTTTTGTATAGGTCACACCTACCACAAAACTGGTTCCAATGCCTCAAAAATTTAAAACCCTCCCTCTTACACCACTGCTCAAGCCACGTATTTAGCCTAACTATCCTGTTCTCTGTACTCTTACTAGCACGTGGCACTGGTAGTAATCCAGAGATTACTACCTTCGAGGTCCTACTTTTTAGCTTGGCTCCTAACTCCCTAAATTCTACTTGTAGGACCTCTTCCCTTTTTTAGCTACGTCGTTGGTACCAACATGTATCACGACAACTGGCTGTTCCCCCTCCCCCTCCAGAATGTTCTGCACCCGCGCCGAGACATCCTTGACCCTTGCACCAGGGAGGCAACATACCATCCTGGAGTCTCGGTCGCGACCACAGAAACCCCTATCTATTCCCCTTACAATCGAATCCCCTATTACTATAGCCCTGCCACTCTTTTTCCCTCCCTTCTTTGCAACAGAGCCAGTCATGGTGCCATGAGCCTGGCTGCTGGTGCCTTCCCCCGATGCGTCACCCCCCCCGACAACAGTACCTAAGACGGTGAACCTGTTGCTAAGGGAGACAACCCCAGGGGATTTCTGCACTACCTTCCTGCCCTTGCTCTGCCTTTTGGTCACCCATGTACTGTCTACGCTGGCCTTAACCTGCGGTGTGACCAACTCACTAAATGTGCTATCCACACCCCTCTCAGAATCGTGGATGCTCCAAAGTGAGTCCATCTGCAGCTCAAGGGCCGTCATGCGGTCCCACATGAGCTGCAGCTGGACACACTTCCCGCACACATAGTCGTCAGGGACTTATATTCTATGCCTTGGCTAATGAAGGCAAGTATCCCATATGCCTTTTTAACCACCTTATCTACCTGTCCTGCTGTCTTCAGGGATCTATGTACATGCACACCAAGGTCCCTCTGATCCTCTGTCCTTCCTAGGGTCCTACCATTCATTGTGTATTCCCTTGCCTTGTTAGTCCTCGCAAAATGCATCACCTCACACTTTTCAGAGTTAAATTCCATTTGCCACTGTTCTGCCCATCTAACCAATCCGTCTATATCGTCCTGTAGCCTGAGGCTTCCCTCCTCGCTATTTACCACTCCACCAATTTTCGTGTCATCTGCGAACTTACTGATCATACCTCCTACATTTATATCTAAATCATTAATGTACACTACAAACAGCAAAGGACCCAGCACCGATCCCTGCGGTACACCACTGGACACAGGCTTCCAGTCACAAAAACAACTTTCGACCATCACCCTCTGCCTCCTGCCACTAAGCCAATTTAGGATCCAATGCACCAAATTGCCCTGGATCCCATGGGCTCTTACCTTCTTGACCAGTCTCCCATGTGGGACTTTGTCAAAAGCTGTACTGAAGTCCATGTAGACTACATCAACTGCACTACCCTCATCCACACACTTAGTCACCCCCTCGAAAAATTCAATCAAATTGGTTAGACATGATCTCCCCCTGACAAAGCCATGCTGACTATCCTTGATTAATCCTTGCCTCTCCAAGTGGAGACTAATTCTGTCCCTCAGAATTTTTTCCAATAATTTCCCTACCACTGATGTTAGGCTCATTGGCCTGTAATTCCCTGGTTTATCCCTACTACCCTTCATGAATAATGGTACTACTTTAGCTGTCCTCCAGTCCTCTGGCACTTCCCCTGTGGCCAGAGAGGTTCTGAAAATTTGTGTCAGAGCCCCTGCAATCTCCTCCCTTGCCTCACACAACAGCCTGGGATACATCTCATCTGGGCCTGGGGATTTATCCACTTTTAAGCCTGCTAAAACTGCTAGTACCTCCTCCCACTCAATACTAATTTGTTCAAGTATATCAAAATCCCCCAGCCTGATTTCTATGCCTACATCATCCTTCTCCATAGTGAACACAGATGCAAAATATTCATTTAAACCCTCACCTACATCTTCCGGCTCTACACACAGATTGCCACTTTGGTCCCTAATGGGCCCTACTCTTTCCCTGGTTAACCTCTTGCCTTTAATATACTTATAAAACACCTTGGGATTTTCCTTTATTTTGCCTGCCAGTAGTTTTTCATGCCCCCTCTTCGCTCTCCTAATTTCTTTTTTAAGTACCCCCCTGCACTTTCTATACTCCTCTAGGGCTTCCACTGTTTTTAGTCCTTTGTATCTGCCAAAAGCCTCCCTTTTTTTCCTAATCCATTCTTGTATAGTTACTATTAGTCACTCATCATTACAACTACCTTTAGTCACTGTTCCCTAATATTTTTACACAATGTGTAAGGTCATCCCTTTCACTCTGCCCACAGATTCCTTGTGATGACTATATCTTGTCTCTCAGAAGGCATTATGCATCCATGACAGTCCTGTTGGCCACAATCATATGAATGACCTTCGGATTTTCTGGGACTTTCCCTGCACCCTGAGGACTGTGAAGCCTTTCCAGCTACAACTTCCCCGGTTCCAGAAGAAGCTTTTGACGCAGTCGTTCTGTTTGGAGCCGGTGCTGAAATCAATAACTCCAGTTTTTATTGATAAGCCTTGTGTTTCTACTCTTCCCCTGAGCTCAGTATTTCTCCCAGGGCCAGATTAAGAATGCCAGCGACAATTTCTATAGCAAAGACACTTTTGAACAAATCAGGTAAGCTCTGCTGAAGTCCCCATCGCCACACCTTTCTTATCTCGCAGGCCCCAAATTTACTTCATTAATTTGTTGCTATGAATAAAGTCAAAGGGCTGGATTTTCATTGAGGAAGCGGGACTACAACTTTCGGGGTTGTAGTCCCGCCTCCATCTAGTTCTAGCCAACCCACATGATTTTCACTTGATTGACCTTGTTGAGCCCGCCCAGTGGGCTCAGCAGGCCAATTAAAGGCCACCCGGCAACAGGTGATGTCACAGATTGATATTTCATCTGTCAAGACCTTTTGACAGATGAAATATCAGCATTTGACAGCTGTTTGAAGCTAACTTGGTGTCGTTTGGAGCCGTCGGGAATCCCACATTTCACCAATGAGAATAGGGATTAGGGTAAAAACTGCCTGTTAGCTACCTGTTAACAGGCAGTTAATTGGCACTAATCCCCTTCCCGCCTCAGGGAGGCGGGTCCCAGTGTGGGTCGGGTACCCGCCTCCTTTGAAACTGGCATGGAGGCGGGTTGGGGGCGGGATGGGTTCGGGACCCCCGATTTCAGGATTTTAACCCCCCACACGCCTCCAATCCCACCTCCACGGCCCAATGGAAATCCTGCCCAAAGAATCTGTTTTAATTCCTCACACTGTTGCTTTGTAATTTCCTTTTCCTGTTTACTTTCTAATCTAGTTTCCTTTCCTGGACTTTTTTGTTTTACTTTTATAAATGTTCCGACATTTCTGATTATCCCCTGTGCTAGTCTACCTTTCCCGTCTAGATTTTAATATTCCTCTCGGTTTGGTATATATTTCATTTGTGTCTTGTCCAAAAAGCACCTACATTTACTACACAGACACAGAAAAAGACACTCAAACACATATAGGCACAAACACACAAACACCTAAAGACACACACATAGACAACACACATACATACATATAAACACACACACTTAGACACACAAGCACAAACACCTATAGACACACACACACATATAGATGCATACATACAGACACACACATCCACCACCTTAAACATTCACTCCCTACACCACCGGCGCACCGTGGCTGCAGTGTGTACCATCTACAAGATGCACTGCAGCAACTCGCCAAGGCTTCTTCGGCAGCACCTCCCAAACCCGTGACCTCTTCCACCTAGAAGGACAAGGGCAGCAGGCGCATGGGAACACCACCTCCTCCAAGTTCTCCTCCAAGTCACACACCATCCTGACTTGGAAATACATCGCCGTTCCTTCATCGTCGCTGGGTCAAAATCCTGGAACTCCCTCCCTAACAGTGCTGTGGGAGTACCTTCACCACACGGACTGCAGCGGTTCAAGAAGGCGGCTCACCACCACCTTCTCAGGGGCAATTAGGGATGGGCAATAAATGCTGGCCTTGCCAGCGACGCCCACATCCCTTGAATGAATTTTTTAAAAACACATGCACACACTTCGACATAGAGACACAAACACAGACATGTAAATGTGTGTATAGTACACTTAACAGATGCACACGTACAAACACGCACACACAGACAAATACAAATGTACAAATATTGTGTCATCTCTGTGCCCATGCCATCTTTCTCCCCGGTGTCCTGGCCAATACTTACAATACAATACAACCAGCACTACTAAAACAGATTATTGGGTCATTATCACATTTCTGTTTGTGGGACTTTGCTGTTTCCTACATTACAGCAGTGACGACAAAAATACTTGGCTGACTAGAAAGCACTTTGGGACATCCTGAGATTGTGAAAGGCACTATATAAATACAGGTTCTATCTTTCGCTGTAATGCTTCATCTCGGCCATGCCTGGGCTGCTACAGACCTTTTTTTTTGCAACTGCGCATCAGATGTTTTTCACACATTTGATTGCTATCTTGGATTTCAGTAGAATTACACCGTTAGTGTTTAATTCACAGATTGTTGTGGTTCTTGAGAAACATCAGTAAACTTGGACATTAGCCTGAAAGTCGCTGGCTCTGCACTAATCGGGGTTTAACGGTACATTACTGATGGTTATCTGGAGAAAGTGCGCATGCCCGTTAGCCTCTGCTGTTGCTGTTTTTTTTCCATTGTGCACAGACCATGTGATCTTCCACCCACGCAGCGAGCCGGCCAATGAAACGCCTGCATCTATTAAGCCACTGAGCAGCCATGGCACAGCAAGGTAGAGGCTGGCAAGGAGGCGTTGGCTTCTTAAATACCAGCTGCTCATTTCAATGATGTTTCCGATGTCCTCGCGATAGAGGTTGGCTTTGCGCCACTTTCTAGGAGACAGCGCGAGCTCTGCCATTACTGCGAAGTTGAGGTGCAGCTGTCACAGCCAGTTTTCTTCAGACATGTAACCCTGCCTGTACATTGAGGGATCTGTGGGTGACAGCGAGGGCTGTTGATACAACAAGTGCAGGAAAGGAGGACATGCGCTGTGTAGGGCAGAAGGCACCTCCTCAAAAGAAACAGGTGCAGCAAGCCTGGCACGAGATAGCAGATAGGATACATGTTGTCTGCATGACCAGATCCTGGTTGCAGGTCAGAAAGATCATAAGAACATAAGAATTAGGAGCAGGAGTGGGCCATACGGCCCCTCGAGCCTGCTCCGCCATTCAATAAGATCATGGCTGATCTTCGACCTCAACTCCACTTTCCCGCCCAATCTCCATATCCCTTGGTTCCCCTAGAGTCCAAAAATCTATCGATCTCAGCCTTGAATATACTCAACGACTCAGCATTCACAGCCCTTTTGAGGTAGAGAATTCCAAAGATTCACAACCCTCTGAGTGAAGAAATTCCACCTCATCTCAGTCTTAAATGGCCGACCCCTTATCCTGAGACTATGCCCCCTAGTTCTAGAATCTCCAGCCAGGGGAAACAACCTCTCAGCATCTACCCTGTCAAACCCCCTCAGAATCTTATATGTTTCAATGAGATCACCTCTCATTCTTCTAAACTCCAGAGAGTATCGGCCCAATCTACTCAATCTCTCCTCATCCCAGGAATAAATCTAGTGAACCTTTATTGCACCGCCTCTAAGGCAAGTATATCCTTCCTCAGATAAGGAGACCAAAACTGTGCACAGTACTCCAGGTGTTGTTGATATAAAGTTACCATGGTAAGGGTACAGCACAGCTCCATATGTCAAGCTCTATATGCTTGCCCAAAGCATGCATACCATAAAGTGTATCCTCATAATCTGTAACTCATTTACTGCTGACCCCATCTAAGCATTCATATAAGTTTATCCTAGACAGCCCTTACAAGAGACAAACAATCCATTGAATGCTTGGCATGCATGAGGATGCAGTACAGCAAAAATCTCAATCATGAACAAAGTGATGGAAAGGGTCATCAACAGTGTTATCAAACGGCACTTACTCACCAACAACCTGCTCACCAATGCTCAGTTTAGGTTCCGCCAGGACCATTTGGCCCCTGATCTCAATGTAGCCTTGGTCCAAACATGGACTCAGAAACTGATTTCCAGAGATGAGGTGAGAGTGACCGCCCTTGACATCAAGACAGCATTCCACCAAGTATGGCACCGAGGAGTCCTAGTAAAGCTGCAGTCAATGGGGATCAGGGGGAAAACTCTACAGTGGCTGGAGTCATACTTGCCACAAAGGAACGTGGCTGTGGTTGTTGGGATGACTATCACCAAAGGACATTGCCGTAGAAGTTTCTCAGGCCAGCACGCTAGGCCCAACCATCCTCAGCTGTTTTATTAATGACCTTCCCTCCATCATAAGATCAGAAGTGAGACTGTTTACTGATGATTACACAGTGTTTAGCTCCATTCACGAATCCTCAGGTAATGAAGCAGTCCATGCCCGCATCCAGCAAGACCTAGACAACAACCAGGCTTGGGCTAATAAGTGGCAAGTAACATTTGGGCCACAAAATTGCCAGGCAATGACCTTCTCCAGCAAGAGAGAGATTAACCTCCTTCCCATGACATTCAATGGTATTACCATCACTGAATCATCCACCATCAACATCCTAGGTGTCACCATTGACCAGAAACCCAACTGGACCAGCTACATAAATGTGGTGGCTCCTAGAGCAGGTCTGAGGCTGGGTATTCTGTGGCGAGTGGCTCACCTCCTGACTCCCCAAAGCCTCTCTACTACCTACAAGGCCCAAGCCTCTTCACATGCCTGGGAAAGTGCAGCTGCAACCATACTCAAGAAGATCAATATTCAGGACAAAGCAGCTGCTTGATCGGCACCCCATCACCGGCTTAAACATCCACCCTCTCCACCGTGGCTGCAGTATGTACCATCTACAGGATGCGCTGCAGCAACTCGCCAAGACCATCCTTACCCGTTTTTACCTATATGTGACTCCAGTCCCACACCGATATGGTTGGCTCTTAACTACCCTTTGAGGTGGCCTAACAAGCCACTCAGTTCTATCAAATCGCTACCAGTGGTTCCAGAAGAAGACCCAAAAGATAATATGTGGCAGTCAACGACTCTGGAATCGATGCTATTGGTCAATGCAGAAATGATGATGTCATTAGTCCTGCTCAATAATGCATTAATAATGTCCTCAATACATCAGTGGGCTGCAAACTGGCTGTTACTACAGATGTGCCAAATGCTAGCCTGGCAGGAACCAGGCATAAAAATTGAGAGCCATGTTATCTTTGATGGGAATATAAACAGAAAATGCTGGAAATACTCAGCCGGTCAGGCAGCATCTGTGGAGAGAGAAATAGAGTTAACATTTCAGGTCGATAACTTTTAGCCAGAACTGGAAACAAAAGGGGAAGGTCTATGATAGGGTGGAAGGCAGGAGAGATTAAATGACGAAAAGTACGATGGTGCAAGGCAAAAGGAGATGGTAATGGGACAAGTAAAGAAACAAAAGATGGGTCTAGAGGAGGTGTAAATGGGAATAGCAGAATCATCAGCAACAGCTGCCGTCTGAAAAAATGGGGGCAGAGGTTTTGATCTGAAACTGTTGAACTCTGTTGAGTCCAGAAGGCTGTAAAGTGGCTAATCGAAAGATGAGGTGCTGTTCCTTCAGCTTACGTTGAACTTCGTTGGAACAGCGTAGGAGGCCGAGGACAGAGAGGTCAGAGTGGGAGTGGTCCGGAGAATTAAAATGACAGGTGACCGGAAGCTCGGGGTCACGCTTGCGGACTGAATAGAGGTGTGACAAAAGGGATGATGGTGCAAGGCAAAAGGGGCTGATAATGGGACAAGAAACAAAAGATGGGTCTAGAGGAGCTGTAAATGGCAACATCACAATCATTACCAGCTGTCCAAAAGAAATGGCTGTTTTTGATGGGTATTGGCAGTGCCATACGGGTATTGCATGTTGTGCAGAGGTTATCCTGAGGTTGTTCTGTCACTGCTAAACGTCGGCCTTTTTTAGGCACACCTCTACTCTCATTATCAGGTAACTGCTCTTGATAGCTCTTGAGCATTGTGACGTGATAACACACTATGTGTACCAACTGGTCTTCCACTGCCAAGACCAATGCTAGCAGAGCATGATAAACTGGAAAGTAGAAAGAATATTTGAACCTGCTCACCTTTCTCACTGCAACCTGTTCCAACAGAGCAAGTCCTAACCTAACCCTTTAATTGCCCTGTGCACAATTTGAACGCTTTAGTGTTCACACTCCATTTTTGCCCTCCAGCAAGTTCCTTAGCGTAGGGAAACATGCAGTAAGTGAGCTATGTATCACACAACCAACGTTGCTGCCCCCGATCAGTCAGTAGCTTGAAGTGTAATGTTTTATGCCAATAGAAGTTTCTAGCCTATAATTTATTAGGTAAGTGATTAAACTCACCACGCTGTTGCAGTTATCTGGGTTGCAGGAAATTGTATTATTGGATGGAATTTAACTCCCCCTTCCTCCATTTCCTTTTCCACAGGAAATGTCTCATCTACACATGGGGTGGTGATGGAAGGATAGAAGGATGGGAGGAAGCACGAGTGGAACGTAAACACCGGCATGGACTGGTTGGGCCGAATGGCCTGTTTCTGTGCCGTATATTCTATGTAAACCAACCAAATGTTACTCTCTCCGATTATTGAATGCATAGGAACTTGAGGAAAATAACTTTTTAAGATGAGCTTATGGTTTCGGAGAGTCGTGTGGTGTTTGCTAGGGCGTAGGCCTTTTATGGGGATTCTTCCAACATTCTCATCATAACATTGGGGGAGCATTGGTGGAAAACCCGGAGAAATTACAGAAACCCCTTGCAGAAAATCCAGGCCTAGAGTTCATCCCAAATAATTTATATTGAACAAATATCACCTCAGGACGTTCCAAAGTGCTTTACAGCCAATGAAGTACTTTTTTGAAGTGTAGTCACTGTTGTAATGTAGGAAACGCAGCAGCCAATTTGCACACAACAAGGTCCCACAAACAGCAATGAGATAATTGGCCAGTTAATCTGTTTTAGTGATCTTGGTTGAGGATAAATATTGGGGCTAGTTTACCAGGGAGAACTCCCCTGCTCTTCTTCAAATAGTGCCATGGGATCCATTGGAGCTCCCATATCTCCTCCATTGGACCTCCCATATCTCCTCCATTGGACCTCCCATATCTCCTCCATTGGCCCTCCCACATCTCCTCCATTGGAGCTCCCACATCTCCTCCATTGGACCTCCCATATCTCCTCCATTAGACCTCCCATATCTCCTCCATTGGAGCTCCCACATCTCCTCCATTGGACCTCCCATATCTCCTCCATTGGAGCGCCCACATCTCCTCCATTGGACCTCCCATATCTCCTCCATTGGAGCTCCCACATCTCCTCCATTGGAGCTCCCACATCTCCTCCATTGGAGCTTTCATCTCTCCTCCATTAGAGCTCCCACGTGCCCTCTGTTGCTAAAGTTACATCCAGGAAGCTGTTTCCTTTTTACATGCCAAACATTCCTTTGGGAATGCTTGTTATGGATCACATCCTCTTGGTCATGGTTAGTGTGTCTGATGTGCAGAAGAAGAAATGGTGGGACTGGAGGGTGAGATGAGCAGATAGGGTCATACGGATAAACTGTCAGCTTACCAAGTATAAACACACTGGGCGCGATCTTGCCAGCCCTGGGGAGGCGGGTATGGAGGCAGGACTGCCAGAAAAATGGTAGAATTTAGGGGTGGGTGCCCAACCCGCCCCCAACCCGCCTCCATGCCAGTTTTCCCAGGAGGCAGGCAGCCGTTTCGCGCCAGGTCCCGTCTCCGTGGAGGCGGGAAGGGATTAAAGCCTATTAACTGCCTGTTGACAGGTGGTTAACAGGCAGAAAATAGGATTATCCCCTTTTTGCCCTCACAAGTGTGGGCTTCCCGAAGGCTCCACAACCCGTTAGCTCAGCGAGGCGAGTACTGGGTCTGCGGGGGTGGGGGGTGCAAAAGTGTGCTGTGAAGGTAAGTGATGGGTGCAAGAGGGGAGGGGTGAGTATCTGAGGTAAGTGCAAAGTGTTAGTAAAAGTGTACTTACCTTTGTTCCTTCCTGCAGGCTTCAGTCGGTGTGTATGCGGAGAGTCTCAGACCGCCACGTTGGAGATGACAGATGGCCGTTACATTCTCCAATGCAACAACCATCTCATTTCTGCAAAAGAAAGATGTTTGATGAGTCTTGAATTCAAGACCTCATCAAACTACAGAGAATGTCAGTGTTTGACAGCTTCACCGAGCTGTCAAACGATGCCCATTCATCTGTCACCTGGGCGGGCTTAACAAGGTCAATCAAGGGAAAATAGCGTGGGTTGGCCAGAAGTTGTTGGAGGCGGGACTGAAACCCGACAAGTGAGAGTCCCGCCTCCAAAAGCTCCCCATTGGCAAAATCACCCCCATAGAGTCATAGGGGGAGAAAGTTGGTTGGTTGCGCCACCCATTAGCACCTTAAGAGGGCGCTAAGTGGGGCGCAAGCCAACTAGCGCCCGGGCACGGCACTGCCCATGCCTCCCGCTAAATTCCACGGGACGTTAGTGGTGGCGCTAACCGTTAGCGCTGCGCCGCTGCCGATGACGTCATCGGTGTGCGCAGCGCCCCGCTGATGCCCCAGCCGCGATATTCGGCAGCGCCCCCTGATTTACCACCGGACGCTATGTCCGACGGGGTCAGGGGGGCCTACCTGCGGCCGGGGAGGCGCAAATTAAAGGCGAGGTGCGGGGCGGCCATTTTTGTTGTTGGCCGCCTGCCAGCACCTGCCTGCGCTCCCGTCCCCGGCCTCCTGAGCCCCCCCCGCGGAGTGCCGGCTGCGCTCCAAGAGCCCGGCACTTCTCTTCGGTGCCGGGCTCTTTTGCCTGCACTCCCGATCCTCGGGGGCCCAGCTGGGCCCCAGATCGCGCTGCACAAGGCCCCTCCCCTTTAAGAAGGGGAGGAAGGCCTGCAATACCGCAGCGCGACGTGCCGCAGCGTGTAGCACTGCAGCACGTTGCACCACAATATTCACTCACAGCGCCCCAAGAGGGATGCGGGGCGCCTCCAGTAGCGCCGCGCTTCCCTTTGGGGCGCAAACGACCAATTTCCGGTGCGAGAGCACAAATGTTTCCGGGGCGCTACTTTTAGCGCCCTGGCGAGGTTAGCGCCCCAAATGGGGCTATACTCAATTTCTCCCCCATAGAGTCATAATGGCACAGAAGGAGGCCTTTCAGCCCATCGAGTCCGTGCCGGCTCTCTGCAGAGCAATCCAGTCAGTCCCATTCCCCCGCTCTATCCCCGTAGCCCTGCAAATTTATTTCCCTCATGTGCCTATCCAGTCTCCCTTTGAAAACATTGAGGGGGAAAATTGAGTCGCGCCCCCTTTGTGGCGCTAACCTCACTGGAGCGCTGCTTTTAGCGCCCCGAAAAAATTAGCGCTCCCGCGCCCCAAGAGGGAAGCGGGGTGCTACTGGAAGTGCCCCACCTCCCTCTTGGAGCGCTGCGAGGGAATATCGCGGCGCTACGTGTCACGGTACTACAGGCCTTCCTCCCCTTCTTAAAGCGGAGAGGCCTTGCGCAGCACGACCTGGGGCCCACCTGGGCCACCAGGGATC
The DNA here is from genome assembly GCF_052327205.1 of Somniosus microcephalus. Taxonomy (NCBI): domain Eukaryota; kingdom Metazoa; phylum Chordata; class Chondrichthyes; order Squaliformes; family Somniosidae; genus Somniosus; species Somniosus microcephalus. The sequence continues at coordinate 17,818,285 of NC_141004.1, read as the reverse complement.
AGAGTGCCAGCAAAAGACTCCGGCACTCAAGAGAAGTGCCGGGCTCACAGAGAGCAGCCGGCACTCCACAGGGGGGGCTTCTCAGAAGGCCGGGGACAGCAACGGGGGCAGGTGCTGGCAGGCGGCCAGCAACAAAAATGGCCGCCTGGCACCTCGCCTTTAATTAGCAACGCACCGGCCGCAGGTAGGCCTCCCTGACCCCATCGGACATAGCGTCCGGCGTTAAGTCAGGGCGCGCTACCGAAGATCGCGGCCGGGGTGCGAGTGGGGCGCTGCACACGGCGATAACGTCATCACCGGTGGCTCAGCTAACCTCCTGCTGAATTTCACGGGAAGCGCTGGCGGCGCCGTGCCCGGGCGCTAGTTGCTTTGCGCCCCGTTAGCGCTCTCTTAGGGCGCTAACGGGAGGCACAAAGCAACCGAATTTTTCCCCCTGAGTGTCTCCACTTCCACCACTTCCGTCAGCAGTGAATTCCAGGTCCTCACCACTCACTGCATAAAAAAGTTTTACCTCAGACTGATACCTGGGATGGCAGGAATGACGTATGAGGAGAGATTGGGTCAATTGGGCTTATACTCGCTGGAGTTTAGAAGAATGAGAGGGGATCTCATTGAAACATATAAAATTCTAACAGGACTAGACAGACTAGTTACAGGAAGGATGTTCCCGATGGCGGGGGAGTCCAGAACCAGGGGTCACAGTCTAAAGATAAGGGGTAACAATTTAGGACAGAGATGAGGAGGAATTTCTTCACCCAGAGAGTGATGAACCTGTGGAATTCTCTACCACAAAAGGCAGTTGAAGCCAATTCATTAAATATATTCAAGAAGGAGTTAGATATATTTCTTAAGGTTAAAGGGATCAAGGGATATGGGGAGAAAGCAGGGACAGGGTACTGAATTTGGATGATCAGCCCTGATCTCATTAAATGGCGGAGCAGGCTCGAGGGGCCGAATGGCCTACTCCTGCTCCTATCTTCTATGTTTCTATGTTTCCTCACATCACCCCTGTATCTCTTGCCCAAAACCTTAAATCTGTGTCCCCTAGTCCTTGTACCATCAACTAGTGGGAACAGCCTTTCCCCGTCTAGCCTATCCAAACCCGTCATAATCTTGTACACCTCTATCAAATCACCCCTCAACCTCCTTTGCTCTAATGAAAACAAATCCAGCTTCTCCAACTTGTCCTTGTAGCTAAGATCCCCCATCCCCGGAACCATTCTGGTAAATCTCCTCTACATTTTGCAGTCTTTTCTGTCTGAGCGATTAGCGATGCCCTTCCAATAGTTCAACTACGGTTATGTATTTGCCTGTTATGATTCCTTTGAGTATTCTTGCAGTGGAAAACAGCCACGCAGCTGCTGAAGTTTATAAAGAGGTCTTTCAATTCAGTTTCTTTGTTGTGTTAAAACTGATTATTTTTGTAACTTTGACAACTTCAAATACAACACAAATAGGATCACATAAACAAAGGCTCCACAGTCAGTGCAAGGTACCAAAACAGGAATCATTAGGCTTGTATTATTTGCCAGATTTAGTTAGGCAACTCACATCATACATACAGAGTATGGAGTAGCAGGCCCACACCATTCAGATGGGAAGGGGGAGATGTTTATCTTTTGGCATCTCAAAAGAGCAGTAGAAATAAATATGACTGCACAAGAACAGGAAAGCACCTGGTTATTCTCAGTCTGTAATAGAAACTGAAAATGCTGGAAACACTCAGCAGGTCAGCCGGCATCTGTAGAGAGAAAACCAGAGTCAACGTTTCAGGGCGATGACCTTTTCATCAGGACTGGAAGTGCAAGGGGCAGGGAAAGGAGGGAGGGGAGGAAAGAACAAAAGGGAAGGTCTGTGATAGGGTGGAAGGCAGGAGAGATTAACGGGCAAAAATTGGGTCGCGCCCCGAAAAAGTTAGCACCCCCGCAATTCAATGGTAGTGCCCCAAGCAAGAGGCGGGGCGCTACTGGATGTGCTCCCCCTCCCCCTTGGGGCGCTCCAGCCCAATATCGCGGCGTTACGTGCCGCAGCGCCACGCGGTATTGCAGGCCTCCCTCCCCTGATTAAAGGGGAGGGGCCTTTCGCAACGCGAACCGAGGCCCAGCTGGGCCACCAGAGAGCGGGGTGTCGGCAAAAGAGCCTGGCACTCAAGAGGAGTGCTGGGCTGCCCAATCTCGGCCGGGGACAGCAGAGGGGGCAGGTGCTGGCAGGCGGCAGGCAACAGAAAAATGACCGCCCAGCACCTCCTGACATGAATAAACTGAGCGGCCTGCGGGTGGCACTGTCCAGGGAGAGTATAAATACTCGGGCACGGGCCCAGCTTGCGCAGGACATTCTTAACAGGAACTAGTGAAGGACACAACTAGAACTCCATGTTGTAAAACAGTTGATTAAAGCTTTGTTTAACGCTTAGACCAAGTGCCTAGTAGTTTCCTTATGTCACCTCCCATTTACAGATCGCCGCCCCGGCCGCAGGTACGCCCCCTTGACCCTGTCGGACATAGCATCTGGCGGTACGTCAGGGGGCACGACCCAAGTTTGCTGCCAGGGCGCGAGCGGGGCGCTGCGCACGCCGATGACGTCATCGCCGGAGGCGGAATAGCGCGGGAGGCGTTAGCGGCACTGCACCCTGGCGCTAGTTGCTTTGCGCCCCATTAGTGCCCCCTAACGGGAGGCGCAAAGCAACCGAATTTTGCCCCTTAAATGACAAAAGGGATGATAGTACAAAGCAAAAGGGGATGAATCACAGAATCACACAGAATCACAGAAACCCCACAGTGCAGATAGAGGCCATTTCAGCCCATCGAGCCTGCACCGACACATATCCCACCCTATCCCCGTAACCCCACGTATTTAATCCCCCTAACACTAAGGGTCAATTTATCATAGCCAATCATCCTAACCCGCACATCTTTGGACTGTGGGAGGAAACCGGAGCACCCGGAGGAAACCCACGGATGGTATAACAACAGAAAATGCTGGAAACGCTCAGCAGATTAGGCAGCATCCGTGGGGAGAGAAAAGCAGAGTTAATGTTTTTTCTCTCTCCACGGATGCTGCCTGTTCTGCTGAGTGTTTCCGGCATTTTCTGTTGTTATTTCAAATTTCCAGCATCCGCAGTATTTTGCTATTGTAAAAGGAGATGGTAATGGGACAAGTAAAGAAACAAAAGCTGGGTCTGGAAGAGGTGTAAATGGGAATGGCAGAAACATCAACAGGTGCCATGTGAAAAAATAGGGGCAGGGGTTACAGTCTGAAATTATTGAACTCAGTGTTGAGTCTAGAAGGCTGTAAAGTGCCTTATCGAAAGATGAGGTGCTGTTCCTCGAGCTTACGTTGAACTTTGTTGGAACAGTGTAAGAGGCCGAGGACAGAGAGGTCAGAGTGGGAGTGGAGCGGAGAATTAAAGTGACAGGCGACCAGAAGCTCAGGGTCACACTTACGGACTGAACGGAGGTGTTCTGCAAAGCGGTCACCAAATCTGCGCTTGGTCTCCCCAGTGTAGAGGAGACGGCATCGTGAGCAGCGAATGCAGTATACTAGATTGTAAGAAGTACAGGTAAATCGCTGTTTCACCTGGAATCAGTGTTTGGGGCCCTGGACAGTGGGAAGGGAGGAGGTAAAAGGGCAGGTGTTGCATCTCCTGCACTTGCATGGGAAGGTGCCGGGCGAAGGGGAAGGGGTGTTGGGGCGATTGAGGAGTGAACCAGGGTGTCTCAGAGGGAACGGTCCCTTCGGAATGCTGAAAGGTCTTATTCTCAGTCTGTGCTGAGCTATCTGATCTAAAGCATTCCTTTCCTAAGGAGGGAAACAAATTCAGCCAGAATTTGGTTTCTGTTCTCATAGGAAGGAGGAGGCCATTCAGCCCCTTGAGCCTGTTACATAGAAACATAGAAGATAGGAGCAGGAGTAGGCCATTCGGCCCCTCGGGCCTGCTCCGCCATTCAATGAGATCATGGCTGATCATCCAAATTCAGTACCCGGTCCCTGCTTTCTCCCCATATCCCTTGATCCCTTTAGCCTTAAGAAATATATCTAACTCCTTCTTGAATATATTTAATGAATTGGCCTCAACTGCCTTCTGTGGTAGAGAATTCCACAGGTTCACCACTCTCTGGGTGAAGAAATTCCTCCTCATCTCTGTCCTAAATGGCTTACCCCTTATCCTTAGACTGTGACCCCTGGTTCTGGACTCCCTGCCATCGGGAACATCCTTCCTGCATCTAGTCTGTCTAGTCCTGTTAGAATTTTATAAGTTTCAATGAGATCCCCTCTCATTCTTCTAAACTCCAGCGAATATAAGCCCAATCGACCCAATCTCTCCTCATACGTCATTCCTGCCATCCCAGGTATCAGTCTGGTGAATTTTCGCTGCACTCCCTCCATGGCAAGAACATCCTTCCTCAGATAAGGCGACCAAAACTGCACACAATACTCAAGGTGTGGTCTCACCAAGGCCCTGTACAACTGCAGCAAGACATCCTTGTTCCTGTTTCACCATTCAATTCGATCATGGCTGATCTGTATCTTAACTCCATCTACCCGTCTTAGTTCTGTAACCCTTAATACCCTTGCCTAACAAAAATTTATCAATCTCAGCTTTTTGGGGGAGAGAGTTCCAGATTTCCACTACCCTTTATGTGAAGAAGTGCTTCCTGACATCACCCCTGAATGGCCTGGCTCTAATGTTAAGGTTATGCCCCCTGATTCAGACTCCCGAACCAGAGGAAATAGTTTCTCTCTATCTACCCTATCAACTCCTTTGATCATCTTAAAGACCTCAATTAGTTCAGCCCGCTTGTCCAGTGCCCCTCTGATGTGTGTGTGTGGGACAGGATTGAGCTAGGGTCACCGGTGAAGAATGGTCACTCAAGCAAGGTACCAGAGGGTGGGATGGTGCCTGTGGAATTGTATCCCAGCATGAACCAGCAGCTTCAGGAGGGGAGGGGAGAAAATCTAGGAGAAAAAAACATTATATTAAAAAAAACTGCGCCTGCCTGGCGGAAACCGGGCTGAGGAGGGGAGTTAGTTAAAATAAAGTGGTCACTTACTGCAGCTTCCTTTCCGGCGTGTCCCCGTATTAACCTGTTCTTAACTGATTCTTCCACAGGCTTGCAATCCCCCACCCCCACTGACTGCCGGGAACCGTTCGCATGGTTCCCCCGGCTGCGGCCTCCAGCCGCCAGATGCCCACTCCCTCCCACCTGCTGGCCAGGTAGCCATTCTGGCCGGGTATCGGTGCGGGGCTCTGCATAAATGAGGCCCTGACGTTAAGACCGGCAGGGCCTCCATGACCCCGGCTGTGTTGCCGGGTTCATCGCCCGCTACCGGGCTCCCGCACCACCCTCCCCGTTAATATCGACGACAACAACAGCTTGTATTTATATAGCGCCTTTTACGTAGTAAAACGTCCCAAAGTGCTTCACAGGACTGTTATAAGACAAAAAATTTGACACCGAGCCACATAAGGATAAATTAGGGCAGGTGACCAAAAGCTGATTCAAAGAGGTCGGTTTTAAGGGGCGTTTTAAAGGAGGAGAGAGAGGTAGCGAGGCGGCGAGGTTTAGGCAGGGAATTCCAGAGCTTAGGGCCCAGGCAGCTGAAGGCACGGCCACCAAAGGTTGAGTGATTATAATCAGGGATGCTCAAAGGGGCAGAATTAGAGGAGCGCAGATATTTGTGCGGGGTTGTGGGACTGAAGGAGATTACAGAGCTAGGGAGGGGCGAGGCCATGGAGGGATTTGAAAACAAGGGTGAAAATTTTGAAATCGCAGTGTTGCTTAACTGGGAGCCAATGTAGGTCAGCGAGCACACGGGGTGATGGGCGAACGGGACTCGGTGCGAGTTAGAACACGGGCAGCCGAGTTTTGGATGACCTCAAGTTTACGTAGGGTAGAACGTGAGAGGCTGGCCAGGAGTGCGTTGGAATATATCGAGGCCAGTCTGCATTATTTCTTGTGAGTCATTGGACCAATTTGCTATAATTTTGATTGTTAAATGAAAATGGTGGAAAGCGATGGAAAAACCCAAGCCACAAGTTCAGCAAGGATGTGGTGACACACATCAACGTTCTTGTGAAGTGTGACAGGCCCGTGGATACACGTCTGCTTGCTGTGTTTGAGATAGCATCGCTGAAAGGTGTGATTTGCCACCAGGTTTAAGAGACTGTTGACATCCTGTTGATTTATTTTTGTCTTAACTCTGTTAAAAACTCAGTTTGATTCTCAGCTTTCTAAACACACCCTGTTGTTTCATATCTGGGGTTTGCCACTTTCACCATGACCCAATCTAGGGGGTGATGCGGAGGGGGTGGTGAGGGCAGGGGGTTGGGACTATGACTTCTGCCGTCACTTTGCTGATGATGAAAGCTCTTTGAAAACAAAGGGGTCGATTTTCCTGGAGCCGTCAGGCTGGGTTTCAGGCATGTGGGGGGGGGGGAAATCCCGAATTCGGGGGTCCCGACACCATCCCGCCCAAAACCCGCCTCCACGTAAGTTTCAAAGTAGGCGGGTACCCGCCCCGCACTGGGACCCGCCGACCCGAGGCGGGAAGGGATTTGTGCCAATTAACTGCCTGTTAACAGGTAGTTAACAGGCAGTTTTTAGCCTAATCCCTATTTTGAGGGGTGTCGTGTGGGATTCCCGACGGCTCCAAACCACGCCAGGTTAGAGCAGGCGGGCCGTCGGGTTGAAGGACTTGGAGGGGTCGCGATGTCGGTGTTCAGGTGAGTGATGGGTGCATGAGTGCAAAGGTAAGTGTGTTTGGTGTGTCTAAAGTGTGTAAAGAAGTTTAAATTACCTGTACTTACCTTTACAGCCTTTCCTCCTCTAGGTTTCGGGAGTCCATCACTCAGCCGGCACTGAAAGCAAAATGGCTGCAAACTGTCAAAAGTGACAGCCTGCAGCTTTCATTGCCGGTGAGACTTCTAACTGAGTCTGCGTAGAAGGACTCAGGTTAGAAGTCAGATTGTCAGTGTTTGACAGCTTCAAACAGCTGTGAAACACTGATATTTCATCTGTCAAGAACTCTTGACAGATGAAATTTCAGTCTGTGACGTCACCTGTTGCCGGGTGGCCCTTAATTGGCCTGCTGAGCCCGCTGGGCAGGCTCAACAAAGTCAATCAAGGGAAAATCGCTCGGATTGGCCGGACGTCGATGTAGGCGGACTAAAACCTGAACGTTGTAGTCCCGCCTCCTTCCCGACAGCTTAGGGAAAATCTACCCCCAAGTTTTTAATAACAAACTCCTCTACATCTTGGTATACAGGAGAGAGCAGAAAAATTGAATTCTATTTAACATAAATAGCATCTGGTTTCAAAATTTCCAGACCACGTACTCAAAAATCAAACTGTCCATTCCAAACAGGGAGGGTAACAATCCTCATCACACAAGATCTGTAAAAATGTACTTGTTATAAATCTCAAGAAACTACTTATGAAATAACGCTGGATGGCCAGCTGGTGGCGCCGTCCAAGGAGTATAAATACTCGGGCGTGGGCCCCAGCCTGCCAGGGACATTTTGTAAGACAAGGAACTAGTGAAGTACAACTAGACCTCCATGTTCTGAAACAAGTTGATTAAAGCCTTGCTTTATACTCAAACCAAGTGTGTAGTGAGTTTTATTACGTCAGTACTTCTCCAACTTTTTGGGTGCATGTGTGTGTCGTATGTCCCAGCACAAGCCTGATTACATCCTCAAATACTATGCAAGTATACGGTAATAGGAGCTGCACATCTGATTTGAGACAGGCCTCCTCCGAAACACTGCTTGCCTGTATAAAATGGGCCGGGTTTTGCAGTCAGCGGTGAATGAACGGCGCCTGTGGACCTTTGATGGGCTTTTGCTCTGGAAGTTCCTGCGAACTCGATGCCATTTAATCACTCGCGCTGAGTGAGAACAATTCTCCGCCCCACCCCCACTCTGACCTCTCTGTCCTCGGCCTCCTACACCGCACTCCCAATGAAGCGCAACGGAAGCTCGAGAAACACCTCATCTTTCGATTAGGCACTTCACAACCTTCTGGGCTCTCAGAATAAGGGGTCGGCCATTTAAGACCGAGATGAGGCGGAATTTCTTCACTCAGAGGGTTGTGAATCTTTGGAATTCTCTGCCCCTGAGGGCTGTGAATGCTGAGTCTTTGAGTATATTCAAGGCTGAGATCGATAGATTTTCAGACTCTAGGGGAATCAAGGGATATGGAGGTTGGGCGGGAAGGTGGAGTTGAGGTCGAAGATCAGCCGTGATCTTATTGAATGGCGGAGCAGGCTCGAGGGGCCGTATGGCCTGCTCCTGTTCCTATTTCTTATGTTCTTATGGACTCAACATTGAGTTCAACAACTTCAGATCATAACCACTGCTCCCATTTTTTCAGACAGCAGCTGTTGATGATTCTGCTGTTGCCATTTTACACCACCTCTAGACCCATCTTTTGTTTCTTTGCTTGACCCAGCACCACCCCCTTTGCTCGCACCATCGTCCCTTTGTCTTTTAATCTCTCCTGCCATCTGATCACAGACCTCCCCTTTTGTTCTTTCCGCCCCCTCCCCCCCACTTTCCCCGCCTCTGCACCTGCTTAAAAACCGGTTACATCCCCAACATTGTCCAGTTCTGATAAAAGGTCACCAGCCCGAAAGGTTAATCCACAGATGCTGCCGGACCTGCTGAGTATTTCCAGCATTTGCTGCTTATATTTCAGATTTCCAGCATCCGCAGTATTTCGCCTTTGTATGAGTATCAGTTGTTATTGTAGTGGGCTAGCAACCCCGGAGGATGTCCGTTCAGATCCCGCCGTGGCAAGTTTTGAAATTGTGTTCAATTAAACCTGGTAATTTGTGGGTTGGCGCCAGGGGAAAAATTACCTGGAAAAACTGCTGGAAGATCATAAAAACCCAACAGGTTGACGAATGGTGCCACCCCTGGCCTACATATGACTCCAATATATATTAGCGTTTCAGCTCGATGACCTTTCATCAGAACTAGAAGAAGTTGGAGATTTAACTGTTTTTCAGCAAGTACAGAGGCAGGGAAAAAATGGGTGGGGCGGTGCTGTTGGTTAGGAAGGAACAAAGAGGAAGGTCTGTGAAAGTCTTAATGTCTCTCAATGTCTCTTAATCTCTCCTGCTTTCTATCCTATCTCTGACCTCCCCTTTTGTTCTTTCATCCCCTCCCCCTTTTCCCAGCCCCCACTTGCTTTAAAATCTATCCCTTTTCCTGCTTTTTTTTCCCAGTTCTGACGAAGGGTCTTCGACCCGAAGCGTTGACTCTGTTTCTCTCTCCACGGATGCTGCCCTGGCCTGCTGAGTTTTTCCAGCGTTTTCTGTTGTTATTTCTGTGAAAGGGCACTCCACTAAAAGCTTGGCTGAAAATCGGCCAGCTGTAGCACGCAGCTGGCCGAGAGGTAAGGCCTTTGGGGGTGGGGGGGGGGATGCTGGGGAGGGGCCCGAGAATGAACCTGCATCGTGTCTGCAAGTTGATGAAGCCTGAACCTAAATGCAGTCTTATCCACTTGTTGCTTTTTAATGTCTTGTCAACCTGAAGCCCTCCCTCAAATCCCTCTGCTCTTCCACATCACCCAACCTTCCCCCATTCAGAGTATAATCATTACTTTTAGGGGGAAAAATTCAGTATCGCCCATTTTGGGGGCGTTAATATCGGCCGGGCGCAAAGTTTAGCGCCCGGCGCTAATTATCGCCTCCGACTGCAAAATTGGCCTCTATCGCCCCCCTGGAGGTGACTTGAGCGCTAAATCAGGCGCTACACGCCTCTCTTAAGGCGCAAACGTCAGGGAGTGAGGCACTACCTCAGAGCGCTGGCGATGCTCAGGTGACGTCAGTTACCATGGAAGCCAGACAGACTGGCGCCGTCCAGTTCTTAAAGGGGAGGGGCCATCTTGTTGGCCAGCCACACCCTGCTCATTGCAGCCTTGAATCTCGGCCTGCAGAGACCTCTAAAGCAATTGTGTTGGAAGCACTAATGGATAGGCCCAGGGAAAGAGCTCGGCGCTTAGGAACCTCAAAAGTGGTGCTAAAGGGCCAAAAACTCCTTAGGACAGCGTTAAAACCAAAATATTTTGCCAACAAGAAAAGGCAGGAAGCGCTCTGCCTTTAAATAGCGCTCCCCCAGCCCCTTCCCGACTTGAAAACGTTCCCTTCTACGTGTCGTTCCTAGCGGCAGGCGCTAACGGGAGGCGCTAACCAACCAAATTTTTCCCCCTTACTGTTTTTATCATTTTCCTGCTGCCTTCCACTTGAATGCCGCCTGAAAATCAGGCTATAAGGTGAGGAATATCTAGGGCCACGCAAATCAGAGGGAGGAATATGGCCCAAAAATGGCATTTATTGGAAAAAAAACCAGCGGCCATTCAGCCCACCAACCTTCTTCTAGCAGTTTGTCAGCCAAATTTTAGTTCCCTGCCTTTTCTTCATATCTCTTAATATCCTTACTTCTCACTAAGTGTGCCCTTCCATGTCAAACATAGAAACATAGAAGATAGGAGCAGGAGTAGGCCATTCGGCCCTTCGAGCCTGCTCCGCCATTCAATGAGATCATGGCTGATCATCCAAATTCAGTACCCTGTCCCTGCCTTCTCCCCATATCCCTTGATCCCTTTAGCCTTAAGAAATATATCCAACTCTTTCTTGAATATATTTAATGAACTGGCCTCCACCGCCCTCTGTGGCAGAGAATTCCACAGGTTCACCACTGATTAAATAAATCTGGTGAGGGCTCTCTGGAATTACTGTGCAAGTAACGAAGGGTTATTGGCTTTGATATTTGCCAAGAGTAGGATTTCCTGCCTTTCCCTGCAGAAGCAAATCCCCCATCTTCACATCTAACTGCTGTGGAAATTACCCAAAGGGAATTTCCCATTCGTCTCCTCCAGAGCACCGATCTGCTGGAATTTTCCTACTGCTGCCCCTGAATTCTGAGACAGTTTAGCAACACCCTGTTCCTTTGGTCCTTGACTGAGTCGTCACCTTCATGGAAGTTCCCTTCGACTGGAAAGTCTGTACCAGTCTCCTTTTGCATTCTGTCGTTTTACGGTTCAATGGAAGGACAGACTTTGACTGATGGTTTGGGTTGGCCCTGGAGTTTCCAGGAATTGAAGGTTAATTATCCAGGACACTGCTGCAGGCAAAACCCTGGGAGAGAAACAATCGGAGCAATGAGAAACTAGTGGGTTTAAAAAATTCTTTGAATACTTCTGTTTACTAGTTGTAAAAATAATTGGACGTGGGTAAAAAAAAACCCTGTTTGACTGACAGTCAAGAATCATCCAATCAGGTAACGGCTCGCTTTCCAATTGGCAAGGAAAGGGGTGCATCGCGAGCATGGACATGCTGGGCAACCATGGCAGGAGTGTGGGGGCCGGGGGTGGTGGAGGCAAGAGGCCATGTGATGACACCTCCAGGAATATGTCCACCAAGAGTTGGCAACGCGACTGACGGTCCTTCTGTATAGCTCAAAGTTGAGAATTCGCTGAATAGACGGGGACATGAGCTTGCACCGTCTTTGGCAGAAGGTTGGTTTGCACTAACCTCGAATCTCTGCTGTCTGATCGCACTTTGATTCTCTCACCCGATAAGGAACTAACAAACAGCCACTGGTTCTCAGAATTGGAGACCTACTTGTGGTCATTACACAGAACCCTCTTCTTATCCGCATCTTCGCTTTTCTGTTTATGTTAAGTTTTGAGGCTAAATTATAAGAAACGAGGCAAGGTTTTTGCAATTGGTTGCGTTTTCACTTCAAGGTTCGGTTTTGATTGTTTTAGCGAATTGTTGCATTAATAAAAAAGCAAACAATCTTCTTTCAAAATGTTGCCCTGGGTGTCATTCATTTAGGCCCACCATTTAATTTGGGTGGCAGATAACGTGATAACTGAGGAAAATCAACAGATTAGCAAATAGTTTTAATGCAACAAAAGCACGTTTTGCTCATGGATGCAACAATCTTCCCCATCACAAAATGGAGTCCTCACTCAACTTGAGAGACACAAAGCGCTTTAATATTATAATCGGCTGTGCTATAGGTGTTGGTTACCGTCTGTGGTTATAGTTGTTCTGGTGAACACTAGTTAATTTTGCTACGTTACAAAATGTTCTAGTTCATTAAAGCCACAGAGTTTGCATTTTGAGGTAAATAATTAAGAAGGGTTTCCTGAGCGCTACTGATTGTAGTCAATTTCTTTTGTGGAAACAAGAAAGCACAGAATAAACAAAGACCCTTCGCTCTGGCAAGCCCGTTCCTTCCAGGGACCAGAGCCATGAAATTCTGATCGAGTGGCAGGACACAAACCCATTGGATCTATCTGGAGCGGAGGTTGAAATTTGAGGAGCAGTGAGGATCCCGAGGTTTTACATCCCATTTAAGTCCCGTCTTTAATTCCGCCAAGTGAGGCAGGGTGTAAAATCCAAAATAACAACAGAAAATGCTGGAAAAACTCAGCAGGCCAGGCAACATCCGTGGAGAGAAAATAGAGTCAACGTTTCAGGTCGTAACCCTTTGTCAAGACTGAAGAAGCACAGGAAATGAAACAGATTAAAAGGCCAGTTTGGGGGCAGGGAGAGAACAAAAGAGAAGTGAAAAGACATTAAGAGGTATTCAAAACCAGACGAGATGGTGATAGGACTAAAGAGACAAAAGACGGCTCTAGATTAGGTGTGAAATGCGTTGGCAGAATGGGAGACAGCTGCCATGTGGGAGAGAGAAAAGGGGGAAGGGCCAAAACAAAGGTGTGATAAAAAATATAAGTAAAAATGTAATGGGGGCTGAGGTTATGATCTGAAATTGTTGAACTCGATATTGAGTCTGGAAGGCTGTAAAGTGCCTAATCGAAAGATGAGGTGCTGTTCCTCGAGCTTACGCTGAACTTCCGTGGAACAATGCAAGAGCCCGAGTACAGTGAGGTCTGAGTGGGAATGGGGCGGTGAATTAAAATGACAGGCGACCGGAAGCTCGGGGTCACCCTTACGGACTGAACGGAGGTGTTCCGCAAAGCGGTCACCCATCCTAGCAACAGTGCAGCAATGCTAAGGATGGGTTTAGGCTGGGATTAGATCATCAGAGCTAATCCGCCCTAGGATCCAGTGGTAAGAGCACAGGAATGTAAGAAATAAGAGCAGGAGTAGGCCATACAGTCCCTCGAGCCTGCTCTGCCATTCAGTAAGATCATGGCCTGATCTTCTACCTGAACTCCACTTTCCCGCCCGGTCCCCATGTCCCTCGATTCCCTTAGTATCCAAACATCTATCGATCTCCGTCTTGAATATACTCAACGACTGAGCATCCACAGCCCTCTGGGGCAGAGAATTCCAAAGGTTCACCACCCTCTGAGTGAAGAAATTCCTCCTCATCTCAGTCCTAAATAGCCGACCCCTTATCCTGAGACTGTGCCCCCTAGTTTTAGACTCTCCAGCCAGGGGAAATATCCTCCCTGCATCTACCTTGTCAAGCTCTCTAAGATTTAATTTATAGCACTATAAAATGGGTATCTTTGAACAGCAGCTGAGGAAGGAAGATACTGGAGTCTTAAAGGTGAATTGCAGTGTTAGATAAAGGTTCAAAACTCTACTTTGGAGTGGCCTTTGTAGAAAATATTTTCCACTTTATTTTATTTTGGAGGCTCCTAGCCTTATTTGGAAATCTCCCTTGAGACAGTTTCTTGTTTAGGGAATTTCCTTCAAATGAACAGGAAGGCTGCAACATGTTTCTACCCATAGAGATTCCCCTCTTTATGATTCACACGTTGGAGAAAGAAGCAGAGGAGGAATGGGGAAACTCGGGAAGCCAGGCTCATAAAGCAACACTGCAGGAGATCCAGACCCTCCTGCAGATACCCAACCGCCTGTATAGGCCCAGAAAATATTCCTCAATATATCCATGTCGTTTTGTGTCAGAAGGCCTCTGTGTAATGTGGAGCATGTGCAGAGGTTCCTGGAGCTGCCACTCACCTCAGGGTAGGGTTGCAAAATTCTGGGAATTTTTAAAAGAGGAAACTTTCCATGGGAATTTTCGGGAATTTATGGGAATTTTGGGAATTTATGGGAATTTTGAGTTTTTTTGCACACTGATGGTTTTTGTCTCTGACCCTTATATTGGGCCAGAAATTCGTGACCAAAGGCGTGAGTACGGTCGGGGTACTCACTCATCTGGCCGTTGGAAATGCCGGCGTTCAGCATGAACAGCGCATGCGGGGAACGCCGGCATTTCCAGACCTCGGAACGAAGGGGTTCATAGGCACAGCGCGTGCGACTGCACAGGCAGCGCTTGCGCAGTGAACTTCGTAGATTTCATTCATGGATTCAGTGAGGGTAAGTCCTTACAAGTTCCACTTGAAAAAAGCAGGTGTAAAGTTGTTCCAAGGCTGCGGAGGAAGATATATTTTATCGTGGAGCTTCTGAAAGGCAATATTTTTGTTTGGGAAAGGGAGGGAAGTTATTTTAAGAAATTTTAAGTAAGTTTTAAAGTTTAAATTTTTTTTTTTAAACGGGTTTTCAGAACGGTAGGTAGAAGGAGCAATTGTGGCTGTGTGAATGGAATGTGAAAATGAGTGTTCTAAAATGAGTAATGTAACATTTCCAGCACTTTTAAGAAAGAAACTTTTCATCAGTAATAAGTAATTATGTATGTATGTCCGCATATATTCCTTTACATATATGTACGTATGTTTTATATTCCTTTACTAATGTCTATGAATGTATGTTTTTAATTATGATTTTCCAATAAGTTACTTTCTCTGAAAGTCATAATTAAATAATACATTCATACACATAAGTAAAGGAATATATACATAACAAGCAAAGGAATATATACAGACATACATACTTTCAGAAGCTCCACGATAAGAAATATCTTCCTCCGCAGCCTCTGGAGCAACTGTACCCATGCTTTTTTCATGTGTAAGTTGTAAGGACTTGACCTCACTGAAATCATGAATGAAAGCGGCGAATTTTACTGCGCACGCGTTTTGCCTCTGAACCCCTTCGTTCAGAGGACAGGAAATGCCGGTTTTCCCCGCATGCGCTGTGCATGCTGAAAACCGGCATTTCCTCCGGCCAGACGCGTAAGTACCCCGACCATACTCGCGCATTTGGAAGGGAATTACTGGGCCAACATTTTACATGTAAAAAAAATGAAAAATTTAACAATTGCACGATTTGCCCCCTCGCATCTGCGACTGAGGGTCCAAGGAGGTGCATTGCGCAAGAGGTCATCGTCATACATATCCTCACACTGTTCCCTTTCGGGAACTGTATGAAGTGGTGGAAGGATTTATGGCCGTGATTAACGCTCATTCCGTGACCGTAACCATCTTTGACCCAGCCATTAGGGTGGTTAGTCCTATGGCGTGAGGGTTTTACGGGCTCCCACAACCCATCTGAGGGGGGGGGGGCCACCCACACCCACGGACGCAAGTATCCCGCTGGATGTCCACCCAGAATTTATAGTTGGAGCTCCGACTGCACTTGCCGGGACTGTCTGGAGTGGGGTTCGAAACCCAATAGACGTAATATGAGGGTAGGCCTCCTCCATTTGAGCCCAAGCAGCCTTCATATTCGCAGCATTGTCAGTAACTACTGCAAAGACCTTTTGTGATCCAAGATCGTTGATGACTGCTTTCAGCTCATCAGCAATGTATGTGCCTGTGTGTCTGTTGTCCTTCGTGTCTTTGAGCTTTCCTTGGACTCTGTTATACTCAGCCTCCAGCAAATAAGTAGACAAAGCATGTCTGGTGGGAGGCCAGTATGCAGGGCGAATAACATTGAAAAATCTCTTCCAGTACACATTGGCTGTGAGCATGAGGGGTGAGCCTGTTGCATATACAGCTCGAGCAAGGCACTCATCTGCATTCTTCTGGCTATGGTTATCCATTGTATCAAAGAACCTTCCAAGTGGGCCAGGAGTTGCTGATGATAAGGAGCCTGATGCTGAATGAGAACCATCATCTTCTTGAATGGAAGCAGAGGAACTCTGGGCTGACTGCTGTGAGCTTTGAGTGAAGTTGTTGCATTTGGATAAATGCTGCTGCATCTTTGTGGCATTCTTTACATATGGCTTTCTACAGTGTTTGCACATGTACACAGTCTTTCCATCTTTAATGCCTGGGGTAAAATGCTTCCACACATCCGACGGTAAACGTGGCATTGTTCTATGCAGAGAAATAAAGGGCATTCATCTCTGTGTCGAACTGTGGTCAATCAGCACGATTGCAACAGGGTGAGTACATTTTTGCTGATGCTCCATGTGATGGAAGCATGACCTGTACACACACGATGCTACATCACCAATAGTGTATTATTTTGTATATTTTAAATTGAAGGACAACAGAGTTCAACAAGTAACTGGTTTATTTGGTATAAAGTCTGATTTACTTACTGCATCATCACAACATCAGCAGAAAACAAAATGACTTCCCTCAGGACCCCTAACCTGGATCTTAAAAAAATTATAGCAGTCTTACAGATGCCTGCAGGCCAATCACAATTCGATATGCAAATATTACAAATAGAGGGAGCTAATCGCTCATCCACTCATCCAACCAATCAGGACACATTTGTTCACAGTCACACACAAAACTTGTAATTATTAAAACAAGCCAAGTAAGAAGATAAACATATATTGATTAAGAAATTCTTTAATCATTAAGATTCCATCTCTGTTAGTAATTTTAAGAGAGGACCTGTGGAAAAAAAAGAAAGAAATACAAAAAAAACAATATTATGCTAGCATGTGCTTTTTTGGGCAAAATTCCCAAAATTCCCAAGCTAAACTTCCTGTGGAAAATTTCCGGAAATTTACCGGATATTTACCGGAAACTTTCCACCCCTTTGCAACCCTACCTCAGGGTGCTCTCCATTGTAGAGAGGCCCTCCCTGGTGGTGCCACAAAGGATGACAGTGTACTCTGCCACAATCCCTGCTACCTGCTGCACATCTTTGAAGATAATTGAAGCGTCTTCGATTGTACGCTCATAAGAATTTGCCTTCTCACGGCAGGGCCCTTGAGATCATCAGCCGAAGGCTAAAACACACAAAGTCTGATATCACCCAAACCTTCACTCAGGTACATCATGCACAACCTCCAATGCCACATCCTCTGTCATCCTTGTGAGATGTGACTAACCCTATGTCAATTCCTCGTTCTGACTATCTGTATCACCCCGAGTTAGCCTTTCTGGGCTGGTGAGTGCAAGTTTAGTGTTCATGATGGAGTGCTCCAATTTCTGTGGTCAGTGCCATATGTTGAAGGTTCTGCCATTGATTACTTTTCTCTCTCAACAACATTTTTCTTGCTCCATCTTCTCTGGAGATAAGAAGATAGAGAACTATGATGAGTTTCCTTTCGTCCACTTTTCCCTTCCTGTTAGGCTGACATAAGGGTCTCCTCAGAGTATGAGCCTCAAAAAAGAGGCAGCCCCTCGGAACCAAGAATGACTTGCTTCCACATTAAAAATGAGTTTGCTGGTGACTGATGAGTCCACTGCGGGACCTACAGACTGTCACAAGTGGGGCAGACGGTGGTTGAAGGGGCGGGTGGGTGGTGTGCTTTGGTTGACATGCGCTCCTTGCACTGCCTGCGCTTGGCTTCCGCTTGCTCCCAGCGAAGAGACTCGAGGTGTTCGGCGCCTTCCCGGATGCTTCTCCTCCACTTTGTGCGGTCTTGGGCCAGGGATTCCCAGGTGTCAGTGGTGGGTATGTTACACTTTTTCAAGGAGACTTTGAGGGTGTCCTTGAAGCGTTTCCTCTGCCCACCTGGGGCTCTCTTGCCGTGCCGGAGCTCTGGAGTATGGTGAACAACAGTGGTCCCAGCACAGATCCATGGGGACACCACTTCCCACGGACAGCACTTCCTACTCTCTGCTTTCTGTTTTATGGTCATCTTACAATCCATTCTGCGACCTGGCCCCTGACTCCACACGCCCTGACCATTGTCAAGAGTCTCTTATGTGTCACCTTATCTATTATGTCCGTGTATAATTGAGACACGGACTGCAGGAGTTGATTATAACAAGTCTTTACTGAATGGAGACAACCTGGAAACTGAAACTACAGAAGCCTGCTAGGGCCTTTTATACAGGGGTGGTTACTGCTGGTACTGCAGTCTGAGACCAGTTATTCCCTTAAAGGTACATACACAACAATTCCTCCCCTTTTAGATAAACAGTACATAACATTCATTTAACAACTAAATAATAACTAATTGCAATTACAATTATGGTTGCTAGATACATTGGTTGAAGTTAAGCAATTATAAGTTCAGTCTTTGAGGAGGCTTCCTGATTCTGTCTGGATAACGCCTCTTTGGGATATCAGGTTCTTCTGGCAAGGTTGAGTCGGGATCAATGTCGTTGTTTGGTTCGTCTGCTTCCAATATCACCGATTCTGCGGTAGATGCAATTGGTACTTCGGTTTTATCGCCAGATGTATCAGATCGTGGTGTGGAGTTGACGTTTTCCAGTGACTCTAGAATCTGGTCAGCATGGCGTCTTACAATGCTCTCTCCAACGTCCACGGTATACATTAGAGGTCCTTGCCGTGTACAGATCGTTCCTGGCTGCCATTTCTCTGTGCGGTAGTCCCGGGCCAAAACTGGTTGACCTATCTTAAAACTCCTGGTCGGCCTTTCATTCATATTCTGAAACTGCCTGTTCTCCACATCTCTTCTGACATTTGGCTTAACCAAATCCAAGCGGCATCGTAGTCTTCGATTGAAGAACATCATGGCTGGAGTTTGGTTGGTAACCGCATGTGTCGCATTCCGGTAGGCAAACAAGAAGTTATCCACCTTGTGTTGTAGGGGTATATCTTCATTACACATTGCCTTGATAGCCTTCTTGAATGTTTGAACAAACCTCTCGGTCAATCCATTAGTGGCTGGATGATATGGGGCGGATGTGTAATGCTTAACACCATTGTTCTTTAAGAACCTCCGGAACTCTTCAGACACAAACTGTGGTCCATTGTCAGAGCAAATCTGTTCAGGCAGCCCATTCCTGGCGAATATGGTTCGTAAGACTGTGATAGTTTTTTCTGTGGTGGTTGAGGACATTTTTATTACCTCTGGCCACTTTGAATGTGCATCCACCGCAATTAAAAACATCGAGTCCATAAAGGGACCAGCAAAATCAATGTGCACCCTTTTCCATGGAGATGAGGGCCACGCCCATGGATGTAGAGGGGCTTGTGGTGGGGCATTTTGGACCTTCTGGCATCCTGTACAGCTCTTGGTCATCTCTTCGATTTCTCTATCAATTCCCGGCCATCACACAAACGCTCTGGCTAAGATCTTCATTTTTACCCCTCCCAGATGACCCTCATTGAGCACTCTATCCTTCAATTTGAGTGGAATTACTACTCTGGATCCACACATCAAGGTTCCTCTGCACACTGACAGCTGTTCTCTTCTCGGCGAGAATGCTGGCAGCAGTGGTTCACCATGTGCTGGCCATCCCTTCACCGTTAAATCATAGACCCAGGAGAGTGTCGGGTCATTTCGTGTTTCCTTTTCTATGTTTGCATTCGTCACAGGGAGACATTCGACTATAATCGAGTGGAATAACTCCACTGGATCCACTGCCAGTTCTTCTTCCACCGTCGGCAACGGTAGGCGCGACAATCCATCAGCATTCCCATGCTGTTTAGTTCCTTTGTACTCGGTGTCATATTGGTGTGCCCCTAGGAAAAGGGACCACCTCTGTAGCCGTTGTGCCGTCATTATCGGTACGCCCTTCTGAGGGTTGAAAATGGAGACGAGAGGTTGATGATCAGTTAGTAGAGTAAATTTCTGACCGTGCAGGTAGTGATTGAACTTCTTCACCCCCCACACCAGGCTGAGGGCCTCTCTGTCAATCTGGGCGTAGTTACGCTCGGCTGAAGTTAACGAGCGTGACGCAAAAGCTATCGGCCTCTCTGAACCATCAAGGAATTTATGTGACAGTACCGCCCCAATGCCGTAGGGAGACGCATCACATGCCAGTCTTATCGGTAGTGGTGGGTTGTAGTGAGCCAATACTTCTCTTGAAGTGATTAGGTCCTTACTCTTCTGAAAGGCCCGCTTACATTCATCGCTCCATTTCCATGCTACTCCCGTTCGTAGTAGGGCGTGCAGTGGATGCAGAATTGTGGACAAATTCGGCAAAAACTTATGGTAGTAATTCACCAATCCGAGGAATGACCTCAGTTGCGACACATTTTCAGGCGCTGGAGCCTTAACTACCGCTTCAATTTTGTCAGGGGACTTATGCAACCCCACTTCATCAATCACGTGGCCACAATACGATATCTGTTTCTTAAAAAACTCGCACTTGGGGCGATTGGCTCGTAGCCCATGTTCACGTAGTCTAGTGAGCACCTGCTCTAGGTTGGCAAGGTGTTCACTGTCATCTTCACCTGTCACTAGGATGTCATCCAAGTAACACTGAGTCCCCGGAATCCCTTGCAGGACTTGTTCCATCGCTCTTTGCCATATCGCCGGAGCTGATGCTACTCCGAATACCAGTCGATTATACTGGTAAAGACCTTTGTGAGTGTTTATCATGAGATACTTCCTGGAGGATTCTTCAACCTCCATCTGCAAATATGCTTGTGCTAGGTCAATTTTTGTAAAACGCTTCCCTCCAGATAGTGAGGCGAAGATATCTTCTATCCTTGGAAGAGGATATTGTACTGTGTGAAGGACTGGGTTCACCATCACCTTGAAGTCCCCACAGATGCGAACCTTCCTTGGCTCCTCAGACTTATTGTTTAACGTTTTCTTCATGACAGGAACGATGGGTGTTGCCCACTCGCTCCAGTCTACCTTAGATAACATGCCTGCATTCTCCAGATTCTCCAGCTCTGCCTCGACGGCTGGGCGAATTGCATATGGTACCGGTCTTGCTTTGAAAAACTTGGGAACTGCATTCTCCTCTATTTTTATCGAGGCGGTTACGCCTTTAAGAGTGCCCAGTTCTTGTTGAAATACCTCTTTGGCGTCAGCTAAGATTGTTGACAATCATCCAGGAGTGACGTCGTCATCCTTTTTACCAGCCACCGTCAGTGCCTGAATGGAGTGCCAGTCTAAACTTATCTTTCTGATCAATTCACGTCCCAATAACGGTGGTCCACCATCTTGCAGAATGTAGAGATACAATTTCTGTATTTTCTTGCCGTTGTATTCGACAGGCACCCTTATTTTTCCTCTGGGGTATACTGTTTGCCCCGTATACATCCTCAAGACAATGGATGTCTCTCTCAAGGGTATGTGTGAGAATAGCTGCTCGTAGTCTCGTCGATTCATGACGGTTAAAGCTGATCCTGTATCCAATTCCATTTTGACTTGGGACCCTGCTATCGTGAGGGTGACCCAAATGGTTTGGTGATCCTCTTTTGCGATTACATTGTGAAGTTTGAGACAGCTTAGTCTCTTGTTCCCGGATTCACTATCGCTCATCTGGTCTTCGGAACTACTGTCCGTCATCTTTTGTACTTTCCTGTACGGTTCCTTAGTAGCCTTTTTGTTGTCGTTGGTCTTCTTCCCAGACCTGCAAACTCGTGCAATGTGTCCCATCTTTCCGCATTGCCTGCATATTTTGTCCTTGGACCAGCAGTCCTTCTGGTCATGGTTTGTTCTGCCGCAGCGATAGCATTTGGCAAATCCCCGTGTCATTTCGTGGGTGCCGTATTCCTGTGGCTTTTGTTGTATTTCCGCAGCTCCCCTTGCTGCTGCTTCGTACGATACTGCCACGCTGAAAGCCTTATCTAGCGTCAGCTCTTTCTCTGAGAGTAACCTCTTCTGGGTTCCTTCACTCAGGAGTCCACAGACAAATTTGTCCCATAAGGTATCTGCCAGTCCTGCTCCAAATTGGCAGTGCTTTGATAGCTTGCGTAGTTCCGTAAGGTAATCAGCATTGCTCTCATTTTTATGCTGATTTCTCCTGTGGAATTTAAATCTTTCTGCTATCAGCAGCGGTGTAGGATTTAGGTGTTCCTGTAGGATAGCAACAATTTCGTTAAAACTCTTCGCCTTCGGTTTGGCTGGAGTAATCAGGTCCCGCAATAGGCCGTACGTTCTTGCGCCCATTAAATTTAGCAATACCGATGCCTTTTTCTCATTGGCTATTTCGTTTGCCTCGCAATATACCTTGACTCTTTCCACATACGTGGTCCAGTCTTCTATTGCATTATCGAAGGCAGTGATATCGCCAGTCTTTGGCATCTTGAAAATCTAAGATGGCGCCTCCCGTGCTTTGCCTTCATCCCCGACGGATCAAAATGGCGCCTCCTGCGCTTTTCCTTCTTCCCCGCCGAGTTAAGATGGCGCCTCCCGCGCTTTACCGCCGCTGCTGCTGCTGCCAACGCTGTTGCTGGCGATTATGTTTATTTTACTATCCTGTAATGGCGACGCCCTATGGTCTTCGCGCCTCCCTGATCGCTGCTGCCAACGCCGCTCTCCGCGGTATTTTTATTTTTCTATCGCGCTTCAATATTTGCTCCGTTAATTGAAGAACCGTTCCCGTCGTGGAGTGGACCCTCTGGGACACTTCCCTCCCTCTTCTTAGGTCCGAACGCTGCCCGGCTTCGAAGCACCGGCCGCACCCTGTGTGCTCCACCCTCTCTCTCTCTCTCTTTGCTGCCCGACTCGCTGCCCGGCCCCGTTGCAGAGCCACCCGATCAAGCTCTAGCCCGCCGCAGCCCAGGAAGGATCAGTGCACTACCTGCCACCAGCCCGATTAGCTGGGAAACCACAGACTGGAGAACCAAGCCTGGCTCTCGACAGTCTCTCCTGCACTTTTCAATTCGATGATTTGGAGGGCGGTTGCCCACGGTCGACGCCCATTTCTCGAGTTTCTTTGGATTTTTTTTTTTCTTTCTTCTGGCTTCGACCTTCAATAACGTCATCTGAGGTGCTGCCGAGTTGCAGATAAGTTCGTTTCTTACTCGTCGCCAGTATTATGTCCGTGTATAATTGAGACACGGACTGCAGGAGTTGATTATAACAAGTCTTTACTGAATGGAGACAACCTGGAAACTGAAACTACAGAAGCCTGCTAGGGCCTTTTATACAGGGGTGGTCACTGCCGGTACTGCAGTCTGAGACCAGTTATTCCCTTAAAGGTACATACACAACATTATCGAAGACCTTCTGAAAGTCCATGTATAACACATCCACTACACAACCCTTGTCTACTCTTTCTGTTATTCTTCAAAGAATTAAATAAGTCAATTGGGTAAACCTGACCTTCCTTTTAGAAATCCATACTAACTATTTTTTATCATATTCTCTGTCTCTAGATGTTTTGTTATCTGATCTTTTAGCAAATATCCGAGTATCTTTCCTACCACTGACATTAAGCTAACTGCTCTATAATTCCTTGGGTTAGTTCTAACTCCCTTTAGTAAGATATGAGCTTTTCGTGGATGATTGCATCGACATCATGGCCCTGACCGAAACTTGGTTGAGGGGTGATGACACCTTACCCTTAAATGAAGCCTCCCCGTCTGGCTATACCTTCCACCACTTGCCCCGCTCAGACCGCCGTGGTGGCGGTGTGGCTCTCATCACCAAATCACACCTTGGTCTGTCCCCCTACTCTTCTGGCACTTTCTCCTCCTTTGAGCATCTCACCTTATTCCACCCCTCTCACCTTTCATTTAAAATTCTTGTTCTCGACCGCCTACCCAAGTACCATAAAAATGTTATTACCGCGATACCTTCACTGCTTTCCTCCCTCAGCCTCTGCACCAAACGACTTCTCATCCTCGGTGATTTCAACCTCCATCTCAATTCATCATGCTCTCTCTCCTCTGAGTTCATGAGCCTCCTATCCTCCCTTAACCTCTCCCTCCATGTAAACTCCCCTGTAAAGTCCGCGCCTCAATAATACACGGACTTCGGGAGAACAATTAAACAGGTATTTTACTGAACAGAGGGTAACTTCAGACTGAAGTACAGAAGCCTGCTAGGGCCTTTTATACAGGGGTGGTCACTGCCGGTACTGCAGTATAAAATCAGTTCTTCCCTTAAAGGTACATACACAACAATTCCTCCCCTTTTAGATAAACAGTACATAACATTCATTTAACAACTAAATAATAACTAATTACAATTACAATTTTCTCGGTACTATATACATCAACTGAAATAATCATTTATAAGTTCAGTCTTTGAGGAGGCTTCCTAATCCTGACTGGATAGCGCCTTTCTCGAGTATCCTGTTCTTGCGGTGGAGTCGATTCTGGCTCATTGTCATTGGTTGGTTCGTCAGCTTCCAATACCACTGCTTCTGAGGTAGATGCAATCTGTACTTCGGGTTCATTACCAGGTGCACATGCTCGTGGTATACGTTTGGCTTGTTCCTGTGACTCTAGAATCTGGTCAGCATGGCGTCTCACGATGCTCTCTCCAACGTCCACTGTGTACATTAGTGGTCCCTGCTGTGTGCATATCGTTCCTGGCTGCCATTTTTCTGTTCAGTAGTCACGGGCCAAGACTGGTTGTCCTATCTTGAAGCTCCTGGTTGGCTTCTCGTTGATGTGCTGGAATTGCTTATCCTCAACATCTCGTCTTATGTTTGGTTTGAGCAAATCCAGGCAACATCTTAGCCTTTGGTTGAAGAACATTATGGCTGGAGCTTGGTTGGTGACTGCATGTGTCGCATTCCGGTAAGCAAACAAGAAATTATCTACCTTGTGTTGTAGTGGTATGTCGTCGTTATACATCGCCTTTATTGCCTTTTTAAAGGTCTGAACAAACCTTTCAGCCAATCCATTTGTGGCTGGATGATATGGGGCAGATGTGTAATGTTTCACGCCATTATTCCTCAGAAACCTCCGGAAATCCTCGGACACAAACTGTGGCCCAATGTCGGAGCAAGTCTGTTCTGGCAAACCATTCCTGGCGAAGATGGTCCGTAGGACTGCAATAGTTTTCTCCGTGGTGGTGGAGGACATTTTGATGACCTCTGGCCATTTTGAATGGGCGTCCACGGCGATTAGAAACATTGAGTCCATAAATGGACCAGCAAAATCAATGTGTACCTGTTGCTATGGAGATGAGGGCCACTCCCATGGGTGTAGAGGGGCCTGTGGTGGTGCATTTTGGACTTTCTAGCATCCTGAGCAGCTCTTGGTCAGGTCCTCGATTTGTTTATCGATTCCCGGCCACCACACATAAGCCCTGGCTAGGCTTTTCATTTTTACCCCTCCCAGATGACCTTCATGAAGCTCATTGAGCACTCTGTCTCTCAACTTGGGTGGAATTACCACTCGGGATCCACACATCAAGGTCCCCCGGCACACTGACAGCTGTTCTCTCCTTGGCGAGAATGCTTTCAACAGTGAGTCGCCATATGCTGGCCATCCCTTCACCGTCAAATCATAGACCCGAGAGAGTGTCGGGTCATTACGGGTTTCCTTCTCTATACTTGAGTTTGTAACAGGCAGACATTCGACTATGGTCGCATGGAATATCTCAACAGGGTCCACTGCAGGTGCTTCCTCTACCGTAGGCAACGGTAGGCGCGACAGCCCATCAGCATTTCCATGCTGCTTTGTACCCTTGTATTCTATGTCGTACTGATGTGCCCCTAGAAAAAGTGACCATCTTTGCAGCCGTTGCGCCGTCATCACCGGAACGCCCTTCTTTGGGTTAAAAATGGAGACCAGGGGCTGATGGTCAGTCAGTAGGGTGAATTTCTGCCCGTGAAGATAGTGATTGAACTTCTTCACCCCCCACACCAGGCTGAGGGCCTCCCTGTCAATCTGGGCGTAATTACGCTCGGCTGAGGTTAACGAGCGCGACGCAAAGGCTATTGGCCTCTCTGAACCGTCAAGGAATTTGTGTGACAGCACCGCTCCAATGCCGTAGGGGGACGCATCACATGCCAACTGAATCGGTAGTGTTGGGTTGTGTTGGGCCAATACTTCTTTTGAAGTGATTAGGCATTTACATTCCTGAAAGGCACGCTTACACTCATCACTCCATCTCCATGTTACTCCAGTTTGCAGCAGGGCGTTCAGTGGGTGCAGAATTGTAGATAAATTCGGCAAGAACTTATGGTAGTAGTTCACCAGCCCGAGAAACGACCTCAGTTGTGACACATTTTCCGGTGCTGGAGCCTTGACTACAGCCTCAATCTTGTCTGGCGACTTATGCAACCCTTCCTCATCAATCATGTGGCCACAATACGAGATTTGTCTCCTGAAGAACTCGCATTTGGGGCGGTTGGCTCGTAGCCCATATTCCTGCAATCTAGTGAGCACCTGTTCCAGGTTGGCAAGGTGTTCACTGTCATTTTCGCCCGTCACCAGGATGTCATCCAAATAACACTGGGTCCCTGGGATCCCTTGCAGGACTTGTTCCATTGCCCTCTGCCAAATAGCCGGGGCTGATGCTACCCCGAATACCAGTCGATTGTACTGGTAAAGGCCTTTGTGAGTGTTTATCGTGAGGTATTTCCTAGATGCTTCTTCCACCTCCATTTGTAGATACGCTTGGGCCAGATCAATCTTCGTAAAACGTTTCCCTCCAGATAGTGAGGCGAAAATATCTTCTATCCGTGGAAATGGATATTGTACTGTGTGCAGGACTGGGTTCACAGTCACCTTGAAGTCCCCACAGATGCGAACCTTCTTCGGCTCCCCAGGTGTGCTGCTCAATGATTTCTTCATTACAGGAACGATGGGTGTGGCCCACTCGCTCCAGTCCACCTTGGACAGCACACCCGAACGCTCCAGACTCTCCAGTTCTGCTTCAATGGCTGGGCGGATCGCGTACGGCACCGGTCTGGCCTTAAAATATTTTGGGTTTGCGTTATCTTCGATTTTTATCGTTGCCTTTACTCCTTTTAGAGTCCCAAGTCCTTGTTGGAACACCTCTTTCGCGTCAGTTAGAATTTGTGACAGACGTCCAGGTGCAACGTCATCATCCTTTTTATCAGTCACAGTTAGCGCCTGAATGGAATGCCAATCCAATTGTATTTTTCGGATCCATTCACATCCCAATAATGGTGGTCCTCCATCTTGTAGTATATATAGATACAGTTTCTGTGTTTCCTTGCTGTTATATTTAACTGGCACTCTTATTTTTCCTCTGGGGTAGACTTTTTGCCCCGTGTATGTCTTCAATACAATGGACGTGTCCTTTAAGGGTATGTGTGAGAATAGCCATTCATAGTCTCATCGATTCATGACAGTTAGGGCTGATCCTGTATCTAATTCCATCTTTACTTGGGACCCTGCTAGCATGAGGGTGACCCAAATGGTTCGGTGATCCTCCTTTGCGATCACGTTGTGTAACTTTAGACAACTTAGTCTCCTGCTCCCGGAGTTGTTATCACTCTCCTGATCTTCCGAACTACTGTCTGTCATTTTGTTTACTTTCTTGTACTTTTCCTTAGTAGTTCTTGTAGTGTTGGTTTTCTTTCCCGACCTGCAGACTCTTGCTATATGTCCCATTTTTCCGCTGTGCCTGCATACTTTGTCCTTAAACCAGCAGTCCTTCTGCTCATGAGTTGTTCTGTGCAGCGATAGCACTTTTCTGCTCCATACGCCATTTCGTTAGCGCTGTATTCTTGTGGTTTCTGTTGTATTTCCGCAGCTCCCCGTGCTGCTGCTTTGTAGGATACTGCCACGCTGAAAGCCTGTTCTAGCGTCAGGTCCTTTTTCGAAAGTAGTCGTTTCTGTGTTCCTTCACTCTGGAGCCCGCAGACAAACTTATCCCGTAAGGTGTCTGCCAGTCCTGCTCCGAACTGGCAGTGCTTCGATAACTTGCGTAGTTCCGTAAGATAGTCAGCATTGCTCTCATCTTTGTGCTGGTTTCTTTTATGGAACTTGAATCTTTCTGCTATCAGCAGCGGTGTAGGGTTTAGGTGTTCCTGTAAGATATTAACAATCTCCTCAAAACTTTTCTCCATTGGTTTAGCTGGGGTAATTAAATTCCGCAATAGGCCGTACGTTCCCGCGCCCATCAAATTTAATAATACCGACGCCTTCTTTCCATCGGCCACCTCATTTGCCTTGCAGTACACTTCAATTCTTTCCACATACGTGGTCCAGTCTTCTACCTCATTGTCGAAAGCAGTGATACTGCCACTTTTCGGCATCTTGGGTGATTTAAAATGGCGCCTCCCGTGCTTTTTCTTCTTCCCCAATGGAATAAAATGGTGCCTCCCGCGCTTTTCCTTCTTCCCCTTGCTGCCACGCTGCTCCTAGCGTTCTACAGGGTAATGGCGGTGACCCGCGGCTTCGGCGCGTCTCACTTTCCTTCCCCTCGTTTATTTTCTCTCCGCTGCCCGGTTCTTGAGCACCGACCGCGCCCTGTGCGCTCCACCCTCTCTCTCTCTTTTTCCTCCCGGCGACGCTGCGCGGCCCCTTTTGCAGAGCCGCTCGATCGAGCTCGAGCCCGCCGCAGTCCGGAAGGGTCAGCGCACTACCTGCTACCAGCACGATTTGCTGGAACACCTTAACTGGGGAGCCAAGCTCAGCTCTCCACAGCCTCTCCCACAATTCTCTGAACACCGATGGATCCTTGGGCGGTTGCCCGCGGTCGACGCCCGTTGCTCAGACTTCGACCTCCAAGAAACTTCTTCTCAGGGTGAGATCCCCGTGAGGTGATGCAACACTGCCGGTGAGTTCGAACTTGCTCGTTGCCACTGTAAAGTCCGCGCCTCAATAATACACGGACTTCGGGAGAACAATTAAACAGGTATTTTACTGAACAGAGGGTAACGTCAGACTGAAGTACAGAAGCCTGCTAGGGCCTTTTATACAGGGGTGGTCACTGCCGGTACTGCAGTATAAAATCAGTTCTTCCCTTAAAGGTACATACACAACATCCCCAACCCATATTCACGGCCAGCCCCTTGACCTTGCCATCTCTCGTGGCCTCGCTACTCCCATTGTGTCAATCGCAAATAAGGCCATCTCTGACCACTTCCTCATATTGCTCTCTACCGCCGCGCACCCACCCCCTCACCCCCACCCCCAACCTTACTTCCTTCTGTGTCCGCTCCGGATAAAATTCTCTCCCAACTCTTACAAGTGCACTTATGAAATCCCAACTGTCCAACCATTGGCCCTCCATTCACCATGACATTTCTGCAGCTACCGATCTGCTCAACCACACCCTCAGCACCACCTATGATGCCCTAGTCCCTATTAAAACAATTGCTCTCTCTCACCCTGGCCGTTCCCCCTGGTACAGCCCTCATCTTCGCTCCCTTAAGTCCAAGGGACGCAGGCTTGAACGGATATGGCGGACAACTGGTTTAGCAATTCACCGCCAGATCTGGCTGGACCACACAAAGCACTATCGGGTCCCGCTCTCGTCTGCCAAAATGTTTTGTCTTTTAATCCTCCTGTGAAGTGCCTTGGGACATTTTACTACGTTAAAGACGCTATATAAGTACAAGTTGTTGTTGTTGATAGGAATAACATTTGCTGTTCGCCAGTCCTCTGGCACTATTCTTTTTTCTATTGATTATTATCCTTGTGCTTAATTTCCTCCAATGCCTCGCCTCTCCCTATCTGTGCCATCCTTCAGTATTAAAACCAGCCACACACCCCCTCCCCACCCCCAAACTCTCTATTCCTCTGACCCCAGCCTCCTGTCCATCATCTCCACCCTTCACTCCCCTATTGGCAGCCATGCCTTCAGCTATCTAGGCCCCATCCTCCAGATTCCCTGCTTAAACCGCTCTGCCTCTCCACCACCAGATCTTTATTTAAGACCTTCCTTAAAATACATCTCTTTGGCCAAGCCTTTAGTCACCCCTTTATTTATCTCCTTCTTTGGTTTGGCATCCATTTTGTCTCTTACACCTCTCTGAAGGCCTTAGGATATTTTCTACAGTGCATGTTGTTGTTGAGTGTTTCAAATTAAAATGGCTCAGTAACAGAACAACAACAACAGCTTGTATTTATATAGCATAGTAAAATGTCCCAAGGCATTTCACAGGAGGATTATAAGACAAAAAAATTGACACTGAGCCACATAAGGAGAAATTAGGGCAGGTGACCAAAAGCTTGGTCAAACTGGTAGATTTTAAGGAGCGTCTTAAAGGAGGAGAGAGAGGTAGCGAGGCGGAGAGGTTTAGGCAGGGAATTCCAGAGCTTAGGGCCTAGGCAACAGAAGGCACGGCCACCAATGGTTGAGCGATTATAATCAAGGATCCTCAAGAGGGCAGAATTAGAGGAGCGCAGATATCTTGGGGGGTTGTGGGGCTGAAGGAGATTACAGAAATAGGGAGGGCCGAGGCCATGGATGGATTTGAAAACAAGGATGAGAATTTTTTAATCAAGGTGTTGCTTAACCGGGAGCCAATGTAGGTCAGCGAGCACAGGGGAGATGGGTGAACGGGACTCGGTGCCAGTTCAGACATGGGCAGCCAAGTTTTGGAGGACCTGTGGTTTATTGAGGGTAGAATGTAGGAGGCCAGCCAGGAGTGCATTGGAATAGTCAAGTCTAGAGGTAACAAAGGCATGGATGAGGGTTTCAACAGCAGA
Source organism: Somniosus microcephalus (assembly GCF_052327205.1). Classification (NCBI taxonomy): domain Eukaryota; kingdom Metazoa; phylum Chordata; class Chondrichthyes; order Squaliformes; family Somniosidae; genus Somniosus; species Somniosus microcephalus. Next base: position 17,787,799 of record NC_141004.1, on the reverse strand, counting down.
TGAGCTGAGGCAAGGGTGGAGACGGGTGATGTTACGGAGGTGGAAACAGGCGGTCTTAGTTATGCTGCGGATGTGTGGTCGGAAGCTCATTTCAGGTTGTGAACAGTGAACAGAAAGGGGGCTTTAATGATGCACCTCTCTATAAACAGCATCACTGGAAGTCTTAACTATATTTATACGTACTCGGTACACTTCTATCAACGTGATTAACTCAGCAAGCAGACTGCAGTAAGCTCCTCCCCCACCATCCTACATCTCAAGTGTCTTTCTTCTACTTCCTCTTCAATGGTTATGCAATGCCCCCTCCTGGTAAGGTGGAGAATTGTTCCATGGGCTTTGCACAAACTGGGATTATGTGAAATCGTGGCTAGCAATCGGAATAATTCATCTGTGCAACTTCTGATCCATACAGAGGTAGATAAAATAATGTGTTCACAAACTCACTAGAAATAGTGACCGTAGGACATTGAACGTGAACTATTTCATTCACATCACAAGATGGAGGTTGAAGTGTTTGATATTTCAGACTTCAAGGCCTCTTTCTCTCATCTGTTTGTCTTTATTGTCTTTATCATAAATTTGTCGACTTTTTGGATTCTCTACACACCAGCTGCATAGAATTACATAGAATGTACAGCACAGAAACAGGCCATTCGGCCCAACTGGTCCGTGCCGGTGTTCACGCTCCACACAAGCCTCCTTCCTCTCTACTTCAACTAACCCCATCACCATATCCTTCTATTCCTTTCTCCCTCATGTACTTATCTAGCTTCCCCTAAAATGCATCTATGCTATTTGCCTCAACTACTTCAAAGATGTTAAGGTTAGATTAATTTTAAATCTGAGACTGATAGATTTTTTGTTAACCAAAGGCTTAAAGGGATGTGGGGCATGGTCATAGATCAGCCATGATCTCATTGAATGGCAGAACAGGCTCGAGGGGCTCAATGGCCTCCTCCTGTTCCTATGTTCCATGTGGTAGCGAGTTCTGCATTCTCCCCACTCTCTGGGTGAAGAAGTTTCTCCTGAATTTCCTATTGGATTTATTAGTGACTATCTTAAATTTATGGCCCCTAGTTTTGGTCTCCCCACAAGTGGAAACATCTTCTCCACATCTACCCTAAGCCCACTTCATAATTGTAAAGACCTCTCTTAGGTGGCGTCAACCCTTAGCCTTCCCTTTTCTAGAGAAAAGAGCCCCAGTCTGTTCAGTCTTTCCTGATACTTCTAACCTCTCAGTTCTTGTATCATCCTTGTAAATCCTTTTTGCACCTTCTCCAGTGCCTTTATACCCATCTTGTAATATGGAGACCAGAACTGTACACAGTTGATCTACTGCGGTGTTGGAGCCCTAGTGTCATATTTGACCCTGAAATGAGCTACCGACCACATATCCGCAGCATAACTAAGACCGCCTACTTCCACCTCCGTCACATCACCCGTCTCCGCCCTTGCCTCAGCTCATCTGCTGCTGAAACCCTCATCCATGCCTTTGTTACCTCTAGACTTGACTATTCCAACCCACTCTTGGCTGGCCTCCCACATTCCACCCTACGTAAACTTGAGGTCATCCAAAACTCGGCTGCCCGTGTCCTAATTCGCGCCAAGTCCCGTTCGCCCATCACCCCCTGTGCTCGCTGACCTACATTGGCTCCCAGTTAAGCAACGCCTTGATTTCAAAATTCTCATCCTTGTTTTCAAATCCCTCCCTGGCCCCTCCCCTCCCTATCTCTGTAATCTCCTCCAACCCCCCCCCCCCCCCCGAGATATCTGCGCTCCTCTAATTCTGCCCTCTTGAGCATCCCTGATTATAATCGCTCAACCATCGGTGGTCGTGGCTTCTGTTGCCTGGGCCCTAAGCTCTGGAATTCCCTGCCTAAACCTCTCCGCCTCTCTTTCCTCCTTTAAGACGCTCCTTAAAACCTACCTCTTTGACCAAGCTTTTGGTCACCTGCCCTAATTTCTCCTTATGTGGCTCGGTGTCAATTTTTTTGTCTTAAAATACTCCTGTGCAGCGCCTTGGGACGTTTTACTACATTAAAGGCGCTATATAAATACAAGTTGTTGTTGTTGGAGTGAGGTTTCCGATTTTTTGGCTGAAGACAATTGAAAGGGGAAGCAGCAAAACAAAGCAAACGCGGTTTGGAGAGCAAATTTCAGGTGGGAGCAATGCACGGGAACCCAGGATTGGAGAATCAAAGAGGGACGTAGGGCTGGAGCTAGGATGGGAGGAGGGTGCGGAAGGGATTATAAAAGGGGGCGAGAATTTGGTACATTGGGAGTCAGTGGAGGTCAGAGAAGACAGGAGTGATGGGTGGACAAGACCTACTGTGGGATAGCAAAATACTGCAGATGCTGGAAATCCAAAATAACAACAGAAAATGCTGGAAAAACTCAGCAGGCCAGGCAACATCCGTGGAGAGAAATAGAGTCAACGTTTTGGGTCAAACCCTTTGTCAAGACTGAAGAAGCACAGGAAATGAAACAGATTAAAAGGCCAGTATGGGGGCTGGGAGAGAACAAAAGAGAAGTGAAGAGACATTAAGAGGTATTCAAAACGAGACGAGATGGTGATAGGACTAGTGGAGACAAAAGACGGCTCTAGATTAGGTGTGAAATGCGCTAGCAGAATGGGAGACAGCTGCCATGTGGAAGAGGAAAAAAAAGTAAGGGGGGGGAAACCAAAACAAAGGTGTGGATAAAAAATATAAGTAAAAATGTAATAGGGGCCGAGGTTATGATCTGAAATTGTTGAACTCAATGTTGAGTCCAGAAGGCTGTAAAGTGCCTAATCGGAAGATGAGGTGCTGTTCCTCGAGCTTACGCTGAGTTTACGTGGAACAATGCAAGAGCCCGAGTACAGTGAGGTCTGAGTGGGAATGGGGCGGTGAATTAAAATGACAGGCAACCGGAAGCTCGGGGTCATCCTTACGGACTGTGGGACAGGATACAGGCAGCAGCGTTTTGACAGAGAGAGTAGCTGCAAAAACGTTCACCTGCCTTCACTCTTTGCAGGCTTCTTGTTCTTCCCTGCTCCCTCCTCACCACATCATTGGTGGCCCATCCTTCAGCCGCCTCGGCCCCGCACTCTGGAATTGCTCTTTAAGTCCCTCCACCTCCTGCTTCTCCTTTAAGACCCCCCTTTAAAAATCACCTCCTAGCCCTCCTAATCTTTCCTTCTTTGACTTGGCATCCATTTTCCTTACGCCCCTGGGAAGCACCTTCAGACAGTTTGCTACGTTAAAGGCGCTAATATAAATGCAAATTGTTGTGGCTGTCTTCCTAAGCTGGCTGTGTATTTTCTGTCTTTACTTCAGTTTTCCAACACATGTTGGTTTCTTTTTTCTTCTTTTTATCTCTGCTGGCAAAATAAAAATTTTGAAAAATTTTTAATTAATATTTAATTCGCTATTCTTTAAAATCATTGGAGCCACTCCTAAATAAGCAATACTGCAAATTGTTGAGTTTACAAAGAATGTTCCTTGCAGTAACCATAAGTAGCTATAAATATACCAGCCCTGATTGTAATGGGTCTTATTTCATTATTGTGTCTCACCAACAATCCCACACAGTTACCAGTTTGACATCAATATATATGACAGCCAAGCCACTATTGCTATTTGAGTCAGAATTGATGTGAAAAGACTACTGAGCTCTTGGTTTCAGTATAAAACAAGGCTTTCATCAACTGTTTCACAACCATGAGATTCTAATTACATCACTAGTTCCTGGTTACAGAAACACCCTGAGCAAGCTGGGCCCACACCCGAGTATTTATACTCCTTGGACGGCGCCACCAGCTGGCCGCCCAGTGTTACTTCATGAGTCATGATAAGATTCATGGCAAGAACTTTAATCAGTAGGTTCACTGGATTAATTCAAACACACTGAATTAACAACAACAACAATTTGTATTTATATAGCACCTTTAACATAATAAAACATCCCAAGACGCTTCACAGGAGCGATTATCAAACAAAATTTGACACCGAGCCACTTAAGGAGATACTAGGGCAGGTGACAAAAAGCTTGGTCAAAGAGGTAGGTTTTAAGGAGCATCTTAAAGGAGGAAAGAGAGGTAGCGAGACGGAGAGGTTTCGGCTGGGAAGTTCAGAGCTTAGGGCCCAGGCAGCTGAAGGCACGGCCACCAATGTTGGAGCGATTAAAATCAGGGATGCTCAAGAGGGCAGAATTAGAGGAGCGCAGATATCTCGGTGGGTTGTGGGGCTGAAGGAGATTACAGAGATAGGGAGGGGTGAGGCCATGGAGGGATTTCAAAACAAGGATGAGATTTTGAAATTAAGGCGTTGCTTAACCGGGAGCCAATGTAGGTCAGCGAGCACAGGGGTGATGGGCGAACGGGACTTGGTGCGAGTTAGGACACAGGCAGCCGAGTTTTGGATCACCTCAAGTTTACGTAGGGTAGAACATGGGAGGCTGGCCAGAAGTGTGTTGGAATAGTCAAGTCTAGAGGTGACAGACTATAATTAACATATCATTAATTTTAGTGCAGGTATGTCTGTTTCACAGAATCAACCGTAACAATACAATGGTTGGAGAAATTATGATTTTGAATATTTAAACCAGAGATAAATCCATGTTAATCCTCTAACCTTTAACCACTCTTTGCACGAGAATGTTCAAAGGGGAAAAGGTAGAGGGGGGTGGGGGGGTTAAAAATAAGGATACAAGTTCTCTCTGCAATCATACAGGTGAAAATGGTCATTCGGCCCATCAAAGAACTCAATCAAATCTGTGCTGGCTTTCATTTATTAACCCACACTTTTCCAAGTGGGAATTAATTTTGTCCGGGGGGTGATTTTAACCCTACTCGCTCAGCAGAAACCTGCCAGGCGGGCAGTTAAAATCGCCCTGGCTCTTACCTGTCCGAAAGCCGCCACGATCACAACATCTGCAATTTTAACCCACTCTCCTGAGCAGGCAGCAAGGACACACACCTGTCCTTCTTTACATCTGCATGTCGCAGTCTGACAGGACAAGTTGACAAGGCTGTTAAAAAAGGCATATGGGATCTTTGGCTTTATAACTAGAGGCATAGATACAAAAGCAAGGAAGTTAAGCGAAACTTTTATAAAACATTGGTTCGGCCCCAGCTGGAGTATTGTGACCAATTCTGGGCACCACACTTTGGAAGGATATCCAGACCTTGGAGAGGGTGCAGAGGAGATTTACTAGAATGGCACCAGGGATGAAAGACTTCAGTTATGTGGAGAGACTAGAGAAACTGGGGTTGTTTTTGTTAGAGCAGAGAAGGTTAAGGGGAGATTTGATAGAGGTGTTCAAAATCATGAAGTGTTTTGATAGAGTAAATAAGGAGAAGCTTTTACCAGTGGCAGGAGGATCGGTAACCAGAGGACACAGATTTAAGGTGATTGGCAAAAGAACCAGAGAAAACATGAGGGAAAAGATTTTTACCCAGCGAGTTGTTACAATTGAATGCGCTGCCTGAAAAGGTGGTGGAAGGAGATTCAATAATAACTTTCAAAAGGGAATTGGATAATTACTTGAAGGGAAAAATTTTGCAGGGCTCTGGGGAAAGGGCAGGGGTGTGGGATCAATTGGATCGCTCTTTCAAAGAGCTGGCACAGGCACGATGGGCCAAATGGCCTCCTTCTGTGCTGTATGATTCTATGATTACACACAATCTGCCTCTTCAGGTGGATGTGAACAATCCTATGACACTAGTTGATGAATCTCAGGAGAGTTCTCCCGGAGTTCTGACCAGCATTTACCGATCAACCAGCATCACCCAAAACAAATTAACTGGTCATTTATCTCCTTGCTGTTTGTGGGACCTTGCTGTGTGCAAATTGGCTGCCGTGTTTGTCTACATTACAACGCTGACTACACTTCAAAAAGTACTTAATTGGTTGTGAAGCTCTCTGAAATCATTCCTTAGTTATTTTTCTGCATTGAAGCCTTCCACTTTCTCTTAGGTCTCGCACTAACACCTGCTGCTGAATTTATTTACAGCTGTCCTTTCTGCCCTTGCTTTTCCCAAGCTTGCCGTTTGCACAGCGTGAATTTTCCCTTCTCCCTCGGCCTTCCTGTTATAATGCCAATGCCTCGCTCTCCCTCTTGTGAGCATCCATCCCTAAGGGTTTCCTGGCTCTCTCTTCTCAGCCCTTTGATTCTTATTGTTTTTAGACTGGGCACTGGTGATCGTGATTGCCAAACCTCCAGGATTATCCTGGAGTCTCCAGGAATTAAAGATTAATCTTCAGGATAAGACAGGGAGAAGAATCACAGGGGGCGTTAAAAAATTATATATTTTTTTCTTTGAAGGCTTTTATTAGTTATAACTATATTGTAGACAGGGTGAAAAAAGAGTGATTGACTGCATGGGGCGGTTGGAATCGAGAAGTCATATGCTGAACCCTCCAGGGATACATCGAATCAATCTTGGCAATCCTACTGCTGGTACAAGGGTGCCAATGAGGAAAGCGTGACCAAAATCAATCCTAAGAGAAAGTGGAAGGCTTCAAATCAGAGAAATAACTAAGGAATGAGTTCAGAGAGCTTCACGGCCAATGAAGTACTTTGGGGAAGTGTGGAGTGGGGAAAGGCTGGGGCCTACGCGAATGATGCCCCGGATGTAGGACAGCAGAGTCTTGGCTGCGGGTTAGATGGGTTAAACCTTAACTGAATTGAAATCGCTGTTTAGCATTTTATAACAAATTTTGGCAACAATACAGTGCTTTTTTGGAGAAATTCTATATTTTCTAAATATATTTTAAATGCACTGAATTAAAGCATAAAAACTAACGCCCGAACAGGGACTTGAACCCTGGACCCTCAGATTAAAAGTCTGATGCTCTACCGACTGAGCTATCCGGGCCCTGGAAGAATTGCTGCTCATTGGTTATTAAAGGCTGCAGTTGCAGCTGAACGGCCTCTACAAATATTATTTAGATTGTAGGTCCTCAGTCACTAAAACTGCCAGCATCGTGTCACAAAGTACACAGACCAAAATCTGCGACAATTTTATTCAGTGTCGGCACACTAAGGATTATTATTACTTTTAAAAAAAAGCAGCCAGCAGAAGTTAGCTACTGGCACAGGGAAAAGCTCACTGTGAGAGTTTGACGGTCGCCATCTTTAGTGCGGGCAGGTGCTATGGGCATCGCCGGCGTGCGCCATCTTTGACGCTGGCTTCCTCCCCGGCCTGGTGGTGGCCATCTTTAGTACGGGCAGTTAGGGCGAGCGCATCCGGCGTGCGCCATCTTTTTTGCTGGCTCGGGCGGCGGACGGTCGACGAGAGAGAGAAAAATAAAGAAAGGTCGAGGGTTTTTTATTTTAAATAAGCCGCGGAGCGCCCGGTTCTATTGGTACTTTTATTAAATAAAAAAGCATTATTTGCCGCGCTAGTTTAGTCACGCTAACCCGTCGTAGGCTGCGCGGGGTTGGGGTTTTAAAAGGGTTTTTCAGTGTGAACGGCGGGTAGGCCGCGGAGCCTCGGCCCTCGCCTGAACCGGTTACTCGTGGGAGGAGGTACCCCCGCACCCAGCCAGCTGGTGGAGAGACTCGGCGGGCAGGGAGGCCGCGGCCGTGCTGCAAGAACTCCCATCTGGGAAATATTTAACCTTCCTGATTTTTGGGGGGGATTTTTATTTTTAAATTGTGTGTCTTGGAATAAAAATTCTCTCTCTTTCCCCCCCCCCCCTTAATTTGTATTTTTTTTACCTGAAGCATCAGGTGTGGGGGTTTTTTTGCGGGGGGGGGAAGGTTAATGAATGAACTGTTTGGGTTTTGTTTTTGGTCCATGTGTCACTCCAGCCTGGGCCCATGGGCCCCAGGAAATCCAGCCTCACTGGGGATCTGACCTAGCAACAATGTCCCCCTTTTTTCCTTTTGGTTGGGGGGGAACTATTAATACCAACCCAGGTTGTCAATTTATAAACATCCAACCTGCCTGCTGCATTTTGTGAAGTTTGCATCCTGAACTCCCCCCGCCCCGGATTGTAGAAATTTGCAGCACAGAAGGAGGTCGTTCGGCCCACCGTGCCCGTGCCGGCCGGCCGAACGAACAAGAGCCATCCAAGCCCAGTCCAGCTCTTGGTCCGTAGCCCTCGCAGGTTACAGTGCTTCAAGTGCCTATCCAAGTACTTTTTAAATGCGATGTGGGTTTCTGCCTCTTGCCACCCTTTCAGGCAATGAGTTTCAGACCCCCACCACCCTCTTTGGGTGGAAAAAATGTTCTCCTCGACACCCCTCTATTCCTTCTACCAATTACTTTAAATCTCTGCCCCCTGGATGATGAGAATTGTCTTGTCATTCCTTGATAGAGCCCCCTTCATGACGGCGATGAGGTGTTTGGGATTTGTCCCTGGCATAACCTGATTCTTTTGAAAGGCGTTCCAGTTGCTACCTAAATTAGGGTTTGTGAAATCCAAACCCGGTCCTTTCTGAGAGATGGGGTGGAAAAGAATTGCTCTTCAAAAAATTGTGATTCAGCTCCAGCACAGACATGTGCTGAACATTTTTGGGTCGTTGCCATTTGATACAGATCCACTTGGTATTTTGCCACCTGCATTCTGACGGCATGTTTTTGAATTGAGCAACGTAGCATATGGAAGGCAGTCTTTTACTCGCATTTAAATTGATTGCACTTGGACTGACTTTTTTTTTACAATCCTGCCACGTGAGATTGCACAGCAGAGTTTGTGCAGTGGGTGATGGTATGATTTAGTTGTCAGGTAAAAGTAAATGGTGTTATTTCAAGTAACTGGGGGGGGGGGGAAATAAAGTAAATAATCGAGATACTTCTGATCGGTATATTAAATGCAGTTGGTTGCAATGTTACAGCTTCCGAATGCTATCTTTGTGTCTTGTGCCACTGAATTTTTTTAAGGCCCATGTTGAGCGCTAGCTAAATTTGGTTCTATTGAAGAGGAGTTCCTGACCAGAGTATTCTGCAGATGAGCTCCCTTTGATAACCTGCTTTTCCTGTCCCATCAAAACTCAGCATCTGACCGAAACATGTTCTAACCGTAGAACCACATGTGTGTGAGATGCCATGGTTTTTGCAGCTTCAGAGAAATACTTAATTGGTCCTGGGGAACACCTTCTTCCCATTGCGTTTTACTAAACTTGTTATCTCCCCTCCCACCCCAAGCTGTATTTGGGTTTTGCACGAATGTCTCCAAAAACAGGGCAGCATCCACCAAGATTTGTGATTAAATGTCCTTTTCCTGTGGCGTCCCAATCAATTAATATCCTCTTGTCTGTAGGACTCTGCAAACTGACCGTGCGTCAAACAGGCGCAATTTAACAGCAATTGTTTGCACAACTAAACCGATTTTGGTGTAGTACTAAACCAGTAAAACGCAACGGGCACTTAAATACCATAGAGGGGCATTGTGCGTTGTTATGCCTATCATTTCCAAAATGGCCATTTTACTTATTTTGATCAGAATTTTATTTTTGCTCCCTGTGCTCGTGCCCATCCCTCAATCTGGTGGTAGTCCTGGGAGAAGCTCGGTAATGGAGCTATTCTTGTGGGAGACCTATTCCGGAGCGTGGTCTATTTTTGGAATGTCAAGTAATTAACCAGACGCTGCATCTTTTGTAAATGCACCTTGTCTTCAGATGGAGACCCAGGCCACCAGCTTCTTCATTGCAGTCGCCTCCAGAGGTCACTTCACCCCAAAAGTAATTCATTGCGTGAAGCGCTTTGAGACGTTTGTGTGACGAGTCGCTTTATAAACGCAGCTCTTCATTAGGTTGCCTTATGTCAAATGTTTCCAGACCCACGTTTTCTCTGCCCCAGTGCATAGATGTCATGACTGACCAGCTTACAGCGCCCAAATCACTCTTTAAACACATCATTCCCTGAGTTGAAAAGTGTTTTTATGATTGATGGGGGGAAAAAATGTGCTCCCATCAGTGGGTACAACTGCCATTAGCAGAATTCTTGACCCACTCCCTGTTGACACAACTTAACAGAATCCCTCCATTTGGACCCAAACTAGTTTGGTTCTAATCCCAACCCAGAGCCAAGGTGCTCCTTCTGAATGCAATGTTAGTAACTCCTAATTTTAGCTTTGGTATTTCTTTATTGTTTGCTGTGTTTGAAAACTAACTGGTTGTAGCTAACTGCGGGTATTAGCGGTGGAAGTATTGAAACTTCCTAATTTAAAAGCTGTAGTATCTCCTTTTGCATAGTGTGCTTCTCGATCCAGTGATCTGTTGATGTTGATCATGAGCTGCGGTCATTGGCGAGGATATTTGATTCTATGATCAAGTGGGGGCATTGTGCTTCAAGCACTGTGTTCTTCTCTTCCCTCTGCCAAAATTGAACCCAGTCCCATTCTTGCAGAAATGGTGCTTTGCCCAGAGAGCTGTACTGCCTTCACAAGATGAAGAAGCTGCAGTGCCTTCCTGTCAGCAGGGCTTCTACTGCATACTGCTAGACGTCTCGGGCATAATGAACTGGGTAATCATTTTGGAGGCGTTGTCTCCGGGTAAACTCCTGCAAGTTCCGATTCTCTGCGAGAAGCTGTGTCAAACCCCTCAGGTGGACATTTGTGGGCACTGAATCCTGGCAGGACATTTGCAGTGCCCGCTTTGGCGCACGCAAGAGCTGGTATTACTATCCTTTGATCACATTCAGAGGAGTTGTCCAGGCAGAGGTGGCATATACCCCCTATTGCAGGGTGTGTTAAGTCTGTTAGCAAATGGGGATACTCCAGTGGAAATCCAACGTGTTTTTGTTGGGTGATGGTTGGGTGATGCTACCACATCGAAGCATGCCGGGGACACTGCTTACAAATTTGGGGAGGTTGTTTGTTGTGTTTTTCTTCAATAGGTGCAGCTGTCCTGGAGAAGCAGAGTTGGACCCGTGTGTGTTTGGTAGTAATTAAATTAGCCATTTTGCACCACAAAAAAAAAAATCCGTAATCCAAAGCCATTCAAGGCTGCGGAATCCCTTGGAAGATTGTAGAAAGAATGGGATATTTTCCCATCCGCTGTAAGTGTAGCAGCTGCCCGGCTACATGGTTAGGAACTTTATCGGAGGAGTTGATTTTTAATCCCTGGCTTCCTGCAGTTCAACAGAGCAGAAGATGGACTCATTCTAACACCTTCAAGTAGAGTATTTCTAAGGCACTTTGTGTATGCAGATCGCAAATATTTCTACCCAGTGCGTGAAGATGGAGGTGATACTGAGCCATTTATAACTGACGGATTCAGTCTTGGTTGGCCTGCAGGGACGCATCGACTGGATGTCTGAAGAAAAACGCCTATATTGCTGACCATTCGAAGGTACATCAACTGCTCCCTTCTAATCGGGTCACCCTCCTTCCCTAGCGCAGCATGGGCTTGCAGCAAGTACATAGTGGCTTTAATATTCCCAAGTCCATGTGGAATGAAAGACACCCTCCAAGTATTCACCTTGTTATTGGTTTACATGTTATTCATAGTATGCTCAGCCCAGTAGCCCTTGCAATAATTCATAGGGCTGGTGATTGGAACGGGTATCTTCATGCTTGTTGCCCACTGAGTATTTTGAGGCATTTAACCATCAAATTTGAAATATTGCATGTGAAATACCTGTACGCCCATTACACACCTACTGTGTCCTCCTACATTGATGCATTTGATAAATTTTCCTGTGGGTTGGGCTTCCTGCAATTTGCTGTCGATTAAAGTCAGGTTGCTGTTTTGAAATCTTTCATTGCGAGCCACTGCTCGGTGATTGAATTCCTTTCTCTGATTGTATCCCAGCTCTGGGCCGTGCATCCCCAGCTGGGATTTCTCCAGGCCTCACACAAGAGCCTGGTGTTTTGATTCAGCCGTTTTATTTCTCGCCGCCCCTTTTTTTTTTAAAGCACTGCAACATGTTTTGTAGCAAGAGAAAGTATCCTCAGATAGGGAATGGATGGAAACTGTTACGCAGGTTGTCTCTGGTGGACCAGTCCTTTTGCCTTAATCCCCTTTTCTGTTTAGTGGTCCTTGATCTTGGGCCACTTAATTGAAGAAGTTAGTGCAATTCATCAAATCCTATACAGCAGCTACATTACAGCATTGTACCCGCTTGTGCAAATCGCTCACTTGGCAATTTTGCTTTTCTTTTGGTTCAGATAAAGGGTGAAGACGGATCCAGAAGATTAGCGTCCTATCGTCTCTCCTAGACGGACTATCTTGCACTGCGGCGCAACAGATAAGAGTGCGGAAAAAGATAAGAGTGCGGAAAAAGTAACAGCAAAAGTCTTTGTTTGATTTGGGAGGATCTGTTATACTCCAGCCATGACTCAGCAAGGAGATGATTGCTACTTTTATTTTTATTCGACATGTGCCAAGGTTAGTGTGTACCATTTTGAGCGAGTTTTCGGGGAGTTAGCAGACAGTTCTGAATGAGATAGACCAGAAGAAAGCGAAAAGAATCTATTGTTGTGATACGGTCAATCCGTAAGAGCTATCTTGTGGTATGTTTCTCCGACAGCATCTTTCCAATTGACTGGTCAGCTTTAGTAACTAGTTACTGTACACTACTGAATAAATTGAACAGACGTACTTTAGGCTTAATGCCATAAGTCCATGATGGTGCATTTATCATTGAGGATTGGACACCAATGTAGAATATTATGGGATTTTTTTGGGGCAAATTTTACATTGTCTGAAAATTAGATTTTCCGAAATATAATTTTTTTAATAAACAGGCGGTGCAACAAAAAATGTAATTGACTTCGTTTTACCGCTTTACACAGCATCAACTTTAGAAACTGTCCTGCCTCTCAGTGCTCGAGTACCATTAAGAAAGTGTACCGAAAAGGGCCTACTTTGCATTGATTCCTTGTGGTATATCTGTACTTGTATGTTAGTGTCACCCGTAATTCAGTGAAACAAAGTGTATTCGTTCAGCAGCGCTTGTATTAATGAGACAGGAAGTCCAGCCGTTATTTTTTTTGTCTATTTATCAAACTTACTTTTGCTTTGACAGGGCGACAACTGTCTTTTCCGTCACTGTGAGGCGGCCCTCGGCAGCGAGACCATCTGTACCTTATGGCAGGAAGGCCGTTGCTTTCGGCAGGTCTGCAAGTTTCGTCACATGGAGATTGATGTAAGTTGCCAAGTCGTGAAGCTTCCTTGTAAATACGTGCAGGTCAGCTTTTCTGTGCATGCATACAAATCTAAAACTGCTCTGTTATCACCTTAATGATCCTGGCTGTTAAATTTGTACACTTTTATACTCTTATTGAGCTTTCTTGTCTTGTCTCTCTGAAGATCCATCCCCTTGAGCCATGCTGTTTAGACTGTTGTCAGCATGTGGTTTGTAATAAGATTATTGGGTGTGTGATATTGATACTGTATTGTGTGCAGTGCAGTAAAAGATGGCGTCTGTTGTTTCTTCCTCCAGAAGAGGCGGAGCGAGATCCCCTGCTACTGGGAGAAGCAGCCCACCGGGTGTATGAAATTGAACTGTGCTTTCCGCCACAGCAAGCCTCGCTTCATCGAAGGAGTCTTCATCCCGCCCATGAAAGGTCCTAGCACTTTGATTGTTCACTTCTGACATGTTTCCTGTGTCCATTTAGAAATCTAGTCCAGCCCCTTCTGTACCTGTCACTCTCTTTATAACCGCTTCTTCACGTGATAAACATGTATGTATGGTAGCAGAATATAAAGGTGGATGTCAGGGAACCCTCGAGTTAAGTAGGCTAAGAAACATGCCAAATCTTCCTGTATTTCACTGGTATGGGCGGCCTCTAGAGTGGTGATATTGGCCTGCAGATCACATGAACAACTATATTTTTAAGCTTGCTTTTTTTAAATTTGATGCTGTGAAGTGCCGTCGTTCCAGCTTCCTTGTGAAATAGCACTTATAGTTCATTTGGTGAGATGGGTGGCAAAATCACAAGTGTGTTATGCAGGTGATCCTCAACAGGCACCAGAAATTTGCACCAGTGATCACGAATGCACCCTCTTCGACCAGCTTTTAGTATCTTTTAAGAGTAGAAAATAGTAAAACCAGCAAACGTTTAAATGCCTTGTTCCTCGGGGAAATCTGTACCTCAAGAGATTGAGCCCTTGGCTGTTTCTGCACGCTTTGCTCCACTGTATCCAGGTGATGTGTGCTAAGTAGTAATTCCCACGTGCAAATAGTTTTTCAATCTTTCGAATCGCGTCTCCATCAAGTCAGCCACTGTGTAGCAGCAACTTCATAATAATCAACTTTATTGTCATTGTTAGTGCACAAGTGCAGTACAACGAAATGTAGGCTTGCGGCTCCCGAGAGTGTACATTTAGATTAAGACATTTAAACATTCAACATTCATTTGGCTTGTAATACATTAACATAAACTTGTGACGGTCGTTAATTAGTTTTGGGAGTTCAGAACTATGGATACCAGCAAACTGACCATGATAAATCTGAAGATTTACAATTTCAGATTCAAAAACTTGTATTGTGATCATTCTATTTATACTTGGTGCTCGTTTTTTTTAACGTATTTCTGGGAGAACTGTTTAATTGTGTCTCATTATCTTCTACCTGAAAGTCTGGTTAATATTTAAACTGTGCCGGAAGTATGGTTTCCTTTAAATTTGCTTCCTTCGGTTCTCCAAAGCGGGTTGTTGCCGAGTGTAATCTTGTGTCCGTGTGCTACGGATGCAGCCCGCTGTTGAGTTTCTTGTGCATTCGGTGCTACCTTTCAGCAGCTCGATGCTCGGGCCACAACTCCTCCGATTTTCACAGACATGTTCACTCTTCTCTTCAGGTGTCCAAACCAAACAGGAGGTGACTGAGGCAGCCGAAGAGCCCATGGTACCACAGTTGCCCGTCAACCAGTTACAACAGCCCAAAATCCCTATTCAGTCTAATCCATCCCCACAGGTTCGGGGGGTAATGAAACTGGAGGCATCGGAGAACGTGCCAAGCCCCACTCACCCTCCTGTGGTGATCAACGCTGCAGATGATGATGAAGATGACGATGGTGAGATACTTTAGATTCTCCTGTTGTAATGTGCCCACCTTTTCCTTCTTGCGTCAGTTTTCTTTTCCCCTTTCCCTTCTGAAGGTGTTGACTTATTGTTCTATGGTTTTATGGACAGCTTTACTTTCCAGAATATACGGAGACTATAGCAGCCGTGCATCACTGAGGAAATTACCTGGCATACCTTAATTAGCACTAGAAGTGAAACTGGTTTCAGGCTTATTGTTAAAAGACATTCTGTTCCTCTCTCCAAGGTAGTCCTAGCATGTAAAGGTTTGCTGGTGATAAAAATTAAGTATCAAGAGCAGTAGAGGATACTGTTATTCAATGCCAGAATTACTTCTCCACCTCCCCCAAACTGATACTGATGAGGAACACCCATTCATAGAAACATAGAAGATAGGAGCAGGAGTAGGCCATTCAGCCCCTCGAGCCTGCTCCGCCATTCAATGCGATCATGGCTGATCATCCAAATTCAGTACCCTGTCCCTGCCTTCTCCCCATATCCCTTGATCCCTTTAGCCTTAAGAAATATATCTAACTCCTTCTTGAATATATTTAATGAATTGGCCTCAACTGCCTTGTGTGGTAGAGAATTCCACAGGTTCACCACTCTCTGGGTGAAGAAATTCCTCCTCATCTCTGTCCTAAATGGCTTACCCCTTATCCTTAGACTGTGACCCCTGGTTCTGGACTCCCCGACGATCGGGAACATCCTTCCTGCATCTAGTCTGTCTAGTCCTGTTTAGAATTTTATATAAGTTTCAATGAGATCCCCTCTCATGCTCTGTCTAACCATTCTAGCTCATTCACCCGCATAACGAGCCTCCAGGTGCTCCCCGCCCTTTTGCCTGCGAGCAGCTCCATGAGAGTAAGGAGAGTGGGTGGTGAGGCTCCGAAGGATGTAAATTAATATCCCGGTGTATAACTGACCCTGACTCATTCATGTCTTTTGCTGGTGACCTATCTGGTCAGTCCAACCTAGACGTAGACTGTGACCTGCGACGCCTCACCGCCTATCCCGTGCTTGAAAAAGGTGCTACAGCAGCTGCAAAGACTATTGGATACTTTCTAAATTGTCAGTGGCTGGCCTGACTTCCATTCATTTCATTGGCCCATAAGTCTGATAACAAAGGAAGTTTGGTTAAAAGGGTGAAATCAAATCATCAATCAAGATAATGAAATGCCTAAGCCATGACTCGGGACATTTTATTATTATGATAAAGGTGCTATATAAATACAAGTTGTTGTTATAACTGAGACCTGAATTGTCTACCATCTTTTCTGAATCGTTTAGGGGAGGACATTTTTTTAAATAAGACTGGATCTAGTGTGGTTCCTTTTCCCTTCTAAAATACAATAACTTGCTTAAATATAGGACCAAATGTTATTTTTGTGTCTTTTCTTAAAAACTGAGATGTTCTGTAACCCTGGTAATTGGTTAGCACCACTTACTGAAATTTGAATGATCATCTCTGCATGGCCACATTGTGCTATTCAAGTATTTCAAATGGTAGAGCTTAAAATTAATGGCAGTGTGCTAGACAGAAACCATTACATTTAGTAATAGGCCAGAGGCATCATTTTTAATTTCAGATTCGCAGCTATTTCTGTTTTACTTGTACATGTCTTGTAACTATTTCCATTTCTAGTGTTTTTGGTCCTTGGCATGTTTGACCACCGCACTGCTCTGTCTAACCACATTAGCCAGCCTGTTTTGTATGTTGGCCAACTGTTATTTCAATATGTTGATCAAAATGGTCGCCACCAGTTAATGGGACTTTTTTCCCCCCCAGGGTCAGTGATCCTTTACAATTACTGGTATATTAGATAGCCCTATAAGGCTATCTTTGGGAGCTATACAGAATGTACATGGTAGTGAGGGGAATCTTAATGCTAGAATCTATTATTAAGAACATGGTAACAGGGCACTTAGAAAATAATAATAGGATTGGGCAGAGTCAACACGGATTTATGAAAGGGAAATGGTTTTTGACAAATTTGTTTTTTGAGGTTGTAACTAGCAGAATAGATAAAGGGGAACCAGTGGATGTGGTGTATTTGGATTTTCAGAAGGCATTCGGTAAGGTACCACACGAGGTTATTAAACAAAATTAGGGCTCATGGGATTGGGGGTAATCTACTAGTATGGATTGAGGATTGGTTAACGGACAGAAAACAGAGAGTAGGAATAAACGGATCATTTTCGGGTTGGCAGGCTGTAACTAGTCGGGTACTGCAAGGATCAGTGCTTGGGCCTCAGCTATTCACAATCTACATCAATGATTTGGATGAGGGGACCGAATGTAATATATCCAAGTTTGCTGATGATACAAAGCTGGGTGGGAATGTAAGTTGTGAGGAGGATGCAAGGGGGCTTCAAGGGGATATAGACAGGCTAAGTGAGTGGGCAAGAACATGGCAAATGGAATATAATGTGGAGAAATGTGAAGTTATCCACTTTGGTAGGAAAAATTGAAAAGCAGAGTATTTTTTAAATGGTGAGAGATTGGGAAATGTTGGGGTTCAGAGGGACCTGGGTGTCCTTGTACACGAATCACTGAAAGTTAACATGCAGGTACAGCAAGCAATTAGGAAAGCAAATGGTATGTTGGCCTTTATTACAAGAGGATTTGAGTATAAGAGTAAAGACGTCTTACTGCAATTATATAGGGCCCTGGTGAGACCACACCTGGAGTATTGTGTACAGTTTTGGTCTCCTTACCTAAGGAAGGATATACTTGCCATAGAGGGAGTGCAATGAAGGTTCACCAGACTGGTTCCCGGGATGGGGGGATTGGCCTATGAGGGGAGATTGAGTAGACTAGGCCTATATTCTCTGGAGTTTAGAAGAATGAGAGGTGATCTCATTGAAACATACAAAATTCTTACAGGGCTCGACAGGGCAGATGCAGGGAGGATGTTTCCCCTGGCTGGGGAGTCTAGAACCAGGGGTCACAGTCTCAGAATAAGGAGTCGGCCATTTAGGACTGAGATGAGGAGGAATTTCTTCACTGAGGGTGGTGAATCTTTGGAATTCTCTACCCCAGAGGGCTGTGGAGGCTCAGTCGTTGAGTATATTCAAGACAGAGATCGATAGATTTTTGAATATTAAGGGAATCAAGGGATATGGGGATAGTGCAGGAAAGTGGAGATGAGATAGAAGATCAGCTATGATCTCATTGAATGGCGGAGCAGGCTCAAAGGGTCGAATGGCCTACTCCTGCTCCTATTTCTTTTGTTCTTATGTTAAAGGGAGATCGGGATATTTCATACCGTTTCTTTATTGTAAAGAGTGAGGGACATTGGTATGTCCAAATTAGTCGCCGTAATATTTCCATTCTCATTTCAGATCAGTTTTCTGAGGAAGGAGAGGAAAATAAAAACACTCAGCCTCCAACTGCAGAGGAGCAAAATGGTGTCCGCATCATTTCAACCAAGAGGCAGGCCTTCCCTGTTCAGAAAGGTAATCTGAGAGAAGCCTAGAAATAACTAGAAATGCCAGTCCCCCTTAGAATTAGTATTTAAGAGAGAACATTTCTAGTATCTAGTTACTAGCATGTCGCTGCAGTTGAAAAGGAGACCAGGTTTCATCAGCTGGAAGTTGAATCCCAGGGGCCCCGGCAAAATGGAGCCCAGCGGTTGGATTAGAAACACATGTTTCTGTTGTTTTCCTTGACCTAAATGCAGACGACTTCAGCTCCTGGGAAGTTGGATGGGCCAGAACCAGGTGCACTGGATGCCAGCCTTGTAGTTGAAGATAATGACGACATAACATAAGAAATAGGAGCAGGAGTAGGCCATTCGGCCCTTTGAGCCTGCTCCGCCATTCAATAAGATCATGGCTGATCTTCTGCCTCAACTCCATTCACCGGCCATATCCCTTGACGTCCTTACTAGTCAGAAATCTATCGACTTCTGTTTTGAATATACCCAATGACTGAGCCTCCACCGCCCTCTGGGGTAGAGAATTCCAAAGATTCACCACCCTCTGTGTGAAGAAATTTCTTCTCATCTCAGCCCTGAATGGCCTACCCTTTACCTTGAGGCTGTGGCCCCTGGTTCTAGACTCCCCAGCTAAGGGAAACATTCTCCCAGCATCCATCCTATCAAGCCCTGTAATAATTTTGTATGCTTCAATGAGATCCCCTCTCATTCTTCTGAATTCAAGAGAATACAGGCCTAGTTTACTCAATCTCTTCTCATACGACAGTCCCGCCATCCCAGGAATCAATCTCGTGAACCTTCGTTGCACTCCCTCTATGGCAAGTATATCCTTCCTTAGGTAAGGAGACCAAAATTGTACACAGTACTCCAGGTGTGCTCTCACCAAGGCCCTATATAATTGGAGTAAGACTTCTTTACTCCTGTACTCAAATCCTCTTGTAATGAAGGCCAGTATACCATTTGCCTTCCTAATGGCTTGCTGCACTTGCACATTCACTTTGTGACTCATGTACAAGGACACCCAGATCCCTTTGAGCATCTGCATTCCCCAATCTTTCACCGTTTAGGAAATACTCTGCCTTTCTGTTTTTTCTACCAAAGTGGATAACTTCACATTTATCCACATATATTGCATCTGCCATGTTCTCGCCCACTCACTGAGCCTGTCGAGATTCCCTTGAAGCCTCTTCACATCCTCTTCACAACTGACACTGCCACCTAGCTTTGTATCATCAGCAAATTTGGAAATGTTACATTTAGCCCCCTCATCCAAATCATTGATATAGATTGTGAATAGCTAGGACCCAAGCACCGATCCTTGCGGTACCCCACCAGTCACAGCCTGCCATCCTGAAAAAGACCCGTTTATCCCTATTCTTTGTTTTCTGTCTGTTAACCAATTCTCAATCCATGCTAGTATATTACCCCCAATTCCATGTACTCTAATTTTGTTCACCAACCTCTTGTGTGGGACCTTATCGAAGGCCTTCTGAAAATCCAGATACACCACATCTACCGGTTCCCCTTTGTCTACTCCACTAGTTACATCCTCAAAGAACTCCAATAGGTTTGTCAAACAGGATTTCCCTTTCATAAATCCATGTTGACTCTGCCCAATCTTACTATTAGTTTCTAAGTGCCCAGTTATTGCATCCTTTATAATAGATTCCAGCATTTTCCCAACTACTGATGTGAGGCTAACAGGCCTGTAGTTCCCCGTTTTCTCTCTCCTTCCTTTCTTAAATAGCGGGGTTACATTTGCTATCCTCCAATCTGCAGGAACCGTTCCAGAATCTATAGAATTTTGGAAGATGACAACCAATGCGTCCACTATTCCGATGGCCACCTCTTTCAAAACCCTAGGATGTAGGTCATTGGTCCTTGGGATTTATCGACTTTTAGTTCCATTAATTTTGCTAGTACTGTTTTTTTACTAATAATTTCTTTAAGTTCCTCATTCTCGTCACACCCTTGGTTTTCTCGTATTTCTGGGAGGTTTTTTGTGTCTTCCTCCGTGAAGACAAAAGCAAAGTATTTATTTAATTTCCCTGCCATTTCCTCATTCCCCATTATAAATTCTCCCGTCTCTGACTGTAAAGGACCTACATTTACCTTCGCCAGTCTTTTCCTGTTTTTCGCCAGTTTTTATATTTTTCGCTTGTTTGTGCTCATATTCCATTTTTCCTTTATCAATTTCTTGGTCCCCCTTTGCTGATTTCTAAAAAGATCCCAATCCTCAGGCTGACTACTTTTTCTGGCAACTTTATAAGCTTCCTCCTTTGACTTAATACAGGAAACTTTTGATTTACCGGCACCTAAATAACCGGAAATCTCGGTTAACCAGCAAAATTCAGGAGTAGGTTCAGGTAACTTTTATTACTTGCCTTCCTCCACTTGTTGCTGTGCAAGGGTGTGGCTGTAGCTGTTGCTAAGCTACAGAGACACTTGCAACTTATGGCCATTGTTCTGAAGCTGCAACAGGGTTTGTTGCTTTATACGGAGCTCTCAGCTCCGTATCTTTTACTATAGCGTTCGGTTATCCGGAATTTTTGATGAACCGGCACCACGTCGGTCCCGTCCGTGCCGGATAAAAAAAAGTTTCCTGTACTAGCTTTAATTTCTTTTGTTAGCCATGGTTGGATCACTTTTCCTTTTGAGTTTTTATGCCCTAGAGGAATATATGTTTGTTGCAAATTATGCATTATTTCCTTGAATGTTAACCATTGTATGTCCACCTTCATACCTTTTAGTGTAGTCTCCCAATCTACCATGGCCAACTTGTCCCTCATACCCTTGTAGTTTCCTCTGTTTAGGTAGAAGACCTTAGTTTCAGATTGGACTACATCACTCTCAAACTTAATGTAAAATTCAATCATATTATGGTCACTTGTCCCTAAAGGCCCCCTTACCACAAGGTTATTGATTAGCCCTTTCTCATTACATAGTACCAGATCCAGAATAGCCTGTTCCCTGGTTGGTCCCTCCACATACTGATCCAGGAAACCATCTCGCATGCATTCCAACAATTCGTCCTCCACACCATTAGTGGTAATTTGATTTGCCCAGTCAATGTGTAGATTAAAGTCCCCCATGATTACCGTATTGCCCTTGTTACATGCACTTCTAATCTTTTGATTGATACTGTGCCCTACATTACCATTATTGTTTGGTGACCTATACACAACTCCCACCAATGTTTTCCACCCTTTGCTGTTTCTTAGCTCCACCCAAACTGATTCCAGTTCTACATCACGATCTGTGTAATGCGTGGTTTCTGTGGCGCTATGCTAATAAAAACGTTGATTTTTGGAAGTTAGAACGGGGTCCCTCGGGATCAAGGGGTATGGGGAGAAAGCAGGGACCGGGTACTGAATTTGGATGATCAGCCATGATCCCATTGAATGGCGGAGCAGGCTCGAGGGGCCGAATGGCCTACTCCTGCTCCTATCTTCTATGTTTCTATGTATACGTATATGCAAAGGTCTCCCACCCTGCAGCACTTCACCCCTCCCAGGCGTTGCTCTGTTACAATGTCTCTTGACCGAGCTGCTTTTTGTTCTGGTGGATTCTGATTTATTTTGCTGTACTAGCGAAGATCCTGTTTTCTGCCAGCAGATGACAGTTTGGATTTTGGAATAAAAACACTGGAGCAGATTAAACGGAAGAAATCCATGAAGGAGAAATTGAAGAAAATGGGTAAATAGTCCTTGTTGTCCAGCTGGTTGCCTGTGCGTTAGTGTGTTCTAGGGAAGTTTGGAAGGGCCATCCTTAACTGCAGTGTTTCAGGGGTATCTAGGATGTTGGTGGGGGAGGGAGGTTTTCTGTTTGCAATTCTTCAACTTTGTCCCTTTTCTTTCTTGTCATAGATGAGCCCCGGCCCCTAATAGACCTGGTGACTCAGGCCCAAAAGATGGAGCAGAATTGTGAAAATCTAGTCATTGAAAAGGAAAATATGAGGACGGTTTTCCGAACGGTGACCTTATCTCCAAAGAAATGTGAGTGTTTTAGTTCATGTGGACGAGTAATTTCATGGCAATTCACATAAATGTTCATTGGTTAGTTGGAAGAAGCATCCAGTTCTGGTCACCACACTTTAGGAAGGATGTGAAGGCCCTTGAAAGGGTGCAGAGGAGATTTACCAGAATGGTTCCGGGGATGGGGGATCTTAGCTACAAGGACAGGTTGGAGAAGCTGGATTTGTTTTCATTAGAGGAGGTTGAGGGGTGATTTGATAGAGGTGTACATATTATGACGGGTTTGGATAGGCTAGACGGGGAAAGGCTGTTCCCTCTAGTTGATAGTACAAGGACTAGGGGACACAGATTTAAGGTTTTGGGCAAGAGATACAGAGGGGATGTGAGGAAAAACTTTTTTATGCAGCGAGTGGTGATGACCTGGAACTCGCTGCCGACGGAAGTGGTGGAAGCGGAGACACTCAATGTTTTCAAGGGGAGACTGGATAGGCACTTGAGGGAAATAAACTTGCAGGGCTACGGGGATAGAGCGGGGGAATGGGACTGACTGGATTGCTCTACAGAGAGCCGGCACGGACTCGATGGGCCGAATGGCCTCCTCCTGTGCCGTTATGACTCTTAAGTGTTATTTCATTGAATAAATTAGTTTTCATCATCATCTGTATTCTTTCCAAGCAACAGGCATGCCCAGAACTGTTTATAATGTCTGTAAACCTGTACTCTGGACAGTAACTCCCTTCTCGGTCATATTTCATTCTTTAACTGTATTTTGTATTTTAAAAGCTTGGAGCTGTCATTAAATTAATGCTCTCCAATTTGTGTTTTATGTTAATCAGTTCTTCTGCAGTGAAGCGGAAGATATTGGGAGCAGTCCGCTCCATAGTTACTGTGCAGGTTTGACTGTAATCGGCCCTTTTTGAGATATTCTTCAAAAATGTCTAGAATGCGCTGCCTGAATGGGCGGTGGAAGCGGATTCAAAAATAACTTTCAAAAGGGGAATTGGATAAATACTTGAAATGAAAAAAAATTGCAGGGCCATGGGGCCACGTTCCCTTTAAGCTGCGTAACCCCGCCGCAATCCGCAGGTCCCGCGCAGCTGGCTCACCGGCATTCTAATGGCAAAAACCGCGCATGCGCAGTAATTTGAATGGGCTGCGCAGCTCCTTAAAGGGGCCGCGCACCCCAAAAAAAATTAGCGGGTACATTGGCTATGGGCCGAATGGCCTCCTTCTGTGCGGTATCGTTCTATGATTTTATGTCAACAATATTCTTCACCACACTTTTTTGGGGAAGCCTTTTTGTCAGCTTTACTTGTATGCAACGAAAGACTAGCAAGTTATTGCTCTCTCTACAAGAGAAATATGCTGAGGCGTGTTCTGCACCAAATTGTGCGACAGTGTACATACGTGCTGATGCCTGATGGTGATTTGGACCCTGATTTCCCCCCCATGTATTTTCTGAGTAAAGAACCATGTCATTTGGAGAGTAACAAAACCACAAATGATAGCAGGAGGATATTCATTTAAGATAATTGACATTGGGAGAAGGGCAAAATATCTGCAATAACGTGTGGCATACCTCAAAACGCAGCATTAACTATTTTTTGGTAAAACCACCTGAAATCGGGTAAATTGCTGATTATTTGTGACACAGAATTACCTTTTTTCATTGTTTTCTCCTCCAGCAACCATAAATGAAGGTGAACTACCTTTTAAGCGCAGTCTCGCCGAAAGACTTGGCAAAAAGAAAGTGTTGCCAAAGGATACCCCTGAGGAGGTGCCACTAAAAGGTATCTTCCGTGCCACAGTTTCATTGCAAGCAACAACTATACGGTTGAAGCATCTCTGAAAGAAAGACTTGCATTTATATAGCGCCTTTCACAACCTCCGGGCGTCCCAAAGCGCTTTACAACCAATGAAGTACTTCTGAAGTGTAGTCACTGTCGTAATGTACGAAGCGCAGCAGCCAATTTGTGCACAGCAAGCTCCCACAAACAGCAATGTAATTGGGTCTTTGGGGCTTCATCGTAGTTCCTGGGTAGCAAAGTTAATCACTGGGGTCTTTGTGATGCTCTTAATTCTTGTGTGGTTAGAGACAATGATGAGTTGACTTTTCTGTCCGAGAATGGTGCATCTTTAGGTCTTTGCATTAGATCAGTTTTGACCAAGAAGACATTTCTGCACCCATTCCCTCCAGCTTAATAAATTGTGCTCCTACCATCCTAGTTGTCTTGAAGTCCCCACACCCATTGAAAGCATTAATACAGCCTAGTTGATCTCCCATGCCGCTACTCTTGGTGCGGCAAAGGAGTCTTTTTCTTACCCGTCACTGTTGCTTTTGTACCGCTGCTTGTACACTTTGTGAAAATGACATTTTGAGTAAGGTTTTTTTTAAATTTTTATAGCTGAAATTGAAGCAACTTTAAAACGCAACCTCTCCGAGAGACTTGGCAAAAGGAAGCTACTGGCAGAGGACGGCCCTGAAGAGCTGGCACAGAAAGGTACAGAAAACACTTTGGTGCAAGTTAGAATTTATTCAGGCGCTGTGTGGCCCTGAAGTTGGTACCTTTGGTGAGTAATTGACGTAATGAATAGCCTTAGTAACCCAGAGGTCAAGGTGACACATCTGCTAACAGAAGATTAGAACCTAGTCAGGCCTCTGGCAAACTCGCTAATCCGCCTGTGGACTTTAGGGAGTCACCAAGCCCCTTGGCTCTTCCCAATTTGTGTCGCGGTGAGTCAGGAGCCATTACACAAATAATTTTTTTTAAATACTAATAAATTGTACATCTGTCTCCAAAAGTCTTGCATCTATCAGGCATCTTGTCCATCGCACTTTATGCAGTAAATATGTCGTACTTGTACCTGGTTGAAGTTTCAGGAAATTGCAACAAATCACAATTGAACAGTTGGGAAATGTACCAATCTACAGCAGGCAAAATGGAGACATGTTTTTCCAATGAAAGATTGTTAATGGAACTAATAAATAAGGAAAATGTTGGTATTCAGATGGACCTTGGTGTCCTTGTACACGATTCACAGAAAGTGAACATGCAGGTACAGCAATTAGAAAAGCAAATGGTATGTTAGCCTTTATTACAAAAGGATTGAAGTAAAAAAGTAAAGAAATCTTACTGCAATTATATAGGGCTTTGGTGAGACCACACCTGGAGTATTGTGTACAGTTTGGGTCTCCTTACCTAAGGAAGGATGTACTTGTCATAGAGGGAGTGCAACAAAGGTTCGGACTGAGTAGACTAGGCCTATATTCCCTAGTGTTTAGAAGAATAAGAGGTGATCTCATTGAAACGTATAAAATTCTTAAAGGGCTTGACAGGGTCGATGCTGGGAAGATGTTTCCGCTGGCTGGGGAGTCTACAACTAGGAGTCACACAGTCTCAGAATAAGGGGTCGGCCAATTAGGACTGAGATGAGGAGACATTTCTTCACTCAAAGGGTTGTGAATCTTTGGAATTCTCTACCCCAGAGGGCTGTGGCTGCGGCTGCTCAGTCGTTGAGTATATTCAAGACAGAGATCGACAGATTTTTGGATATAGAGGGATATGGGGATAGTGCGGGAAGGTGGAGTTGAGGTAGAAGATCAGCCATGATCTTATTGAATGGCGAAGCAGGCTCGAAGGGCTACTCCTGCTCCTATTTCTTGTGTTCTTATAAATGACATGAAATAGCGAATCAGCAAAAGTTGCTAAACTAAGAAAAGAGAAATCAATGAAATTGCTCCAAATATTTTTGGAAAATAGTTTTTTTTGTCTTCTTGGGCTCTCGCTAAACTGAGAAACGTAATACTGAAAACAAAGTTTGTAATAAAGACATGAATAATTTATGAGGAGAAATAAATCAACTTTTATATAAAATGTCTCTTACCATTTTTTTATCGGAGGCCTGCGCACCTCTCTCGGAAGCTTCAGGGTTGAGACTCAACAAGAAACCCCAAAGGAATCCATTTTAGGAGCAGTGAAAATAATTGGAATTTCTTTTTTTGATAATGCATTGAAATGAGGTGACCTATGAACTCTTTCCTGAGATAACTCTCCTGAAAAATTGTTTACGGGGTTGTTTAGCAAATAAAGCGTGTTACGTGTGTGATGAACGAAATGTTCCACTTTGAAATTCGACCTTGTTTAATATTTAATGCATATAATGGAGTCCTAATGGTGGTTTTGAGTTTGCTTTCGAACACAAATGTAATCAGCAGATTAATATCAGTGGCCCTAGCTGAAAGGAATATACCATTATTCCAGCTTGCTGGCGAGATTCTGGAGCATGTTTTTTCAGCAGAACCTTATAGCAACACTAACTACAGTTGCAGAGATATTTATTTTGGAGGAACGGTGGAAATTAGTTTATCACAAAATTTATTTCATTTCCTCAATATAAAAGTCCACGCGCTAAACCGAATAAAGAGTTGTTTTCTCGTTGAGCTACGTGGAGATTTAGTTATCTGTCTTACTGAAGGAAGAAATACATCAGTGTGCAGTAGATAAGGAAAAACATTTCTAGGAACCAATTAAAAGACAACTCACTGTTTCTAAGCAGAGCTCCCAAACCTCTTTCTAAATCCTTACACTTGGGATGCTTTTTTTTTTCACCTCACCCGCCACATAACCACCGTGGGCAATGTAAGAGATAATCTGCTGGTACTGTCTATAAATCACCTTTCTACTTTTTTTCTTGTCCCCATCCCCATAAAATTAAGAATGTGGGTGATCTTCGTTGATTCTCTGACAATATCTGACCCCTAGAAGGTGCATAAGAGCCGCTTACAGTGATGTGGCCTGTGATTTATTTTCCTTTTTCTGTGAGAATATATCTCTGGGCCTGCTGATAGAGCAGCTGAGATTGGATGGTGCCTGCCTAGTCGGTGCTCTGTACTGCTCCTTAGCCACTATAAAATTGAGTCTATCTACTGTGGATGTTGCTATGCCCTCTAAATATAGAGATGACTAATTCTAGTGCCCTAAGTCACTCACAAATGTCTGTACGATTCTTTTTATGTTTCAGTTCAAGCTCCCAGGTCCATAAGGGAGAGGCTTGGCCTGCCTGCAGAAGTTTCCACAACAGAAAGTGGTAGGTTGTCAAAAAGTGAAGTGCATTTGAATAGTTTAGAACGTTGCCTGTGGCAGCCATTTTGTAGAAGTGTTTGTTCTCTTGAACAGCCTGTCATGGAGCGAGCATTGCTGTGGTTGGGTTTGCCATCCAGGCATTTTTATTTCTCATATATAAGGTGTCTCATATTTATCTCTTACCCAGATGACAGACAATGCTCCGATCCTGGGGCCCTCGGGTGCTCCACTCTAGTCAATCTGTACGAAGTTACGTAAATGAGCCCTAATATGTGTGAACATCTTTATTATATTTCCACACCCTTCCCTGTGGCTTCAGTTGGGAAATGTGAATTCTATATTCAGGAGCTCTGGTTGTAATCTAATCCTGAAACTTTAGTGGATCATGCTTGCTCCTTGAGCAGTTCCAAAAGAGATGATTTACACAGTTTCTCTGCCAGCTACAGAGCTTGAAATCTACCCCCTGAGGTACTTTTCTTTAAACTAAAACAGTTTATTTGGGTCAGTTCCAGTCTGATCTAATCTTGGCATCTTTCAGTTGTCCTGCCCAAAATAGGAATCACAAATAAGAATTTGCACTGTCACTGCAGTGTGTCAATACAGCAGCAGCTGTGCTTCCCCATGTCTTTTCTTCTTATATCTGACACTGCATCAGAGAACAATAAATGCTTGACCTGCAGTGGGAGTACGGCAAAGTACTATCAAATTGACCTTGTTGCTTATTTGCCAGGCGTCTCCCTGTACCAGTCTGTGACCTTGTTTTATTGGTAGGGCTCGGTGATTTGTTACTGTTCAGATCTCCTCAGAAACTGGCATTTCTACTGCCTGTGGAACCTTTTATCTAGAATGACAGATCTCGGGCAGCAAGTGGTGCTGCACATGGCAAGTGTAGAAATTCCCGGGATTTGTGCATGATCACCAGATCACTTGCTCTGACTACTGATTATAATCCCGCTCCCAATTGGCGCTCTGCAGCGGATTCTAAGTAACAAAATACATTCCACTTTACAGAGAGGCCTGTGAGTAAAGCAGAAGGCCCTGGAGAAATAAGAGTGAAAACTCTGGAGGAGATTCGCAGGGAAAAGGCAGCCAAGAGGGACCTCAGTGATGGCAGTGGAGACTCCACAGTTGATGTTGCTAGCCTTAATAAACCTGCCCAGGTCTCCACTTTGCTGGAGGAGGCGACTAAAATCATTAGGGCGGTACGGGTGAAAACATCCTCTGAATCTCTACTGAAGAACCAGGGGCAGCTCCAGGAAGATACTGGAAAGGATAACCCATCCATAAAGCAACCTGAAGCTGCACCAAGAAAGGAAAAGAACCCTGGAACAGGAAAAGGCAAGGGTGAGTGGTGTTCCTTTTGATTGTGGCCTTAACGATAATCGGTGTCATTTTTTAAAGAAATCCTACCGATTAGTATTTATTTTCACCTTGCGGTTTCCCTGCCAGCTCCATTTTCCACAACTGAGCAAACAAATTATTTTCTACCTCTTCCGCCAAGAGGTGCTGAGAATGGTGCAGGTTGACAGCTGTCTGTATTCGTCTGTGGCATTGCCCCCAGGTGAAATGGGAACTCGCCGGGCTACCTGTGTCTACGGTGCAGCAATCGAGCTGCCTGCAATCCTCCACCAGCAGCAGAGCCTCCTGCCACCACACCCTTGTATTTCTGGCCTTCTCCTCTGACGTTTTCACCTCCCCCCATTCAAAAAGTCTCCACAATACATATCTCATTGATCATGCTCTTGGACACCTCCCCTCCTCCTCTGCCACTTCCAACTTAGTGTCCATTACTATAAAGAAAGAAAGACTTGCATTTATATAGCGCCTTTCACCACCGCCGGACGTCCCAAATCGCTTTGCAGCCAATGAAGTACTTTTTGAAGTGTAGTCACTGTTGTAATGTAAGAAACACGACAGCCAGTTTGCGCACAGCAAGCTCCCACAAACAGCAATGTGATCATGACCTCATATACTGATGTTGATTGAGGGAGAAATATTGTCCAGGACAACGGGGAGAACTCCCCTATCCTGTAAAGCGCCTTGGGTGTTTTGCAATGCCATATAATTGTAATTTGTAGAACTTTCATTGGCACCGTGTAACTCATGTCTGCCTTTGTGTACAGTTAATATTTGAAATTCTATAAATATTTTAAAATTCCAAACTCTCTCTTTTCCCTAGCTAGTTTATTTTCTGTTTGCTTAAGTTTTTAAAGAATGCCATGCTGCTTCACCTGGAATCTTTTGTTTCTTAGAGCTTATTATCACCTATAAAAGGTTGAAAGCAGGACGGTGGCATAGTGGTTAGCACTGTTGCCTCACAGCGCCAGGGACCCGGGTTCAAATCCGGCCTTGGGTGACTGTCTGTGTGGAGTTTGCACATTCTCCCCGTGTTTGCGTGGGTTTCCTCCGGGTGCTCCGGTTTCCTCCCACAGCCCAAAGATGTGCGGGTTAGGTTGATTGGCCATGATAAAAAAAATTGGCCCTTAGTGTTAGGGGGGATTAAATACGTGGGGTTACGGGGATAGGGCTTGGGTGGGATGGCTGTCGGTGTAGGGACCGGGTGCTAGGGTTTGGATGATCGGCCATGATCTCGTTGAATGGCGGAGCAGGCTCGAAGGGCCGAATGGCCTACTCCTGCTCCTATCTTCTATGTTTCTATGAAAGGTCCTAGAGCTCACTACGTTTAATCTATGTTTTGTACTACAGCAAAAGGGCAGAGGGCATCCCCTGATGAAAGGGGAACCAAGCCAAAGCCACTGGAACAAGTAAAAGTTAAAACCCTTGAAGAGATTCGACGTGAGAAGGCACTGCGGAGGCAGGAGAACCAGGAGAGTCTTGCGACACAGCAACAGAGCGAGCAGCCAAAGAACGAGACTCTGCCTACCAGGAAGAGACTGCTCAGAATCACCAAACCTACAGGTGAAGATGCTAAACTTTGGTTTAATATATGTTCACTTTTTACCCTTGTACCAACTTTCCTCGCTGCATTTTTATAGGTCAGTGCTCCAAAAAAAAAAAAAATTATTATTCGTTCATGGGATGTGGGCGTCACTGGCAAAGTCAGCATTTATTGCCCATCCCTAATTACCCTTGAGAAGGTGGTGGTGAGCCGCTGCCTTGAACCGCTGCAGTCTGTGTGGTGAAGGTACTCCCACCGTGCTGTTGGGTAGGTAGTTCCAGCATTTTGACCCAGCGACAATGAAGGAACGGCGATGTATTTCCAAGTCAGGATAGTTTGACTTGGAGGTGGTGGTGTTCCCATGTACCTGCTGCCCTTGTCCTTCTAGATGGTAGAGATCGCGGGTTTGGGTTTGCATTTTAAATGGTGCTGCTACACAAAGTTTTTTTTATTTGTCTCTGGGTCTTAAGGGTGAAGCAGTTCCATCCTCCCATGTCATGCGGTTTGAAGTATTTTCAGGTCTATAATCTGTTTAGGTACTGCAAGGAACTCTGGTGATTTCCAGTTTGTTGGATCTAGTTTGACGTTGGAGTTGTGAACTCGGATCCATTTCCCCCAGCACCTTTCTAACGCTGAAAGGACTAGAGTCAAAAGCATGTTTTATAAATGTACGCAGTCCAGTCTGCAAGCTCGCTGACTGTTAGCTCTACATATGAAATTCTCTGTTATGTTTGTCATGACATGGCAATAAAGCATCACAGGTGATATTTACAGTATTGCAGTATACAGGAAACTCTCGTTTAAACAGCACCTAAATATCCGGAATTCTCTATTAACCGGCAAAATTCTCACTCCGAAAACAACACCTCAATGTTGCCGAGTCTGAGTCTCCCGCGGTGGTCGAGTTAGTCAGTGGGGGTAGTTCTCCAAACTGCCACTACTCGGCTTCTTGGCGCTGTCGGAAGTTGGAACACCTCAATACCCCTGTAACAGGAGTCTGACTCTCCCGCGCTGCCGGTAGTCTCTGCTGATCCGCCATTTTACAGGGGTACTGTGTGTCTCCCTCGCTGCTGGTAGTCATTGCATTGCATTACCCTCAACTGGCAGTACTGTACTTAATCAAGCATCTTCCACCACCCATTTAACACAACATTCTGTAGGTGAGTACCCAATTACTGTATACTGCACATTCCTTGATTTTTTTAATTTTTCTTTGTTAAAAGTAGATAACCCTCTCCGTCATCTAGAGTTTTTGATCAACCGGCAACACGCCGGTCCCGTCAGTGCCGGATACCAAAGAGTTTCCTGTATTTATTAGAATGGTTCCAGGGATAAGGGATTACAGTTACGTGGGGAGACTGGAGAAGCTGGGGTTGTTCTTGGAGCAGAGAAGGCTAAGAGGGGGTTTGATAGAGGTGTTCAAAATCATGAAGGGTTTAGATATAGAGTAAATAAAGAGAAACTGTTTCCAATGGCTGAAGGGTCGATAACCAGAGGGCACAGATTTAAGGTGATTGGCAAAAGAACCAGAGGCGACACGAGGAAAAACTTTTTTACGCAACGAGTGGCTAGGATTTGGAATGGACTGCCTGATGGGGCGGTGGATACAGATTCACTAGGAGCCTTCAAAAGGGAATTGGATACATTTTTGAAGGAGAAAAAAATTGCAGGGATATGGGGAAAGACGGAAAAGTGGGACTGACTGGATTGCTCTTCGAAGGAGCCGGTGCAGACTCGATGGGCCGAATGGCCTCCTATGCTATGATTCTATATTCTTGCATAAATAGTGACCCGCATACAAGACAACACGTGCACCCCCAAAACCCCATGGCTCTTCTATAAGACAAGGATCTACAGCACAAAGATTCTTTCCACCAAATTCTCATCTTTGTATCAGCTGCCATCCTAAAATCCATTTTTTTGTGTTTCTTCAGCCTGTGCATTCCTATTGGCAGCTGCTATTCCACTCAACCACTCCAGCACAGTGATACCCACCTGACCACACACTCTCCCAGCTTCAATCCTAACTCCAGCTACTGGTTTTAAAACACCTTTCCCTGTATCTATCCTGCTGAGTTTCCAATTTGAAATCAATATTGGGAGTCAAGACAACCACAACTTGCATTACTATAGCACCTTTAACATAGTAAGATATCCCAGGGCGCTTCACAGGAACGTTATCACACAAAAATTTGACACCGATCCACATGAGATATTAGGGCAGGAAAGAGGTAGGTTTTAAGGAGCAACTTAAAGGAAGAGAGAGGCGCAGAGAGGTTAAGGAAGGGAATTCCAGAGCTTAGGGCCTGGATGGCTGAAGGCACGGCCGCCAATGGTGGAGAGAAGGAAATCGGGAACGTGGAGTAGCAGAGACACCTTGGAGGGTTGTATGGTTGGGGGTTGTTAGAGATAGGGAATGGCGAGGCCACGGAGGGATTTGAACACAAGGATGAGAATTTTTAAATCGAGGCGTTGGCGGACAGGGAGCCCATGTAGGTTAGCGAGCACAGGGTGAATGGGACCTGGGGCAAGTTAGGATACGGGCAGCAGAGTTTTGGGTGAGGACTGAAGTTAAGAGCTGCTCTGGGGGGTTGGAACAGAAGTGCAGACGCAGGCACGATGTGCTGTATCATTCTGTGATTCTAGCCATCCATGCTCATGGGATTTGAACCCATTATTCTCTATTTGAGAAGCGCTGGTGGAGTCGAGCAACAGTGGCAGGAACACATTCTGCATCCTGCTGTGACAGTTTAAATCAGTTTAAGTCTTCAGTCCAGACTGTGTTTAATACCTCCTTTATTTGCCTGTGTTTCCTGCTTGATTGTCTCTGAATTTTAAATTATCTGTGGGAGTTGTAGGTGAAGTTGAGAGTTGGGTGGGAGTTGCCATTTTAAATATCACCGGGCCAGAGATGCAGAGCAGCAACTGCAAAAAGCATCTGTCTTGGAATTTATTGCAACTCCTCCCTCACAACTCCAGACTTCAGTCCACACTCCCGCTGATTTAAAATTACATTGGCATTATCTACAAATGAAATAACTGCTGACTTTTGGTCCCAGATAGGAATGTGAACCTCTTGTCTTCTGCACATGTATATAAAGTATCAAAATATTAACAGCCCTGATATTCTTACAGCCTTATGCCTTTTGCTGACATCCAAGTTAACAGATGTTAATGTCTATAAGAGCGAGGGGGTAGAATTTGCTTTAAATAAAACTAATAATTATACTTTGAATGGGGGATGTTTGGGTGCTGTGGAAGTACAGAGGGATTGGGGGTTCAGGTTCATAAGACATTAAAAGCAGCACCTCAGTGTATAAGGCCATTAAAAAAAGCTAATAGATTACTGAGTTTTACGGCGAGGGGCATAGAATATAAAAATTGAAATATAATCGTGAATCATAGAAATTTACGGCACAGAAGGGGGCCATTCGGCCCATCGTGTCTGCTGGCTGAAAAAGAACTAACATGGAAGGAGTTCAGCGAAGATTCACCAGGCTGATACCTGGGGTGGCAGGAATGATGTATGAGGAGAGATTGGGTCGATTGGGCTTATACTCGCTGGAGTTTAGAAGAATGAGAGGTGATCTCATTGAAACTTATAAAATTCTGACAGGACTGGACAGACTAGATGCAGGAAGGATGTTCCCGATGGTCGGGGAGTCCAGGGGACACAGTCTAAGGATAAGGGGTAAGCCATTTAGGACTGAGATGAGGAGGAATTTCTTCACCCAGAGAGTGGTGAACCTGTGGAATTCTCTACCACAGAAGGCGGTGGAGGCCAGTTTTAAATATATTCAAGAAGGAGTTGGATATATTTCTTTAGGCTAAAGGGATCAAGGGGTATGGGGAGAAGGCAGGGACAGGGTACTGAATTTGGATGATCAGCCATGATCTCATTGAATGGCGGAGCAGACTCGAGGGGCCAAATGGCCTACTCCTGCTCCTATCTTCTATGTTTCTATGTTTAGCCTAATTCCACTTTCCAGCTCTTGGTCTGTAGCCCTGCAGGTTACGGCACTTCAAGTGCATAGCCAAGTACTTTTTAAATGTGATGAGGGTCTCTGCCTCTACCACCCTTTCAGGCAGTGAGTTCCAGACCCCCACCGCCCTCTGGGTGGGTAAAAAAAGTCTCTTCAACTCCCCTCTAATCCTCTACTAATTACTTTAAATCTATGCCTCCTGGTAAGAACATAAGAAATAGGAGGAGGAGTCGGCCATTTGGCCCTTCGAGCCTGCTCCGCCATTCAATAAGATCATGACTGATCTTCTACCTCATCTCCACTTTCCTGCACTATCCCCATATCCCTTGATTCCCTTAATATTCTCTGATAAGTGAAAGTGTGCTATTCTGAACTCCACACTCCAGCAAGGATGTTACGGCAATAGAACGGGTACAGAGCAGATTCACTAGGATGTTGCATGGTATGAGGAAATACAAATGCAAAGAAAGACTTTTAAAAATTGGGGCTGTTTTTGTCAGAACCGAGATTACAGGGTGAGTTGATTAGAAGTGTTTAAAATTATGAAGGAATGGGACAGTAGATAGAAACAGCCTGTTTCCAATGGTTGAGTAGTGTAAAACGAGGAAACATTGATACAAGATTAAATGTAAAGAGGAAACTTCTTTACACAGGATTGTGTGGCTGTAGAATGCCGGAGTTAGTGGTTAAAGCAGAGACCGTGTCAACATTTAAGAACAGGTCAGATAAAGTGGTTAAAGGTAAAGGGGATAAAGGGATACGAGAACAGGGTGGGCACCTGGGATTAGGACAAATGTTCCGGTGAAGGATAAGCACCAATATGGACTGATTGGGCCAAATGGTCTATTTCTGTGATAGCAAAATACTGCGGATCCTGGAAATCAGAAATAACAGAAAACGCTGGAAAAACTCAGCAGGCCAGGCAACATCCGTGGAGAGAGAAACCGAGTCGACGTTTCAGGTCGAAGACTCTTTGACCTGAAATGTTAACTCTGTTTCTCTCTCCACGGATGTTGCCCTAGCCTGGTGAGTTTTTCCAGTGTTTTCTGTGGTCTATTTCAGTGCTGTGTTTTCTTTAAAACTTTAATTTCTACGCAGTGCGTGTGTTTGTCTGCTTTGCTGCTCAGGAGCAATTTTATCGCTTTGTATAATCTCTTGTGCAGAAGCTGTCAAGCCAGAAAAGGCAGATGGCGAACCAACGGAGGTAGAATCACTGGACGCTGCTGCCCAAGGAGAGACAAAGGAGACTAATAAGGTCAGTGCAATTCCTGAGAACACTAGGCATCCAGTGGGCCTTCATGTTATTTCTTCATCTCCGTAGTTGAAATAAAAGCAATGGTGCACAGGCAAGTTATTCTTTGGGAAATATTTTATAATTTGTGTGAACTAGGCAGAAAAGAAGAGCAGACTCTCATCAAAACATCCAGCGTATTCAGCACAGTCCACACTTGTTCTTGTATACAGACTGGACACCACTCCGCAAAGAAAATTGCCAGCAAGTTCTGTCCTGAATGCAGAAAGTAGATGCAGATGAAGCTTTTGAGAGAGCGTTAGCACAAATTGAGAAGTAACCTTGAATATAATTGGCAAATGAATTTCAACATAGATAAGTGTGAGGTCAGTTTTCGCTCCGTTTTTTTTGGTTGTGGGGGGGGAGGGGGTTCGCGGGCCCTTTAACGGGCTGCGCGGCCCATTCAAATTTCTGCCCCTGCGTGGTTTTTCCATTTAAAGCCATTGAGTGGCTTGCACGGGGCCTCGAGACCACTGCACAGCCGCGCAGCTGAACGGCAACATTGTGTGAGGTACAGGTTGAGCGTCCAAAATCCGGAGTTCCGGACTCCGGGACGATTGGTGGCAGGGTCATCGGGAATCCGTAAAATGTTCCGGAATCTGGACACCCTGTCAAACCGCAACCTGGGCCCAGGCATTTCCAGACTCGGAAGGTGTTTCTGATGTCCGAAGTCCGGAAACGCCCGAGTCCAGGTTGCGATATTTCCGGACTTCGGACATCAGAAACACGTTCCGAAGTCCGGAAAAACATGAAAACCGGCTCGGCCTCGGTCCCGAGGTTGCTGGATTCAGGACGCTCAACTTGCATTACATTTTGGTAAGAAAAATAAGGAGGCTACATATTACTTGGAAAATGAGAATCTAAATGTGGTAGAGGAGCAAAGGGATCTGGGAGTACAAAGACACAAATCACTAAAAATAGTGACACGAGTTAATAAGGCTATTTTTAAAAAATAAGCAAACCAAGCGCTAGGGTTTATTTCTAGAGGGGTTGAATTAAAAAGTAGGGAAGTTATTGCTAAACCTGTATCGAACCTTGGTTAGACCACACTTGGAGTACTGCGAACAATTCTGGTCGCCATATTATAAAAAGGATATAGAAGCTCTGGAGAGGGTGCAGAGAATATTTACAAGGATGATACCAGAACTTCAAGTTTATATCTATCAGGAAAGATTGAACAGGCTTGGGTCTCTTTTCTCTAAAAAGAGAAGTATGAGTGGTGACCTAATAGAGGGCTTTAAAATTATGAAAGATTTTGATAGAGTAGACACAGAGAGAGTGTTTCCACTTGTGGGGAAGAGCAAAACTAGAGGCCATCAATATAAGATAGTCACCGAGAAATCAAATAGGGAATTCAGAAGAGAGTGGTGAGAATGTGGAACTCGCTACCACAGGGAGTGGTTGAAGCAAATAGTATAGATGCATTTAAGGGAAATCTAGATAAGCACATGAGGGAGATGGGAATTTAGGGTTATGCTGATAGTTAGATGAGAAAAGACGGGAGGAGGTTCGAGTGGACCGGCATGGACTGGTTGGGCCGAATGGCCTGTTTCTGTGCTGTATATCCTATGTAATTCTATCCACTTTCTTGCAGCCTGCAAATGGAAAGGAAGGTCCAAGATCGCAGACGGTGCAAGTTAAAAGCTTTGAAGAAATACTGAAGGAAAAACGCCTTCGACAGCTGCAGGAAACTGAGAAACAGCCGAGTCAAACTCTGCTGGGAGAAGAGGTGGTGGCAAACAAAATGAACTGGGAGATCCAGGCTGCAGAGCAGAGTAAGCAGCCTGCAGCTTCGGCGGAACTGAGACCAAACAACCGTCTCGTAGCTGAACAACTGGCTGTTAAGACAGAGCTGGCTGTTAAGACAGAGCTGGCTGTTAAGACAGAACTGGCTGTTAAGACAGAACTGGCTGTTAAGACAGAAGAGAAGCTGACCGTTGCCAAACCTGAAGCGGCAGAACCTCCACTTTCTCTGAAAGGTATCTGTCTTGGGCTTACATTTTCATTTACACGTGGTTGCTTGCCTCTGCATATTCTTAGCCTGCTTCTCCATGCCTTTTGCAGTTGGCAGAGGTGACGCACGCTGATTTTTGGTGCTAAAATTACGATATATTGCCAATGATACCATGTTAATAAATAGGGCTCTTTTATTGCTTGAATTTTAGCACACGGTGTAAAGTGTCCTCCTCTTCTCCCCACCCCCACTTCAAAAAAGAAATAATGCTGTTGATCACAAGAGGTCAGTGCTGATATGTATGCAGTACTGCGATGCATTAACAAACACATCTTTTTGTCACAAAAGATGCTGTGAGCATTGCTGGCAGATTTAACGTGTACGGTTTAGTTGAAGCACTTGCCTGCATTTCTCTCATGAAGCATTCCTTACCCTGGGTCACACTGTCTCTGGGCCATGGTGCCGAGCCCTTGCGGCCTAGATTGATTTCTGGGATGAGAGGGTTGTCCTATGAGGAGAGATTGAGCGGATTGGGCCTATACTCTCTGGAGTTTAGAAGAATGAGAGGTGATCTCATTGAAACATAAGATTCTGAGAGTGTTTGACAGGGTAGATACTGAGAGGCTGTTTCCCCTGGCTGGAGAGTCTAGGACTAGGGGGCATAGTCTCAGGGTAAGGGGTCGGCCATTTAAGACCGAGATGAGGGGGAATTTCTTCACTCAGAGGGTTGTGAATCTTTGGAATTCTCTGCCCCAGGGGGCTGTGAATGCTGAGTCTTTGTGTATATTCAAGGCTGAGATCGATAGTTTTTTGGACTCATGGGGAATCAAGGGATATGGGGATCAGGCCGGAAAGTGGAGTTGAGGTCGATGATCAGCCATGATCTTATTGACTGGCGGAGCAGGCTCGAGGGGCCGTATGGCCTACTCCTGTTCCTAATACTTATGTTCTTCTGTTCATCCCTCTCATCTGTCTGACGTTGATGAAAAGCTTGAACGGTGGTTAGTTCTGATACATGTGTTGTTTTGGGACATGGACATTCATCAATGTGCTTCCAAACCTGCCACTAGTGAAAAGCATCAGGCCCCAACTCTGGGCACCAATGGTGAGTTACACCCCAGCTATTCCCTGCTCAGCCACCAGTGGGTAGCTGAGTTGAAGTAGGTGCAGCCGCTCCGTGATACCTCTGCACACACTAGTCTACTGCAGCAACCAATCACACAACTTCTCAAATGAGTCTCATTTAAATTGTGTCCACTTGCTGACACTCCATCAAATCCTGTCTTGCATGCAGAGCCTCACGACTGCTGGGTTTCTTTTTCATTAAAAAATTTGCCTTTACTTTTTCTTCTTTCGTTAAGATTGACTTTTCCTCTTCCTTCTTGAAGTCCCTTTCTTTGGTCTGCTCTGCTCCCTCCTCCTGTTCTGTATTTTATATTTGCTTGTTTCTCTTGCTTCCTTAGTTTTTTTTCCTGTTTAATTTCTCCTTCCCAACCACCTTACTCTCTCTTCGCAACCTCTTACCACGTGCCTTCCACACCTGATTCAAGATCAATTTAACTTTTTTGTTGCACTTGTCTGGCTCGCACCTGGGAGCCTGAAAAGTTGGTGGAGCTTAGAGCCCGTGTATGGGGGAAATCAGCCTGAAGCAAGGAAGGGACGGTTCAGTAATGAGACTAGAGACTGGACTCCTGAAGCTGCTTGAGCCTCTTGCTGCACTGGGAGCTGGATACTGGTCCCTGCTAATGGGGTAGAATAATCAATTATCCCCAGAAATAAGGCTGCAAAGATGAATTCATTTTTTAATATATTGATGGATTATTGGAGAGAGCGTGGGAAGATTGTAGACAACGTTCCCTACAAGCTGCACGGGCGCACAGCTCTCTGCCAGTCCCACGCAGCTCGGGACTGGCTTTTGCAATGTTAAAGTTCCTGTCAGTGGGCCGCACACCCAAAAAAAATTACAGGGAACATTGGTTGTAGACTGTTGTATCAGTTTCTAATGACCCGTTTTCATTGGGTGGGTCTGTCTTGCCCACTACTGGACTGTGTTAGTTACAGTAATGATGTGTTTTCTGACTCCCATGTGTCTCTAATCTCACATTCTCTCTTTTACAGTGAAACCCAAATTAAATGTGAAACCATCCGTTGTGAAGAACGCTTGTCCTGTGAGGCTCAGCCAGAAACGCAAATCCCCTGACAGCCATCCTTCCACCATTATGGCAGTGAAGCCACTCAACACTGTGACCCCTGACCTGACGAAGCAGCCACCCACAAAGAAGATCGTTACAGTAAGAACCTCTGCTGTTGACTCCTTCCTGTGCATGATGCAGCCACATTTCAGTTCCTTTTTATGGGACAGGTTAAAGAACGGCTCTAACCAACTGAACAATTGGCAAGCCCTTCTCTCCTCTCCCGACATCGAAAACAAACAATCTCAGCAGCTTTTGTAAAGTCAGAGAATCTCGTGTCTCAATGCGGAATACATTTTAGCATCTGTGGGTGGTGCATTGCACTCGTGCAATATCATTTACCAGTCTCGGCTGTTCTACCGTGGGGTGACGGTGAGCATTGGGAGGAGGGGAGGGAAAATTGGAGAGGCTTGTCCCCAGCTAACTTTCACATTCCTGGTAGCTGGCTCAGATTGTGTGTATTTCCCGCCCCCATTTTCTACACCCGCTTGCAAACCTGTGCACTAAGCGATCGAGGCTGCATCGCCCCCATCATCCACCAGTGTGACTGTGCACCCTGGGAAATGAGAGGGATTTGCTACAAATATTGGCAGCGCTGACAGGTTTTTAGGTGCAAAGTAGTAGGATCTCTCTAACTGCTCTGCTTCATGTCGAGACAAAGCGAGTCCTCGTGCTATAACCCTCATCTAATTGGGATATTGCCTAAATACACCGTTCCCATTTATTCCTCTTGTACCGCATTCTGAATTCCAGGATACTCAACATCTCCTCGCAAACTGCATTTATCCTGTATGAAAGAAAATAGTTGGCCAATTATCCTATCGTGAGATCTGTATGTAGCGTTCCAGCCATTTCTTATAAGATAACTCCCCGTCAGTTTTCTATGACGCAGTAAATGTTTCTGTTTCTGAAGGGAGTGTTACAGGCACACTTTGTAACCTTTCAAATGTTCTGTCTTCCAGTCTACACCATCGCCAGTCCAGCGAGAAGAGGTAACCGCTCCGCCTTTGCAGGTGCCAGAAAGATCCATGGAAAGGTGAGCACTCAATTTCATTATCTTGCATAGATAGTTTCTAAACTTTTTTTTTAGTATAAAAAATCTTGCAAGGTTTCATAATCCTACAAAACACAATCTTGGACTGCACCCAGGCTCACTTCTGGTGTGTAACAGTATTTGAGTATACTCCCATCCAATTTGGGAACTTGCAAACATGACTGGAATTGAAGGCATTGGTAAAGGGGTGGGGGGGGGGGGTGCGGTGGAGAAGAACTCACATTAATAGGCTCTTCTATTAAACAGCGAGTGTAGAGCTGTACAGTTAGGGGTGGGAGGGGGGCGAAGAGAGACTACAAGGGTAAGCACAATGAAACGCACTTAACAGCAAAGTTATGCCGATGGGAGCAGGAAGTTACAAAGAGACATTGATTAAGTGAGTGAGCAAAACGAGTTCAATGTGGGCAGGTGTGAAGTCATCCGTTTTGGATCCACAAAAGATACACCCGAATGTTTTCTGACTGGCAAAAGACTAGGAACTGAGGAGGTTGAAAAAGATTTGGGTGTCAAGGCACACAAATCACAAAGTTAGTATACAGGTACAAAAAGTAATTAAAAAAGGTTAACAGAATGTAAGGGAGCTGGAATACAAAGGAGAGGAAGTGGTCAGACCCCACCTGAAGTACTGCGTTCCGTTTTGGGCACAGCACCTCGGGAATGATATATTGGCCTTTTTGGGGGGGGGGGGAAGACTTGCATTTCTATAGTGCCTTTCACGACTTCAAGACGTCCCAATGCGCTTTACAGCCAATTAAGTACTTTTGAAGTGTAGTCACTGTTGTAATGTAGGAAGCGCGGCAGCCAATTTGCACACAGCAAGCTCCCACAAACAGCAATGTGATAATGACCAGATAACCTGTTTTTGTGATATTGATTGAGGGATATATATTGGCCCAGGACACTGGGAATAACTCCCCTGCTCCTCTTCGAAATAGTGCCATGGGATCTTTTACGTCCACCTGAGAGAGCAGACGCGGCCTCGGTTTAACGTCTCATCCGAAAGACGGCACCTCTGACAGTGCAGCGCTCCCTCCGCACTGCACTGGGAGTGTCAGCCTAGAATTTTGTGCTCAAGTGTCTGGAGTGGGACTTGAACCCACAACCTTCTGACTCAGAGGCGGGAGTGCGACCCACTGAGCCACAGCGATGGAAGAGATGCAGCACAGATTCACCAGAATGATACCATAATTTATTTGCTTAGTAAAGCTTACCGTCAAGGGTCAAACCGGAAGAATGGCTACCTGGGTAAGGTGCTGGATGCCAT
The DNA here is from genome assembly GCF_052327205.1 of Somniosus microcephalus. Classification (NCBI taxonomy): domain Eukaryota; kingdom Metazoa; phylum Chordata; class Chondrichthyes; order Squaliformes; family Somniosidae; genus Somniosus; species Somniosus microcephalus. Next base: position 17,745,706 of record NC_141004.1, on the reverse strand, counting down.
ACAGCATAATTTAGCAGCTACGGGCGGGGGGGACAGGAATTAATCTTTCTACGTAGGTTGTGTGGCAGCAAAAGACTCTGGCAGTTCTAAGATTAAGTGCTAACGCATTTAGTTTAAAGAATTTAGAAGAGTGAAAAAAATGACACCTGATGGTTGCAAAAATAAATAATTAATTCCCTGGCAGCTGACTTTATTCCTTTCTTTTCAGGATTAATCTTGCCGAGCAAAGCAAGCCGACGAGCATGTCGCCGACGAGCGTGCCGCCGACGAGCATGCCGCCGACAGCGAGAGAGAGTTTCTCCCCTCCCCAACTGCCTGCTAAAGCTCAGAGGCTGAGTTCCACTACATCCAAGCCTGTAGTAGCTGAGGATGACTTTGAAGAACTGATGAAAGAATTCTCGGATGACAAACTCGAAGCGGAAATCGATCTGGACCCTGGAAAGGATGAGGATGACTTGTTGCTTGAACTGTCTGAGATGATTGACAGCTGAAGAGCTTGTTGAACTCTCTGGACCTGCTCAAACGGATTCAAACTCTGCCTGTGTGGAATTTTCTCTGGGTAATAAACGGAGACTAGCTTGGACCTACATTTTGTATTCGACTGGGACTGCCTATATTTTTAAAGCTGTAAACATATAACTATGTCTGCATATCGTGTACAGACAGAAAGCCTGGTCTGTTTTAAACATATGCTGATATTATGACCAAATTAATGAACTATTTAATTACAACTTTGTGGCTGCTGGCCGCATTTTCCCCCCAAACCAAGAGGGAAACAGTGGTGCAACATCAACCTGTGTTCGGATTTACACGGTTTGAAGAGAACCCAGTGATGCAACCTATTATCAGCGGAAGATGTTTTTCTGTCTGAAAACTGCTTTGTTGAGAGGGCTGTGTCCATAACCGCCGGACAGCGCAGCTCAGATAATTGTGTGAGCTCTAATTTTGTAATGCTTGCCTTCCATGGGCTTGGCTCGTTGGTGGGGGACATCAGCCTGCTCCAATCTCACCTGCCATCTGTAAGGAAGATATTTATGGCTAGTTCTCTGTGTATTTTCTTTTATATGTAGAGTCATTCCTAGCCTATGGCTCAATGGAAGTAAAGTATATGGAGCAGCCTAGATGTTTATATTTAAAAAAAAAAAAAAAGCAATTTAACATTGGATTGTACACGAGGGCGGTGTAATTGCGAAAGAAAGGTGATTACAAATTGAGCACTTAATCACATCAAAGCTTCTGATAACACAGAAGTCAGAATTTCAGGACTCCTAAGCATATTTTAGGATGGGGTAACCTTTAAATCTGAGCTCAGGATACTGTTGCAAACTGTCTGTCTGATGGAGTCCCCGAATGTTACGGGGACTCCTGCAAATTTGCATTAATGATTTGAGAAACACAGACGCTTTTGGTTCCCAGAAGTTTCTGACTTTGTGTCTGGACAGTTAGCACCATATTAATTCGCGTCACTGTTGCATAAATGGAGTTTATCTCTTAACGTGTGTTTTGTTGTGTTTTTTGCCCCCTCTGCCAGCAGTTTATAGTCCACTGTTTAATGTTTTCATTATTGTCCCAAGCCCACCTTGCACCACAGCATGTGCTATTGATCGAATTGTGGGAGGCCCCAGTCTGAACATACGGGTATTTGAAGAGAACAGTTGTGGTGTTTGCAGACCATTATGATCCATGCCTGTGGAAGTGATCCGCTGCTTTTATACTCTGTATAATGCAGGGCATTCGCATCATGACTCTGGTAGAACAGCAAGAGGAAGAAAGCACAGGTACTCCCAAGTTACCTTAAAATGACATCTAGCTAATGAACAGAAGACCGTTGTATGATGCTGGTGCTTATTGGAGGTGTCGTCTCCACAATGTAGTCGGATGTTTTGGCTTGGGATGGGGACAAAATCTCTTTTTTAACAAGAGGATCAAAAGCATTTGCTGCCACCTCGGTCATTTGGCTGTTTTTTTGAAGAGGGACTAGGCACACTTGCACATTCTCCTTGGTATAAAAAGCTGGAAGATCCAGGGTCTGTAACTTGAGCCCATTCGATGGAGACGTGGCCACAGAGCTGGAGATGTGGCCACAGAGCTATCAGTCAAGTGTGTTGCTATCATTGAAGAGTCCAACAGAGCCCAAGGAAGTTAAATTTGTATATAGTAACTTTTAGGGGTAGCCAGACTACCTGTTATTTCCAACACAGTGTTGGACTCCCTGATATGCAGCCTTCCTGTGCTGCGGTTAGTACTGTAAACCCAGCTATCTGCTGCGGCAGCCCAATTGTTTAGGTTGAATGGAGTGCCGAAGTTGACATGATTTTTTTGGGTCACTGTACGATAGGGTGGGGTGGAAGGACTGAAGAAAATCTGCTCCTGCAGGATTTATGGATATGAACTTTGAAGAGATTTACAAAGAGCAAAGTTGGTTTATTCAGTGATGAAGGCCTGTTGAGATTGAAGCATATCCACTGTGTGTGTGTGTGCGTGAGAGAGTGTGCGTGCGTGTGTGTGTATAAGAGCTTTGTAGCGGAAGGAGGGGAATACAAAGCGGTTCACTCCACTTCAGGGAGTTGTTTCGAAGCCCGGTGTGTTTGTAGTGCCTTAAGTTAAACTGTTCACTGTCTGCTTAGCAGAGAGAGTTTAATTTTTGATGTCTAATGGAATATTCCCCCATCAGCAAGGACTTACAAGTGTGCGACCAGAACGCTGCAGTTCCAGGTCTTTGTACACCAGAAATAATTCTAAAGCTCTGTTCAAAAGGCAGCAGGTACTGCACTGTGGGAGTCGCTGTTAACACAGGACTGAACTGGGAAGGAACAGAAAGACCGGTATGAAAGCACGGGTGCTGCAGTCCCCTTACAATCCGGGGCTGGTTGACTGTTTTGCATCAAAGCAGAGTTCTTCGGCTACTGGTAATACAAGAAACTAGAGAAATAAATGAACTGGTTGTGATCACTGGAGGTCACTTTTCTGATTGATCTTTCTTTGTCAGCTGCCTGTACCTCAAGATGATGAACTCCCCCACCTGTCTGAATGGCTGATGAGAAAGAACAAATGCTTTTAAGACTATTGGAAAAACACCACACATGTATTTTACTTCACTGAAGCGCGTGTCTATACACAAAGGCAGCCTCATGTTCCAGAGCCGTTGCTGTCCTGTAAAATACTTGCTGCTTTTCTAAAGCAGTCTCTCCAGTCAGTATTCTACAGAGGCAATGCTATCAATCTGTTCTTTATGAAACATTGTAAATATTGTTGGTTTTTGTCCAATTATGGTCTGCATTCAAGTTGACCAATAGAATTTGTGTGTTTAGGATCCAAGGGAGGCAGTCTGTGTTTCTAATATTTCTGCACTTCTACCCTTTCACTTTTATGTTGTACTTTTCCTTTCGATTTTATTGTTTCAAATGTGCATCCATGGTAGTGGGTGATTTTATTTATGACTCTGTATGCAGACACTGAATATGTAACATTTTCTTTATAATAAAAGGACTATATTGTTCAACTTGTGTAGCTTGCTGTGACTACCCACTGGATCCTTGGGAAAAATCTAGGAAAAAGTAGTCAGGGACAAAATAGCAATCGTGGCTCTCAGCAACACAAAGCAAATCAAATCACTGCTTTTGCTCACTGACCACTTCGTATGGTTTTCAAGTACAGTAGAACTGCCTAGCATCCAAAATAAAACACACTCTGGACTACCAAATGTGAGGAGAAAACTAACCAAGCTTTTAAGTGGGTTTCTACCCCTCTTCCCAATTTCCTCACGAACATAGGAGCAGCAGTAGGCCATTCGGCCCCTCGAGCCTGCTCCGCCAGTCAATGAGATCATGGCTGATCATCCAAATTCAGTACCCTGTCCCTGCCTTCTCCCCATATCCCTTGATCCCTTTAGCCTTAAGAAATATATCCAACTCTTTTTTGAATATATTTAATGAACTGGCCTCCACCGCCCTCTGGCAGAGAATTCCACAGGTTCACCACTCTCTGGGTGAAGAAATTCCTCCTCATTTCAATCCTAAATGGCTTACCCTTTATCCTTAGACTATGACCCCTGGTTCTGGACTCCCCGGCCATCGGGAACATCCTTCCTGCATCTAGTCTGTCCAGGCCTGACAGAATTTTATAGGTTTCGATGAAATCCCCTCTCAATCTTCTAAACTCCAGTGAGTATAAGCCCAATCGACACAATCTCTCCTCATACGTCATTCCTGCCATCCCAGGTATCAGCCTGGTGAATCTTCGCTGCACTCCTTCCGTGGCAAGAACGTCCTTCCTCAGGTAAGGCGACCAAAACTGCACACAATACTCAAGGTGCGGTCTCACCAAGGCCCTGTACAACTGTAGCAAGACATCCTTGTTCCTGTACTCGAACCCTCTTGCTACGAAGACCAACATACTATTTGCCTTCTTAACCGCCTGCTGCACCTGCATGCTTACCTTCAGCGACTGGTGCACAAGAACACCCAGGTCTCTTTGCACTTCCCCTTCTCCCAATCTATTGCCATTCAAATAATCTGCCTTCCTGTTTTTGCCACCAAAGTGGATAACCTCACATTTATCCACATTATAGTGCATTTGCCATGTTTCTGCCCAATCTGTCCAAATCGTACTGGAGTTTCACGACATCCTCCTCGCAGCACACCCACCCAGCTTTGTGTCGTCTGCAAATTTGGAGATATTACATCCAATTCCCTCGTCCAGATCATTAATATATATTGTGAACAGCTGGGGTCCTAGGACCGATCCTTGCGGTACCCCACTAGTCACTGCCTGCCACTCGGAAAACGACCCGTTTATTCCAACTCTTTGCTTTCTGTCCGCCAACCAGTTCTCTATCCAAGTCCATACCTTGCCCCCAATCCCATGTGCCTTAATTTTGCATGCTAATCTCTTATGTGGGACCTTATCGAAAGCCTTCTGAAAGTCCAAATACACCACATCCACTGGTTCTCCCTTATCTATTTTACCAGTTACATCCTCAAAAAATTCCAGTAGATTAGTCAAGCATGATTTACCTTTTGTAAATCCATGTTGACTTTGTCCGATCCTGTCACTGCTTACCAAGTGCTCTGCTATTACATCTTTTATAATAGATTCTAGCATTTTCCCCACTACCGATGTCAGGCTTACAGGTCTATAATTCCCCGCTTTTTCTCTACCACCTTTTTTGAATAGTGGGGTAACATTAGCTACCCTCCAATCCATGGGTACTGTTCCAGAGTCTATCAAGTTCTGGAAGATGACCAGCAATGCATCTACTATTTCTAGGGCCACTTCCTTAAGTACCCTGGGATGTAGATTATCAGGCCCTGGGGATTTATCGGCCTTCAGTCCCATCAATTTTCCTAACACCATTTCCCTACAAATACTGATTTCTATCAGTTCCACCCTTTCATCAGGCCCTATGTTCCCCGGCATCTCTGGGAGGTTATTTGTGTTCTCCTTTGTGAAGACAGAACCAAAGTATGAATTTAATTGCTCTGCCATTTCTTTGTTTCCCATTATAAATTCCCCTGATTCTGACTGTGAGGGACCTATGCTTGACTTCACCAATCTTTTTCTCTTCGCATATCTATAAAAGCTTTTACAGTCAGTTTTTATGTTCCCTGCAAGCTTACTCTCATATTCTATTTTCCCTTTCTTAATTAATCCCTTTGTCCTCCTTTGTTGAATCATAAACTGCTCCCAATCCTCAGGATTATTGCTTTTTCTGGCCAATTTATATGTCGTCTCTTTGGATCTTATGCTATCCCTAATTTCCCTTGTTAGCCATGGTTGAGTCACCTTTTTTGTTTTATTTTTATGCCAAACTGGGATGAACAAATTCTGTAGCTCATCCATTCGGTCTTTGAATGTTTGCCATTGCCTATCCACCGTCAACCCTTTGAGTGCCATTCCCCAATCAATCCTACCCAACTCGCTCCTCAGACCATCGTAGTTTCCTTTATTTAAATTGAGGACCCTAATCTCTGAGTCAACTACTTCATTCTCCATCTTAATGAAGAATTCGATCATATTATGATCGCTCAGACCCAAGGGGCCTCGTACAACAAGATTGCTAATTAATCCTTTCTCGTTACATAATACCCAGTCTAAGATGGCCTGATCTCTGGTTGGTTCCTCGACATATTGGTCCAGGAAACCATCCCGTAAACACTCCAGGAATTCCTCCTCCATAGTATTGTTACTAATTTGGTTGGCCCAATCTATATGTAAGAAATAGGAGCAGGAGTCGGCCATACAGCCCCTCGAGCCTGTTCCGCCATTCAATAAGACCATGGCTGAACTTCTACATCAACTCCACTTTTCCACTCTCTCCCCATATCCCTTGATTCCCTTAGTGCCCAAAAATCTATCGATCTCAGTCTTGAATATATCCAATGACTGAGCCTCCACAGTAGTCTGGGCTAGAGAATTCCAAAAATTCACAACCTTCTAAGTGAAGAACATAAGAACCAGCAGGAGTAGGCCCTTCGAGACTGCTCCGCCATTCATTAAGATCATGGCTGATCATCTACCTCAACTCCACCTTCCTGCACTATTGCCATAATATCCTCGATTCCCTTAATATCCAAAAAATTTTGATTTCTGTCTTGAATATACTCGACTGAGCCTCCACAACCCTCTGGGGTCAAGAATTGCAAAGATTCGCCACACTTTGAGTGAAGAAATTTCTCCTCGTCTCAGTCCTAAATGGCCAACCCCTTATTCTGAGACTGACCCCTCGTTCTTGACTCCCCAGCCAGGAGAAACATCCTCCCTGCATCTACCCTGACAAGCCCCTTAAGAATTTTAGATGTTTCAATGAGATCACCTCTTATTCTTCTAAACTCTAGAGAAATATAGGCCTAGTCTACTCAAGTCTCTCCTCATAGGACAATCCCCCCATCCCACGGATCAACCTAGTGAACCTTAGGTGCACTCCCTCTATGGCAAGTATATCCTTCCTTAGTTAAGGAGATCAAATCGGTACTGAGTACGCCAGGTGTGATCTCACCAAGGCCTTATATAATTGCTGCAAGACTTCCTTACTCTTATACTCCTTCTCAAAAGCATCGAATCTTCCTGGCTGTGGTAGCATTGGTACCAGCTTATCTCTTGTAACATGCCTCAAGGGCCATTCTTCATGTAGAAGTTTGAAAGTGAGTGGCAGCGCAGTATTTGACTGTGAGGAGTCTCCTAACCCAATACTGTCTTCACCGAACATCAGCATTTAGAAGACTGGAATTGTGATCTGATTATGGAAACCTTTTGGGTTTTTTTGTTTTCCTTCAATTTCCCCGACCCCCCCATCCCAAACTAAGTGAGTGACGTTAATGACTTTATCCTCTGCTAGCGAGAGAAACTATAAGCTTTGCATTTTAATGTTGGAGTGAAGGTTGTTGGGCACAGGGGAAGTAAGCCTGCCCTTCCATTCAATAACAACTTGCATTTATATAGCACCTTTAACGTAGGAAACCGTCCCAAGGTGCTGAAAACTTTTTGGCAAAGAATACTGTTTGTAAAGAATGCCAACATTTATACACCGTGCATGTTATGTATTATAGTTCAGTAATGTACACAATGTAATGACTGAAATTTGTATCTGTACCATTGTGATATGGAAGTGAGTGGTAAACCATATCCATGTGTAGGGAATATTAAAATTTCCAATATTTAGTCTATAAGCATTATAGGGTTACGGACCAAACTTTGTCCTTTTTCCTAACGTATACACAGGAACTAGATTGGATTTCTACCATATCTATAGTTGCATCGCAAGTCAATCACTGCAGAATTATACTACAATCCAATCTAGAGACTTAAAGTCAGACACAAATGTATTAATTTTATATCAAAGTTAACAATACCATTCCTTAAGGTTAAGCATTTAGAATTACAATAGACACTTAAGTAAAGGATCTTGTTAGATCCGTGGTTCAGTGGATAAATAATTACACGGATGCTGTACATAAACAAATAACAAGTCTTTACTGGAGGAGGGTCATCTCTAGACTGGGGTACAGAGGCATGCGCACAGCTTATATACCGGTGTGGTCACTGCCGGTACTACAGTATACAGGGGCTGTAAAAAGTAGTTCTGACTTAAAGCACATACACTACAATTCCTCCCTTTTTAGATTAATAATACCCCCTTAATATTCAAATAACAATTACATTTTTACATGTACATTCAATAACAAAAGTCCATTTATAGATTCAGTCTTTGGGGCGGCTTCCTGGCCCTTTCGGGATAGCGCCTTTCCGGAGGTTCTTGTTCTTGGTGCAGAGGCGATTCTGACCCCTTTTCATCGGGTAGTTCATCGGGTTCCACTGCTACTGGGTCTGAAGTAGATGCTACCGGTATGTCGGGTTCATCCCCAGGTACTCGAGACATAGGGTTGACGCCTTCCTGTGATGCTAAGATCTGATCGACGTGGCATCTCACAATGTTCTCCCCGGCATCCACTGTGTACATTAATGGCCCCTGCCTTGTACATATCGTTCCGGGTTGCCACTTCTCTGTTCGATAGTCACGGGCCAAGACTGGTTGCCCTACATTGAAGCTCCTTGTCGGCTTCTCGTTGATGTGCTGGAATTGTTTGTCCTCAACATTTCTTCGCACATTTGGTCTGAGCAAGTCCAGACGAGATCTCAACCTTCGGTTAAAGAACATCATGGCTGGGGTCTGGTTGGTAACTGCACGTGTCGCGTTTCGGTAGGCTAATAAGAAATTGTCCATCTTATGCTGTAGTGGAATTTCCTCATCGCACATGGCCTTTATCGCCTTCTTAAAGGTATGTACGAACCTCTCAGCCAATCCATTGGTGGCTGGATGATACGGGGCGGATGTGTAATGCCTTACCCCATTCCTTTTCATGAATTTTTGGAACTCGTCGGACACAAACTGTGGTCCATTATCAGAGCAGATCTGCTCTGGCAAACCGTTTCTGGCAAATATGGTCCGTAGGACTGCAATCGTTTTCTCTGTAGTGGTTGAAGACATCTTTATCACCTCAGGCCACTTTGAATGAGCATCCACTGCTATTAAGAACATTGAGTCCATGAATGGACCAGCAAAATCAATGTGCACCCGTTGCCATGGAGAGGAGGGCCACTCCCATGGGTGTAGAGGAGCATGTGGTGGTGCATTTTGGACCTTCTGGCATCCTAAGCAGCTCTTAGTTAGGTCTTCGATTTGTTGATCGATTCCCGGCCACCACACATAAGCCCTAGCAAGGCTTTTCATTTTCACTCCCCCCAGATGACCTTCATGTAGCTCCTTTAGCACTCTCTCCCTTAACTTGGGTGGAATCACCACTCTGGATCCACACATCACTGGCCCCTGGCATACTGACAGCTGTTCTCTTCTGGATGAGAATGCTGGCAACAGTGAGTCGCCATGTGCTGGCCATCCCCTCACCGTCAATTCATATACCCGTGACAGCGTCGTATCATTGCGGGTCTCCTCTATATCCACGTTTGTTACTGGCAATCGTTCAATTATCGACGAATAAAATATCTCGATAGGGTCCACTGCTGCTGCTTCCTCCACCATAGGCAGTGGCAGGCGCGATAGCCCATCAGCGTTCCCATGCTGTTTTGTGCCTTTATATTCTATTTCATATTGAGTCGCCCCTAGAAACAGGGACCATCTTTGTAACCGCTGTGCAGTCATTACTGGCACGCCCTTCTTAGGATTAAAGATGGAGACAATTGGTTGGTGGTCAATCAGCAAGGTGAACTTCTGCCCATGCAGATAATGGTTGAATTTTTTTACTCCCCATACTAGGCTGAGGGCCTCCCTGTCAATCTGGGCGTAGTTGCGCTCAGCTGAGGTTAGTGACCGAGACGCAAAGGCTACTGGCCTCTCCAACCCGTCTGGGAATTTGTGCGACAGCACCGCTCCAATGCCGTAGGGTGATGCATCACATGCCAAACGAATTGGTAGTGCTGGGTTGAAATGGGCCAACACCTCTTTTGATGTGATCAATTCTTTACACTTCTGGAAAGCTCATCTACGTTCATCATCCCACTTCCATGGTACCCCTGTTTGCAGTAGGGTGTTCAGCGGGTGTAATACCGTAGACAAATTTGGTAAGAACTTGTGGTAATAGTTTACCAGCCCGAGGAACGACCTCAGTTGTGACACATTTTCCGGTGCTGGAGCCTTGACTACTGCCTCAATCTTGTCAGGGGACTTATGTAACCCCTCTTCATCGATGACGTGGCCACAATACGAGATCTGTTTCTGGAAAAACTCGCACTTGTGGTGATTAGCTCGTAGCCCATATTCCTTTAATCTGGCGAGCACCTTCTCCAAGTTAGCTAGGTGATCACCGTCATTTTCGCCCGTGACCAAGATGTCATCCAAATAACACTGGGTCCCTGGAATCCCTTGCAGGACCTGATCCATCGCCCTTTGCCAGATAGCCGGAGCCGAGTCTACTCCAAACACCAGCCGGTTGTATTGATAGAGACCTTTATGAGTGTTGATCGTAAGGTAATGTTTCGAAGCTTCTTCTACCTCCATTTGCAAGTACACCTGGGCTAGATCAATTTTGGTGAAGCGTTTACCACCAGATAGCGAGGCGAAAATATCCTCAATTCGTGGAAGCGGATATTGCACCGTGTGAAGGACTGGGTTCACTGTCACCTTAAAATCCCCAGATGCGGACCTTCTTTGGTTCCCCAGGCGTATTACTCAACGACCTCTTCATTACAGGAACGATGGGTGTAGCCCACTCGCTCCAGTCCACTTTGGATAGTACTCCTGAACGTTCCAACCTTTCCAGCTCTGCTTCAACCGCTGGTCTGATCGCATAAGGCACTGGTCTGGCCTTCAGAAACTTTGGGCTTGCATTATCCTCTATTTTAATTGTTGCTGTTATTCCTTTTAGTGTTCCTAGTCCTTCCTGGAACACTTCTTTTGCGTCAGTTAGCATTTTTGACAGTCGTCCAGGTGTGACGTCGTCATCCTTTTTGGCCTCCACCTTCAGTGCCTGTATGGAATGCCAATCTAAATGTATCTTCCGGATCCATTCACGTCCTAGCAGTGGTGGTCCTCCATTTGGCAATACATATATATCCATTTTAGGTATTTCCTGACCTTTATATGTCACTTTCACCCTTATTTTTCCTTTGGGGTAGACTTTTTGCCCCGTATACGTCTTCAAGACAATCTCTGTAGCTTTCAAGGGTATGTGTGAAAATAGCCGCCTGTAGTCTCTTTGATTTATGACTGTTAGAGCTGACCCTGTGTCCAATTCCATTTCCACTTGGACTCCGTCTATCTTGAGTGTAACCCAGATAGTCTGGTGATCCTCCATTTCGGTTACATTATGTAGTTTCAGACAACCCAGCTCCTTGCTTCCAGAGTCTGTGTCACTTTTCTGTTCGTCTGAACCACTGTCCATCACCTGGTGTACCTTTTTTTACTTCTCCTGTGGAGATTTCTTACTGTTGGTTTTCTTCCCAGACCTGCAGACTCTTGCTATGTGTCCTGCTTTCCCACACTGTCTGCACACTTGGTCCTTGAACCAACAATCTTTCTGGTCATGTGTTGTTCTGCCGCAGCGATAGCACTTCCCTGTTCCATAGGTCATTTCGTTGGTGCCATATTCTTGCGGTCTCCGTTGTATCTCTGCAGCGCCCCTTGCGGCTGCTTCGTGTGATACTGCCATACTGAAAGCTTTGTCCAGCGTAATGTCGTTTTCTGATAGAAGCCGTTTCTGGGTTCCTTCACTTTGTAGCCCACACACAAGCTTGTCCCTTAACGTGTCTGCTAGTCCCGCTCCAAACTGGCAGTATTTCGATAGCTTGTGCAGTTCCGTTAGGTACTCAGCATTGCTTTCGTCTTTGTGTTGGTTCCTTTTATGGAACTTAAATCGTTCTGCTATCAGCAGCGGTGTGGGGTTTAAGTGGTCCTGTAGGATTTCTACTATGCTTTCAAAATTCTTGTTTACCGGCTTCTCTGGGGTTATTAGATTTTGCAGTAACCCATAAGTTTTTGCACCCATGGAATTTAACAGAACCAGTGCTTTATTAGCATCTGGCACTTCATTCGCCCTGCAGTACACCTCAATACGTTTCACATATGTCGCCCAATCTTCGACTTAATTGTCGAACGTAGAGATACTGCCACTCTTCGGCATCCTTGGTTGTGCGTTAACTATCCCCAATGGCGCCTCCCGCGCTTCCCCTTCTTCTCCGCTGGCACAAAATGGCGTCTCCCGCGCTTTCCTTCCTTCCCACGCTCGCCCTTCTTCTCCGCTGTGGCTTCGCAAAATGGCGTCTCCCGCGCTCTTCCTTCTTCTCCGCGGCTCAATGGCGCCTCCCGCGCTCTCCCTGCTTCTCCGCAGCTCAATGGCGTCTCCCCTTGCTTCGCCCTGCGGACCCTGATCAGCCCGTAATCCCTGGCTGTGCTCTGCGTGTTCTTCTCTTGATATTTGTCGACGCCGCTCAGTCTAGAACCCGGCTGTTTCTTACCCTCTCTCTCTCCGGTTTGCAGTATTTTCCCTCTTTCTTACCCTGTCGACGCTGCCCGGCTCTCTCTCTCTGCCGTCGGTCGGCTCCAGCCGCCGCTGCTCGGGAAGGGTCTGCTCTGGACCTGTCGTCGGTCTCTTACTGCTCGTTGTGGCTGGGGAACCAAGCCCGGCTCTCCACAGCCTCCCCAGCGAAGTTGGATCTCTGCCTGACTTCTGGGCGGTTGCTCGCGGTCGACGCCCGTGTTCCTGGACTCGACTATTTTTTTTTATGTTGCAGGTAGATTCGCATCAACACTCGTCGCCACTGTTAGATCCGTGGTTCAGTGGATAAATAATTACATGGATGCTGTACATAAACAAATAACAGGTCTTTACTGGAGGAGGGTCGCCTCTGGACTTGGGTACAGAGGCATGCGCACAGCTTATATACCGGTGTGGTCACTGCCAGTACTACAGTATACAGGAGCTGTAAAAAGTAGCTCTGACTTAAAGCACATACACTACAGATCTTAGCTGAAAAAGTTTAGTCAGATGAATGTATTTCAATATGCATCCAATATGATGTGGTGCTTTAACAAAAGCCTTTTGGTAGTTTAGGTATACCCGGTCATGTGACTTAACGCAATATTTTGCTTTTGTATTCGTGTTTAATTCACTGCCACTTTTCTTCCAGGAATGCCCACCGTGAAGAAGTTCTGCTCTTCTCTCCGATGGGATTTCTGTTTGTCTCTTTTTACCTTGTTCACGTTCATTGCTTTCTTTTTCCCTTCTTGTGTTTGATCAGGTATCTAACAAAACTCGCTTTCACAGCCACATCTCTTTCCTCAGCAACTGTCTCCGGCTCCGTCTAATTCCTCGTGGGTTCCAACTGAAATTCCACCCTTTATGTTTTGGATCCACCCATGATTACAGATATCGGCAAGAGAAAGTTCCTCACTTTCCACCCCACCAGCCTTCACATTCAACAGATCATCCTCCGCCATTTCCATCATCTCCAACGTGATCCCACCGCCAAACACATCTTTCCTCGCCTGCCCTTTCAGCATTCTGAGTGGACCATTCCCTCCGTAACACCCTGGTCCACTCCTCAATCACCCCCCCAACCTCCTCTCCCCCCCTCCACGGCACCATCCCATGCAAGTGCAGGAGATGCAACATCTGCCCTTTTACCTCCTCCATTCCTGCCTTCCTGGGCCCCAAACACTCCTTCCAGGTGAAACGGCAAGTTACTTGTACTTCTTTCAAATTAGTATAGTGTATTCGCTGCTCACAATGCGGTCTCCTCTACATTAGGGAGACCAAATTACACAAAATTAGGACTTAAGGGATTGGGGGTAATATCTATATATATAAATCGGTCAATCTGTCTGTCTGTCATTCTGTCTGTCTGTCATCGCGTGTGCGTCTGTCGGGTATGCGCTCGAAAGTTACAGGGCGTACCTACGCGCGCGTTACCTCCAAAGAAAGCTTACGCTTCCGAGACGGTTTTAAGCGTATTTACGTTTCGGCCGGGCTAAAATCGCGCCCGCGGTATCCCAAAAACCTTAACATTCCGCTCATTAGCATCTCATTATCCGCTCATTAGCAACAGAGTGACCTCGAGCTCGACCAATCGTACGCCGGGTTGCTGGCGTGTGCCGCCGGGCCAATCGGTGCGTGTGTGGCCGGGCCTTATCGTTCTGAACTGAGGTGAGTCGCCGCCATCTTGATTCCAAACTTTTCCTTTCTTTTTCTCGCTTTCTGCGTCTTAAAAAAAAACGTTGCTTTTAAAACACATATTGTTTTTTAAAAAAATGATTTAGAAAGTAATTAACTTATCTAATCTCATTAATTTTCCTACCTTTGCCCGTATTTCCAGGTAGGCCTAGAAGCCTCGGCGTCTCCTCCGCACCCACGCCCGAGCTAGGCACCTCCCGGCCCCACTCGAAGGCTGGAGGGCCGAGCCTCAGCCCAGCGCCGCTAGGGTGCGCGCGCAGCAGGAGCTGAGACGCGGCGTCTCTCTCTGGCTCGGCCGGGGGGCGTGGCTTGCTGAGCGTCAAGCGTTACCCTGGCAACCGGGCCCGCCGGCCGTCTCGCACAGCCCGCAATCGCCGGTCTTCACATCGGGGGGGGAGGCCGTGACCCTCCGGGGGGGGGGCCGCGACCATCGGGGGGGCCACAACCCTCGGGGTGGGGGGGCCCGCGCGCGCAGCAGGAGCAGCTGAGACGCGGCGTCTCTCTCTCTGGCTCGGGGGGGCGGGGCTTGGTCAGCGTCACGGTTACCCTGGCAACCGGGCCCTCCGGCAGTCTCGCACAGCCGCAATGTTGAAGCCAGCTCGGGAGGCCGGTGCTCGGAAGATCGCGCCTCCGGAGTTCGGTGCGTGGTTGGTGGGGGGGGGCGAGCCTCGGGGGTGGGTGGGTGCTGGGCGAGCCTCGGGGGTGGGGGTGGGGGTGCGAGTCTAGGGGGTCCAACCTCTGGAGTTCGGGGGGTGGGGATCAGGGGGCTCGGGAGTTTGGGGGAACGGGGATCAGGGGGCTCGTGGACTCTCCCCCTTCCCCTCCCCTCTCCTCTCTCCTCCTCCCTCCTCCCCCCCTCCCTCCCCCCGCCCCTTCTTCCCCCCTCCCCTCCCCCTCCTCCCCCTCCCCCCTCCCCCTCCCCTCCCCCCTCCCCTCCCCCTCCCCTCCCCTCCCCTCCCCCTCCCCTCCCCCTCCCCTCCCCTCCCTCTCTTCCCCCCAGTCGCTCTCTCTCTTCCCCCCAGTCGCTCTCTCTCTTCCCCCCAGTCGCTCTCTCTCTTCCAACAACAACATGCCCTCGAAAAAGTCTCGGCACCGCCGGGCACTTCAGCTAGTCTATCTATCTATCTATCTATATATATAAATCTGTACATCTGTCTGTCTGTCTGTCTGTCATTCTGTCATTCTGTCATTCTGTCTGTCATCGCCTGTGCGACTGTCGGGCTATGCGCTCGAAAGTTACAGGGCGTACCTACGCGCGCGTTACCTCCAAAGAAAGCTTATGCTTCCGAGACGGTTTTAAGCGTATTTACATTTCGGCCGGGCTAAAATCGCGCCCGCGGTATCCCAAAAACCTTCAACGTTCCGCTCATTAGCATCTCATTATCCGCTCATTAGCGACAGAGTGACCTCGAGCTCGACCAATCATACGCCGGGTTGCTGGCGTGTGCCGCCGGGCCAATCGGTGCGTGTGTGGCCGGGCTTATCGTTCTGAACCGAGGTGAGTCGCCGCCATCTTGATTCCAAACTTTTCCTTTCTTTTTCCCGCTTTCTGCGTCTTTAAAAAAAACGTTGCTTTTAAAACACATATTGTTTTTTAAAAAAATGATTTAGAAACGAATTAACTTATCTAATCTCATTAATTTTCCTACCTTTCCCCGTTTTTCCAGGTAGGCCTCGAAGCCTCGGCTTCTCCTTCGCACCCACGCCCGAGCTAGGCACCTCCCGGCCCCACTCGAAGGCTGGAGGGCCGAGCCTCAGCCCAGCGCCGCTAGGGTGCGCGCGCAGCAGGAGCTGAGACGCGGCATCTCTCTCTGGCTCGGCCGGTGGGCGGGGCTTGCTGAGCGTCAAGTGTCACCCTGGCAACCGGCCCCCCGGCCGTCTCGCACAGCCGCAATCGGCGGTCTTCACCTCGGGGGGGGGGGGGCGCGACCCTCGGGGGGGGGGCGCGACCCTCGGGGGGGGCGCGACCCTTGGGGGGGCGCGTGACCCTCGGGGGGGGCGCGACCCTCGGGGGGGGCGCGACCCTCGGGGGGGACGCGACCCTCGGGGGGGGCGCGACCCTCGGGGGTGGGGCGCGACCCTCGGGGGGGCGCGACCCTCGGGGGGCGCGCGACCCTCGGGGGGGCCGCGACCCTCGGGGGGGGTCCGCGACCCACGGGGGGCCGCGACCCTCGGGGGGGGCGCGACCCTCGGGGGGGGCCACGACCCTCGGAGGGGGGGCCGCGCGTGCAGCAGGAGCAGCTGAGACGCGGCGTCTCTCTCTCTGGCTCGGCCGGGGGGCGGGGCTTGGTCAGCGTCACGGTTACCCTGGTAACCGGGCCCTCCGGCCGTCTCGCACAGCCGCAATGTTGAAGCCAGCTCGGGAGGCCGGTGCTTGGAAGATCGCGCCTCCGGAGTTCGGTGCTTGGTTGGTGGGGGGGGCGAGCCTCGGGGGTGGGTGGGTGCTGGGCGAGCCTCGGAGGTGGGGGTGGGGGTGCGAGTCTCGGGGGGGGCCAACCTCTGGAGTTCGGTGGGTGGGGATCAGGGGGCTCGGGAGTTTGGGGGGACGGGGATCAGGGGGCTCATGGACTCTCCCCCTTCCCCTCCCCTCCCCCCTCCTCTCTCCTCCTCCCTCCTCCCCCCTCCCTCCCCCCGCCCCTTCTTCCCCCCCTCCCCTCCCCCTCCCCCCCCTCCCGCCTCCCCTCCCGCCTCCCCTCCCCTCCCCTCCCCTCCCCATCCCCTCCCCTCCCCCTCCCCTCCCCTCCCTCTCTTCCCCCCAGTCGCTCTCTCTCTTCCCCCCAGTCGCTCTCTCTCTTCCCCCCAGTCGCTCTCTCTCTTCCCCCCAGTCGCTCTCTCTCTCTCTTCCAACAACAACATGCCCTCGAAAAAGCCTCGGCACCGCTGGGCACTTCAGCTAGTCTATCTATCTATCTATATATATAAATCGGTACATCTGTCTGTCTGTCTGTCTGTCATTCTGTCATTCTGTCTGTCATCGCCTGTGCGTCTGTCGGGCTATGCGCTCGAAAGTTACAGGGCGTACCTACGCGCGCGTTACCTCCAAAGAAAGCTTAAGCTTCCGAGACGGTTTTAAGCGTATTTACGTTTCGGCCGGGCTAAAATCGCGCCCGCGGTATCCCAAAAACCTTCAACGTTCCACTCATTAGCATCTCATTATCCGCTCATTAGCGACAGAGTGACCTCGAGCTCGACCAATCGTACGCCGGGTTGCTGGCGTGTGCCGCCGGGCCAATCGGTGCGTGTGTGGCTGGGCTTATCGTTCTGAACCGAGGTGAGTCGCCGCCATCTTGATTCCAAACTTTTCCTTTCTTTTTCCCGCTTTCTGCGCCTTTAAAAAAAACGTTGCTTTTAAAACACATATTGTTTTTTTAAAAAATGATTTAGAAAGTAATTAACTTATCTAATCCCCCTTGGGGGGGCCGCGACCCTCGGGGGGGTGCGACCCTCGGAGGGGGGGCCGCGACCGTCGGGGGGGTCCGCGGCCCTCGGGGGGGGCCGCAACCCTCGGGGGGGCCCCCGCCCTCCCTCCCCTCCCTCCCCCCCCGCACCCCCCTCCCCTCCCTCCCCCCCACCCCCCCCTTCCCCCCCACTTCCGTTCCCCCCCTTCCGCCCCCCCTCCCCCTCCCCCCTCCCCTCCCCCCTCCCCCCTTCCCTTCCCCCCCTTCCCCCCCTCTCCCCCCCTTCCCTTCCCCCCCTCCCCCCTTCCCTTCCCCCCGCCCCCCGCCCTCCCTTCCCCCCGCCCTCCCTCCCCCCCCCGCCCTCCCTCCCTCCCTCCCCCCCTCCCTCCCTCCCCCCCCCAGTCGCTCTCTCTCTCTCTCTTCCAACAACAACATGCCCTCGCAAAAGCCTCGGCACCGCCGGGCACTTCAGCTAGTATTAGCATAGATTGGTTAATGGACAGAAAACAGAGAGTAGGAATAAACGGGACTTTTTCAGGTTGGCAGGCTCTAACTAGCAGGGTACCGCCAGGATCAGTGTTTGGGCCTCAGCTATTTACAATCCAGATTAATGACTTGGATGAAGGGACTGAGTGTAACGTATCCAAGTTTGCTGATGATACAAAGTTAGGTGGGAAAGTAAGCTGTGAGGAGGACGCAAAGAGGCTGCAGAGAGATATAGACAGGTTGACTGAGTGGGTAGGAACATGGCAAATGGAATACAATGTGGGGAAGTGTGAAGTTGTCCACTTCGGTAGGAAAAACTAAAAAGCAGAATATTTTTTAAATGGTGAGAGACTGGGAAATGTTTGCATTCAGAGGGACCTGGGTGTCCTTGTCCATGAATCACAGAAAGTTAACATGTAGGTACAGCAAGCAATTAAGAAAGCAAATGGTAGGTTAGCTTTTGTTACAAAGGGATTAGAGAATAAGAGTAAAGAAGCCTCACTACAATTGTAGTGTATGTACCTTTAAGTCAGAACTACTTTTACAGCTCCTGTATACTGTAGTACCGGCAGTGACCACACCGGTATATAAGCTTTGCGCATGCCTCTGTACCCCGAGTCGTGAGACTACCCTCCTCCAGTAAAGACTTGTTTATTGTTGATGTACAACATCCGTGTGATTATTTTATAACAACATATCCTCTGAATCACGGATCCAACAGTGGCAACGAGTGTCGATTCGAATCTACCTGCAACATAAAAAAAAAAAATTTTTTTAAATAGTCGAGGCCAGGAACACGGGCGTCGACCACGAGCAACCGCCCAGCCATCAGGCAGAGATTGAACTTCGCAGGGAAGGCTGTGGAGAGCCGGGCTTGGTTCCCCAGCCACGAAGAGCAGCAAGAGTCCGACGACAGGTCCAGCGCAGACCCTTCCCGAGCAGCGGCAGCTGGAGCCGACCGACAGCGGAGAGAAAGCCGAGCAGCATCGACGGGGTAAGACAAAGGGTGAAGAGCGCAGGGCGCAGCCGGGGGTTGAACACCGAGCGGCGTCGAGAAAAAGAAAACAAACCGGAGAGAGAGAGGGTAGAGCACAGCCAGGGCTCACGGGCTGAACAGGGTCCGCGGGGCAAAGAACGGGGAGCGCGGGAGACGCCATTGAGCCGTGGAGAAGAAGGAAGAGCGCGGGAGACGGCATTTTTAGAAGCCGCAGCGGAGAAGAAGGGCGAGCGCGGGAAGGAAGGAAAGCGCGGGAGACGCCATTTTGTGCCAGCGGAGAAGAAGGGGAAGCGCGGGAGGCACCATTTTTGACAGTTAACTCACACCCAAGGATGCCGAAGAGTGGCAGTATCTCTACGTTCGACAATGAAGGCGAAGATTGGGCGACATATGTGGAACGTATTGAGGTGTACTGCAGGGCAAATGAAGTGCCAGATGCTAATAAAGCACTGGTTCTGTTAAATTCCATGGGTGCAAAAACTTATGGGTTACTGCAAAATCTAATTACCCCAGAGAAGCCGGTAAACAAGAATTTTGAAAGCATAGTAGAAATCCTACAGGACCACTTAAACCCCACACCGCTGCTGATAGCAGAACGATTTAAGTTCCATAAAAGGAACCAACACAAAGACGAAAGCAATGCTGAGTACCTAACAGAACTGCGCAAGCTATCGAAACACTGCCAGTTTGGAGCGGGACTAGCAGATACGTTAAGGGACAAGTTTGTGTGTGGGCTGCAAAGTGAAGGAACCCAGAAACGGCTTCTATCAGAAAAGGATCTTACGCTGGACAAAGCTTTCAGTATGGCAGTATCACACGAAGCAGCCGCAAGGGGCGCTGCAGAGATACAACGGAGACCGCAAGAATATGGCACCAATGAAATGTCCTATGGAACAGGGAAGTGCTATTGCTGCGGCAGAACAATACATGACCAGAAAGACTGTTGGTTCAAGGACCAAGTGTGCAGACAGTGTGGGAAAGCAGGACACATAGCAAGAGTCTGCAGGTCTGGGAAGAAAACCAACAGTAAGAAATCTCCACAGGAGAAGTACAAAAAGGTACACCAGGTGATGGACAGTGGTTCAGACGAACAGAAAAGTGACACAGACTCCGGAAGCAAGGAGCTGGGTTGTCTGAAACTACATAAGGTAACCGAAATGGAGGATCACCAGACTATCTGGGTTACACTCAAGATAGGCGGAGTCCAAATGAAAATGGAATTGGACACAGGGTCAGCTCTAACAGTCATAAATCAAAGAGACTACAAGCGGTTATTTTCACACATACCCTTGAAAGCTACAGAGATTGTCTTGAAGACGTATACGGGGCAAAAAGTCTACCCCAAAGGAAAAATAAGGGTGAAAGTGACATATAAAGGCCAGGAAATACCTAAAATGGATATATATGTATTGCCAGATGGAGGACCACCACTGCTAGGACGTGAATGGATCCAGAAGATACAATTAGATTGGCATTCCATACAGGCACTGAAGGTTGAGGCCAAAAAGGATGACGACCTCACACCTGGACGACTGTCAAAAATGCTAACCGACGCAAAAGAAGTGTTCCAGGAAGGACTAGGAACACTAAAAGGAATAACAGCAATGATTAAAATAGAGGAAAATGCAAGCCCAAAGTTTCTGAAGGCCAGACCAGTGCCTTATGCGATCAGACCAGCTGTTGAAGCACAGCTGGAAGGGTTGGAACGTTCAAGAGTACTGTCCAAAGTGGACTGGAGCGAGTGGGCTACACCCATCGTTCCTGTAATGAAGAGGTCGTTGAGTAATACGCCTGGGGAACCAAAGAAGGTCCGCATCTGTGGGGATTTTAAGGTGACAGTGAACCCAGTCCTTCACACGGTACAATATCCGCTTCCACGAATTGAGGATATTTTCGCCTCGCTATCTGGAGTTAAACGTTTCACCAAAATTGATCTAGCCCAGGCGTACTTGCAAATGGAGGTAGAAGAAGCTTCGAAACAATACCTTACAATCAACACTCATAAAGGTCTCTACCAATACAACCGGCTGGTGTTTGGAGTAGCCTCGGCTCCGGCTATCTGGCAAAGGGCGATGGATCAGGTCCTGCAAGGGATTCCAGGGACCCAATGTTATTTGGATGACATCTTGGTCACGGGCGAAAATGACGGTGATCACCTCGCCAACTTGGAGAAGGTGCTCACCAGATTAAAGGAGTATGGGCTATGAGCTAATCGCCACAAGTGCGAGTTTTTCCAGAAACAGATCTCGTATTGTGGCCACGTCATCGATGAAGAGGGGTTACATAAGTCCCCAGACAAGATTGAGGCAGTAGTCAAGGCTCCAGCACCGGAAAATGTGTCACAACTGAGGTCGTTCCTCGGGCTGGTAAACTACTACCACAAGTTCTTACCAAATTTGTCTATGGTATTACATCCACTGAACACCCTACTGCAAACAGGGGTACCATGGAAGTGGGATGATGAACGTAGACGAGCTTTCCAGAAGTGTAAGGAATTGATCACATCAAAAGAGGTGTTGGCCCATTTCAACCCAGCATTACCAATTCGTTTGGCATGTGATGCATCACCCTATGGTATTGGAGCGGTGCTGTCGCACAAATTCCCAGACGGATTGGAGAGGCCAGTAGCCTTTGCGTCTCGGTCACTAACCTCAGCCGAGCGCAACTACGCCCAGATTGACAGGGAGGCCCTCAGCCTAGTATGGGGAGTAAAAAAATTCAACCACTATCTGCATGGGCAGAAGTTCACCTTGCTGACTGACCACCAACCACTTGTCTCCATCTTTAATCCTAAGAAGGGCGTTCCAGTGATGACTGCACAGCGGTTACAAAGATGGTCCCTGTTTCTAGGGGCGAATCAATATGAAATAGAATATAAAGGCACTAAACAGCATGGGAACGCTGATGGGCTATCGCGCCTGCCACTGCCTACTGTGGAGGAAGCACCAGCAGTGGACCCTATTGAGATATTTTATTCGTCAATAATTGAACGATTGCCAGTAACAAACGCGGATATAGAAAAGGAGACCCGAAATGATCCGACGCTGTCGCGGGTATATGAATTGACGGTGAGGGGATGGCCAGCACATGGCGACTCACTGTTGCCAGCATTCTCATCCAGAAGAGAACAGCTGTCAGTATGCCAGGGGACAGTGATGTGTGGATCCAGAGTGGTGATTCCACCCAAGTTAAGGGAGAGTGTGCTAAATGAGCTACATGAAGGTCATCTGGGGGGAGTGAAAATGAAAAGCCTTGCTAGGGCTTATGTGTGGTGGCCGGGAATCGATCAACAAATCGAAGACCTAACTAAGAGCTGCTTAGGATGCCAGAAGGTCCAAAATGCACCACCACATGCCCCTCTACACCCATGGGAGTGGTCCTCCTCTCCATGGCAACGGGTGCATATGGATTTCGCTGGTCCATTCATGGACTCAATGTTCTTAATAGCAGTGGATGCTCATTCAAAGTGGCCTGACGAGATAAAAATGTCTTCAACCACTACAGAGAAAACGATTGCAGTCCTACAGACCATATTTGCCAGAAACGGTTTGCCAGAGCAGATTTGCTCTGATAATGGACCACAGTTTGTGTCCGACGAGTTCCAAAAATTTATGAGAAGGAATGGGGTAAGGCATTACACATCCGCCCCGTATCATCCAGCCACCAATGGATTGGCTGAGAGGTTCGTACAAACCTTTAAGAAGGCGATAAAGGCCATGTGCGACGAGGAAATTCCACTACAGCATAAGATGGACAATTTCTTATTAGCCTACCGAAACGCGACACATGCAGTTACCAACCAGACCCCGGCCATGATGTTCTTTAACCGAAGGTTGAGATCTCGTCTGGACTTGCTCAGACCAAATGTGCGAAGAAATGTTGAGGACAAACAATTCCAGCACATCAATGAGAAGCCGACAAGAAGCTTCAATGTAGGGCAACCAGTCTTGGCCCGTGACTACCGAACAGAGAAATGGCAACCCGGAACGATATGTACAAGACAGGGGCCATTAATGTACACAGTGGATGTCGGGGAGAACATTGTGAGACACCACGTCGATCAGATCTTAGCGTCACAGGAACGCGTCAACCCCATGTCTCGAGTACCTGGGGATGAATCCGACATACCGGTAGCATCTACTTCAGACCCAGTAGCAGTGGAACCCGATGAACTACCCGATGAAAAGGGGCCAGAATCGCCTCTGCACCAAGAACAAGAACCTCCGGAAAGGCGCTATCCTGAAAGGGTCAGGAAGCCGCCCCAAAGTCTGAATCTTTAAATGGACTTTTGTTGTTTAATGTACATGTTAAAAATGTTAATTGTTATTTGAATATTAGGGGCACTACTAATCTAAAAGGGGAGGAATTGTAGTGTATGTGCCTTTAAGTCAGAACTACTTTTACAGCTCCTGTATACTGTAGTACCGGCAGTGACCACACCGGTATATAAGCTTTGCGCATGCCTCTGTACCCCCAGTCGTGAGACTACCCTCCTCCAGTAAAGACCTGTTTATTGTTGATGTACAGCATCTGTGTGATTATTTTATAACAACATATCCTCTGAATTGCGGATCCAACAACAATTATACAGGGTATTGGTGAGGCCACACTGTAGAGTTCTGATCTCCTTACCTAAGGAAAGACATACCCGCCTTAGAGAGAATGCAACGAAGGTTCACCAGACTGGTTCCTGGGATGAGGGGATTGCCCTAGGAGGAGAGATTGAGTAGACTAGGCCTATATTCCTTAGAGTTTAGAAGAGTGAGAGGTGATCTCATTGAAACATATAAAGGGGCTTGATAGGGTTAATGCTGGGAAAATGGGGAATCTGGAACACGGGGTCACAGTCACAAAATAAGGGGTCAGCATTTAGGACTGAGATGAGGAGAGATTTCTTCACTCAGAGGGTGGTGAATTTTTGGAATTCTCTACCCCAGAGGGCTGTGAATGCTCAGTCGTTGAGTATATTCAAGACAGAGGTCGATAAATTTTGGGGAATTAAGGGATAGTGCGGGAAGGTGGAGTTGAAGTAGAAGATCAGCCATGATCCTATTGAATGGCGGAGCAGGCTTGAAGGGCCAAATGGCCTACTCCTGCTCCTATTTCTTATGTTCTAAATGCAGATTGGGTTATCGCTTTACAGAACACCTCCGTTCAGTCTGCAAGCGTGACCCGGAGCTTCCGGTCGCTTGTCATTTTAATTCTCCCCACCACCCCCCCCCCCACTCTGACCTCTCCCTCCTCGGCCTCCTACACTGTTCTAATGAAGCTTGAGGAAGCTTACGGCACCTCATCTTTCGATTAGGCACTTTACAGCCTTCTGGACTCAACATTGAGTTCAATAATTTCAGATCATCACGCTGGTAATGTTTCTGCTGTTGCCATTTACACCTCCTCTTGACCCATCTTTTGTTTCTTTACTTTACCACCCCCTTTCCCCTCACACCATCATCTCTTTTGTCATTTAATCTCTCCTGCCTTCCACCCTATCACAGACCTTCCCTTTTGTTCATCCCCTACTTCCTTCGTCACACCATTAGCGGCCACGCCTGTAACTGTCTAGGCCCTAAGCTCTGGAATTCTCGCACTAAACCTCTCTGCCTCTCCTCCTTTAAGACGCTCCTTAAAGCCAACCTCTTAGACCAAACTTTTGGTCACCTGTCCTAATGTCTCCTTCTTAGGCTCAGTTTTACTTTTTGTATGATGTAAATGGTAAAAGGGTAGTCAAAGAAAAGATGGGGCCGATTAGAGAACAAAGGGGCCCTGGCTGCGTGGATATAAAATTGGCTAAGGGACAGAAAGCAGAGAGTTGTGGTGAACAGTTGTTTGTCAGACTGGAGGGAAGTGTGCAGTGGTGTCCCCCAGGGGTTGGTGTTTTTTATTAAATTTTTATTCATTGATGGGATGTGGGCGTCGCTGGCTAGGCCTGCATTTAGTGCCCATCCCTAATTGCCCTTGAGAAGATGGTGGTGAGCCGCCTTCTTGAACCGCTGCAGTCCATATGGTGTAGATACACCCACAATGCTGTTAGGAAGGGAGTTCCAGGATTTTGGCCCAGCGACAGAGAAGGAACGGCGATACAGGTCCAAGTCAGGATGGTGTGTGGCTTGGAGGGGAACTTGTAGGTGGTGATGTTCCCATGCGTCTGCTGCCCTTGTCCTTCTAAGTGGTAGAGGTCGCGGGTTTGGAAGGTGCTGTTGAAGGAGCTTTGGCGAGTTGCTGCAGTGCATCTTGTAGATGGTACACACTGTAGCCACAGTGTGCTGGTGGTGGAGGGAGTGAATGTTGAAGGTGGTGGATGGAGTGCCAATCAAGCGGGCTGCTTTATCCTGAATGGTGTCGAGCTTCTTGAGTGTTGTTGGAGCTGCACTCATCCAGGCAAGTGGAGAATATTCCATCACACTCCTGACTTGTGCCTTGTAGATGGTGGAAAGGCTTTGGGGAGTCAGGAGGTGCGACACTTGCTGCAGAATTCCCAGCCTCTGGCCTGCTCTTGTAGCCACAGTATTTATATGGCTGGTCCAGTTCAGTTTCTGATCAATGGTAACCCCCAAAACGTTGATAGTGAGGGATTCAGCGATGGTAATGCCATTGAATGTCAAGGGGAGATGGTTAGAGCCTCGCTTGTTGGAGATGGTCATTGCCTGGCACTTGTGTGGTGCGAATGTTACTTGCCACTTGTCAGCCCAAGTCTGAATGTTGTCCAGGTCTTGCTGCATATGGACACGGACTGCGTCAGTATCTGACGAGTCTCGAATGGTGCTGAACAGTGTACAATCATCAGCGAACATCCCCACTTCTGACCTTATGATGGAGGGAAGGTCATTGATGAAACAGCTGAAGATGGTTGGGCCTAGGACACTGCCCTGAGGAACTCCTGCAGTGATGTCATGTGATTGAGATGAATGACCTCCAACAACCACAGCCAACTTCCTTTGTGCAAGGTATGGTGTTGGGACCACTGCTCTTTTTGATCTATATTAATGACCTGGACGTGGGTATACAGGGCATAATTTCAAAGTTTGCAGATGGCACGAAGCTCAGAAATGTAGTAAACAGTGAAGAGGGTAGTAACAGATTTCAGGAGGACATAGAGAGACTGGTAAAATGGACAGGCACATGGCAGATGAAATTTAATGTAGAGAAATGTGAAGTGATACATTTTGGTAGAATGAGGAGAGGCAATATGATACAGTTTTAAAGGGGAAGCAGGAACAGAATGACCTGGGGGTGTCCGTACACAAGTCTTTGAAGAGGGCAGGACAAGTTGAGAAGGCTGTTAAAAAAAGGGTATGAGATCCTTGGCTTAATAAATAGAGACACAAAAGCAAGGAAGTTATGCTAAACCTTTATAAAACCACTGGTTAGGCCTCAGCTGGAGTATTGTGTCTCATTCTGGGTACCACACTTTAGGAAGGATATCAAGGCATTAGAAAGGGTACAGAGGAGATTTATTAGAATGGTACCAGGGATGAAAGACTTCAGTTGCATGGAGAGACTAGAGAAGGTTAAGGGGAGATTTAATGGAGGTGTTCAAAATCATTAAATGTTTTGATAGCATAAATAAGGAGAAACTATTTCCAGTGGCAGAAGGGTCGGTAACTGAGGACACAGATTTAAGGTAACTGGCAAAAGAACTAGTGATGGCATGAGGGAAAAACATGGTACGCAGCGAGTTATGATCTGGAATACACTGCCTAAAAGGGTGGAGGAAGCAGATTCAATAATAGCTTTCAAAATGGAATTGGATAAATACTTGAAGTGGAAAAATTTGCAGGGAAAGAGCAGGGGAGTGGGGCTAATTGGATAGCTCTTTCAAAGAGCCGGCACAGGCACAATGGGCTGAATGGCCTCCTTCTGTGCTGTATGATTGTATGATTACACTTGTGTGAAGGGCCTTGGGACATTTTACAATGTTAAAGGTGCTATATAAATTAAAGTTGTTGTTGTTATATGTTTTAGTGATGTGGGTTGAGGGATAAATATTGAAGACCTCGGTTTAACGTCTCATCTGAAAGATGGCACCTCCGGCAGTGCAGCACTCCCTCAGTACTGCTTTGAAGAGTCAGCTTGGAATGTGCACTCATGCCCTTCTAACTCAAAGGTGCCATCACCGAGCCACAGCTGACTGTTGCCATTTATTAGTTTAGATTGATACAACTAGTGTTTCATTTTAATTCCAATAGTCTGGTGAGAATACCGTGAGAATACCGTGGCTAACAAGGGAAATTAGGGATAGCATAAGGTCCAAGGAGAGGGCATATAAATTGGCCAGAAAAAGCAATAATCCTGAGGATTGGGAGCAGTTTAGGATTCAACAAAGGAGGACAAAGGGATTAATTAAGAAAGGGAAAATAGAATATGAGAGTAAGCTTGCAGGGAACATAAAAACTGACTGTAAAAGCTTTTATAGATATGTGAAGAGAAAAAGATTGGTGAAGTCAAGCGTAGGTCCTTTGCAGTCAGAATCAGGGGAATTTATAATGGGGAACAAAGAAATGGCAGACCAACTAAATACATATTTTGGTTCTGTCTTCACAAAGGAGGACACAAATAACCTCTCAGAGATGCCGAGGAACATAGGGTCTGATGAAAGGGTGGAACTGAAAGAAATCAGTATTTGTGGGGAAATGGTGTTAGGAAAATTGATGGGACTGAAGGCCGATAAATCCCCAGGGCCTGATAATCTACATCCCAGGGTACTTAGGGAAGTGGCCCTAGAAATAGTAGATGCATTGCTGGTCATCTTCCAGAACTCGATAGACTCTGGAACGGTACCCATGGATTGGCGGGTAACTAATGTTACCCCACTATTCAAAAAAGGTGGTAGAGAAAAGGCGGGCAATTATAGACTGGTAAGCTTGACATCGGTAGTGGGGAAAATGCTAGAGTCCATTATAAAAGATGTAATAGCAGAGCACTTGGAAAGCAGTGACTGGATCGGACAAAGTCAACATGGATTTACAAAAGGTAAATCATGCTTGACTAATCTACTGGAATTTTTTGAGGATGTAACTGGTAAAATAGATAAGGGAGAACCAGTGGATGTGGTGTATTTGGACTTTCAGAAGGCTTTCGATAAGGTCCCGCATAAGAGATTAGCGTGCAAAATTAAGGCACATGGGATTGGGGGCAAGGTATTGACTTGGATAGAGAACTGGTTGGCGGACAGAAAGTAAAGAGTTGGAATAAACGGGTCGTTTTCCGAGTGGCAGGCAGTGACTAGTGGGGTACCGCAAGGATCGGTCCTAGGACCCCAGCTGTTCACAATATATATTAATGATCTGGACGAGGGAATTGGATGTAATATCTCCAAATTTGCAGACGACACAAAGCTGGGTGGGAGGGTATGCTGTGAGGAGGATGTCGTGAAACTCCAGTACGATTTGGACAGATTGGGTGATTGGGCAGAAACATGGCAAATGCACTATAATGTGGATAAATGTGAGGTTATCCACTTTGGTGGCAAAAACAGGAAGGCAGATTATTATTTGAATGGCAATAGATTGGGAGAAGGGGAAGTGCAAAGAGACCTGGGTGTTCTTGTGCACCAGTCGCTGGAGGTAAGCATGCAGGTGCAGCAGGCGGTTAAGAAGGCAAATGGTGTGTTGGCCTTCGTAGCAAGAGGGTTCGAGTACAAGAACAAGGATGTCTTGCTGCAGTTGTACAGGGCCTTGGTGAGACCACACCAAGGCCCTGTATGCAGTTTTGTGTGCAGTTTTGGTCGCCTTACCTGAGGAAGGACGTTCTTGCCATGGAAGGAGTGTAGCGAAGATTCACCAGGCTGATACCTGGGATGGCAGGAATGACGTATGAGGAGAGATTGTGTCGATTGGGCTTATACTCACTGGAGTTTAGAAGATTGAGAGGGGATCTCATCGAAACCTATAAAATTCTGTCAGGCCTGGACAGACTAGATGCAGGAAGGATGTTTCTGATGGCCGGGGAGTCCAGAACCAGGGGTCATAGTCTAAGGATAAGGGGTAAGCCATTTAGGACTGAAATGAGGAGGAATTTCTTCACCCAGAGAGTGGTGAACCTGTGGAATTCTCTGCCACAGAGGGCGGTGGAGGCCAGTTCATTAAGTATATTCAAGAAAGAGTTGGATATATTTCTTAAGGCTAAAGGGATCAAAGGATATGGAGAGAAGGCAGGGACAGGGTACTGAATTTGGATGATCAGCCATGATCTCATTGAATGGCGGAGCAGGCTCGAGGGGCCGAATGGCCTACTCCTGCTCCTATCTTCTATGTTTCTATGTTTCTATCATCTCCTATGCATATATTTGCTGCTGGTGCCATGGTGACATGTATGGCGAGTTACTTTAGTCCATTTCGATGCTGTGTGTCAGCCATGGCTCAGTGGGTAGCACTCTCACCTCTGAGTCAGAAGATCATGGGTTTAAGTCCCACTCCAGAGACTTGAGCACAAAAATCTAGGCTGACACTCCAATGCAGTACTGAGGGAGAGTGCTGCACTGTTGGAGGTGCCGTCTTTCGGATGAGACGTTAAACCGAGGCCCCATCTGCTCTCTCAGGTGGATGTAAAAGATCCCATGGCCACTATTCTCAAGAAGAGCAGGGGAGCTATCCCTGGTGTCCTAGCCAATATTTATCCCTCAACCAACGTCATAAAAAATAGATGATCTGGTCATTATTACATTGCTGTTTGTGGGAGCTTGTTGTGCGCAAATTAGCTGCCGCGTTTCCTACATTACAAGAGTGAATACTACACTTCAAAAAGTACTTCATTGACTGTAAAGTGCTTTGGGATGTCCTGAGGTTATGAAAGGCTCTATATAAATGCAAGTCTTTCTTTCTGTTACAGTGCAAGGTGTGGCATGTGAATTATTTTTCTTGCATCATAATTTTTTTTCATTCGTTCACGGGATGTGGGTGTTGCTGGTATTGGCCATCCCTAATTGCCCTTGAGAAGGTGGTGGTGAGCTGCCTTCTTGAACCTCTGTAGTCGGTAATGCTCCTTTGTAACAGCTGGTACAGTTGAGTGGCGTGTTTGGCCATTTCAGAGGGCAGTTAAGAGTCAACCACATTGCTGTGGGTCTGGAGTCACATATAGGCAAATCCAGGACGGCAGGTTTCCTTCCCTAGAATCATAGAATGGTTACAGCATGGAAGGCCATTCGGCCTGTCGTGCCCGTGCCAGCTCTCTGCAAGAGCACCTCAGCCAGTCCCACTCCCCCGCCCCTTCCCTGTAGCCCTAAAGGACATGGGTTTTTATAACAATCCGGTAGTTTCATGGTCACCATTACTGATACTATTTATTCCAGATTTATTTAACACGCAAGATTCTGAAAAGGATTTACAGGGTAGATGCTGAGAGGTTGTTTCCCCTGGCTGGAGTGTCTAGAACTAGGGGGCATAGTCTCAGGATAAGGGGTCGGCCATTTAAGACTGAGATGAGGAGGAATTTCTTCACTTAGAGGGTTGTGAATCTTTGGAATTCTCTACCCCAGAGGGCTGTGAATGCTGAGTCTTTGAGTATATTCAAGGCTGAGATCGATAGATTTTTGGACTCTAGGGGAATCAATGGATATGGAGATCGGGCGGGAAAGTGGAGCTGAGGTCAATGGTCTGCCGTGATCTTATTGAATGGCGGAGCAGGCTCGAGGCGCTCAATGGCCGACTCCTTCTCCTAATTCTTATGTTCTTATAACCACTATGCTACCGTTCCCTACTATTTTTTGATTCACTTTTTTCCCTTAAGATTGAGATCAGGCTGATTGTGGCTGTTGTTGCTAAGCTGCATTGTTGTTTGATTGGTTTGCAAGGTATCTCTTTGATCCATGTCCCAGCCCAGAGCCTTCACTGGGCAGCAGGGTGGGAAGGAGATGGCTACGCCCCCCCTCCCTTGCGTCATTGCCATGGCAGCGGGCGGGGTGAGAGGTCAGGGCGGGCTGCCGTGTCCCAGGCTCCTCCGCGCGGGCGGGTGAGAGGTCACGGTGCTGGTTGGTTGGCGGGCGGAGCCGCCATTTTTGCTGCCGGAGGTTGTCCGTCGAGACTCGGGAGTCGGAGCCGCCATTTTTGCTGCCGGAGGTTGTCCGTCGAGACTCGGGAGTCTGAGCCGGAGCAGCCATGGCGTACCGCGGGCAGGCGCAGAAAGTCCAGAAAGTGATGGTGCAGCCCATCGTATCCTTCGCACGGTCCGGAGTCGAGTCGGGGTGGCGTGGCTGGGGATAGGAGAAAGGCGGCGTGGGTCGAGGCCGCTGTCTGAGGGGAGGGATTGGGAACGGAGAGACGCGGCTGGAGGCCCGCTCCCTCTCCCGCGGGCCGCCCCTGTACCCGTTACTCGGCAGGAAAGGAGACCGGGGAGGGGGGGATTCATGACCAGGACCCCGGGGCCCTCGCACAAACTCCACGCGCCCCTGCTTCATTCTCAACTTTAAACCTGGGACTTTCCACCGCACCTTGTGTGAAAAGCGTGTCCTTGTGTATAGGAACCTGGAGCAATAATTGAAGCGGGGGGAGGGAGGTGTGTGCGCGGTGGGAGGGAGGTGTGTGCGCGCGGTGGGGGGGAAATAATTCTAAAATTAAATTGATCTTAGAATTAATTTGGTCAAAAATTAAATTGATCTTTAAGATTAAATTGACCTTAAATTATGTTGATCTTTAAATTATGTTCTTAAAATTAAGTAGACCCTAAAAGTTAATCTGATATTAACTTAATCTTAAATTGATCTTTAAGATTAAATTGAATTTAAATTATGTTGATCTTAAAATTAAATGGACCCTAAAAGTTAATCTGATATTAACTTAATCTTAAATTAAATTGATCTGAACATTAAATTGATCTAAAATTATATTCATAATCAAATTCATCTTAAAATTAAATCAAACTATCTGTTCTGCGACATGTGGAATATTCAATGGTAATCTGTGGGCCAGAGCAGATGGGTTTCGGCTAAATACTTTTATATTCACTGGTCAATCACTTGTGGTGTTGCACATGGGGAGTGCTAACCAAGTACAACAACTTGCATTTATATAGCGCCTTTTAAAGTAGTAAAAACGTCCCACGGTGCTTCACCGGAGTGTTATAAAACAAAGTTTGACACCGAGCTGCATGAGATATTAGGACAGGTGACTGGTCAAAGAGGTAGGTTTTAAGGAGCGTCTTAAAGGAGGAAAGAGGCGGAGAGGTTTAGGGAGGGAATTCTAAAGCTTAGAGCCGAGGCAGCCGAAGGCATAGCCACCAATGGTGAAGCAATTAAAATTAGGGATGTGCAAGAGGCCAGAATTGGAGGAGCGCAGAGATCTTGGGGGTAGGGTGGGTGGGTGTGGTTGTAGGGCGAGAGGGACGAGGCCATGGAGGGATTTGAAAACAGGGATGAGAATTAGAAACACAGAAGATAGGAGCAGGAGTAGAAGATAGGAGCAGGAGTAGGCCATTCGGCCCCTCGAGCCTGCTCTGCCATTCAATGAGATCATGGCTGATCATCCAAACTCAGTACCCTGTCCCTGCCTTCTCCCCATATCCCTTGACCCCTTTAGCCTTAAGAAATATATCTAATTCCTTGAATAAAAGTGAGGTGTTATTGGACTGGGAGCCAATGTGAGTCAGCGAGCACGGGTGATGGGCAATGTACCTGCTAAGCTGCGCAGTGGTCTGGAGGTCCCGCGCAGGCCGCTCACTGGCTTTACAATGGAAATAACTGAATTTGTGAAAAATTGAATGGGTCACACAGCCAGTTCAAGAGCCTGGAGATGAAGTGAGGTTAAATGTCATGGGATGACTTGGGGGCGGGGTGGTGGTGGGGGGAGAATGCAGGTGTAATTCAATCCCTTCACTTGTTCCTTATTTTGATAATACCATTATAAATTTCCATATCCATGTGTAAAAGGATAACTTAATTGCAAGTAATTGCACCTTTCTTCCCTCCCAATGTAGGTGCCACCACAGGCAGGAGTGTATTTACTTGGGCCTGAGAAGTTTACTTGGGCAGTTTCTATGATAAATGTGGACATGGGAGTTTATAATGGAGAAAAATGACAGCACATGTGAGGATACAAGATTTTTAATATTGCTAGTTAGTAGGGATAGTGTGGAAGGTGGAGTTGAGGTAGATCATCAGCCATAATCTTATTGAATGGTGGAGCAGACTCGAAGGGCCAAATGGCCTACTCCTGCTCCTATTTCGTATGTTCTAATTTTTATTAATATACTGAATCTGACACTACTTCCAGTAGTCAGACTAGATTATGACATCAATAAATGTGTTTAGTCTCTGGGAAGGAGCTCTCCCAGATGGTGGAGTTAGTGACCCATACAAATCAGGAAGATCCCGGTTTGATCCCTAATTTGCAAAGTTAGCTGATCTTGGCCAGGGACATGTATGGGCACAACAGCTGACTTTAATTCCCTGGGTTCGGAGTGGAAAATCAGTTTGGGTTCCTCTTCCTGATCCTCAGGAATGCCTTCTGGAAGTGTATGTCTGTGGATGTTAGGTTAGGGTAGGATTGAGCTTCTGGTGCTCTTTGTAGCTGAATAGTTTGCCGCCAATGTCCCAGTTAACCTGCACGGCCGTGCAGCGCTCTGGAGCTCCCACGCAACCGGCTTATAAATGGAAAAACCGCGCATGCGTGGAAATTTGAATGGGCCATGCAGCCAAAGAAAATATAAGGGAACATTGCTTGCCACCACACACTGTTGAGACTCATGAATATTGGCCATTTGGGGGAAGGTTATAGGCATCATGGGTCATGTGCTTTGTAAACAATTTAGAGGTAGCAATGATATAATTGCATTAGAATACTACAGACTGGTTCTAGAGAGCATGTTGGGTGTATACAGATCTTGCTATAGAGATGTTTACAGTATAACATGCATGTGGCTGTGTTCCTTAACTGAAGGTGCAACAGAATCTTATTTTCAGATACCTTCAGAATGTAAGTACACATTTAATTTTAGTCTTTTGCATTTTTAAATATTGTGGTAGTGATGCTTAATTGTTGCACCTGGTAAGTGAGTGCAACTTATTAATACCTTTGCTGCAATAGTTCAGCAAAGACCAATTTGAATCTTGGCAAGTGTCAGCCTGGGCTCAGTGGCAAGGTCATGGATTCAAACCCCATTCCAGAGATTTGAGCGCATAATCTAGGCTGACACTTCACTGCAGTACCGAGGGTGTGCTGCACTGTCGGAGGTGCTGTTTTATTCTAACAGGGATTCAAAATACTTTTAAATAATTTTATCCTAACTTAAAAATGCCTTTTTCTTTACTGTAGCGATCCAGAATCCAAGTATGGTTATATGAGCAAGTCAACATGAGGATAGAAGGCTGTATAATTGTAAGTATAACATTTAAGTTGTAGTACAGTTTTAGGCTGTAGATACCGTGAAAAGCAGGATAGGCTCTATTGGCTAACAACTGGCAAGAAAGTCTGAAGTTGCCTCGGGTGGATTTAACCATCAGTTGTAGCGATATTATATTCACTCTAAATGTGATTAGTGATTTTTGTGGTGTAACCTTTTGCTGTACAAACAGTTACAAGACAGAGTGATGGGGCATAATTTTCATTTACTTTTAACCCACCCCCATGATCCAAGCATAAACCCATACCTCACAGCCCATCTAGAGATGCATCCCCGGAAGGAACAGCCTTTTGTGCCTACTAGAAGTTGGCTGCAGGATAGCATTGGTAGAAAATGGTGGAAATATACAGCAGGTCAGTGAGCATCTGAAAAGATAGTTTAATGTTTCAGAGCTGAGTGTCTAAACCGAGGACGTTTACTTGTGGTTTCCCTTCAGTTGCTAACAGATGTGCATTTCTAGCATTTGTAGTTTTTAACTATGGGAATGTGGGACTAAGCACAAAGCCAGCAAAGGCCCGACGGGCTGAATGGCCTCCTTCTGTGCTGTAAGTTTCTATGAATCTGTAAAGTTGGGCTCTTGTGTCTTGATGAAATCAGTGACTTAGGCAGTGCCTTAAATTGGCATTGTTGGTGCCAACCTTTGTGAGATGTTAAATTAATGTGCTGTCTGCCTGTTACGGTGGATGTTAGATACCATGGCACTATTTGAAGATCAGAGTGTTCTCGTGTCACAGAATCACAGAAACCCCACAGTGCAGATAGAGGCCATTTCGGCCCATCGAGCCTGCACCGACACATATCCCACCCAATCCCCGTAACCCCTACACCAACACATATCCCACCCAATCCCCGTAACCCCTACACCAACACATATCCCACCCAATCCCCGTAACCCCTACACCAACACATATCCCACCCAATCCCCGTAACCCCTACACCAACACATATCCCACCCAATCCCCGTAACCCCTACACCGACACATATCCCACCCAATCCCCATAACCCCTACACCGACACATATCCCACCCAATCCCCGTAACCCCTACACCGACACATATCCCACCCAATCCCCGTAACCCCTACACCGACACATATCCCACCCTATCCCCGTAACCCCACGTATTTAATCCCCCTAACACTAAGGGTCAATTTATCATAGTCAATCAACCTAACTCGCACATCTTTGGACCATGGTAATTATTCCTCCCTCAACCAATTGCAAATAATGGCCCCTTTGTATATTATAGGCAAGGTTTTCAATTTTCATGGAAAAATGGATTTGTGGGACTTGATCCCAAACACTAGTAAAATCCAAGAACTGCATAATGAAAGCAACATTTGACTTACCAATCTCTCTAATTATCACCACAAAACCTGATCATTCACCTCACGGGTGTAAAAGGAGACAGCTTATAAAGAAGGAAAGAAATATTGCACATGATCAGTAAGAATCTATTCAGACACCTTTCTAGCAGGTCTCTGCTGTGCGAAGTCTACACTCTGGCTGCAGAAGTCTCTGATTTAAAATAAAACCTATTAGTTTGCTGCACAATGCTGCAGCGTGGCTGATACCTTCTTGGCCTGAGGTTACTGTGAATTTTGATTCTGATTTGCGATTGTCCTCTGCTCTGTGAGTTAGACAAGTGACATTCCAGCTGAGATTATTTGTGTAGTAGAAAGTAATTAATGCCTTTTTTTCCCCTTAGGGGTTTGATGAATACATGAACCTTGTATTGGATGATGCAGAGGAAATTCACATGAAATCAAAAGCAAGGAAACCGTTGGGTAAGTGGGTTAACATGACCCTGAACTCTTACAGCATTGTATCTTTATCTTGTTACATAAAAAAAGTCTATCCTTACTTAAGATCTGCCAAGATGTGTTCTCCTCTCAGGCAGTGTGCCTTTTCTCTTTCCTCTACTTCCTGCCACAGAACTCTCATTGGTGCATCTGACTGGTGAGATTTCATCCTTTTTGATCAGAAAGGAAATTAATTAAGATGAGCTTGTTGAAGTTTGTGTTGGATTAGTCAGGTGGCCACATGAAAGCGCTGCTATGGAATAAGCGTCCGAAATTACCTCAAGGGATATGCTTAACTTGGTGGTAATGCACCGTGTAATATAATACTAGGAAACGTGCTAAGTTAACTGACCGCAACCAGAGTAGCGCTACAGTTGGTCTCCAATCCTCAAGGCTAGCAACAGGGAAAATCAGCCAAGCTTACTGCTCCTGATTGCTAACTGGGGACATGCGCGAAAGATGTGGCGGATGTTAGTTGGGGATAGGTTCGGGTCTGATTGTGATGCACTGCCAGGGATGTTAAATAGTCCCCTGACACTATGCTCATTTAGTCAAGTAACTGGGCGGCTGTCATTATTGTGAAAGTGGCTCTTACTGGGGTACAATATCAGGAAAGGGAAAGAATTGGAATGAAAGGAAAAAATGCTATGTCCTGGTGTAATTCATCTATAAAGTTTGGTCTCTTTCATCTTTTGAATTGTTGAAATTTAGTTGTATTGCTGCTGAAATTTTAATTTGACTTGTGTAAGAACATAAGAAATAGGAGCAGGGATAGGCCATTCAATAAGATCATGGCTGATCTACCTCCCCTCCACCTTCCCGCACTGTCCCCATATTCCTTGATATGCTCAACTAGATCACCTAGTGACATATAGAAAATACTTCGAGTAATAACTGTACCCAGTGGTGTACAGCGTACCTCTTCAGGTGCAGTCTCCCAAATACTTAACAATGGTTAGGGAAGGATGCACGTTGTCCCATTTTGATATTTAAGACCTGTTGCATCATCGCCTTGTCCATGCAGTTAAACAGGAACTGCAATGGGTTGGTG
This sequence comes from Somniosus microcephalus, assembly GCF_052327205.1. Lineage (NCBI taxonomy): Eukaryota > Metazoa > Chordata > Chondrichthyes > Squaliformes > Somniosidae > Somniosus > Somniosus microcephalus. The sequence goes on along the minus strand of NC_141004.1, from coordinate 17,708,460 downwards.
TTTGTGTTAATTCTAAATGTTATAGTTGAAACAAAAGTCCTTTCACTTCTCACTTCCAGCTGAATGGCTTTTGTTAATGTTTCTGTCGATACACAATCGTCTGCCAGCTTGGCTTAGTTGGTAGCACTTTCTCCTGTAAGTCAAAGTCGTGGGTTCGAGTCCCACTCCTGCAGTTGAGCACATTATAGTACTGAAATATCAGCCTAGGTTCTGAGGGAGTGCTGCATTTTGGGAGGTGCCACCTTTGGGATGAGGCATTCATCCGAACCCCATTCTACCTGTTGCGGTAAAAGATCCCATGCCACTATTCAAAGAAGGGCTTTGAATTCTCCTGGTGTACTGGCTAAAATGCATCCCACACCAAAAACAAATTAACCGGCGATTCGTCTCATTTGCTGTGTAATGTTCTCAGGGTGCCCTTACATGCTTTACGATCAATTCCAGTTGGTTGATTGTGAAGCACTTTGTGACGTCCTGAACCACATTTTCTTTCCCCATTTCTCAATGTGTAGTCAACAGCTTAAACAAGTGGTGATTGGATACTCCCATTGGGAAAATTCTGCTGTCAAATACAGAAATGTGTATTTCAATTTACTACAAATTTCTCAAATTTGCACAACAGCCCTGCAAACTATCCTTTGCACCAATTTTAATGGAGCTTTCTTAATGGTTGCTGTTAAAGCATGTTTGTAACTAAACCATAGAATGAACTTCCATTTACATAGTGCATTATTAGTACCCTTGGAATATCCCAAGAAGTTACTCTTGTAATGCAGTCACTGTTCTGTAGGCAAACGTGGCATCAATTTGTATCCGGCAAGATCCCACAAGCAGCAGATGAGCTGACTAATCAGTCATTGTTTTTTGCAGTGTATATTAGAAACATAGAAGATAGGAGCAGGAGTAGGCCATTCGGCCCCTCGAGCCTGCTCCGCCATTCAATGCGATCATGGCTGATCATCCAAATTCAGTATCCTGTCCCTGCTTTCTCCCCATACCCCTTGATACGTTTATCCTTGAGAAATATATCCAACTCCTTCGAATATATTTAATGAATTGGCCTCCACCGCCCTCTGTGGTAGAGAATTCCACAGGTTCACCACTCTCTGGGTGAAGAAATTCCTCCTCATTTCTGTCCTAAATGGCCTACCCCTTATCCTTAGACTGTGACCCCTGGTTCTGGACTCCCCGACCATCGGGAACATTCTTCCAGCATCTAGTCTGTCCAGTCCTGTCAGAATTTTATAAGTTTCAATGAGATCCCCTCTCATTCTTCTAAACTCTAGCGAATATAAGCCTAATTGACCCAATCTCTCTCCATACGTCATTCCTGCCATCCCAGGTATCGGGGAGAATGCTGGCCAGGTTACCAGATTTCCCTGCAAATCATGCAGTGGCATCTCTACGTCCATCTGAACAAACAGATGGTGCTTATGGGTTAACATCTCACCTGAAAGACTACAGCTCCAACAATACAGCGCTCCTTGAAAAGTGGATTGTGTGCTGAATCTTGGGGTAGGATTTGAATCCACAATCTGCTGATTCGGTGCTGAGATTGCTACCAGTTGACCCAAGCTGACAGACAGGTTATTAAATCCCAGCTTTGATTCCCAAATCGTTCTGAGTTAGCCGATCTCGAGACTGAATTCAGGGCCAGCACAGTTGGCTTCAGCAACCACCCTAAACATTCACTCCCTCCACCACCGACGTACCGTGGCTGCAGTGTGTACCATCTGCAAGATGCACTGCAGCAACTCGCCATTGCTTCTTCGAGAGCACCTCCCAAACCCGCAACCTCTTCCACATAGAAGGGCACGGGCAGCAGGCGCATGGGAACACCACCTCCAAGTCACACACGATTTTGACGTGGAAATATGTCGCCGTTCCTTCATCGTCGCTGGGTCAAAATCTTGGAATTCCCTGCCTAACAGCACTGTGGGAGTACCTTCAACACACGGACTGCAGCGGTTCAAGAAGGCCGCTCACCACCACCTTCTCAAGGGCAATTAGGGATGGGCAATAAATGCTGGCCTTGCCAACGACGCCCACATCGTGATGATTTTTTTTAAATTCAGTTACCCATGCTGTGTGTGCAGGCGGCAGGTAATAGGCTCAGCTGTGATGCTCCCTACCATTAAACAATATATCACCACTCGGCTGCCTCAGTTCACAAGGGGAGGGTATTCTAGTAGTGATTGGTCAGCTGGGCGGGACTACACTCGCCTGGTTCCATTCTTCTCTTTCCGCTCCCGCATCGTTACCTCTGGTGTCCCCCAAGGATCTATCCTTGGCCCCCTCCTATTTCTCACCTACACGCTGCCCCTTGGCGACATCGTCAGTTTCCACATGTACGGTGACGACACCTAGGTTCACCTCACTACCACTTCTCTCGACCCCTCCACGGTCTCTAAATTGTCAGGTTACTTGTCTGACATCCAGTTCTGGATGAGCAGAAATTTTCTCCAATTAAATATTGGGAAGACCAAAGTCATTGTTTTCGGTCCCCGTCACAAGCTCCGTTCCCTAGCCAATGACTCCATCCCTCTCCCTAATATCTGTCTGAGGCTGAACCACACTGTTCACAACCTTGGTGTCATATTTGACCCTGAAATGAGCTTCCGACCACAGTGTAACTAAGACCGCCTCTTTCCACCTCCGTAACATCTCCCCTGCCTCAGCTCATCCGCTGCTGAAACCCTCATCCATGCCTTTGTTACCTCTAGACTTGACTATTCCAAAGCACTCCTGGCTGGCCTCCCACATTCTACCCTACATTAATTTGAGGCCATCCAAAACTCGGCTGCCTGTGTCCTAACTCGCACCAAGTCCCGTTCACCCATCACCCCTGTGCTCGCTGACCTACATTGGCTCCTGGTTAAGCCATGCCTCGATTTCAAAATTCTCATCTTTGTGTTCAAATCCCTCCATGGCCCTCGCCCCTCCCTATCTCTGTAACCTCCTCCAGCCCCACAACCCCCTGAGAGATCTGCGCTCCTCTAATTCTGCCCTCTTGAGCATCCCTGATTGTAATCGCTCAACCTGTTGCCTAGGCCTTAAGCTCTGGAATTCCCCACCTAAACCTCTCCACCTCTACCCTGCTTTCCTCTCTTTAAGATGCTCCTTAAAACCTACCTCTTTGACCAAGCTTTTGGTCACCTGCCCTAATTTCTTATGTGGCTCGGTGTCAAATTCTTTGTCTTTTAATGTTCCTGTGAAGCACCTTGGGACCTTTTACTACGTTAAAGGCGCTATATAAATACAAGTTGTTGTTCATTTAAAACAAAGGCCCTTTTTATATTATGGGTTTTTCTTTCTTTTTTTAGGCCGTGTTATGCTGAAAGGGGACAACATCACCTTACTACAGAGTGTTCACACCTAGGAATGACATCACTGGAGCTTCATTTTCTATACATTATTGCAAATAACCCCTCTAACTGTAGCATTTTGAATACTGGTTGTTGGTGTCTAAGCAGATTTAAATTGTGACTTTTTTGTACCTAAGTAATGATTTTTCTGAAATAAAAACGTTGTAACCAGCGATCCTTCCATATTGGTCACAGCTGAAGATAAGATTGGAAAAAATCACATCTACTTTAGTTAGTTTATTATAATTTACAATTACCACGAGCACAAACCGGATAGGGTGTTTGGACACCTTTTATGTTAGGACAGCGCATGGAGCGATACAGAACCAAATAGTCCATTTCACCGTCCAATAATTTAGGTGATCTTGGCCAGAACAGCAGTTACGCAGCTACAGATCTCCCTTCTCTTGGGGCCATTCCCAAGTGTCAGTCAACATCTTCGGGGCTAGCGAAGAAAAGTGGGAGACAATGTTCTCTAATTTTGGAGGGGGTTCACGGACCCTTTAGCTGGCTGCACGGCCCGTTTAATTTTTCACCCATGCGCGGTCATTTTCATTGTAAAGCCGCTGAGCGGCCTGCGCGGGACCTCCAGACCGCCGTGCGGCTGCGCAGTTTAGCGGGAACGTTGGTGGAAGAATGCCTAACGCATAATTTATATTCACATTATATTCACCTCCCCCCTGTTGACCCTTCGATAGTACTGTTGGCATTGTAAGCTCGCCGTGTGAGGATTTGTAGGGGAGGAACTGTTTTGTGCCATTCCATGTAATATGGTAAAGCTTTTTTATAGAACAAGTGGTCCAATACCTTAAATTTGTGTTCCCAGCAGAAAAATGGTTTTCACAAGCAGTTCAGCATCTCCTTTGAACTGAAATTTGCAACCTTACACATGACGCAGAGGGGATAGCATGATACAAGATTAACAGTTGCCTTCCTACCAAGGGATTGCGCATTGAAGGTCATATGGACCACCTACTATGCTCTCCTGCCCACTCCAAAGAGGAGTTAAATATCACTATCTGACTGCTGCATTCAGGCTAAAATAAACCCAGTACGAAACTAGCAATACAATTCTTAAACAATTCAACTGTTTCAAACTGTAGATTATTTATATTGCGGTAGAACTAAGTCTGTGATTAACAATTGTATGGCAAAAACCCCTTTCTGGTTGCCTTGCATAGAATAGGCAGCATCTTAAATAACACAGAGCCACTTCCTAGTTATATTTTGGTAGTGCTCTAGTTACCAACACACCAACCAGTGGAATTAGTTTTTCATTACTTATCTGATCAAAACTCCTCCATCAGACCGCCTCATAACTTTCTCTGCTCTGGTGAAAAAATGACTCACTTTCTCCAGTCTCTCCTCATAACTAAAGCTTCTCAATTCTAGCATAATCTTAGTAAACTAGCAAGAGACATAAAAACAGATTATAAAAACTTCTATAGGTATGTAAAAAGGAAGAGATTAGCAAAAGTAAACATAGGTCCCTTAGAGGCGGAGACAGGAGAAATTATAATGGGGATAAGGAAATGGCAGAGACATTAAACAAATACTTTGTATCTATCTTCATGATGGAGGACATATTACATTCCAGAAATAGTGGAGGACCAAGGGTCTAGTGAGGAATTTAAATAAATTAGTATTAGTAAAGAAATAGTACTGGAGAAATTAATGGGACTAAAAGTCGACATCCCTTGGACCTGATAGCCTACATCCTAGGCTTTTACAAGAGGTAGCTGCAGAGATAGTGGATGCATTGGTTTTGATTTTCCAGAGTTCCCTAGATTCTAGAACGGACCCAGCAGATTGGAAGGTAGCAAACGTAACCCCGCTATTCAAAAAAGGAGCGAGAGAGAAAATGGGAACTATAGGCCAGTTAGCCTGATATCAGTGGTAGGGAAAATGCTAGAATCTATTATTAGGGACGTGGTAACAGGGTACTTAGAAAATCATATGATTGGGCAGAGTCAACATGGATTTATGAAAGGGAAATCGTGTTTGACAAATCTAATAGAATTTTTTGAGGTTGTAACTAGCAGGGTAGATGAGGAACCAGTGGATGTAGTGTATTTGGATTTATCAAAAAGCATTCGATAAACCACACAAGAGGCTATTACACAAAATTAGGGCTCATAGGATTGGGGTAATATATTAGCATGGATTGAGAATTGGTTAACGGACAGAAAACAGTAGGAATAAACAGGTCCTTTTCGGGTTGGCTGGCTGTAACTAGTGGGGTACCGCAAGGATCAGTGCTTGGGCCTCAGCTATTCACAATCTACATCAATGACTTCGATGAGGGGTTCGAGTGTAATGTTTCCAAGTTTGCTGACAACACAAAATTAGGTGGGAAAGTAAGCTGTGAGGATGTCTCCAAGAGGCTGCAAAGGGATACAGACAGATTAAGTGATTGGGCAAGAACATGACAGTTGGAGTATACGTGGAGAAGTGCAAAGTTACCCACTTTGGTAGGAAAAATAGAAAAGCAGAATATCTTAAATGATGAGAGATTGGGATATGTTGGTAATCAGAGGGACCTGGGTGTCCTTGTACATGTATCACAAAGTTAACATGCAGGTACAGCAAGCAATTAAGAAAGCAAATGGTATGTTAGCCTTTATTACAAAAGGATTGGAGTATAAGGGTAAAGAAGTCTTACTACAATTATATAGGGCCTTGGTGAGACCACACCTGGAGTATTGTGCACAGTTTTGGTCTCCTTACCTAAGGAAGGACATACTTGACATAGAGGGAATGCAACGAAGGTTCACCAGACTGATCCTGGGATGGAGGGGATTGTCCTCTGAGGAGAGATTGAGTCAACAAGGCCTATATTCTCTAGAGTTTAGAAGAATGTGAGGTGATCTCATTGAAACATATAAAATTCTTAAGGGGCTTGACAGGGTAGATGGTGGAAGGATGTTTCCCCTGGCTGGGGATTCGAGAACTAGGGATCACAGTCTCAAAATAAGGGGTCGGCCATTTAGGACTGAGATGAGAAATTTCTTCACTTGTGAATCTTTGGAATTCTCTACCCCAGAGAGCTGTAGATGCTCAGTCGTTGAGTATATTCAAGACAGAGTTTGATAAATTTTTGGATACTAAGGGAATCAAGTGATATGGGGATAGTGTGGGAAGGTGGAGTTGAGGTAGAAGATCAGCCATGATCTTATTGAATGGCGGAGCAGGCTCGAAGGGCTGAATGGCCTACTCCTACTCCTATTTTTTATGTTCCTATGTTCTTATATTCCTGTCTTTGAAACTGAGGAAGGCACAGTTGATCAAAGATCTTCCCAACAGGCAACCATTCAAGTAGCTGTCTATTGGCTGTTGTGTCTTTTGCTCTCGACACCTAACTGCAATAGTATAGAACCCATTTTTAATACCTGATATGAGCCTGTAAGTTTACGTAAAGTTTCCTCCATATTTTTGGAATGTTAATCAGACTTGACCTAATTAGTTTCTGACCAGGCAGTGGCTACAACAAACGCTTGCTGCCTGCCCATAAAACTAAAAGCTTTCTCTAGACAATTTTCTGTATTATCTTTGCCCTCTCCACCACAAGTCTGAGCCACAGCTAGCTGGTCAACCTCCAGGCACAGACATAAAAAATGATGGTCATTTTCCTTATTTGAGGCATAGCCGCTTTACTTCAGATAATAATGACATTGTACTGCCTAGCTCTCAATAATTTAGATATATTTGACTACTATATACAACTAATTTAATGTGAACTAATTCTGTACATTAATCTGCAATGTTACCGATCATGAGGGATTTCATGAATGCTGTGCACCCAGCAGTTTCATGGGTTATAGAAAGAAAGAAGGACTTGCATTTATATAGCGCCTTTCACGACCTCGGGACATCACACAGTGCATTACAACCAATTAAGTACTTTTGAAGTGTCATTGTAATGTAGAAACGAGGCAGCTAATTTGCGCACAGCAAGCTCCCACAAACAGCAATGTGATAATGACCTGATTAGTTTTTTTTTAGTGATGTTGATTGAGGGATAAATATTGGCCAGGGCAGCAGCGATAACCCCCCTGCTCTTCCTCGAAATAGTGCCATGAGACCTTCTACATCCACCTGAGGGAGCAGACAGGGCCTCGGTTTAACGTCTCATCCGAAAGTTGGCACCTCCGACCGTGCAACACTGCACTAGTGTCAGCCTAGATTTTTGTGCTCAAGTCTCTGGAGTGGGACTTGAACCCACAACCTTCTGACTCCAGCGAGAGTGCTGCCAAATAAGCCATGGCTAACACACCATAGTCAGTGTTCTATTTGAAGTTGAGACAGCTTACAAGAGCTAAAGTACTAATGTTACTCCAATCCTGGCCTGGACCAATGCAAGAGAGATGAGCAAATACCCCATTGGCTGGGTTTGATTAACTTGCCATCATGTTGCAGCAGTGACCCTGTTTCACACTATATCATGCATGTGATGCATTTTGCTGTTTACAGTCATCGCACAAAAGTAGTTGCTAACATTTTTGAGGTTAAGGTGGATAAAATGTGGAGAATGTATTAACATGTTGAGGGGTGGAATTGAAACATACAGAATGTGAATCCATACATAGTGCAGGTAACTAGTCTGCCTGAAATGTTATGCTTGCATAATGTAACTTGCAAATAGAATATTCAGTAACAGTACATTTACATATTTGTTCAGAAAATCTATGTAAATGCTGTTTAATATATAGATACATGAAAAAAAATTGTATCAATGATAATTTGTCATTGCATACTGCCAACTGAAATAAGGAATCTAAGGGTTCTCACTCATTTCCAATGTAGCAGTGAAGGCTTTTATTTTTAAACCCTCCTCATCTCTCCCATTAGGCATTTTAGCCAGTAGTAATGAGCCTTGTGACAAAATCCCCAAAGGGACATTCCAGTCTTCGCCAGTGCAGTAAATGTTGCTCTCAGTGGGTGGAAGGTACCCAACATGAATGACTTTTACCCCTGTAGCTAAAACAATAAAATTAATTTCTATTGTCAGCTGAACGTTGAAGGAATGTTCTGTTTATTAGTTCATTCAGAGGCCAAAATATCATCATAAAATTTGTTATTTTTAATTGAGAAACAAAAGTGATGGGCAAAAAACCCCCCACTAAGTTTCAAGAGAATATAAGAGAAGGCAAGGTACATCAGGAAGTAATGTTTAGATGATGAAAGCTTGCATTTTTAAAGCCTGAAAATCCTGGAGAAGGAAGGAAAGATTAAGAAAGTCACAGTCATAACGGCACAGGAGGAGACCATTTGGCCCATCGAGTCTGTGCCGGCTCAGCAATCCAGTCAGTCCCATTCCCCCGCTTAATCCCTGCAAGTTTATTTCCCTCAAGTGCCTATCCAGTCTCCCCTTGAAAACATTGAGTGTCTCCACTTCCGTTGGCAGCGAATTCCAGGTCATCACCACTTGCTGCGTAAAAAAAGTTTTTCCTCACTTCTCCCCTGTATCTCTTGCCCAAAACCTTAAATCTGTGTCCCCTAGTCCTTGTACCATCAACTAGTGGGAACAGCCTTTCCCTGTCTAGCCTATCCAAACCCGTCATAATCTTGTACACCTCTATCAAATCACCCCTCAACCTCCTTTTTGCTCTAATGAAAACAAATCCGGCTTCTCCAACCTGTCCTTGTAGCTAAGATCCCTGGAACCATTCTGGTAAATCTCATCTGCACCCTTTCAAGGGCCTTCACATCCTTCCTAAAGTGTGGTGACCAGAACTGGATGCAATACTCCAGTTGTGGCCTAACCAGTGCTTTATAAAGGTTTAGCATAACTTCTCTACTTTTGTACTCAATACCTCTATTTATGAAGCCCAAGATCCTATATGCTTTGTTAACCACTCTCAATATGTCCTGCCACCTTCAGGGGCCTATGCACATTAACTCCGAGGTCACTGTCTCTGCACACTCTTTAAAACTGCCATTAAGTGTATATTGCCTCTCTGTTTCTTCTGCCAAAATGCATCACCTCACCTCTATTAAATTCCATCTGCCACTTGTCTGCCCATTCTGCTAGCCTTTCTATGTCCTGTTGCAGTCGATTGATATCATCACTGTTTGCCACACCCCCAAGTTTGGTGTCATCCGCAAATTTATAAATTCTACACTGTATTCCAATATCCAGGTCATTTATATATATCAAAAAAAGCAGTGGCCCCAGCACTGACCCTTGGGGAACACCACTGTCTACCAATCTCCAGTCTGAAAAACAGCCATTTACCGCAACTTGCTATTTTCTGTCCTTAAGCCAATTCCTTATCGAAGCTGCCACTGGCTCACCTGTTCCATGAGCCTCAATTTTGTTAACCAGCCTTCTATGTGGTACTTTGTCAAACGTCTTCCGAAAAACCATGTAGACAACATCCATTGCATTCCCTTCATCAATCCTCTCTGTACTTCATCAAAAAATTCACTTAGATTTGTCAAACACAATCTGCCTTTTACAAACCTGTGTTAGCTCTCCTTAATTAGCTTAAACCTCTCCAAATGCCCATTAATTTTTTCCTTGATTATTGTTTCTAAAACTTTACCCACCACTGATGTTAAACTGACCGGCCTGTAGTTACTAGGATTGTCCTTGCACCCTTTCTTGAACAATGGTGTCACATTTGCCACTTTCAAATCCTCAGGCACCTCCCCCGCAACTAAGGTAGATTGGAAAATTATAGCAAGCCCTCCTGCTATCTCCTCCCCCAATTCCCTTAGCAACCTGGGATGCAAGCCATCTGGACCAGGCGACTTGTCCACTCAGCATACCCAGCCTTTCTAGTATATCCTGTCTCAATTTTCACCCCTTCCATTGCTTCTACCTTTTCCACTTCTACCAATATTTTGTTAGCATCCACCTCCTTAGTAAACACCGATACAAAGTACTCATTGAGTATTCTAGCCTTGCCCTGTGCCTCTAAGCATATATCACCTTCTTTGTCTCTAATAGGCCCCACCCCGCCTCTTACTACCCGCTTACTGTTTACATGCCGGTAGAAGATTTTTGGGTTCCCTTTTATGTTAACCGCCATTCTACTCGCATATTCTCTCTTTACCAATCTTACTTTCATCTTCACATCCCCTCTCAACTTATTGTATTTGGTCTGGTTCTCCCTTGAAGAATTCACCGGATATGCATCATACACCCTCTTTTTTTGTTTCATCATCTTCTCTGTCTTCCTTGTCATCCAAGGAGCCCTTGCTTTGGTTCCCTAACCCTTCCCTCTTGTTGGAATGTACCTAGCCTGTACTTGGAACATCTTAAAGATCACCCATTGTTCCATTACAGTTTTTCCTGTCAGTCTTAGGATCTAGCCAGGGTAAAATGGAACCAGTCGTATCCGATTGAAGTTAGCCCTATTCCACTTTAGAAGTTCCACTCTAGATTGTTCCTTGCTCCTCTCCATTGCTAATCTAAATCTTATGATACAATGATCACTCGTACCCAAGTGTTCTCCCACAGACACTTGGTCGACCTGGCCCACCTCATTCCCCAGCACCAGATCCAGCAATGCCCCCTTCCTTGTTGGGCCAAGAACATATTGGTCAAGGAAATTCTCCTGAACACATTTCAGAAATTCCTCCCCCTCCTTTCCCTTTACCCTAGTATTATCCCAATCGATATTTGGGTAATTAAAGTCCCCCAATATCGCCACTCTATAGCTCTTGCATATCTCTGCGATTTCCCTGCAGATTTGCTCCTCTACCTCACTCTCTATTTGGAGGCCTATAGAATGCCCCCAATAGCGTGATCATACCCTTTTTGCTCCTCAACTCTAGTCAAATGGATTCTGTCCTTTTCCCCTCAAGAACATCCTCCCTTTCCAACACTACAATGTCTTCCTTAATCAGCACTGCCCCCACCTCCCTTTTTTCCTTTCCTAGCTTTTCTGAACACCTTGTACCCTTAAGTGCCCAGTCCTCACCGTTTTTAAGCCACGTTTCCGTTATTGCCACATCATATTGCCACACAGCTAATTGTGCTTGTAGCTCACCAACCTTATTCACCACATTTTGTGCATTTACGTACATGTATTCTAAACCCATTTTTGAATTTTTCATAGTTTTTCTTAGTCTGCTCCTATTACTGTTACCGCCTCTAGTACTACCTTCTCTTGTACGATCCAACACACTCACTCTTTTATGCACCTTATTCCTCTTTCGACAAAATACTTTCTCTTGTATCCTGTTGAAGGTTCCCAGTCAGAAGAGCCTCTCCAGAAATGGGAGCGGTGTTCCACTTTTGGAGTGACTTGGGGCTTTATAGAAAGTTAAAGAGAAAACGTGCTTGGCTTGAAAAAGAGAAAACGTGCTTGGCTTGAAAAAGAAAACCAAGCTTCTTGGATGCAGTTTTAGCAATTGAGCAACAAAGAGCGAGTTAATAGCAATGCGCGCCTGTGGGTGGAGCCATTAAAGGTAAGATAATTTGATTACACCTGTGAGACACAAAGGAACTGAACATATTTTTCCCCATTAAAGGGCATGGCGAATACCAAGATGTAGCAATTCAGGCATTCTATTGCAAGGGGACTGGACATCAGTGAAGGTGTGCGATCTCATGAATGTAGGGTTGGATGATGAGTAGAGGTGATTAATATGAAGAAGCAACAATGTAGGAGTGGATGGAACCCTTGTGAATCCTGAGTTGATTGAAACACAGGGTGAGCTATGTGAGAAGAAGAATGGTATGAGATCCATGAATATCTACCATCTATGAAAAAAAATCAGCTTTGAGCTTGCAAGCAAGGCTGAAACTCCAGTATAATTCTAAGGCAGTATTGTATTGGTGGAAGTGCCTTCCTATAGATAAGTTGGCCAGCCTACCAACCTCCAGTTCTGATGGTTCAGGTGGATATTAAATAAATCATAGCTCTATTCAAAGAAAAAAATGTGCTTTTCTTGGTTTCTTGGCAATCATTCCTCCCTCAATCACAACCATAAAAACACCCAGCTTTGCCAGTTATCCATCTCAATTCTTGTTTGTGGGGTAATGCAGGATGGCTGATGTGTTTGCCTACGTGATTACAAACTTGTATTTATATAACACCTTTCATGTAGCAACACACCTCAAGGTGCTTCTCAAAGGAGAATGAAAACCAAGCGTTAAGTGGGAATTCGGAGAGGTGACCAAAAGGTAGGCCAATTAGGAAGCTGGAGGGAAACCAAGCAAGGGTGGGAGTTCTAGACTGTCGGGCTGAGACATCTGAGAAATCTCTGAGTGCTGGTACAACGGGAGAGGAGGGAAGCATGGGAGGAATGAAGGACTCTGGACATGACCAAAGGCTCCAGAGGTAGAGGTAGGGGTTGGGGTAAAGCTGTGGCAGGATGTCCAGATGGAGATTTTGAAACTCAAGCATTGGGGGGCTAGGGAGCTATTGCAGGTCAACAAAGATTGAGGGTAACAACATTTTGGACCAATTGTAGTTTATGGAGGATAAACCTTTGGAGGCATTTGAGGAATTGAATCTGGTAGTAAACTAGTAAATGGGGGGGAGGGGGGCTCAGGCGGAAATTGTAGTAAAAATAGTAGTTCAAAAATAAATGCAAGCGAAGAGAATAGAGAAATAGTCAGAAATTGTGCTTTAGGCACTACATGTAGAGGGAAAACTAAAAGATGTAAAGCGATTAAACCAGGTGAAAGAAATGTGAGAAAAACATTAGCGCCGAAGGACAGGCTAAGGTGTGTGGCCCAAATAAGCGCTCTTTATACCAACGCCCGGTATATAAGGAATACACTTAATGAACTGCAGGTGCAATTCAAATTGGAGGGTATGACATGGTAGCCATTACTGAGACATGGCTGCAAGGCGGTCAGGACTGGGAACGAAATATACCAGGTTATAACGTCTACAGGAATGATAGGGGAAATGGCAGAGCGGGAGGAGTAGCCTTAGTGATTAAGGATGAACTCACTTCAATGATGAGAGAGGATATAACAAGAGGTAAGCAGGAAGTGCAGACTTTATGGTTAGATTTAAGAAATAGGAAAGGATTTAAGACTGTAGTGGGAGTTGTGTATAGGCCTCCTGGTAGCAGCTGTGAAGTGCTAGATTGTATAAATGCAGAGATTAGACAAGCGTGTAGTAAAAGCAGAGTGGTTTTAATGGGGGATTTTAACTTTCATATAGATTGGGATAAGCAGACTAGCACCTGTCAGAAAGGTACTGAATTTCTACAACAATATGTCCTAGAGGCAACAAGGGGGCAAGCCATATTAGATTTAGTAATGAGCCAGATTTAGTTAACAGCCTAACTGCGTGAACATTTATCCAATAGCGATCATAAGAACATAACATAAGAAGTAGGAGCAGGAGTAGGCCATATGGCCCCTCGGGCCTGCTCCGCCATTCAATAGGATCATGGCTGATCCGAACCTAGACTCGCATCCACTTCCCTGCCCGCTCCCCGTAACCCCTAATTCCCTTATTAGCTAGGAAACTATCTCCGTTTTAAATTTATTTAATGTCGCAGCTTTCACAGCTCTCTGAGGTAGCAAATTCCATAGATTTACTACCTTCTGAATAAAGAAGTTTCTCCTTATCTCAGTTTTGAAAGGGCAGCCCCTTATTCTAAGATTATGCCCCCTAGTTCTAGTCTCACCCATCAGTGGAAACATCCCGCATCCACCCGATCAAGCCCCCTCACAATCTTATGTTTCGATAAGATCGCCTCTCATTCTTCTGAATTCCAATGAGTAGAGGCCCAACCTACTCAACCTTTCCTCATAAGTCAACCCCCTCATCTCTGGAATCAACCGAGTGAACCTTCTCTGAACTGCCTCGAGAGCAAGTATATCTTTTCTTAAATATGGAAACCAAAACTGTACGCAATATTCCAGGTGTGGCCTCACCAGTACCCTGTACAACTGAAGCAAGACCTCCCTGCTTTTATACTCCATCCCCTTTGCAATAAAAGCCAAGATCATAACATGATCGAGTTCAACATAGCGGGAGAAACGCGAAACAGCTACTAAAATTCTAGATTTGGGTAAGGCCAACTTCAGAGGGATGAGACAGAGACTGTCCACAGTAAATTGGGCAAATCTGTTAATGGGTAAAATGACAGAAAATTGGTGGGAGATGTTCAAGAAAGAATTTAATGTGATACAGAACCAGTTTATACCCCTGAGGGACAAGAGCTCTACTTGTCAAAACAGAAAGCCATGGAGGATTAAAGAGGTAAGGGACAGCATCAAACTAAAAGAAAAAGCATACAAAAAATAGCACAGTTTCTGACAAATGGGAAAAATACAAAGAACAGCAAAGGGTCACAAAACAGATAGAGCTACAAAAAGGGAGTATGAAAGGAAACTTGCAAGGGATATCAAAATCAATACAAGTTTTTTACAATTATATTAGGAAAAAGAGGGTAGTGAGGGGCAATGTTGGCCCCCCAAAAACAAAGCGGTGATATTATCAATGATGAGGAAATGGCGGACATGTTAAATAATTACATTGTGTCAGTATTTACAGTGGAGGAAGAGGATAGCATGCCAGAAATCCCAAAGAAACTAAATCAGGGACAGGGACTCAATAAAATTAATGTAAGTAAAATAACAGTAATGAAGAAAATAATGGCACTAAAGAGTGACGAGTCCCCAGGACCAGATGGTTTCCATCTCAGGGTTTTAAAGGAATTAGGTGAGCATATTGCAGATGCCCTAACTATAATCTTCCAAAGTTTTCTCGATTCAGGAACTGTTCCTTTAGATTGGAAAATTGCGCATGTAACTCCACTATTTAAAAATGGTGAGAGAGGGAAACCAGGGAATTATAGACCAGTTAGCCTAACATCTGTTGTTGGGAAATTGCTGGAGTCTATGATTAAGGATAGGGTGACTCACACCTCAAAAATTTTGTTGATCAGAGAGAGCCAGCATGGATTTGTGAAAGGTAGGTCATGCCTGACAAACCTGATTGAATTTTTTGAAGAGGTGACTAAAGTAGTGGGCAGGGGAATGTCTATGGATGTTATTTATATGGACTTTCAGAAGGCATTTGATAAAGTCCCATATAAGAGACTGTTAATTAAGGTAGAAGCCCATGGAATTGAGGGCAAATTATTGACCTGGTTAGGAAATTAGCTGAGCGGCAGGAGACAGAGAGTAGGGATAATGGATAGGTACTCAAATTGGCAGGATGTGACTAGTGGTGTCCCACAGGAATCTGTGTTGGGGCCTCAACTATTCACAGTATTTATTAACAATGACTTCAACCTTCCTAGTATTCAACTGGAGGAATATTCTGACTCATTCACAACTTGATGTTGGACAAGTAGTCTGAAAGCACAGAGGTAGTTGTGAAGGAGTAGAACTGTATCATATGAAGCATGACTCCATGTCTATTGATGACTTCATTTAAGGGCAATATGCAAATGAAGGGGCTGAGGATGGAATCCTGGATGGGAGCAGATGCCATTGCTAAACATGTGCTATGGTGGGACAGATAGAAATGGAACCACACAGAGACAGATGGCCCCTTGAGTTGGACTACATAACAGGAAATGAATGAACTTGCATTTCACGACCTCAGGATGTCGATTAGCGCCGATTGCGTACTTTTTTGAACTGCAGTGACTGTTGTAATGCAGGAAAACATGGCAGCCGATTTGCACACAGCACGGCCCCACAAACAGCAGTGAGGTATGTGACCAGATATTTAATGATAGTTGAGGGATAAATATTGGCCATGAAACTAGGAGAAGAACTCCCCTGCTCCTCTTCGGAATAGTGCCTTGGGATCTTTTGCATCCACCTGAGAAGGCAGGTGCGGCCTCGGTTTAACGTCTTGTCCGAAAGACGGCACCTCCTACGCTGCAGCACCCCCTCAGCACTGCATTGAAATGCCAGCCTGGATTACTTGCTGAAATCTCTGGATGGCGGCTTCTGACTCAGCGACAAGAGTGCGATCATTGAGCGATTGGCTGACACCTTGGTGTGATTGATCATAGCAGAGAGGTCAAGGGATAATGACCATCAATAGCCACTACACTTCAATAGAATTCATTGTGTGAAGCTCAGATGTTTGAGCATGATAAAGTGCTATATAAAGGCAAGTAATAGAAGCACTGATTCATTTTTTGCTGCAGTTGAGATGCAGAGCAAGTTTGCCACCATTGTGGGGCGCAAGTGTCCTTTCTAAATACCAAGTGCACTTACCACATCCACATCCAGTGCCAGAGTGATTGCCAGTGCTCCTATCTGGTGCGGTAACAAGGCAATTATTGCCACACAATTTTAAATCTATGTGTGACTAATTGGTATTTTAGAATATACCTTGGATAGATGCAGATAGGAACAGCAATGTGCGAATGTCTTCATCCAAGCCAGCACTGTATACATACATCAGGAAGTTTTTGTTGACTGTTTCTAAGGGAACTGAAAGCTGCAAAGAGCAGCCCTACTGCTACAACACAAGAGGCTCCAGTCATCAATTAATTAACTGTTGCATTTTGGTTTTCCAGCGGGGAAGAAGTTCCCTTAATTTTGCCGCTGGAGCTCGCCTCCTCGTAGGATGCAGCACAGAGATGACGATGAACTGGCGTGGCTTATGTCTCCAGCAAGAAGAGAAAGAAAGAAAGGCTTGCATTTCTATAGCACCTTTCACGACCTCAGGACGTCCCAAAGAACTTTACAGCCAATGAAGTACTTTTTTTGAAGTGTAGTCACTGTTGTAATGTAGGAAACGCGGCAGCCTATTTGCGCACAGCAAGATCCCACAAATAGCAATGTGAAAATGACCCAGACAATCTGTTTTTTTTTTGGTGATGTTGGTTGAGGGATAAATATTGGCCCCAGGACACCGAGAATAACTCCACCGCTCTTCTTCGAAATAGTGGCCGTGGGATCTTTTACGTCCACCTGAGAGAGCAGACGGGGGCCTCGGATTAACGTCTCATCCAAAAGACGGCACCTCCGGCAGTGTTCCCTGTCATTTTTTGGCGGGGGGGGGGGCATGCCGCGCGACCCATTCAAAATACCGCGATTGCGCGGTTTCTCTATTTAAAAGCCGGCTGCGCGGGACCTTCAGAGACCCACGCGGCCACGCAGCTTAAAGGGAACAATGACCTCCGGGTATCAAGCCTGTCTCTTTTTAAATGTCTATGTCACAATTACACTGGATTGGCTAAAATGTCATAAAATAGGGGGGGGGGGGAAATCACAACTGAACGGGTAGGGGGCATACCGACTGTATGCAGGCAAAACGAGGACATTACCTTCCAAAACAAAGAACTACTCAGGATGCTTGAAAATAACCAGTCGGCAAAAGCCACCAATTTTTTTAAAAAAGGAGAGGGAAATCAAATAAAGTAGCTCAAAACATTTTATTTGGCCATCTTTGTTTCTTCACTAAGCTGAGGGCTTACTAAGAAGGAAAGACTTGCATTTATATAGCGCCTTTCATGACCATCAGATGTCTCAAAGCGCTTTACAGCCAATGAAGTACTTTTTGAAGTGTAGTCGCTGTTGTAATGTGGGAAATGCGGCAGCCAATGGGCGCACAGCAAGCTTCCACAAACAGCACTGATGATAATGACCAGATAATCTGTTTTTGTTATGTTGGTTGAGGAAGAAATATTGTCCAGGACACTGGGGATAATTCCCCTACTCTCCTTCGAAATACTGCTGTGGGATCTTTTACGTCCACCTGAGAGAGGAGACGGGGCCTCGGTTTAACGTCTCATCTACTGGAAATAAAAGTTTTGTAGCATAATAAAAACCTAAAATGAAATGGCTGGGGAGTTTAGAACCAGGGGTCACAGTCTCAGAATAAGGGGTCGGCCATTTAGGACTGAGCTGAGGAGAAATTTCTTCACTCAGAGGTTTTGCGAATCTTGGGAATTCTCTACCCCAGAGGGCTGTGGATGCTCAGTCGTTGAGTATATTCAAGACACGAGATTTTTGGGCACTAAGGGAATCGAGGGATAAGGGGATCGGGCGGGAAGGTGGAGTTGCAGTAGATGATCAGCCATGATCTTATTGAATGGCGGAGCAGGCTCGAGGGGCCAAATGGCTGACTCCTGCTCTTATTTTTTATGGAATTGTGTGGTGCAGTGGTTTCGACACTAACCTTTCACCTCTAGCACTTGGGTCAGATCCAGCCTGGACCGATGGGATGAAAGTTTTGATGAAGAACAGCCTGCCTTTTCTCTTCACAGACGCTGACTGGCCTGCTGCTTATTTGCAGCAGTTTCTGGATTTGTTTCCGATTTGCAGCACCTGCCGTTTCCTCTCTGCTGCTGGCTGGAAGGGTCCAGTGTGTAAAAGAAAGAAAGGCTTGCATTTCTATAGCACCTTTCACGACCACCGGACGTCTCAAAGCGCCTTACAGCCAATGAAGTACTTTTTCAAGCGGAGTCACTGTTGTAATGTGGAAAACGCAGCAGCCAATTTGCGCACAGCAAGATCCCACAAACAGCAATGTGATAATGACCAGATCATCTGTTTTTGTTGTTATATTGATTGAGGGATAAATATTGGCCAGGACACCGGGGTTAACTCCCCCTGCTCTTCTTCGAAATAGTGGCTGCGGGATCGTTTACGTCCACCCGAGAGAGCAGACGGTGGGGGGGGGGGTGGAATTGGTTTAACGTCTCATCCGAAAGATGTAATGGTGTAATGGGTTTAGCCAGACTCAATGCAGTTCCCGGTGGCCATGGAGCTAAACACACAATCACCTCTTAATTTGGCAATGTCAGCCAGACAGGCCTAGGGATGGTTCGTGTGGGGAGGGTGGGGAATCACACTGCCGCAGTAGAGGGCGCTCGTCTGAGGCTGGGGCTGTTGTTTCAATGTAGAGGGAGCTTTACTTTGCATTGAGTTGACACGGGGCCTGAAATGGGATGAGTTCCAATTCCCAGCATTAACATTCCACATCTTGATGTGCACGGAAAGAGACATTAAAATTATTAAAATTTACAAGCAAATGATTAACTTAGCTGTACAATGGAATTTTCTCCAACAGCATTTTCCATTCTGAGCCTGTCTGAGACCCCTCAGTTTTAATTTGATTGTGATCCCCAAAGCCATTACTCTCAGCTACAGAGACGCAGCCAATTACTAGCTCGCAGATCGCAGCGTACATTTGTGCCTAAAATTCCCAGCATTGTTTTAATGATTAACATAATGATTACTGTTTGTAATCACTTTGGAACATTAGGAACAGGAGTCAGCCATTCAGCCCCTCGGGCCTGCTCCATTCAATTAGATCATGGCTGATCTGCACCTCAACTCCATCTACCCGCCTTTGCTCCAGATCCCTCGATAGAATCTATCTATCTCAGTCTCGAAAGCTCCAACTGTCCTACCATCCACAGCCTTTTGGGGTAGAACGTTCCAGATCTCTACTACCCGTTGTGTGGAAAAGGTTGACGTAAGAAAACTACTCGGCACTTGGTCTAAGCGTTAAAGAAAGCTTTAATCAACTGTTTTACAACATGGAGGTCTAGTTGTGTCCTTCACTAGTTCCTGTTAAGAATGTCCTGCGCAAGCTGGGCCCGTGCCCGAGTATTTATACTCTCCCTGAACAGCGCCACCCGCAGGCCGCTCAGTTGATTCATGTCAAAGGTGCTTCCTGATTTTGCTCCTGATTTGTCTAGTCCTAATTTTAAGATTATGCCCCCTTGTTCCTGATTCCCCCACCAAAGGAAATAGTTTATCCGTATCTACCCTATCAGATCTACCCCCTCCTCAATCTCCTATACTCCAGGGAATACAAGCCAAGTTAATGCAACCGGTTCTCATAATATAACCCTCTAAGCCCTGGTATAATTCTGGTGAATCTGCGCTGCACCCTCTCCAAGGCCAATATATTCTTCCTGAGGTGCGGTGCCCAGAACTGAACGCAGTACTTCAGGTGGGGTCTGAGCAGAGCTCTGTACAACTGAAGCATCACTCCCTCCCCTTTGTAATCCAGCTTCCTCAAGATAAAGGTCAAAATTCCATTCGCCTTTTTGATTGCTTCTTGTACCTGTCTACTAGCTTTTAATGGTGTGTGCACCTGGACACCTTTGCTCAGCTGTTATTTTTTGTGTAAAAATTGCAGGGCCAAGTAAAATATTAACTCTTATATTCCCACCCAGACCATAGGAAAAGATACAGATCCCATCCAAAACCCCAGGGGTGGGGTGGGGTGGGAAAGAAAAAAAGAAAAGAAATTGTGCTCAAGATTCTGGAGTGGGGCTTGAAGCCACAGCCTTCTGACCCAAGGGCGAGAGTGCTACCATCGAGCCAAGGCTGACACACAAGGAACAGCGGGAGAAGCTGCTGCTGGAGATACACCAAGCGAGGCAGTTCTTCGAGCTAGACCATGGAGGAGGAAGGCACTCAGAGGTCAAAGAGGACTGTTGGCTAATCATCTCAAAGCCACAAACAAGCTGAAATGGAAGCAAAAGTGAAGCTTTCAATTTATCCTGATACGCTTGTGTGTTGTGTGTCAGCCGTGGCTCGGTTGATAGCACCATCGTCTGAGTCAGAAGTTTGTGGCTTCAAGTCCCACTCCAGAGACTTGAGTACAAAAATCCAGCCTGACACTCCCAGTGCAGTACTGAGGGAGCGCTGCACTGTCGAAGGTGCCGTCTTTCGGATGAGACGTTAAACCGAGGCCCCGTCCGCTCTCAGGTGGACGCAGAAGTGCCCATATCATTATTTCGAAGCAGAGCAGGGGATTTCTCCCTGGTGTCCTGGCCAATATCAATCAACATCACTAAAACAGATGATCTGGTCATTATCACATTGCTGTTTGTGGGAGCTTGCTGTGCGCAAATTGGCTGCCGCGTTTCCTACAGTACATCAGTGACTACATTTCAAAAGTACTTCATTGGCTGTAAAGCACTTTGGGATGTCCTGCAGGGTGCTATAGAAATGCAAGTCTTTCTTAAAATGTGTAGTAGCAGCAACAACTTTATTTATACAGCAGGATCTGGGGTTGTGTTACTCACAGTGAGTCACAGGATATGTTGTTTTCTAACAATAAGGGGGCTGATAAATAGTTTTTAATGTGAAACATTTATTTTGCTCTGAAAGCTTGCTTTCCTTTACCTACTGCCGCTCGATAGATAAGTAACAGCTGCCTATTTTCTGTAAACAATCGCTTTGGAATTTTGACTATAAGCAAAGCACAGGTGTTACTAACATCTCTTAGTCTGTGTCTCTCCTTCTGAGGTGCAGCCTCTATCTCTGAAACTTCACGAATCACGTGGGGCTAGAAATTCGGTGATGAGTGCCTCTCGTTATTGCCTCCGGGGGTGGGGGGCGCAATAACGGGGTGCTCAGATCTTACCACCCGGGCGCAGTGACATCACCGCCGCCCGCAAAATTCACCTGCCAGTTTGCGGCGGCGGTAACTGTACTCGGTACTCTAGTTGTGGCCGAACTAGTTTTTTTAGACAGTTTAAGCATAACCAGATTCAGATTCAGATTCAGATTAGATTTATTTGCCATATGTAACAAGTACAATGGAATGCTTGTCCCCCGTAGGGACGCGTCAGCTATACATACAGCGCCGCGTTCAGAGTCAATACAATGGCTTCCCGTGGCAGTGGGAGCACGATGTCCCTCAGCCGCTCCGTCCTCCTCTTCACCGCCGCCTCCTCCTCACTGTTGCCGGCTCCACGTGTGGTGGCCTGCTTCTCCCGCTCTGGCCACCATGCCCGGCTCCCCTCCTCCCATCCGGACTGCGAGTTACCCGAAATGGAGCTGCCGGCTGACGTGCTGCAGCTTGTCGTTGAGTCTGCTGCTGCTGCTCGTTGCGCTGCGCTCCTCTGCCCGACTCGCCGAACACATCGTCGGGATGTGAATGCTCCAATGCGGCCTCCTCTTCACCGTCGCCGGCTCCACGCTCCACGGCCCGGGGCCTACTTCTCTCTCTTCACGGGTCGGCCTCTGGCCGCCATGCTCGGCTCCCCTCCTCCCAGTCGGAATTCCTTCCCGCCGAGGAGCTGCCGGCCGATGTGCTCCAGCGGGTCGGCTTGGCTGCTGCTGCTGCTCACCGCGCTGCGCTGCCTCTGCCCGACTCGCCGAGCACCTCGCTCCGGTTGCGGGAGCGAGCGGCAAGAACTGGCCGCCCGAAACAGGGAGCGCGATCTCAGCACCGGACCATCACGGCCTCCATCCACCTAGACAGCTGGAAGGATTCATGCAAATAATTTTCAGAATAATATCTCAGTTTGAATTTAAGCATTAGAAACTCTAATGATGGAATTGCATTGAGTTGTCAATTCAGAATTCTGCCTGAGCTGGGGAAGGTTTTGCCTCTTTAACAAGTGACCATTCCTCACACAGTTGGCTTTAATGACTTTCCATCTTAGCTCTGACATGCTTTGCCTGGCAATTAAGATCAACAGGCCCCTGGTTTTGCATCATTACTTTGTTCAACCAGGCAGGGTGACTGAGTTCAGCGAGAAAATGGACTAATGTTCCTGGTGTGAGGGAATATTATAATGCGCAGTTTTATTACAAGTATAAATTGAATCGGCTAAATTCTGTGATGCTGCCGTCGATCGTTCCAAGAAGGATTTTAAATTGGAAGGAACTGAACTGGCGGAAAGAATTGGGGCGACCTTTGGCCTTTGATGGAGTGGACGTGATTGAAGGGCTATGCTTAAAGGAGAGAAGAATCCCGAGTGGTGTGGAGAGACTAGCTTCTGGGCAGCATTTGAAATGCCGCCAAAGGCACATTTTGGGCACTGTCAGGATTCCCTACTGTTGCTCTAATTAAAAATGGGACAGCTCCATAGCCGTCGAGACTGTTGCCATATTGAAAGGGATTGTGTCGCTGTGTTAAAGGGGTGGTGTAAAGATGTGGGGATCTTTCGGTGGCGCAGTTGGAATGCTGAGTGTGGAACTGAGCCACACTGACCAGAAAAGGTCGCAGGTTCACCCCCTCCCCCATTCTGTCCTGGGTTACTTGCTGTGGGGTATCAGTAGGGGATGCACAAGGCTCCTGAGGAAAGGAAAGAAAAACAATTCAATCAGGGGTCCCTATTCCTGATCGCTATCCAGTGACCCAGTGAGGGCAGGAATACAAAAGGGTGGAAGTTATGTTACAGCTGTACAGAGCTCTGGTTAGACCCCACCTGGAGAACTGTGTTCCGTCCTGGGCCCCGCACCTCAGGAAGGATATATTGGCCTTGGAGGGGGTACAGCGCAGATTCATTAGGGCTAAAAGGGTTAAATTACGAGGACAGGCTGGATAGACTAGTCTTGTATTCCCTTGAATATAGACAATTAAGGGGTGATCTAATTGAGGAGTTGATAGCGCAGATAGAGAGAAACTAGTTCCTCTGGTGGGGGAGTCCAGAACAAGGGGGCATAATCTTAAAATTAGAGCCAGGCCGTTCAGGGGTGATGTCAGGAAGCACTTCTCCGCAAGAAGGGTAGTGGAAATCTGGAACTCTCTCCCCCAAAAAGCTGTTGAGGCTGAGGGGCAATTGAGAATTTCAAAACTGAGATTGATAAGATTTTTGTTGGGTAAGGGTATTGAGGGTTACGGAACCAAGGCGGGCAGATGGAGTTAAGATACAGATCAGCCATGATCGAATTGAATGGTGGAACAGGCTCAAGGGGCTGAATGGCCTACTCCTGTTCCTATGACCCAGCCTTTGGCAGGAGTCTGCACCCACAGTTGGGGACAGCCAGCTGGGGATCTTCTGACTATTGTCCAGAAACAGCAGGCAGAGGTCCTCTGGCCATGGAGCTCCATTGAGGACCTAGAAGAAAAAGGGTGCCCCTCACCTTCGTAGGTCTCCTGGCCTTGCAACAGTCCAAGAGGAGCCAGACGGCAGGGCCACTACCAACTCCTTCTGAGCAGCCCCGCGTTTCAGTGCTCACCTGGAGGAAGATTCCGGTGGAAGAACATAAGAACTAGGAGCAGCACGGTGGCATAGTGGTTAGCACTGTTGCCTCACAGCGCCAGGGACCCGGGTTCAAATCCGGCCTCGGGTGACTGTCTGTGTGGAGTTTGCACATTCTCCCCATGTTTGCGTGGGTTTCCTCCGGGTGCTCCGGTTTCCTCCCACAGTCCAAAGATGTGCGGGTTAGGTTGATTGGCCATGATAAAAAAAATTGGCCCTTAGTGTTAGGGGGGATTAAATACGTGGGGTTACGGGGATAGGGCTTGGGTGGGATGGCTGTCGGTGTAGGGACCAGGTGCTAGGGTTTGGATGATCAGCCATGATCTCGTTGAATGGCGGAGCAGGCTCGAAGGGCCGAATGGCCTACTCCTGCTCCTATCTTCTATGTTTCTATGAGTAGGCCATTCGGCCCCTCGAGCCTGCTCCGCCATTCAATAAGATCATGGCTGATCTTCAACCTCTCAGGACTGAGATGAGAAGAAATTTCTTCACACAGAGGGTGGTGAATCTTTGGAATTCTCTACCCCAGAGGGCTGTGGAGGCTCAATCATTGGGTATATTCAAAACAGAAGTCGATAGATTTCTGACTAGTAAGGGCATCAAGGGATATGGCGATAGGGCCGGTGAATGGAGTTGAGGCAGAAGATCAGCCATGATCTCACTGAATGGCGGAGCAGGCTCGAAGGGCCGAATGGCCTACTCCTGCTCCTATTTCTTATGTTCAACTCCAAAAATCTGTCGCTCTCAGTCTTGAATATACTCAATGACCGAGCCTCCACAGCCCTCTGGGGTAGAGAATTCCGAAGATTCACAACCCCCTGAGTGAAGAAATTTCTCCTCATCTCAGTCCTAAATTGCCGACCCCTGGTTCTAGACTCTCCAACTAGGGGATACATCCTCCCTGCATTAACCCTGTCAAGTCCTTTAAGAATTTTATACGTAAAATACCAAAGGCCCCGCTAGGGCATGAAGCGAGCTGGGCGTAATGCGCACTAGAAGGTGGGGGAAATTGGGAGCACGCTGGTTTATGATGCTATTCGGCGCTGTGGCTCTCAAGGGGGTTAATGTGGGTCTAGCATATCACAAAAGGGACAAAAGACTTGTTACGTCTGTCCTTGATAGTTTTGTCCATGTGCCCTGGAGTATTTATTTGTAACCCTCAATAGGGATGTGATCAAAGAAACCTTCTGTCTCACGGCAGAGGCTAGAAACCTTCACAATGATGCTAATTAAGTAAATCCAGTGGCGTTGCGTTGAATGATTCATGTTAGGAAACAGAATGGAAACTTCCCATCGTGGCTTGCTTGGTAAGTGTAGTCTCCGGTGAGCAGCGAAACCAGGTGGCAGGGTTATTAAAATCAACATCGCCTGGGGTAGGGAGGAAGAAAATCATCCATGGCTCCAACCAGTAACCCCTGATACTCTTGCTTGGAACGTGTGTGTGTGTTGGTTCACATACTTGCATATGTATAGACACTAGGACAGGCTCAAACTCAGCTGCAGTGCCCCGCTATTGTCAAATGGCCTGCTGGTGCTTGCTGTCCCGAGTTATACAAGATGAACTTGACTAACTTGATTGAATTCTTTGAGGAGGTAACAAGGAGGGTCGATGAGGGCAGTGCGTTTGATGTAGTCTACATGGATTTTAGCAAGGTTTTTTTTAACAAGGTCCCACATGGCAGGCTGTTCAAAAAACTAAAAGGGAGAGTGGCAGATTGGATCCAAAATTGGCTCAGTGGCAGGAAGCAAGGGGTAATGGCTTTTGAGATTGGAAGGCTGTTTCCAGTGGGGTTCCACAGGGCTCAGTACTCGGTCCCTTACTTTTTGTTGTATATATTAATGATTTAGACTTAAATGTAGGGGGCATGATAAAGAAATTTGCAGATGATACAAAAATTGGCCGTGTGGCTGACAGTGAGGAGGAAAGCTTCAGACTGCAGGAAGATATCGATGAACTGGTCAGTTAGGCAGAAAAGTGGCAAATGGAATTCAATCCGGGAAAGTGTGAGGTAATGCATTTGGGGAGGGGCAACAAGGCAAAGTAATACACAATTAATGGGAGGATACTGAGAGGTGTGGTGTCCATTATAAAAGATGTAATAGCAGAGCACTTGGAAAACAGTGACAAGATCGGACAAAGTCAAAATGGATTTACAAAAGGTAAATCGTGCTTGACTAATCTACTGGAATTTTTTGAGGATGTAACTGGTAGAATAAATAAGGGAGAACCAGTGGATGTGGTGTATTTGGACTTTCAGAAGGCTTTCCTTCAAGTATTCATCCAGTGTATTTTTCCACCACCCTTGGGCTGAATGGCCTGTTTCTGTGCTGTGAGTTCTGTGTAATCCAGTGCTTGTGAAACCAGCAAGATCAGCATCTTCAGGAGAGAAAATGCTGGGGTGGGAGGGGGGGGGAAACCTTTTTTAACAGCCCCTCTCCTGCAGTGCTGTCGGTACTATTGATGAGCGGTATGTTTCCGGATTATTCTGGTAACTGGGTACGCATACACGGCCAATTCACACAGTAATAATTTGTCATAAAGCAGCGTGGGTCTGTCAGCTGTGGCTCAGTGGGCAGCACTCTCTCACCTCTGAGTCGGAAGGTTTGTGGGTTCAAGTCCCACTCCAGAGACTTGAGCACAAAAATCTAGGCTGGCACTCCCAGTGCTGTGCTGAGAGAGTGCTGCACTGTCAGAGGTGCCGTCTTTTGGATAAGACGTTAAACCGAGGCCCCGTCTGCCCTCTCAGGTGGACGTAAAAGAACCTGTGGCATTTTTCGAAGAAGAGCAGGGGAGTTCTTCCCGGTGTCCTGGCCAACATTTATCCCCCAACCAACATTAATAAAAAAAGCAGAGTATCTGGTCATTATCACATTGCTGTTTGTGGGAGCTTGCTGTGTACAGGTTGGCTGCTGCGTTTCCTATATTACAACAGTGACTGCACCTCAGGAGTGCTTCATCGGCCGTGAGGTGCTTTGGGACGACCTGAGGTCATGAAAGGTGCTGTATAAATGCAAGTTCTTTATTTTCTCTTGTCCACCAATTGTCCCGCGAGAGATGGGGATCAAAGAAAACACTTAAAAAGCTGTCGATCAATTTCTGACACCGCGAGGAAAAAAACCCACCAATTATATCAGGAGGGGTTGGGGTTAGAACATTGTGTCAGAGGTGTGTGGGACAGCAGGTGCCTTCAAATTGATAATGATGGATGTGAAATAAATACAATAAATACCTGACAGTGAGGCCGCTAACACTCTCCGAATGTGACAACTGGAAGGAGCTTGCTCTGCAAGTAAAGTGGAAGTGAGCCACACTGGGCACCAGGGTCTCCTCTCCTCCGAGAGATGCAGTGAGTTCGAGCGGCTGGCCATGTTGAAGACCCGGGATAGAATCCAGGCGGACAGACTGGGTGAAGATATCCTCTCTCTACAAACCAAAACTGGGGAACACAGTCCAAGACCCATTCCAAGTGAGCAGATAGAGAAATAAGAAATAAAGAAAGACTTACATTTATATAGCGCCTTTCACGACCACCGGACGTCCCAAAGTGCTTTACTACCAATGAAATACTTTTGAAGTGTAGTCACTGTTGTAATGTAGGAAGCGCGGCAACCAATTTGCGCACAGCAAGCTCCCACAAACAGCAATGTGATAATGACCAGATAATCTGAATTCTTTGTGAATTAAAAACAGAAACTGCTGGAGATACTCAGCAGGTCAGGCAGCATCTGTGAAGAGAGAAACAGAGTTAACGTTTCAGGTCGATGACCCTTCGTCAGAACCTGAAACGTTAACTCAGTTTCTCTCTTCACGGATGCTGCCTGACCTGCTGAGTATCTCCAGCATTTTCTGTTTTTATTTCAGATTTCCAGCATCTATTTTTTTGATTGAGGGATAAGTATTGGCCAGGACACTGGGGATAACTCCTCTGCAATAGTGTCCTGGGATCTTTTACATCCACCTGAGAGAGCAGACGGGGCCTCGGTTTAATGTCTCATCTGAAAGACGGCACCTCCGACAGTGCAGCACTCCCTCAGCAAGTCAGCCTAGATGTTTGTGCTCAAGTCTCTGGAGTGGGACTTGAACCCACAACCTCCTGATTCAGAGGTGAG
The DNA here is from genome assembly GCF_052327205.1 of Somniosus microcephalus. Taxonomy (NCBI): domain Eukaryota; kingdom Metazoa; phylum Chordata; class Chondrichthyes; order Squaliformes; family Somniosidae; genus Somniosus; species Somniosus microcephalus. Next base: position 17,680,132 of record NC_141004.1, on the reverse strand, counting down.
GGTGCTACCCACTGAACCACAGCTGTCACTGATGCATTTCAGCAATTCACTTCTAAAATGTCTTTTTATTCATTCTCGGGAACTGGGCGTCGCTGGCAAGTGTTGCCCATCCCTCGTTGCCCTTGAGAAGGTGGTGGTAGGGTTGCCAACTCTGGTTGGACGTATTCCTGGAGGTTTAATGACATGACCTCCCGCCTCCCACTGCCCCGCCTCCACCAGTGGGCGACCAACATGTCCATCGTTGGGGTGCATCGCCTTCCCACACCAATTGAGAAGCTTCATTACCCAACTGGATGATTGTCAACTTCAGTCAAACAGCTCCTTTTCCCATCTCCAAATGTGTTTTTCTAACTAATAAGTGAAAGTATTCAAAGAAAATTTTAAAAGAAAGTCCTTTTTTTTAAAACGATTTTTGACCCTGAATTGAGCTTCCGACCACATATCCGCAGCATAACTAAGACCGCCTACTTCCACCTCCGTAACATCGCCTGTCTCCGCCCCCGCCTCAGCTCATCTGCTGCTGAAACCCTCATCCATGCCTTTGTTACCTCTAGACTTGACTATTCCAACGCACTCCTGGCTGGCCTCCCACATTCCAACCTGCGTAAACTTGAGGTGATCCAAAACTCGGCTGCCCGTGTCCTAACTCGCACCAAGTCCCGTTCGCCCATCACCCCTGTGCTCGCTGACCTACATTGGCTCCTGGTTAAGCAGCGCCTCGATTTCAAAATTCTCATCCTTGTTTTCAAATCCCTCCATGGCCTCACCCCTTCCTATCTCTGGTGTGGAGATGCCGGAGTTGGACTGGGGTGGACAAATGTAAGAAGTCACACAACACCAGGTTATAGTCCCAACAGCTTTATTTGAAATCACAATCTCTGTAATCTCCTTCAGACCCACAACCCCACCGAGATATCTGCACTCCTCTAATTCTGCCCTCTTGAGCATCCCTGATTATAATTTCTCAACCTTTGGTGGCCGTGCCTTCAGCTGCCTAGGCCCTAAGCTCTGGAATTCCCTGCCTAAACCTCTCCGCCTCTCTACCTTTCTTTCCTCCTTTAAGACGCTCCTTAAAACCTACCTCTTTGACCAAGCTTTTGGTCACCTGCCCTAATTTCTTATGCGGCTCGGTGTCATTCTTTTGTCTTGTAATCCTCCTGTGAAGCGCCTTGGAACATTTCACTACATTAAAGGCACTATATAAATACAAATTGTTGTTATATAAATGCAAGTCTTTCTTCAATTAACATGAATCTTTGGAGGTTTTAAAAAAAAATATTATCAGTTTAAATTGAAGTTGATAGCTGAGCATTAAAAAACAAACAGATAAAAATAATTATTTTCTGAAAGAAACAATAAGGCAAGGGAAAACGCACTGCTGCTTTTTTAAAAATACATTTTGTTTGCGGAGACAGTTTGACTGTTGGATTGTGCAGAAGCTCATTAGAGGAAGTGTGATCTAATCTCTTGACACCTTGAGCAGGAGGTAGTGGGTGAGAGGCAGCTGAGGAGGAGCAATGTGGCAGGAACAGCTTGTGTCAGAAAGGAACCTACACCGGAGGCCCCAGCTCAATGAACGACTTTCCAAATACCATATGTACTGACCAAATAACCGAGAACGATTCGATGGAGGGATTACTGACACATCTGGATCAGTAACCCTCCCAAGTCCATTTGTATTAACTACTTGCAGGCAGAAAAATGCAATTTTCTTGCCAGCGAGAGGGTTCAGTTTAGTATCAATGTCACTTCTCGTAGTGATCAGCGAGGCCTCATTAAAACCACTGTCAAGTGATTCATGCGAGCAGATATGTGTGTGCCACAGATGACACACATCCTCTTTCTGGAACGTCCTTTACTGAGAAAACGCAATTGTTAAGTCACCTTTGTGGGAAGTATCGTGTTAAGAGACATAAAATCGCAGAAATGCCAGC